>NC_141038.1:13665000-14282500 GCF_052040795.2 Danio rerio
CGTTTTTTTTCCTATTAAAAGAGGTGCATTATGTTTTTGGATTTTTTACTTCCTTTAAAATGGCACAATATGAACAATTTTTCATTCAAATATCTCAAAACTACTAGAAAAGTGTCATATTTTGCTGACTTATGTAATAAGCCAATATTGTCCAGCAAATTTAAAGGATGTTCTACAGAGAAATAAGCAAATTTAACTAGTGACATGGACCGTGTCATGGTGTGGCCATAATGATGATATAAACTCTCAATGTACAGTTTGGTTTAATAGAATACATCAATTAAGATGTAATAGGTTGTGTTTTAATGTTTTTTTTTTCTTAAAATGTATTTTTATGTATTTTTTAAGTATTTTGATAAAAAAAAAATCCACATTTTACTCTATTAAAAAGAGGTGCCGTTATTTTTTTGCATTTTCTTCTTTTAAAAAAGCAAAATATGTAAACGTTTTATTGAACTATCCAAAAAAACACTAGAATTCTGATATAATACCTTGATTTACAATTTGGTTTAATGGAAAACCTAAAAACACCAAAGATTAGGGCAATATATCGTTTGAGCATGGATTTCGCAATGTGTGCCCAATTACAAAACTGCCACTGATTTCTTTAAAAATCAATGATACTCACTGCTTGATAGATATCCAAGTGGTGACAAGGAGCACTGCCTTATGATGATATAAACTCTCAATTTAAAATTTGGTTTAATAGAAAACAGGAAAACACAAAATGAGCTTTAATCTGTTGTGTTTTATTAGACAACACTATAACAGAATCTTAAAATGTATTTTTAAAGTTTTTTATGCATTTCTTTCTTTAAATGTATGTTAACAAGAAAAATCTATTTTTTTCTATCAAAAGAGGTGCCATTATGTTTTTACATTTTTTACTTCCTTTAAAAGGCACAGTGTGTAAAAGATTTTAATTTAAATATCCCAAAACCAGCAGAAAAGTGTCATATTTTCCTGACTTAAGTTCTCACATTATTCCAAATAGCCATGCTAATGATGATATAAACTCTCAAATTTACAATTTGGTTTAATAGAAAACAGGAAAACACCAAATAAGCTTTGGTATGTTGTGTTTTTATTGTTTGTTTGTTTTTTTCTTAAAATGTATTTTTGAAGTATTTTGATTAGAAAAATCCACATATTAAAAGAGGTGCTGTTATGTTTTAGCATTTTCTTCCTTTAAAAGGCACAATATGTAAACTTTTCATTCAAATATCCAAAAACCAGTAGAATTATGATATAATACCTTGATTTACAATTTGCTTTAATGGAAAACCTTAAAACACCAACGATTAGGGCTGCACAATATATCGTTTGAGCATGGGTTTCCCAATGTGTGCCCAATTACAAAACTGCCACTGATTTCTTTAAAAATCATTGATCTTTACTGCCTGATAGATATCCAATATAAAGTAGCATCAACAAGCACTGTCTTATGATATAAACTCTTAATTTACAATTTGGTTCAATAGAAAACAGGAAAACACCAAATAAGCTTTAATATGTTGTGTGTTTTATTAGACAACACTATAACAGAATCTTAAAATGTATTTTTAAAGTTTTTAAAAGTATTTCTTTCTTAAAATGTATTTTAATAAGAAAAACGAACACTTTTTTCTATTAAAAGAGGTGCCATTATGTTATTGCATTTTTAACTTTCTTTAAAAGGCACAATGTGTAAAAGATTTTCATTTAAATATCCCAAAACCACTAGAAAAGTGTCATATTTTGCTGACTTATGTACTCGCATTATTCCAAATGTTTCAAAGGATGTTATAATCCAAAGACATAAGAATAACTAACTAGTGACATAGATACATGTCATTGTGTGGCCATGCTAATGATAATAAAATCCCTTGATTTAGGATTTGGTTTAATAGAAAACCTAAAAACCACCAAAGTTCAGGACTGCACAATACATCGTTTGAGCATGGATATCATCACACAACTAACAACTTATGATAGGATAACAAAAAAAAAAAAAGGCAACACCAAGTGGAAACAGCGTCTACTATATACTCTCTCAACATGTTTCATGAGTCACAACTTTAAGATGCCAGAGATAACACTATCACAACATAGCCATGTTCAAACATCCGTTACACCACCACCTACTGCTTGACACACTCATTCGTGTCTCTTCTCAAAACGATGGGGCCTGTTAAGCGCTAACTGTAAAGGGAAAAAAATGACTTCCTGTGACTTTCACCCACCAACCAAAAAGGCTTTTTTTATTAACCTCAAACTATTTCTGCTTTTGGATGCTACAAGTGTTTACCAGTTCTAGCTGGCCAAACACTAACTGACTATAAAAGCTGTCTTATGACTATCATAAGTAAGGGTGTAATGAGAAATCAATGAGCAGAGTGTATGGTGTTAGATTGTGTTAGTTTTGTGTATGTGTAAATGGAGAGGCCTTTAGAGGGAAGCTCAAAGGAGAGATACTGCATGAATGGAGATATTCAGCCGGTGCAGCCCTGTGTTATGTCACACCACTGGAATGTGATGAACCTGCAAAGGCTTTCTACACACAGAGAATATGATGACATCACCTTAACAATGAAAACACCTCTTTTTACGTGCATTTAAACAATTTCATGTCTACCAATTCTATACATCACACCAATCAGAGTCAGACCATCCTAAAATATATTTTGTATGATTATTTTTATGATCTTTTATACATGTTTTATTAGTAAAACTGTTATTTAGTAAGACTGATTTATTTTCAGTCTAGATATCAACATTTCATGTTTCCCTGAAACAATAAAAAAAAAAAAACTCTTACTTTTCCAGTTATTTCTTCTGGGAGGGAAAACTAAACAATATTTATACTTGGTCTAAGAATTTGTTTGATATTTGGACTAGAAACAAGACGAAACAAAGTAAGAAAAGCATTTTCTTTTCATTGTGAGTATTCAATTTTTGTAGCTGAATACTGTTAGAGTTACCAGAAAACCGTCAAATAGTGCTATTCAAACCATCTTGTGGAACTGTATTAATATTGCAATATTTATCACAGAAAAATGTCATCTTTATATAAATTAATAAATTAATCAATTGCATTTTCAATACCGTGCAGCCCTAATAAGAACTTTTAATGTTTCTCAACATTCTTTCCCATTTATTTCTTAAAAACCTTTCTGTTTTGTTTTTTTCTACAGGATAAAGTCACACAGTTCTGGAACAGGTGATATTTAAAAAAATTGTATCAAATAATTTTTTTTAAATAAAGATCTTTATGCTAGAAATATATTCACTTCAAATTTCTTTAAAGGGAGATTTCTTTCTGTTTTTCCCAAACTAGGGTGATGTGGGCATTGTGGCACTTTAAATGCATGTAATGCCTGTTTCATTCATACAGGGCGCTTTTGAGCAGAAATTCCATATACGCCTCACAAAAGTAGTAGAACATTCCAGGAAATCCCTAACATGGATGAAGGCATCTAGCTATTGCTGATGAATGAAAATAAGATCTGAATAAAAACAAAATAAAAATTTTACTGACCATTTACACAACTGCGATAATAAATTATCTATATGCGTTCATCCAGCTATTTAAGGTATTTTCATAAGAATAAAGTCGATTTAAAACCTGATGCTAACTGACATAGCATGCTAGAGTAGAATATAGCTATAAAATAATAAGCTAGATGCATGAACCCACTGTGGTTTAACGATTACAGAAATAGATGTGACTGGCTATATCATATCTAGATGAATATGTCTAGATATCTATATCATATATAGAAAGCTAGTACAATTTACATTTCTCTGAATAATTTGCATGCATTTACATTGATATGAGACACATTTTATTGATTAAAGTTTTTTTTTATTCATCAAAACTACACACATTTTATTCTGTAAAAGCAAATATTAAGCTTCATCAATCATTTAGTTTTGCGAGGTTGTATTATTACCTCATCAGGATCAGCTCCCCAAAATAATGAATGAATGATGACAGTGCAGTGGTGGGATTTCGTTTTAACACTTGCAGTTAAAAACAGTCCCAATTCCACCTGCCAGTAGAAACAGGTACTACTGAACAGCTGACTATCTAAATACCAAAACCAAAGCTGCATTAAGTGGAATGTGTGTGACGTATGTGGTCATTTTAAGTACTTGGATAACAAAATAAATGTTATACAGCTCATTTTTTAGGTGCAACATATTCCAAAAGATCTGGGGTTTTTGACAATACATCCTCCCCCTTGCAATGCCACTGTTCTGAAATGACATGAGTGTAAGTGAATGACAGAACTGTCACTCTTGGCTAATTATCGCTTTATGCCAAATGGTGCACACTAAACCTAAAACCAGCATCTCTGTGCTTAGGTCACCATTAAACCCTCTGTCCACATGGAGATGAGATCAGGGGTGCAGCAACTGTCCAGAACTGGTCAGGTGTGTGTGAGTGTGTGTGGATGTATATATGAGGGATCCAGCAACTGTGTGCTATAGAACAAAGAGAGCGGAACAGAGAGGCCATTGATTCTGCTCAGCTGTGGTCAGCACCTGCTGGGTCACAGCTTATGTTAAAGGGTGTGTGAGAGGTGCAGATGTATATTTGGGGACGTGTGTGTGAATGTGTGCAAACGGATGTGACATTTAGGATTACTAACTAATGATTTCAAGTAATGAAACTAGATTGGCACATTGATCCGTGGCACTCATGTGGGCAACATCTTCAAATCTATCTATATTATGCACAAATTTAAAAGCCTGACCTTTCATATTAGGCTCTGTCGTTTCATTTTGTGAAGTCACAAAATACATTGTTTACTGTAATGCTTTTTTCACCATTTATATGAGCGCAATATTACACAGCAACACCTTACGAATGCGGACAAAAACATGAATAACAGAATTATGAGAAATTGTAATCTTGAAAGTACATTTTACACTTTATTTAGCCATTTTTAATGTTGTAACTGCACTAATTTTTGAAAAAGTATTTTTAATTTATTATTTCTACATTTTTAATCAAACATTTAACTTGAGGTTCTTAATAAAGTGAGAAATATGATCACATATGAATGAGTACATCCTTTAAAGATGCTGCTTGTAAGTTTTAATGAAACAGCAACCTCCCGCTCTCCCTTGTGAAGCCAATACGGAAGTAACTGAAACTGCAATTTAAGGAAATTTTGCTATTCCTGGCTCCATAATAGACCAAATTTCTATCAAGCCCAATGTTGAAATGGCTTTATAGCAGAAAAAAAAATGTTTAAAGCCTGGTACAAAGAAAGATTTTGGTTTATATAGCTAATATTACCCTTCATGACAACTTTGAGGGGGTGAATTTTTTTTATAACTCATCCATTTCATTTATATTAAGTTATACATTAAGTCTGCATGATTAAGGGCGGGGCCACTTGAGTGACAGCTAGGTCTTGCTGGTTGCCGTCACTTCACCTCCGGCTGATTAGCTGCTGAACTCAGCATATACATCATATGTTTATTTTGTTTTATGTGGCTTTACACAGTCAGTTGTTATTTGGAATAATTTCTTCCAATTATCAGATGATATGGCATGCTGTGTGCACTTAATTGTGCTTACAAACCAATCACGTGGCTTCCATATCCTAGGTGGGTGATATTATATACTTGTATACCATCTCTATAAATGTATTTATTTTATTTAAGATCATTAATCATTTGTATTTTTCTTTAGACATGTAATGCACTACAGAATCTGACAGATTGATTAGCTGTAGGCTCTAAAACAGTCATCTGAAACGTTGTCATACAGTTTTATGCCTGGATTTCATGAATAGCCTTGCATTTACTAACACAGATTATATATGAAGTGTTTGGAAGTTATTTGCATTTTCCTCCTGTTGAAAAATGTCATAGGAACAATGTTTAGTGGCTAAATGTTTTACAGCAGTGTTTTAAAAAAAGACTAAACACTTTATTGATATAGTGTACAACCAACCACATGTGGTCGTAACACAAACGAGTTGCAGGTAATAAAGTATTAAGTATAAAAACCAGTCTAAGCAAAATGCTAGCAGGCGCCTGTAGCTCCACTCATGCTCCGCCTCTTTGCCCTGGTTTTTGTATCCCCCGGTTGGTGCGATGACGTACATGGTTGGCCATGCCTACTTGTAGCTTCTATTGCATTCTTCAGAAACCTATGTTTGACATCACGGATACTACGTCCTTATCTTTTACAGTCTATGAATTTTACTTTACTAAAGCCTAAAAACACCATAATATGTTTGCAGATATTTAAGAAAAATGCAAAGTGAATATTCTTGTTTATCTGAAACACAATGCTGAAGTCCGTTATTCTGCTTTGAAAATGGACTTTCCGTGCTGAATCGCGGTCTTGTTTTTGGTTTATTTAACCTGCCCAATGCCAGCTTACTCAATTATAATTTAGCACCCCAAATTGCCTTGTTGGAAAACAACATATTTCATTCATTCAGTCAGGAAGACTTAGCATATAACACTCAATAAAGCACATGAGGTGTACATGAGGTGATCAGTTTCCCCTTTTGTTCACCTGTGAGAAATAGAAGCTCTTTCTAATATATCAATTTGAGTTGTTGGTTAGAACAAAAACTCCTTTAATATGGAAAATATTCTTTCTATCGTGTGCTGTTGCTTTTATTTAGAACACTGTTGGTCGTCAATCAGGCAACTTGCGCTTGCTTTTGTTTTGTTTAAGGAGTGTAATACCTAGTATAATCACGGAGTGTCAAACTTATATACTGCACTTTTAAAATGTAGGAAAAATAAGTCATTTAAGTCCTTTTATATCTATTAAAAAACAATATTATATTGGTTGATTAAATTTACAAACTATATCATGACAAATATTGTTAATAGGATATGAGATCCTATTTCTTTATCATTGGTCGCCTTTTCTCTGATTTACTATGAATGAAGCCAAAACAAAACACAAATTCTCTCAAAAAACTGATCTAAATTGAACTAAAGCCTGCATTTAGACTGAAAGCATCAATTTAACACAGAGGGTGTTTAAAACTGGTACTGTCTAAAAAGAAAACGCCAACTGCTGCCTTCATAATGAAGACAATAAAGCCATCAAAGAGACTGCTGACCTAACACTGTCTGTCCCCACAGACAGGTGTATTTAACCCGAATGAAGAAAAAACTACAGGTGCCTGCATGGCATTTGTGTCTCTGCTTACAAACAGACAGTAAGTCTCTCAGTAGATTTTGTGAAGGGAAGTATTGCTAGTACTATTACTCATCTGAGAGGAGTATCAGTATTACTGTTGCTCATGCAAAGGTTACTAGAGACCTATACAGACTTCTTCTAAACTCAAGTTACAGTACTTAAAAAGAGATCAAACAGATTTCTGCCTGATAACATGGGTGCAAGTAACCACCTAGCAACCACAAAACACTAGCAATCACCAGGATGTGTGGTTACAGGTTGCTAGGGTGTTCTGTGACATTGTTATGGTGTTTTGGGTGGTTATTAGGATATTGTAGGTGGTTGTTATGGTATTCTAGGTGGTTGTATGTTGCTAGGGTGTTTCAAATGGTTGCTATATTTTTGACTGCTGGTTGCTAGGGTGTTCTATGTGGTTGTTACGGTGTTATGATGTTTTGGGTGGGTTTTAGAATATTGTAGGTGGTTGTTATGGTATTCTAGGTGGTTATAGGTTGCTAGGGTGTTTAAGATGGTTGCTATGGTTTTCTGAGTGCTTCGACTGCATGTTTCTAGGGGGTTCTATGTGGTTGTTAGTGTGTTATGATGGTTTGGGTGGTTATCAAGATATCGTAGGTGGTTGCTAAGGTGTTCTAGGTGGTTGTAGGTTATTAGTGTGTTTCAGATGGTTGCTATGGTTTTCTGGGTGCTTTGACTGCAGGTTGCTAGGGTGTTTTATGTGGTCGTTAGGGTGGATATTAGGGCATTAATACTAGGGTGAGTGGTTGCAGGTTGCTAAGGTGTTGTGTGACATTGTTAGGATGTTTTTTGTGGTTATTAGGATATTGTAGGTGGTTGCTATGGTGTTCTTGGTGGTTGTAGGTTGCTATGGTGTTTCAGATGGTTGCTATGGTTTTCTGGGTGCTTTGACTGCGGGTTGCAAGGGTGTTCTATGTGGTTGTTAGTGTATTTCATTTAGCTGCAAAAAGATAGGGTGTCCTGTATGGTTGCTAGGGTATTAGTACTAGGGTATTGCAGGTGGTTAAAGCGTTTTGTGTCATTGTTATTGTCATGTGTTTTGGGAGGTTATTAGGATATTGTATGTGTTGCTATGGTGTTCTAGGTTGTTTTAGGTTGCTAGGGTGTTTCAGATCATTGCTATGGTTTTATAGGTGTTTTGACTGTAGGTTGCTAGGGAGTTCTATGTGGTTGTTAGGGTGTTTCATGCAAATTGCTAGGGTGTCATGTCTGGTTGCTAAAACTATGATCTACGTGGCCGCAGTTTGCTAAAGTGTTGTGATCTTGGTTAGTATTAGACTAGCAGTAACCTAGAACACAACACCTTAGCAAACAAGCAACCACACAGGACACCCTATCAACTTACAACAGTTTAAAACATTTTACAGGCAACAGTATATAGAACACCCATTCAAAACACCCAGAAAACCCACAATCATAAATAACCCCATAGCAAACAACCACCCACAATTTGCCAATAACCACCCACAACACCACAATAATGCTACATAACACCCTAATAGTTTTAAACCAGCAAACTTTAGCAAACCATCCAAAAACACTAGTTAGAACACCCTAGCAATCACGAAGAAAACATCTTTAAAAAATGCCTGAGGTTACCAATGTAACCATGGTTCCCTTATTGGAACCAACTACACCACCTAAGCAACTAAAAATCACCCCTAGTAAAAAAACAGCCACCTGACTAGTACTAGTAAATCCAATTTATCCAATTCAACTATACCCCATGTGCTTGGACTCCGGTGGAAATCGAAGAACCCAGAGGAAACCCAAACCCAACCTGGGGAGAACATTTAAACTCCACACAGAAATGCCAACTGGTCCAGTGACAGAATATAACAAAAATATTTGATTACACAATAGGCACGAGACGATAACCATTTTCGAGGTATATTGCGGTTTTAAAACAGTCAACAATTTCTGCAATAAGGTATTTGTTCGTTTTTTTTTTTTTTTATGTTCGCTTTTTTTTAGGTTTAAGGACAATAGTATCTCCAGCAGAAAAGATCTCCAAAGATGGTAAAAAAATCTGTTTTTGAAACAAATGAAGACAGCAGAAGTCAATAATTCATTTAGCCTGACATGTTTTTATTGATTCATTCATTTTCTTTTTGGCTTAATCCCTATATTAAATGGGGGTCGCCACAGTGCAATGAACCACCAACTTATCCAGCATTTGTTTTATGCAGCAAATGCCCTTCCAGCTGCAACCCATCCCTGGGAAACATCCTTAAATTCTCATTCACACACACACATACACTACGGACAATTTAGCTTACCCAATTCACCTGTGCCGCATGTCTTAGGACTGTGGGGGAAACCAGAGCACCCAGAGGAATCCCACACGAACGCAGGGAGAACATGCAATCTACACAAAGAAACAACAACTGACCCAGCTGAGACTCAAACCAGCGACCTTCTTGCTGTGAGGCGACAGCACTACCAACTACACCACCACATCGCCCCTGACATGTTTACTCTTCCAAAATACTTTAAATGTTTCTTAAAATAAAATATATTGCGTTCAAAAGGGAAAAAGGTTTTTGTTTTTTACCCAGACATTTGAAAATATATTTTTAACGCAGTAACCACAATTCTGTGATCCTGTGAAACCGTGATTTTTTTATCCAAGGTTATCATACTGTCAGAATCTTATACCGGCCCATGCCTATTACACAATATATCTATATATTTGCACACTTTCTGACTAAACAAAAACCTGATGTAGCATTATTATAGATGCAATTGTAAACATACAAAATCTCACATTATCACACTACACCTCAAGTATTAGTTCATCCAATAAAACAAAAAAACAATGCTACATAACACCCAAACAGATTCACACCAGCATCCTTCAACAAACCACCCACAAAACCCTAGCTAGAACACCCTAGCAATCACCTAGATTACATCTTTAAAAAAACAAATATACCACCCCAGCAACTAAAAAGGAACCTCGGTAAAAAAAAAAAAAAAAAACAGGTACCTAGAACACCCTAGCAGCCATCTAGAATATCTTATCATGGCTAAAAACATTTATTTATAAATGCAGAATATCTAGTCATGATACCATGTTGCATAGGACAGAACATATTGTAATGTTTCATCCAAGTCTTGACATCCTCATTTAGATCTAAGATTTATCTTGTGGTCATGAATCAGACACAATGCCCATTAGTCCAGCCTTCTCTCTCTGCCCTGTGAGCTTTCCTGGACCTTGTGGGGCGAGAGAGAAGAGGAGGTATCTGATTGTCATGTTTCTTTGTTCGATTTAAATCGATGCCAGCAACAGAATGCCAAGCAGCTATTGGTCAGATCTGACTAAAGGATTTACAGACAGCTGTCTGTGTCTGGATTACACTACAGAGCTATAATTCACACAAACATACACCACTACTCATGAGAAAACAACATGCAAATGCTACAGATTAAACAAATGGCTTCATAAATAGGACAAATTACAACAACAGCAAGACAAAAAGAACATTTCTGCACACAATTTCCAACATCCTCATAGCTCAAATTTGATATCAAACCATGTTAATTAGATGATGCAACTGTCAAATGTTCACTTAATGAGTGCCAGATTTATTCTACTGTTCATTTCCCAACCCCAAATGCATGTGTTTATTCAAAACAACCCCTAATATCTTAACCAACGTCCTAAATCACACAAGTAACTGTATATTATCTCACTTCTCCTTTCTATTCTTTCCCTCACCTAATATTAACTCAAAGACATTAATAACGGGTTTAAGAGAAAACTCTTTGTTCATGCCCCAACAGAAACACAGCATGTGATTTATTTGACCAAATAATAAACGCACATCATCTCTTCAACGAATTCCGATCTTAAACCATCAACCGAACAACACATCCAAACATCGACCCATTTTTAAAAACACGGCCTCAAGCCGTTTATCATAACAACTCAAAAGCCAGCCCCTCGGTGTCAACGTCACCGCTAAAATCCATGGAAACGAGAAACAAAAGAACATAAACATGCACTCATGCTTGATGATTTCAAACCCTACATGAATATTGCATCATGCTTTAATGAGCAGATACAGCTCAAAATCATTTCGTGTGAAAGAACCACACATGCAGTCATATTAACATGATGTATCACCATAATTTGGAATATGTATATGAGATACAAAAGAAGGTATGTGTAATAAACGGGCAGGCAAGGGGAAACAAAGAGACCTGTCAAAGAACAGCTCTGCTACAAGCGAACAAAGCACGCTGCTGAGAGTGACTGAGTTGCACACGTGCTCATACGGACCAAAACAAAGATCCGTATCAATGCGTATCAAGTGTACAGAAGTGGCACAGTCGCATGGCAGAATGAAGTTCCTCTACAGCAACATGTTCATTAGGTTAATCAATATGCTGCGTATAAATGCACGCCAGCATGCACTCAATATGCAGTGTAGACAAAATTCAGTCTAGACCCGAGCCTGCTGCTGACTCACAGCATGTTCAGATAGCGAAAAAAACAAGGTAATTCCAGCAAAAGGACATTCCCAGTGTACCAGGAAGAAAATCAGGAAGCATGAGTATTTAAATGTACTACTTTAAGCACTTTATTAGTCAACATTTTTTGCTTTACATGTCAAAGAAGGGCGATATGACAAATATCACAGTCTGTATTTTGAGACCGCTATGAATAAAGGTCTTCTACGTCCTCGTCATTTTTTTCTTACAACAAATATCACAATGTAAGTCTGGATTTCTATTTCTATAAGTCCATTTCTTTAAATTAATCAATCAATTAATAGATTATGTATTGTATATTAGGGCTGTACGATATTGGAAAAATGTGATATTGCGATATTTTATTTTTTGCGATAAATATTGCAATTTGAATATTAGGGTTGGGCAATGCCGAGCAATTTGGTATCGTACGATGTCTAATGTAAAACTTCATGATGTACGATGGCATCGTCGTCGGAGGCAGCGGTGAATTAATTATTTATGAATAATTAGTTAATTCAGAACAAATTAGTTATTTGTAGCCTACCGTTTCAACTACCTGACCCACATGGTCTTTGTTTTATCCATAACCAAATCAAAAATAACTAAAGTTAAGTTACACACAAATTACCACCTGTCAATCACTTTTTTTCGCGGGACTCTGGCATGAATAGGCAGAGTGATCTTTGTCAATATATTGGTGTCGACAAACTTGTTGCAGCTCATGCCTGTGTGTATGTTTGTGTGTGTGTGGTCACATGATGTGCGTTTTTAGCATCGTGATGTCTATCAGCCATCAGAGATGGATGATGGCATTGTCTATCGACCCAACCTTTATAAATACAGTTTTAAAGGATAAGTTGAATAGCATTATCTTATGGTTTTTGAGTCTAAGCCTGGTTTATTCGTTTGCGTTGAGTGACCGGCGTAAACCACGGCGAATGCTTAGCGCATTGTTGTTCATTTATATTTCTGCAGGCTGTTTGTGTTGCTCTGCAATAACACTTGCAAAATACTAGCAGTCAGTGAGATTTTTATGTTCTTCTGTGATGAATTGCTTCGGTGGTGTTTTTTTTTTTTTTTTGAACGCTTCAAACTTGCTCATTTTTAGGCGGGAACCAACGGGTTCGCGTGGCTCTCAGTCTCGCCCACACTCGTCAATGCTACCAAGCCATCCAATCAAAGAGTTTGTCATTGCGACGTGTAGTTACATTTTTTGAGAGGTGCGCGTCGGCCATGGCGAGGGCTATGCGACTACGCGCAGGCTGTGCCAGAGCATACGCATGCGCTTGGTGCAGAAGTATAAATCTGCCCTTAATAGTATTTAGCTACAGATATTGAAGTACAATAAGACTATATATATATATATATATATATATATATATATATACTTTTTCAAAAAAATTCTATAGAAATACAGTATTTAAATACAATTCTGTAGCTCCGGGTCAACTATTGACCAGCAAACTAATTGAGACTCAACATTGCATAACTTGCGATGTGACTATTACAGATACACACATTGCCATATTGATGCATATACATCATAAGTGAAATTCATTATACTCGATGTACTCATTTATATGTGCTCATATTTAAAATAAATTCATATTTCACTCATTTGTATGAGCTCATAAAATAAATAATTATATTAATAAAATATAAAACACTTTAAAAAAATTAAAGATGAAAAAAAAAATCACTAAATAAAATGCAAAGAGTAAAGATTGTACTTGAAATATTGCAACTTTCGCACCATGCTGTTCATTTGTTTTGTCAGCATCCTTATAATAATGAAAAAGCATTACTGTAAACAATCTGTAATACCACTAAATAAACAACAGAGCATAATATAAAATGATAGACTTCTTATTTTGTCCAAATCAAAAGTACATCCATTGTTTAAGTCGAAGACAAGAAACTGAATAAGACATGTAAAATTAAGAGAATTGCAATGTACCCTGGGTTGACCCCCATGTGTAAGAGGTGATGTGAGAATACTAGTCAGAACAGTTGGACAGGGTGTTACTGCAACACTACTGTAACCAACCAATGACTTAAAGCACTATTTTGTCAGACTGAGGACATGGTGTTACTACCCAGAGACGCTCTAATCACTCAGTCCCTCTGTCCTACCCATACACGGGGGACGAGCATCATCGCATACGGGAAGTCTGAAGTCATGACTCTATCTCACTTTCTCTGTTGCATTCGTAGTTATACCGAACGGAAACCACACAACAGAGAATGATAGCATGGGTGTGAGAGGAAGACACAGATAAAGAGATATGCAAACACAAATAGGAAGAGTTCACTAGCACTAGTCAAGGGAACTGGTTCAAAGATCAGAAAACAGATGTAAAACGTTTGACAAAACAGCCTCCAAATTGCAAACACATGTAGTCCCGATCCAACCCCTCCCTACCCCCAACATCCCCTCCAATACAGAAAACCCAGTTCACTATGATCATACTGAACATTAGACAACATATACTGCAACATCTTTATGAACACGCTGATCTTGATCACTTTGAATATTGCGCTCAGATTATGTGCGTATGAAAATGACTACAGCAGAAGTTATTTAAAATGACATGCATTTTAAAATATATTCAAATAATGTCAAGTTTTGTACAGTAAATGAAAAGGTCTAATGTTTAAATGAGACACAAAAAACATAAGAAATCTTGGAATGTAAATGAGAGACACTGTGTACAGTGAGGAAGACATGACAAGACAAGACAAGACACGTCTCAAGTATTTGGTATTTCTGCTAACTGAAACACTTTACTTTTTTGATCTGTAACTGCATGCGCTAAAATAATATTAACAATAATAATAATAATAATAATAATAATAGCCTAATAATAATAATAATAATAATAATAGCCTAATAATAATAATAATAATAATAATAATAATAATAAAAGTAGCCTAATAATAATAATAATAATAATAATAATAATAAGCAGTTCCATTTTAAAATGTAGCCATTGGAAAATAATGTAAAATTAAAATGAAATTGGATTGTAAATTAAAATATCTTTAAATTTTAAATGAAATAATTGTTTTTATTTATAAAACTATATATATAATTTTTAAGGTTCAAAAACGAATTAATAATTATTTTGACTTGAAAATAGTGCTATCAAACACGCCTACTTTCATTATACCAAACATTTGTTTGCCATTGTTCTGAAGCGCGTGATTTGAGCGCTGTATTGTTCTGTTTGCTCATTGTTTAATCTACTATATCACACATTCAATATATGATCAATGTATCATTAGTCGATGCACATAAACATTGTTTGCAATGACTCGCGTCGCATTTCCACTACTACAAATAGCGCGTTTCGATGCAAAGCGTCCTGAAAACAGACCCACAGTCAAGCACACACATACCTCGAAATCCGTCCTGAGCGATACTTCTCTGAGGCAAGTGACTTCAGATGAACCTCAGCAGAAAGAAACACATGAGTTCACCTCTCCCGTTGTGAAGGTGTGTCTGTTAAATCTGGTTTTTCTCTCTTGGAAACAGTTCAGTCGTAGACAGGACCCTTAGAAATGTAAATTAATATTTGGAGTGGGGGGCGGGCGGACTATATGACCCAACGCCTGAGTCACATGCGATGCTCCGCCTGTTTCCCCTCATGATTATTCATCAGCAAGGGAGACCCCGAAAACGGTCTGGGCGTGGCGCACGTTCTGTGGGCGGAGACTGAGGGTGCAGCGTGCACAAAGCAAATGGGAAAGTGTGTTAAAGATCACCAAAAAATAACTAATATATATTTTCCTATTTATTCACACATGTTGCTGTATTGCTTTCAAACAGGAAGAAGTATTAAGTTATTTCTCGTTGATGATCATATCTATGCTCACAGGAGGTGACAGACGTATTCTTAAATATCATAAAGATAATAAGCAAGAGTTGTTCTTTATATTCGTGTTTTAAGCCATATGATAGCAAATTTAACTCGTTTTCACAGAGAGTTTATAAAATTCATGAACAAACCCTGAACCATGGCATTAAAACGACTTCAAGCTAATTTTTCATTTAGTTTAACAATAACATAACAGTGTAAAATGGCAGAATTAGCATATATCGTCTTTATTTTTCAGATATAAGGCATTTGAGACAGTCATATTTTTACTTTGTTCACTGTTGTCTGCATGAGGATTATTTTAAATAATCGGCTTATGAAGGACAGCTGAACCTGGACCCCCGAAAGCACCACTACCCCCATCCGTCGACGGGGTTCCTGCTTTTTTCACCCCATTTTTATAGCACAGCCCCTACCTCGCATATTCACGTGCTCAAGTGGGACGTGTGCGGTGTGCTGTCTATGTGAAACACCGGACTTCCGCTTACTGGAGCGCGGGTGACAGGCAGCTCTCATACAGAAAGAAGTTTGGTAGTAGGCAAGTGCAGAAAGTAAAGTTTCCTGTCAGAAACATCAAGGGGGTTCAAGGAATGAAGATTCTCTCTGAACCACAAACATGTTTTATATTTAGACTTCTGATAAGATTTTAAATACCGTTGAAATCGTGTGTTTAGTTGAATAAAAAGTAGATCCATACAAAATAGGTCCATTATAAAAAAAATTGTCAAAAAAAAATTAAAAAATAACCATGTTTGTTTGTTTTTTTTTACACTTTTATCAGACAGACATCAGCATCAGTCCTGATGACAACTGCCTCAAATCCATTCATTTGAAAGTTTTTTAATAATTGAACAGTTTGTTAGCATAACACCACTGCTGTTTTTTTTAATAAAAGAATCTGTTATTTTCTATATAGTAAAAGCTATTTTAAATATTTTACACGCTAAAAAGGTTTTTAAAATGTAAACATTTTATTTTTATTTTATAAATATTTTGCTGCATCCACATTTGCACTCTATCCACCCTAAATAGTGTTTAAAAATATAGTAAATTCCAGGAGTTTTCCAGGAGAAATAATAAAACGGGAGGGTGGTGGAAGGTTGGTCTGAACTACAGGGGACTCCCGGGAAAAATGGGAGTGTTGGCAGGTAGACCTATGGTGTGTTTCTTAGTGATGGGTTGCAGCTGGAAGGGCATCCGATGCGTAAAAAATATGCTGGATACTGTAATTTGGCGGGTTATTCCTCTGTGGTGACCCCTGATTAATAAAGGGACTAAGCCGTAAAGAAAATGAATAAATGAATGAATGTCCCAAATAGTTTTATATTGAAAAGAGTCCACTCACTCACTCATTCACTCACACACTCACTCACTCACTCACTCAAATATAGTTAAAGGGTCATATTTCCCAGATATGGTTCACTATTTCCGATAAAAAAAATTAAGTGTAGAACCGTCCATACTCTAACCGCTGATATTGCCCACAATACATTGCGTGTTGGATGTGAATTTGATTAGAACTACAAACGTGGGTGAAAAGTGTAAGTAAACTACAAACATGGCGGACACGCGAGAATCGTAAAGTGGTAAAGTCTAGATCGGATTCCGGCTGGAGCTGTGATATGCACAGCAATATAGCAGCATTTTTTTATGACACTCTATAACAATAATTAATATTTTTACAGTACTGTGACAGTTGGGTTTAAGGTTGGGGATAGGTGTTAAAAAATACAGTTTATTGGGTAATTTAATAGATAACATAAATAATACTCGGTACAACTACTGTTTTTATGTTACTGTGAAGGTTGGGTTTAGGGTTGGGGTGGGGGTAGATGTTTAATAAAATACAATTAATAGGAAATTTAATAAATGGTATAAATAATTCTTGTTAACTTCCGGCCGCAACTGTATCCGATCTAGCAACAACCCCTTCGAGAGGCTTCAGTAAAGATGTTTGTATGACTGTTATTTAATATCTAATCAACTGGAACATGTTTAAACTGCATTTTCTGTGTTTTATATTTCATCTGCAACAACAACGTGAAATTATATAAAGATGTGTGTTTGGACATTAACATCTGAAAGCATGATTATTTAAAGACAGGAGGAGATTTCTCTGAATGAAAGACTCTTATCCTGTTGCTATTTCTGCAATAAGGTAGGAAATTAAATATGACAGAAATGTGGATGGGTGATAAGTGGATGATTGACAGAGCTCATAACAAAGCTACACAACGATCTGTTAAGAGGAAGTAGTATGTCCTAAAGCTTGCGTATTTGTTTGTTGCACACTCAAAAGTATTTACTTTTACTTCACAAGAAAAAGTTCATACTTTTAGGGCGTAGTGTAAGTATGCGAATTGGGACGCAGTAACATATTAATGACTGTTTCCTCAGAAGCAGTTTTGGAATGATGCATTGATGTAATGCATTCCTCCGCTGTGGTTCATGTGAGAGAGGCGAATGAGTCATAGCTACTCCAGAGGTTACACAGAATTCAGTCCCACCAGGCTTTCGGGGAACATATGCGAACTAGAGGTTACGGGAATTTGGGAGGGGTCCTAATGTTCAGATGGGGAAAAAAACAGTCAGGCAATCCCAGGCCATTGTTTCGCAATCTCTGAGTCCAATGAAATCAAAAGGACATTTAGAAAAACATTTATTTTTCCAAGTCTGTTTATTTATTCATTCATTTATTTTATTTTCGGCTTAATCCCTTTATTAATCAAGGGTCGCCACAGTGGAATGAACCTCCAACTTATCAAGCATATGTTTTACACAGCAGATGCCTTTCCAGCTGCAACCCAACACTGGCAAACTCCTATACACACTCTTTCACACACATACACTTCGGCCGATTTAGATTATTGAAATCACCTGTACCACATGTCTTTGGACTGTGGGGGAAACTGAAGCACCTGGGGGAAACCCACACTAACACGAGGAGAACAAGTAAACCACACAGAAATGCCAACTGAACCAGCCGGGGCTCGAACAAGAGACCTTCTTGCTGTGAGGCAATTGTGCCACCCACTGCTCCACCGTGCAGCCTAGTCTGTGTTTACACAGGAATAATAATTTTTAATTAATTTAATTTATAAAATATAATAATTTAATTTATAAATAATTTTTATGTACAGTTATTGCAGCTGAAAGGGCCAGAGTAATTGGTGGTTCATTTCACTGTGGTGACCCCTGATAAATGAGGGACTAAGCCAATGGATAATGAGTGAGTGAGTGAGTGAGTGAGTGAATGAGTGTATATGCATGTCTACAGTCAGATACTATTGAAGTGAGTGACAGCTACAAAGTGTTGGGAATAGCTGATTACATAGCTAGATTATGCAATCAGATACAGTATTTATAATTAGAGCAAGTTGCAATTTAAAATCCTCAAAATTTTAAACCTGAAAAACATTTTTAAAAGTTAGTCAGTCCCCTTTGACCTAAAATGTTGAGAAGGGTCTGGATGCAGACCTAGTGCAGTGCAATCTAAGCTGCATCCAATGCTTTTTAACGCGCTCACCTAACCCCACCCCTAACCCTACTCGTCACAGTGGTCAATAACTCCACTGAGTGCATTGCATCGCTGAGTGCATCCAGATACTATTGAAAATGTTTAGTTAAACTCCCCTTTAAATATATAGTGTTTTGTACAGAGGAGTTAGGTCAAACGTAATCCAAAAGTACTCCAAAAGTAATCCAAAGGCATCAAACAGTACTGTCACTGGTCATGTTACTGTCAATGGTTGTGTCACTAACTAAATTTTTCATCTAGCATATTACAATCAGTTAGGCCCACATAACATAAATGATGAGCCCACACAAGCGCAGATTTCCACATTTATTAGCCCATTGATTTATTTATTTACGTGTGTAAATGTGTGTAAATTTATATTCATTTAGTTTTTAAATAATGTCATTAATATTATTGACAAATATAAAAATGCTCATATGATTTATTTACAACAAAGTTTGTAAAGTAATATTTTCTGTCTTTTAGTAGATGAATTATTTATGATGCATTGCTTTGATTACCATTTAATTGGATCTAATTGGATTTGCATTGTAAACAATAAATAAAAGTTAAAAAGTTTTTTTTTTTTCATATAATATGTTTTTAGTCATACTCCCAAAATCATTCTGCTTAAATCCACAGATTTTTCCACAAAATTCTGCGGAGAAATGTCTGCAAATTCTGGCCCTAAAAATCAGTAATCCAACATGTAGCTTAATATGTAGCACATTTAGCTTTATATTAAAGAAAATATCAATCTACAGCCATTTAAACAACATAATTGGCCTTTTAAGAAATAGATAAATCATGAAACTTTTAGCAGAACAACGATACATACACAATAAATCAACATATTTGCAGAATATTAGTAAATAGATCAATCAAACACTCAATATTTCTGCCACTTTCAGCTTGATATCAGATAATAATTCTGTTATCACCGCAGTCCATCTGCATTATTCATCTGATATTTTCCTTGCGGTTGATTTCCTTCTGCCTTTTTCCACTGCTTTCAACCTGTTTGCTGTTAAACAGGAAATGACAGTTTTCTGAAACCATGGTAATGAGTCGAGCTTCCTTTATTGCAGAAGCCTAAAGGCATCACTTTGAAGATCAGTGTGCCTTTTTACTGTGCACACCAGTACGACAGACTCTAACTTAGTCTCTCTTTTATTAAGAGGGAGAGTAAAATCTCAATCTTGTTTAGTTGAATGTGTTTAGATCTGAACAGCTTAGTTTACACCTTAAGTTCATGCATTAATCATATTTAATGTGTATCCAACTCCACTATGCAGTTACAAAGTCCCTACTAGTACGTTAGCTAGAGTTTAAACATTAACTATATGTCTGCTTTGATCAGGTCGACTTGTTGTCATACAGAAGAACACGGATATAAAAAAAATGGCAATGGACATAATGAATGTCTATGACCTACTTTTGAACAGACTGGGGACACATTTCACCAATGAGATTACATCTTACAGGAAAATACGCCCATACTGGGAGTTCATCTTTATGTGTTTTCCACTGGAATGAAGCCATTTCTGCTGCAGAGCTTTGACCAACAGCATCGTCATTATAAGACAGAACTCACAGATGTCAATACTGTACATGTCATTGAACTTCAGTCAGTGCTGACACACATCTGTGTTTCACTTTCTTTTACTTATCTAGACCTGGGATGGGGCTAATGTGTTATAATGATTCAAGTCTTATTTTTAAAAGTCAGAAAAACGAACAGTTTTAGATAAACTACTCAATAAATATGAAATGAGGGCATACTTTATTAAAAAAAGAAAAAAAAGCAATAGGCTGTAACATCTGCAAACAGTTTTTGCACGAAACTGAGACACCATCTGTTTTAATGAGGCTTGTGTCTGAATCACATAATATCGAATGTACAGAGGCACAGATGTTAGAGCGGTTAAAAACTCTAGGGAAGACCGCGCTCTAGGGAAAATCAAAGCGAGTTGGGAATACTTGACTAGATGCAATTTTTAGAAAATATATTAGACTCTCTTATTGAGTTGTGCAACACTGAATGTATCAGTTTGGAAAGACAATTGTTTTTGCAGTTCAACAGTTTTTAGCGTTTGATCATTTATTTTAAATTATATTCTTGCATGCGGTATGGTGGCTCAGTGGTTAGCACTGTCACCTCACAGCTAGAAGGTTGCTGATTCTTGTTCCGATTAGGCCTGTTGGCATTTCTGTATGGAGTTTGCATGTTCTCCCTATGATTACGTGGGTTTCCACCGGGTGGTCCAGCTCACAGTCCAAAGATAGAGCTATAGGTGAATTGTATAAACTAAATTGGCCATAGTGTTTGAGTATGAGTGTGTATCTGCTTCGTAAAACATATGCTGGAGTAGTTGGCGATTAACTCCGCTGTGGCGACCTCTGAAATAGAAACTAAGCTGAAGGAAATGAATGAATGAATACTGCTATTTCAGATTTGCATTGTATTGAAGATTGTATTTCATGTGTAAAGAAAGCTTTGATGTTACTGAAATGTTTTAAAAGCATAAAAATCTTTCCTAACATGAAACCGCAAGTCAGACTGTATTTTTATTGGGTGCACAGAGAGAAATTAAAAGAAGCAATAAAGCAGGGTAACATGAAAGTTATGCATATGCTTTTCATTTGTTGCCCCAGTGTAATATATGATCAGTTCAGTTCTGTTTATTTAAAAAGAGTACTGCTGCAAAACATCTTGTGAAACATCATCCTGTGCCTGAGTTTTAAATCTAAATATGTGTTATTTTAGGGTGATGCAGTGGCGCAGTGGGTAGCATGTTTGCCTCACAGCAAGAAGGTAACTGGCTCGAGCATCAGCTGGGTCAGTTAGCATTTCTGTGTGGAGTTTGCATGTTCTCCCCGTGTTCACGTGGTTTTCCTCTGGGTGCTCCGGTTAAGTCCAAAGACATGTTGTACAGGTAAATTGAGTATGCTAAAAAAATTGGCCGTAGTGTATGAGTGTGTGTATGAATGAATGTGTCTGGATGTTTCCCAGCGATGGGCTGCAGCTGAAAGGGCATCCGCTGCGTAAAACATATGCTGGATAAGTTGGCAGTTCATTCTGCTGTGGTGACCCCAGATTAATAAAGGGAATATGTGGTATTATTTAAAATACATATATTTCTTGAATGCAGAATCAACATGGGACCTTGGATCACAAGACCATTCAAAAGTGTCCATTATACATTTCCTGAAAGCTAAATAAATATTCATTCCAATGATGTAAGGTTAGTTTAAGATACAACCATTTGAAAATCTGAAATCTGAGGGTTCAAAAAAATCTAAATATTCACAAATTTGCCATTAAAGTTTTCCAAATGAAGTTTTTTAGCTATGCTTATTATTAATCAAACATTAACTTTTGTTAAATTGAGGAAATTTAATGAAATATCAATGGATTTACTTAATATTCTAAAATTATTTTCAGAATAATTGCAATTAATCAAATTCAAAATAAAAGTTTTGGACACAAAATATGTGTGTATTATACATATTTATTATGTATGCACTCTCAGAAATAAAGGAGCTGTCATGGGGCAGTATCTTTTAAAAGGTACATATTTGTACCTGAAGGATCCATAATGATACACCAAAAGTACTTTTTGGGTACATTTGGGCACAAAAATTTACCTTTAAGGTACCACTGTGGACTCTTTGGGTACAAATATGTATCTTTTAAAAAGGTACTGCCCCAGTGACAGCTCCTTTATTTCTGAGTGCGTGATACACACATACATATAAACAAAATATAAAAGTTAATTATATATTTAATTAATAATATATAATTTGTATAATATACACATATACTTTATACCTAAATATAAACAAACATTTTCTTAGATATATGCATGCATGTGTCTATTTACTGTATATATACATAAAAATATACACACCACACACACATATATTATGTCAAAACAAACATTTATTTTGTATGTGAATAATCACTTTTCATATTTGCCCAGCACTAGTTTTTAGAATAAAAGAAAAGATGAAATGAATTATGATATAATGAATTTTTGGCTATTGCTAAAAATACACATATTTTGTTATCCGCAGGGTCACCTATAGAGAATGTGTGATAACAACTGTACCTTTGAGTTCAGTATACAACAAAGATTAGCAGGAAAACTAACAATAGTATTATTATTATTGTTTATTTGACAAAAACAACACAATTAGACTTGACAAACCAAATGCAGACTTGCTAATTCTCAACACCTGTTCAAGAGAAGCTTGAAATAAACTGAAAATAAAATAAATACATATACACAACATTATAATTCTTTACATAAAATTGTTATAAGGCAAAGGCAGCATGATCAAATGAATTAATAGTAGACTATTTGTATAAAGACTTCTGTTTTGTTTTTAACCAGTTTTTAAGTACACTATTAAAAACATTTACATTACTTTCTAATTTTAGGAAAATTAGAACAGGTAAATCATTCCACAATTTGGTTCCCTTAACAGAACCAAACGCCTTGTTGCATAGCCCAAATTAATCAATAAATCTATATAATCTATCCATATATCTTTTTTCTGCCTCTGTTGCTCCTGATAATACCATGAGCAGTGGGCATGCAGTGGATGTCGACTGTAGAGGAGCTCAGCGTCTTTTAATGTAATAAGCCAGCTCTGAGTCACGCTGCAGGATGGGCGGCTCCCACATTTCTGGATGACCCTGCTGCAGCCCTGCTCTGACATCATCATATTACAACCCTGCTGCTGAGCATATGCCAAAATACTCCTAGCATATGATTAAAAGTGCTTTCTCCGAGCCATCAAGCTAGTGTAAGTGCTTTCTTCTTCATTTGACTTAACCTGTGGATTTTATCATTGAAAAGAGCAGAGTGTGCTGATGCTAAAAGTTTTTTAGGGACTTATCAAATTTGTTGCAATTACTCTTTTAAAAATTGCTGGCTTGTTTCAAACCCAAATTTTGTTCAGTTGTGGACAAACCTATGATGGCTGAGAGATCTCAAATGTGCTACAGGTTAAGAAAAAACACATACTGTACAAAGTGACCTTCAAAGTGTGATCAATTCTGTTCTGAATGCACCAACTGTTCAAATTGCATTTTTTTACTCCCTTGAAGGACACTTCAGGAAAGGTCATTTGTATGATCCTTTTAAACAAGAGTAAACATCTGAATCTCTTCATGAAGGGCCAAATCACTGGTCTAATAGGGTAATAATTAGGTCTAAAAATATTTTTATTTGATAATAAAATTGTTTGGTTAGGATTTATATATGATACTTTTCATGCCGTAGTTCAAGATAAATCTTTTCATTACTGCAGCAGCCAGTTTTGCAAGCTTTGAAATCAGTTTTAAACAGCAAGCAAAAAGCAACAGCTCTTTCTGCACACTTAAGCTACAGTTTTGAGGACAGCTGAGGCACTCAAATGGAACTAGAAGCTTGAAATGCTCACTGGTGCTCTTGAATTAAAAACAATGAATGCATTAAAAGCCAGTGAGTGAATGTCTGACGTCTTTACTGTCTTAATTCACTCGATCATTTTCCTTCCCTGCTTCAAGGGGATCATAAAATAGGACTAATGTAGGAAACAGTGTTTGAGTATAGACTGCAGTTTCAAACACATCCCAGGACTGTGTTTTTACATAGAAAAATGTGCAGCCTCATTGGAGATACGTGGCTCAGCCTACTTTTTTGCAAAAAGTAAAATTCATAGCTATTTCTTTGCACTTTTCAGATGACAAATCCACTAGAGGGTGCTGTTTACATTTTCACGAATCTGAAATAGGTTACTTAGGGTACGTTTTTCTTGCATGTTTTAGATACACATGTCCATGAGATGGCAGAGTAAAGGCTGATTTATACGTCTGCGTCAAGCGCCCTCGCTGTGGCTGACGCCAATGCTAACCTCGCAAAATATTTAACTACACATCGCAATGACGTGTAGCGCAAGCTCTGTTATTGGTCGGTTTGGTAGCTGTGATGACTATGGGTGGTGCTGAGAACTGCGAGCCCGATGAAGCAAGTATTTACAAGTGTGGAGTCTTGTGAAAGAGCTCCAGATGGAAACTTTTGTTTAGTGTTTATCTTATGATTAAAGTTGTTGCCTGTCTTCTGGTTGCCACCTCTGAATAACCAAGCTTTAATAGCAAATTGTACATTAGGGTAGCGTTCAGAAAAAAAAACAGAATAAAAGAAAACAGAGAAACATAAAAACCTACTGCCATCTAGGGTTTCGGAAGTGTTATTGCAGAGCAACACAAACAGCATGCAGAAGTATAAATGCAGGACTGCATGCAGGTCAGGCACTGTGGTTCATGCCGATTACTCGACACAGAAGTATAAACTAGGCTTAAGGCTACATCTATACTCATCTGGATAAATTTGAAAATTGTGTTTTCATCTGAAAACTCTCCACACTTTTGTTTTCAATTATTTCCATCATCCATGCTAAACGACTGAAAATGCTTTCGTTTCAGTACTGCGCATGCACACAGATGTAAGCGCACAGACGTCAAGGTAAAATGCTACAACTGTCGTCTGATTAAAAAAAGACTCCCAAGTAAACGTTCCGTTCTTTGAAGAGAGGCAATATGAACTATGTACAAACTGACATTAATCTTTAATAAAGATGTCAAAACAGACAGCATTCAAAACATCTGCTTGAGGGGCCGATCACACCGAATGCGCTTTTACATTCCAAAAACGTGAGGTGCACCACACTGCCTATTTTGACAAGAAAAAAGAGGCGCGGTGCGTTTTTTTATGTTACTAGGCAACGACTAAATCAGCTGCATATTGTGCAAGAGTGTTGCTGTTGATATTGTTATAACTGTAGTATTTAATAATATTGTGATATTCAAGATTTGTACAGTCATACAGCTCTGGATAACTTGAAACAGAGACCACTAGTCTCTCCTCCATCTTTAAAAGTCTCTTTAGTCACCTTGACAAAACAAACACTGCTGCCGCCTCAACGGAAACCCCGCCTTTGCTTTCATTTGATTAGAGATTGAAAGAGACGCGACTGATGTAATGCGCTTTTTCCACTCAGAGTTGACTTTTCAACTGCGAGCTCGCAACGGCAAAAACGTGAGGCGCAGTAGGTGATTAAAACGCGAGGTGCACAGGATGCATAAGCAGGGCACAAAATGCTTGCAGCCGATAGTAAATCATTCAAAAAAGGCGCCTCTCACCGCAAAAAAACGCATGGGGAGAAAAATATGCGTTTTCAAATGAAAACGTATTAGTGTGTACATGGCCTAATTCCTTCACTAAACCCAACCAATAGTGTTTTCAAAAGCAAACTGAAGAAAAAAGTGCACTGTGACCATGGAGATTTACCTTGATTTAACATCACTTATCTATTTTGTGGAACCATGCTTCAACAGACTTGAACCTGATCTCTCTGCATTAAAAACAACACCAGGTGAGCTACTGAGCAAACTGACCATTCCTCAAAAGTCCCATTTGGAAATAGACAGGTGAGGCAAGCATATTTATCTAAGTTGTTTAGTGGCATTTATTTGGAGTTGTGAAAAGAACTCTTAAAAATAATCCTTTATTTTCGATGATATGTAATTACCATTAATGTGAAAAGGAATTAAAGTTGTTCTGCATAGCATTCGTTTAACCTAACTGCAGTCAAATGTATCTAAGTTACATGTTTGCAGTTTTAAAAAAAGCACATATTTCTTTCTGTGTTGAAATACATGGTAAATGTTAAAATGGCAACAGTGACATACATAAAACACCATTTTAGTCATTTTTAAAAATGGGTGTGAATGGAAATCACTTTGCTAAAGTGCAAATTATTATTATTATTTTCATTTTTAAGTGCATTGACATAATTTAAAAGTTGAATGAAAAGTTAATCATATAATAAAATTACATTTAAAAAGGCAGATGTTAACCCACCATTGTAACCGGGCACCTTTAGTGATTTAATTGTTGCTATCCAAATGATTGCCTTTCTGAAAGCAGCTCATTCAGCAATATCTGCATTTTTCTAAAAGGCTCATCCAATTAAAAGGCCTTGATGTCATCCAGAATGTACAATATATAAAACCAAGGTATTTACAGCTGATTGATCACTCAGTATTTCCAAAAGACAGTGCCCAGAATCTGCTGTGTGTCCACGCTGTATCTGTCACTCCGTCTTGGACTAGTCACACACAGAGTCTCTGCGCTTTCCGAGCACTTTAGCTAATGGAGCTGATTGGTATGAATGGACAGGCTGGTGCAGAGCAGAGCCGCTGCAGAGGTGAATGATGTAATAGGGCTTCTTTAATACCCAGCCAGCTAAATCAATGACAATCAATCAGGATGAAGCGCTGAACACACATTAGAAGATGCAGGCGTGGTTGCAGTGTGACTTTGGAGTCTTAACACACAACTAATACATGCAAAACCAGTCATAAGACACATATGTACATAACACATGCGCAACTGTAACTGTAACTGTACTCAAAATACTGTAGTTGAGTAGTTTTTCTCAGGAATTGTAATTTACTAAGTGGTTTAAAAACATGTACTTTTACTTTTCCCGAGTACATTTTCAGTGCAGTATTGGTACCTTTACTCCACTGCTTTCCTTCAACCTGCAGTCACTTCTTTATGTTGTCGTTTATGGGGATTAGAAAAATCAGTCCTGTGATTCCTGTCCAGTAGAATCGCACATAGAAGTAGAAGTAGGTAAACTGCATCATATTGAACTACCTCAAGACATGGGCGATTTATAATTGCAGCAAACTGTGTGGAAGCATTAAAAGTATCCAAGAAGATGTCCAATATCTTTACACGCATTGACCCAGAGACTGTTTAAATGCATGTCACTCATGAAAAAATTACAAATGTTTACTGTATAAAGAATGAAATGGCCTTAAACACCCAGCAGGCACAAGATGCCAACATGACGTTAGAATGACGTTGTAACCCATTGTTGTGGGGACGTTGCATTTTGTTTGGAAATGAAATTTATGTTGACTTCAGAAGTAAATGTCCAACCTAAAAATCAACCAAATATCAACGTCTAATGATGTTACAGCTTGACATTGTGTGGACGTTACCACTATGACGTCTATCAGATGTTAGATTTCGGTTGCCATACCTAACGAATAAATGTCTGTATTTGACGTCAATATGATGTTTGTTGATGAAATGCCTACTTTACTACATCCAATCATTTCCCTAGGAAATGTGTCACAATTCCTAGGCTAGGCGACTTTACTGAGTTGAAGCAAAGAGCTTAGAATGACCAAGAGGCGACACTCTAGTGTAATTTGGGAAACAGCCACTAGAGGGCGCGGCGGCTATTTTGGAATGAAAACTCTAATAGAACTACAGCATATTATAAGTCTGTAAAATAAACTATTAAAAGTGCTGATGATTGTGATAATAAGTGTTGTATTGTCGTCTTTCAGGTTGTATCTCAGCTTTAATGCACTTTTTAAATAAATAAATAAAAAACAAAGCAGCTGCTTGCCATCACGACAGTAATGAGATCCAATGGACGGCCGATCACTTTCACTCAAAAATGGCGGAATCCGGGGCTGTTGCTGGGCGCTGCTGTTGCAATGGAACGTTCTATTGAGTGTCGCCTCTTGGTCATTCTAAGCTCTTTGGTTGAAGTTCACATCACATTGATTCATTTTTGAACAAAGACAACTGTGGTCTCTTTATTGTGTACCATGCTACTCTGATAATTCGGTCTGAAATATGTAAGTATGGCGTAGTAATAAGTGTAATTCCTGCATACTGCAGTAACTACATTTCTAACTGGCGTGGCGAATGACTGTGTTTTGAAGATATTATGCTAACCGGTTAGCATTGTGACAGATCACCTACTGCACCTTTAAGAAGCATTTTCTAGACAAGAAAAACAGTCAAGCGTCATATTAAATGTGTAGCCAGTAGTAAATGTGCACCGTAATCTATTTGAAGAACAAATTTGTTTTTAGAGTTTTTTTTTTTTTGGGCACACAACAGCATTGTAACCCTTTTATTAAACACAAATCTCCTGAGCTGATATGAAGGAGCCAATGGTGAGCAATAAAAGCATACAGCATTGACTGGATTCAAATCAATTTTATTAATATTTTTTATAGCCCTTGACTCATATTCAGCTGACGTTTGCACACGTGATATCCCGCACACGTCAAAATCTGCCATGAGGTCAAAGGGTTTTGTCGACTTTGTTGTACTGTACCGTCCGCTTCCTCACAGATACTCGAGTGAGATATGACAAGAAACACTGAATTAAGGATGTCTGTTGAATCAACCACACACTGATTTCCTCTCATAAGGTTACGCAAACATACACGCTCAGACACGCGGCATAAACAAAGAGGTTTTGTAGGCTAGATCTGGCTCTCTGGGGACGCCAAGCATGTGACGCACTGGAGGTGGACAAAACCGGGGGAAAACAATAGAGCAGTCTGACTTACTGACCAGCTGACTATAAATATGCTGAATCAGCAGTTCCTCTGTCAGAGCGTGCACACACAGACACACAGATGGATACACTCCAACAACATAAAGGAGTTTATGCAGTCATGCCATAGAAGAGCCATTTTGGGTTCCTTATACAACTTTTCAGTGAACAGATCTTATAAGAGCTATTATTTTTCTTAGTGTGAAGAACATTTGTGAATATTTTGCGAATAGCCAAAGCACATTGTAAGAGTCTAAATTATGCAATTTTTTATTAGTAAAATGCATAGAAATTTGGAAAGACTTTACAGGTGATTTTCTAAGCATTTTGATTTTTTGAACCCTCTTATTGAAGACTTTCAAATAGATTTATCTCTGGCAAATATTGCCATATTCCGACTCACAATACATTACACCAATTGATAGCCTTCAGATGTTTTCAGGTGCCATATAGAACTCAATTTCCAAAAATTGACACTTATGACTGGTTTTGTGATCCAGGGTTACATTTTAAAATCCTTTTGTGTAAAATATGGATGTTAAAAGTTCTTCAAGGAACCATTGATGCCATTTAGAAAATGTTATTTTAAGCGTGTACATCTCACAGATACATATTGCTGGTAATATTGAAAATTAATTGGGAAATAAAAATGAAAAAAATTGAAAAAGGTAGTACTATAAATTGTTATTGGCAGAATTTGCATAAAGACTACATTACCCATGATATTGTACTGACAATTTCACATGTGTATATCAGCATAAATATACTATTTGTGTATATTAGGATAGTTTATGATAAATCTACATTAGTAATATATATATGAGCAATATCACACGAGTAGCAGTGCGATATGGCTGTATATCGGCACTGGTGGGAGGCGTGCGTTGAAATATGTTTATACAACAGTTCTGTCTGGTTCTCAAATCTGATTGGCTGATAGCTGTGCGATATTCTGCAATATCAGAACTAGTACAGCCTCTTTACCCTTTGTGTATTAATCCGCCCACATATAGCCAGCAAAAAGCAGACACTACAGATCTAAAGTTTAAAAGATGCTCGCTCAACTGTTTTAACTGTCAGCTTATGATTTGAATCCGGAAGAAAGTAGTTCCTCATACAAAAGGGTTTTTGAGACTCTTCATGTTTGATTTTGTTTTTATATACACAACTATGCCGTCAAACTGTTGTATAAACGCAATATCACACTCGTAGCAGTGCGATATGGGTGTATATCGGCACTGGTGGGGGCACCTGCGGCTTCGTGCCAACGCATGCCTCCCACCAGTGCCGATATACAGCCATATCGCACTGCTACTCCTGTGATATTGCTCATATATATATATAATATATACCAAAATCTTTTAATGAATACTTTTATAGTTTTGTTTTTAATTTAAATGTGTCATTCACAATGCTTCAAAGATTGTAGTTCCTTTCCTCATAAAAGCAATTAACTACACAGTCGTGTGCCTTTGTTTTTTTCCCAATTTCATATACTGTACTTTTTTTGCTTTGAATCAAAAATAATGTATAATGTTGTGATTCTCCTCCATACTTGTTGCTAATGCAATTGCTTTCTTCATGTAAAAATCTACTTAGATATAAGGTATCTATATAATATGCTAAATTGTGACCATATTATATATGTACGTTTATTATTTTTCCTTCGGGGTAGGCCGTTATATCAGGGATCGCCAGAGCGGAACGAACCGCCAACTATTCCTGCATATGCTTTCCACAGCAAATGCCCTTCCGGCAACCAAGCACTGGGTAACATTCATACACTTTCACATTCACACACACACTCATACACTTCGTCCAATTGAGTTAATTTAATTCATCTACAGCGCATGTCTTTGGACTGTGGGGGGAAACTGGAGCACATGGTGGAAACCCATGTGAACACAGGGAGAACATGCAAACTCCACACAGAAATGCCAACTGGTCTAGCCAGGACTCGAACCAGCGACCTTCTTGCTGTGAGGCAACAGTGCTAACTAGGCATGGGTATAAGATTCTGAGGGTATGATAACCTTGGATAAATAATCACGATTTTACAGTTTGACGGTATTGTGGTTACTGCTCTAAAATATATTATTTAAAAAAAAATTCTGGGTAAAAAACAACTTCTGTCTTCTTTATTTGTTTAAAAAAAACTGATTTCTTTACAATTTAAAATGGCATTTTTTGCTATGATACTGTTGTCCTAAAATAAAATAAAATAAAATAAAATAAAATAAATAAAATAAAATAAAATAAAATAAAATAAAATAAAATAAAATAAAATAAAATAAAATAAAATAAAATAAAAGAAAAGAAAAGAAAAGAAAAGAAAATAAAATAAAAAATGTAAATAAAAAATCGTACCTATACCTTAGGAACGGTTTTACAGAAAAGTTTGGCAGTTTTAAAAACCTTGACTTTTCCAAACCGCTGTATACCTTGAAAATGGTTATCGTCCCGTGCCTAGTGCTAACCACTGAGCCATCATGCTGCAAGGTCTTATTTTTGCTTAAACCATTTTATAAAATGTTTTGTCTCTCTAGTGATTATTGTGCTGCAGAATTAACTGAGCTAAAGCCACTAATGGATTTTCAGCATGTATTTCCAAAAACATACACCCACACCCACCCACAAACACACTCCACACTGAGACAGAAGAATGTATAGGTTGAGTTTTGATGCCATTAGTTTTGTGAGTGTTAATCAGGTCTTTATGAGGTCATGATTGTCTGCATGGCATGAACTGACCTATAAAAGTCTCTGCAGATGGATGGGACAGATGTATGTGAATGCTTTACTTTCTTTTGTTCCCTGCAGTTTGGCAAGACAAACACACAACAAATTAGCATAAGAAAACTGAGCTAAAGAGTCCTTAAAAATTACCTAAAATCTATGTAAACAATTTTGCGGTAAAAAACAAAAAATCGAAAGTTTAGTGCTTTATAATGCATGCGTAGGTTTGAGGTGGTGTATGCTGCTAAAATGTTTATTTACATTATATACATATTTAAGTGCAGTTTTGTTTTGGAGGCTTATTATAATTTGTTTACACTCTAACTCTAAAACTTTAATTATCTTAACATTTTATATTCTCAGTATCTAAAATGACTCATTCAAGGATACAGTCTCCTCAAATCCCTCCTTTTTGAGAGTTTACTTTGCTCTGATTGGTCAGGCGACCAAGTCTTTTGTGATTGGTCAACTACTTGCAGAGTGTGTTTGAAATAAAAAGCCCCTTATAGTATATGAACTTCAGCTCAGGAATCTTCCTTAGCTTTTGTGAACACAGTATTACGTAACAACTGACATCTTTACTGCTTAAAGAGAGTTCACCCAAAACCGAAAATTCTGTTATCATTAATCATGTTCTAACTTGTTCCAAAATTGTGTTAGTTTCTTTTTTCTGTTGAACACAAAATACATATTTGGAAAAATGTTGGAAACTGGTAACCATTGACTTTCATAGTATTTCTTTTTCCTACTATGAAAGTCAATGGTTACAAATTTCAAACATTTTTTAAAATAACTTGTTTTGTTTGTGTTCAACAGTCAAAGGAAACTCATAAAGGTTTGGAACATTTTTATTTTTGGATGAACTAACCCTTTAAATTTGCATCCTCATACTTCGCATATGCATGATAAAATGAATATTTTGCACCAAAAAACAGTGACTTAACAATGATTATAATATAGATAACATGAACCAAAGACTGAAAATAGGTAAATTTGTTAGAAACCAACAGTTCATAAGTTTGAGCAGGTGAGACTGACATTATTGACGATTCATTTCAGAAATACATCAATTTAACAGTTTTAATGAAACACGTTGGCAGTTTACATATATTAAAGCAAATTTCAAAAATAATTTTCTAAAAATTCAATTTGGGACACAATTTGTCAATTTTGTGAATTTTTGAACTACCTTTAACCTTTTAAAAAAAAATTTATTCTTCAGCCTGCTTTTAACCAGTTTGAGATACAGACAGCACTCAGACAGAATAAACGTCTTGTTATGCTGCTGTATGTCCTTAAAACATCCTCTCACAGGCCAGCCATAATGATACATGCAAGAAGAAGAAGGAAAAAAAGCACTTCCCCTTGTTTATTAAAGGTCCCTGACCAAGCGGCAGGCTCGGTCAGTTCTCAAAGCATTAGACAGCCCAAAATTCAAGGCCATGATTCAATGTCATTATATTTTCCACAAAGGCTGCTGTCTTTTTTCCACTGTGTGTGCTTGAAAAGATTTCCTCCCTAAATCTCCAACTCGGAGAGGAAAAGGAGGAGAGGAAACCTGTGTTGTGTTTTTGATAGCCGTTCATCCTTTGCCTCATTGTAATTATCTGTCCTTGAGTGTGTGTGTGTGTGTGCAGGTTTTTGCGGTTTACAAGTATGACATTTGCATAATAAAATGGCTATGGCCTAGGAATTACACTGTTGAGGTGGTTTATGAGGACATGTCCTTTGTCCTTGTAATTCAAAATGTTTAAAAATCATACTTTAAGCGTGGTAGGGTAAGGTTATATAATATGCATTTTTTTACAGTATAAAACACAGTATGCCTATGGGGAGAGTCCTCATAAACCACCAAAACCAACATTTGTGTATGTGCTGTTTTATATAGTTTACAAGGACAAAATCAGCATAATAACATGGCTATGACCAAGGAATTGCACTGTTCACATGGTTTACGAAAACGTGCTCTGTGTCCTCATAATTCAAAGCGCTTAAAAATCATACTTAAACACATGATGCCTATGGAGAGTCCTTATAAACCACCACAATAAACATTTGTGTGTGTGTGTGTGTTTGTGTGTGTGTGTGTGTGTGTGTGTGTGTGTGTGTGTGTGTGTGTGTGAGAGTGAGTGTGTGTGTGTGTGTGTGTGTGTGTGTGTGTGTGAGTGTGTGTGTGTGTGTGTGTGTGTGTGTGTGTGTGTGTGTGTGTGTGTGTGTGTGTGTGTGTGTGTGTGTGTGTGTGTGTGTTTGCAGTACCTGATAACGACCCATCTTCTGGCTCAATATAATCTGTTCTGCCTGGCAGGTTGTCTCGGATTGGGTGTTCCTGTTTCCAGAACACAGAGAAACAAACAACTCTGTCAATCAGTCGGATTTAAACACATGACTTTAATGCCATGAACCTAAGGGATATAAAAATCACAAGACTAAATAACAGTCCCCTAAAGACAGCCTAAAAAAAATACGACATTCCTGCTACAATAACTCAGCATGGCTCCAGAGTTATGACTTATGAAAAACTTTCAGAATTAGGAAGGAAACTCGCATTCCTGAGTGACTTGCTGTATAATTTTGCACAAGAAATATAATAGAAAACATGTGGATGAAATTGAAATAAACGCGTAGTGTATCTGAATGCATGTTGTTACAAGTTCAACATTTCCTGTGGCTTAAACAGTAAAACATGGTCCTAGCAATGCCAAGTTCTTGGGCTTGAATTCCAGTGAAAGCATGAACTGATAAAATGAATTATGTCCATTTGCATGAGAGGAAGAACACATATTATTGCATGGAGGTTGCCGTTCACAGGTCAGGACATAAAGACATAATTAGGCATGCAAAACAGTACACAAAATGAAAATAGTGAGCACACAAGCACATTAACTCACACAATGAGGCATGCACCCCCTCCCTCCGCACACATATATAGCTTTATAGGGACTCCACATAGACATAATGATTTTTATGCAGTTCAGATTGTATATTCAGTCCCACTTCCCCAACTTTAAACTCAACCCTCAAATGAAAACAATCTGCATTTTTGCATTTTCAAAATACTTAATTCTGTGAGATTTACAAGCCATTTTCCTCATGAGGACCAAAAGAAGTCCCCACAGGATCAAAATTTACTGGTTTTGCTATACTTGTGGGGACATTTGGTCCCACAATGTAAGAAATACAAGGCACACAGAAACACACAGGCACGTTCAGGATTCCCTTGTTTAGCATGCTTTCCCTCTTTCCTGGGACCTTCACACTCAGATTACTTCACTGGAACATTAGAGCGATCTGAAGTTCTGAATTTTACGACAATGAGATAAGTATAAATATATTCAATTTATATAGTCAATGCAACATATTCAATACACAGCCTATATTCATGTACTATTATTTCATGACTATTATATGAGGCACAGAATATACATACACAGCTTGATAGCTTGATAGCTGCAGCATGATATCTGAATCATGTTTCACGAGAGTGCACACACACACACACACAGGCAAACACACATGAAGCAGTCTCATGCAGAAAAGCGATAGCCCTTTAATAGCATCCATCCCCCCACATCTCTTTAATTGACACACACACACACACATACACACTTTCACTGCGTTTGAACTCGAGACCGTAACTGACCCATCTTTGTGGGTGCCAGGTGTCTTATACTAACATTTTATTTCAACACGAGTGCTCTCTTCAGCATGGGCTGCTACCTCAACGCCATTCGTTTTAAATGTTTATTCATTTGCGTTTCCCCTTTCTTTTTAAAAAAACTGGACCTATTATATCCCTTTTAACAAGAAGTAACAACATATACTGTAAGTCTCCACAGATGTCCCTATTATGTGTCTGCAAAGTTTAATCTCCAAATATCCCAGAGATCATTAATTATACCATGCTGTAGATGGTCTTTTTTGAGTGTATCTCTCTTTAAAATGAGCTGCTACTCTCCTCCCCTTTCCAAAGAAATGCCAACTGACCCAGCCGAGGCTTGAAGCAGCGACCTTCTTGCTGTGAGGCAAGAGCACAACTCACTGCACCACCGTGACGCCTCTAGGGCCGGGCCATATATATTTGCAAAATAAAAGAAAGTTTTCTTTCATTGCATTCGGAGCACCCGGAGGAAACCCACGTGAATGAGGGGACAACATGCAAACTCTACACATAAACGACAACTGAACCAGCCGAGACTCGAACCAGCGACCTTCGTGCTGTGAGGCGACAGCACTACCTATTGCGCCACCGCATCGCTAAAAGAAAGTTTTGCAAATAAAAAATAAAGTATTGAGCAAAAAAAAAATAAATTAATAAACAAATACATGCAAATCTTTAAAAATCATTAAGCGAAATAAACTTTTGAATAAAAAATTTATTTTGCTAACAAAAATAACAAACTACAAAGGGAAAATTATGTTTTGAGAAATAAAAATGAAATTTGCAAATAAAACAAGAATTGCAAATAAAAATCAAGCAGTGCAAAAAAAAAAAACTCAAATATTTGCAATTTAATTATTTGGTTTTTTATTTGTAAATATTTGCTTGATTTTAATTTGCAGTTCTTGTTTTGTTTGCAAATTTAATTTTTATTTCTCAAAACAATTTTCCCTTTGTAGTTTGTTGTTTTTGCTAGCAAAATTAATTTTTATTTCTCAAAAATTTATTTTCGCTTTGATTTATTTATTTATTTTTTGCTCAATACTTTATTTTTTGTTTGTAAAACTTATTTTATTTTGCAAGTATATATGGCCATCTATTGACTCCATACTCATGTTAATAGTGCAGATCATTGCCAATCATGGGCAGGGCTTGTGACATCACAGTAGGGGGAAATCTGGAACCGCATGTATTTAAAAGAGAAGTTGGTAGATTACTAATACACTGTAAAAATGCTGTGTCCCAACACAAATCAATGGGCTATTTGCACACAGGCTTTTAATTATCAGCCAGGCAGCCCAAGGGCTTCCAATGAACAGTCTTTCCATTACAAAATTCTCATGTTTAAGATTTGATTTCTTTAAAAATCTTCACTGCCTTGTAGATTTTCGATATGAAGTGCGTCTCAGATCGGACAAAAAGCACTGCATTAAATTTAATTTCCCCCCACCATGTCTTTAAAATATGACAGTTTATTTTACCCCAGTATTGGAATTTTTGCCCTAGCCTGTTGCTGTTGACGGCACTAGCGGTTACAATGGTCTTTCATCTCATTTTACGCTTGAACAACTAAATGAATGCTTAATTCTATTTAACTGATTGTATTGTGATTATGTTACAACATCGATACTGTAAAAAAAATCTTGTGAAATTGAAAATACTCACATTAAGCTTTCACCGGAAGTTTACAGTTGGCTTTAAAACACTAGATGTGCATAGAGCCCATTAAGTTGACTTATACAAATTAAAGTAGATTGAACAAAAACAATGTCCTGAAAAAAACAGTCTGAACAGTTTGAGGCTATCATAGTCTTGTTGTTTACAAACATCAATGTTCAATCTGTGAATTTTGTATAATACGTTCCCGTTAAATTAAAACACAAAGAAAAGTCTCATGGCAGAGAATCGGTGGTTCACCAGGAGACGTGAAGGACAGGCTGTGCACCCAGAGGTCAAACACAGGGAAGATCAATCTTCACAAGGAGAGACAACACACAGGATTTACGGGCAGTGATGACGTGGGACAAGAGGTATCCATGGAGGTCTATAATACCTGCAGAGAGCTATCCATTAGCATTGCCATTCATCTCAATGTCACAATGAAAGTACATGATTTAAAAACTTGCCTTATTTGCTCATGAACATTTAGTTTTAGAACCTCCACAAAAACACACATGAACACAAACCTTTCTCTAGAGGGGTTTCTGCACTTTGACGTCAAAGGTAATGGTTTTAAGTAAAACCCTGTTGTGTAAACATTCCCTTACACACTCAAATACTATGTGAGAGGGCATATTTGTAATACAGTTTTCTGGGTTAGGTTACCTAAATAATACCAAATAGATATTTGAAAGACAAAGTGCTCCCATTGTGTTTTTTTCTGCATGCTTTTCTGGATATCTTGTTTTGTGTTCTGCATAAGCAGTTTGAGCAATGGCTGTTACTCTGTTGAAATGATATTAGGAAATGTCTGATTAGCATCTTTACAAAAATGTATTTAAAAAAAAAAAGAAATGCCGATTTCACAATAAGACTTTGCATTAATGATCAAAACTGTGCTTTAGCAGTAATGATTTGCTAGTGTGGATTCTTTAACAGCTGTTAATGGACTGAGACCTCAATAAATCCCTAGCAAAATTAAGCTGGTCCTTTACATTAACTGAAACTCCCATTACATTTAAAGGCCAAGGTGACTGAAAAGCCTTCTTTCAATTTATCAAACCAGCTCGATCAGGGGTTACTTATAGTTATCATACGATTAAACTTGCTTAGGTGTAACCTGTTTGACTTGTGTGGAACGACTTGTCTAAACCTGCATATTTACTGATAATAAAGAACTTCATGAAAGAAGAATGAAAGTTTGTAAGCTTTGAGCATTAATTTTGAGATCAACAAATCTATAGAGTGATCATGAAGCCTGACTATATGATTTCTACTGAGGTTCTGTTGGTCAGATGAAAGAAAGCACACTCTTAGTATAATAGCAATAAGTGCATATTTTAATACATATTTTTGTTTGCCCTCAGGAGACTGTGACAGGTTTCTGTTGCACAATTCTATTCTGAGCAGTGAGCAATGCAGCCACTACTGTACATGTGTTAATTTCGTGAACAAAATGGCCAGTTAAAAGTTCTCAAATTTGGAAATTTAGAATTGACACACCCCAATGCAAAGACATTTGCAATGAACAAGTAAATAAGAGATTTAGTGACACAAACACTGTGAAGTCTGCAAGAAAATCATCACATATTTAAATTAGACAGACAAGAGCAACATCACTCAGCCTGATCCGTGCTATTTTGTAGTATAAATAGTGTGAGTAAGTAGTGTTTACAATGAAAAATCCAAATGGCTTTAATGACAGAAAACATTATTTTGTGTAACCAAAATTTTCCAATTATTTATTTTGGAAATCTTCCAGCTTCCACAGTAAAAAGAGAGCTACCGAGCAAACTGACCAGAAGTCATCAATTTGAAGATAAATATGTGAAGCAAACATATTTGATTGTAAATCATAGCCATTATTTTTGTGGTGTTAATTTGGTGTTGTGCAAGGAATTGCATGAAAAAAAATCCTTCATTCACTGATAATATGTGCCTGTAAATATCATTAGTGTGAAAAGGAACAAAAGTTGTTGGCATCAAACTGTCCCGTAACATTCATTTAACCTAGAGACTGGTTTTCATTTTATCTGTGTTTTAAAAAAGGTACTCTGAAGCGTGCATTTCCGATGAGCGTGTGTTGCATTTAGGCATTCTCTACAAGGATTCATCTTCTTGTTGATGGCATCATCCTGTTTAACAAGAATTTTTACCCAATAAAATGTCTAGAATATGAATAACATCTGCAGCTGACTAGCAAGGAACATGACTGTGGGGCTCAAACATCAGCCTAAACCAGGGATGGGCAAACTTGGTCCTGGAGGGCTGGTGTCCTGCAGAGTTTAGCTCCAACCCTAATCAAACATACCTGCTCATAGCTTTCTACTGATCTTGAAGACACTGATTAGCATGTTCAGGTGTGTTTGATTAGTGTTTGATTAGGACACCTCAAGCACCAAGTTTGCTCATCCCTGCCCTAAACCCTTAAAGTCTTTTTTTCTGAGTCTACATTTTTGGGACGTAATTTTCCCTTCAATGTCAGGTACCTGCTTGGAGCTTGCTTTAGTGGATGCAAAAGTGGGAGCTGCAACACCCTTTTGGAAGCAATAAGGATGAATAGGACACACTACAACCTGTTGAAGAAAGGGTCACTGGCCTGCAGAGTTTAGTTCAGACCCTGAATCAGCTAATTAAGCTCTTCAGACTCACTAGAAACATTCAGGCAAGTACATTTGGAACTGGCTGAAGCTAAACTCTGCAGGATGTTGGCCTCTCCTGCCCTACAATCTATACCTAATGGACAAGTGCATGGAGTGGCACGAATGCAAGGGTGCATAAACTCTCATTTGGGATATGGCATGACATAACTCATCAAAACTGCATGAAAGCACACTATTTATACCATATAAGCATATTATCTGCCACATAAATATTAATATTAGCTATGATGAACTTGTCCTAAAGACTAGTGACCATAAAAGTGATTATTATGTTCAACCCAAACTTCAAAACTTACTCAAATACATGTGCAAACATCAAGCAATTTTAGTTCCAACCATAATTAAGCACACCTGATCAAACTAATTGAGTCCTTTAGGCTTGTTTGATACCTACAGATAGGATTGTTGAAGCAGGGCTGGAACTAAACTCTGCAGAGCTGCGGCCCTCCAGCCATTGAGTTTGATGTAACTTTGCCTTCACTGTCAGGTATCTGCTTGAAGCTTGATTTAGCGGCTGCTAAAGTTGGAGCTGGAAACACCCTTCTGAAAGCAATAGGGATGAATAGGAAACACTACAACATTGGTGTCCGAACCTGTTGAAGAAGGTCACTGACCTGCAGAGTTTATGTCAGACCCTGAATCAGCTAATTAAGTTCTTCAGACTCACTAGAAACATCCAGGCAAGTATATTGGTGCTGGTTGAAGCTAAACTCTGCATAATGTTGGCCTCTCCTGCCCTACAATCATGACCCTAATGGACATGTGCATGCAGTGGCATGAATGTAAGGGCGCATAAACTGTGCAATTTGGGATTTGGCATGACATAACTCATCAAAAATGCATGAAAGCACACTATTTATACCATATAAGCATATTATCTGCCACATAAATATTAATGATAGCTATGTTGAACTTGTCCTAAAGACTATTGACCATGAAAAAGTGATTATTATGTTCAACCCAAACTTCAAAACATACTCAAATACATGTGCAATCATCAAGCAATTTTACTGACTGATTCAAGCTTAAACATACAGTTAAAATATTATTAATGCACAGTGCTCTTACCTTTTGTGGTCTAATGATGGATGGACGGGGAATATGTGGTCGTTTTGTGTCCAGAACAGGGCTATTATCCTGGACATCGTCTTCCTCTGAGAGCCCCTCTGAGCTGGGGTAGGAATGAAGCGTGTGCTGGTGGTCCGCATTTGGCTCTTTGGTTTTGGAGTGAGTCCCGTTAGTCTTGGTCTGGATGGAAATGCAACCCATTGAAGGCTGGCTGTCAGTCCTTGTTGGCTTTACAGGACCAGGCTGAGTGAGAACGACTGGGCCCGTAGCAGGATCTGACCCAGTTTTGCACAGTTCTGGGTCTGGATATGGAGCCGGGTCAGCAGAAACATCTGGAGGACCACCAAAACAGTGCTGCAGAGCTGAGCACGGGAGCCCATGCATCACGCCGGGAGCTACAAACCACTCCTTTTTTTAGGAAATACAAAGGCTTTTTGTATCCAAATCAGATGTTGAAACTCCAGTTTATGGATGAGATCCCAATACACCAAAGCATTTCAGGACACCATCATAGCTCCCAAAATTCCATGCAAATGATCCAAGAGACCTTGACCTCCAGAGACCTTCCTGCAGCTTTGCTTAAGTTTTGCAGACGAACATAAGCAAGTCTAGCCCCAGTAACTTTCTCCATAAATGCTTCTGGGAGACTTGTAAACACATCAACTGAATCCTGTTCTGGTTCTGTCTCTTCAGCTGCTCTCTCCGAGGATGAATGTGAGGTTTGGGGCTTTGCAAGCGCTGGGTTCATGGGGCTGTCCAAAGCATCTGGTAACCTGAGCAGGTACTCCCCCTGCCAAGGGCCTGTGGCATTGTCCTTACGCATCCCAGTGTGCCAAGCTGAGGTGTAGGGTTTCAGGGACACAGTAATTGATAGCCCCTTAGTGAAACTCTATTGTGACGGGTTAAGGCAAGGAGCAAAAGAGTGAGAAAGCGGTATCAGAGACAGCAAAATCAATGGAACAAAAACAATTAGATTAAAAAAAAAAGGTTGACATGGTTTAAGGGTCACTGAATTTGAAGTATTAGCATGTTAATAACATGAACTAGCATGACTAAATTAAACTCTTTATTTACATTTAAGATTTTTTTATAAACTATTAAAAGAGAATATTTTGAATAGTGTTGATAACCAACTGTCACTGACTCCTTAAGTAGGCCATCCTGGCCAAATTTGCCCACTGGCCTCTGTCATGCGATATTATGATTGGCTTCAGCACTCTGTCTCCACTCCACCAATCAGCTGGTATGTGATGTGCAGTCTGGTCTAATATATGGTGCCGTTGCGTTGCATATATATATATATATATATATATATATATATATATATATATATATATATATATATATATATATATATATATATATATATATATATATATATATATATATATATATATATATATATATATATATAATGTTCCTAATAAGTGATTTTTTCCTATACACTCACCGGCCACTTTGTTAGGTACACCTTACTATAGTTCCAGATTGGACCCCCTTTTGCCTTCAGAACTGTCTTAATCCTTCTTGGCATAGATTCAACAAAGGACTAGAAATACAAAGAGTTTGGTTCATATTGACATGATAGCATCACGCAGTTGCTGCAGATATATCTAAATCCCCCGTTCCACCACATCCCAAAGGTGCTCTATTGGATTAAGAATCTGGTGGTGACTGTGGAGGCCGTTTGAGTAAAGTGAAATCATTGTCATGTTCAAGAAACCAGTCTGAGATGATTCACACTTTATGTCATGCAGCGTTATCTTGCTGGAAGTAGCCATCAGTAGATGGGTACACTGTGGTCATAAAAGGATGGACTATATCCCCCACACCATTACACCACCACCAACTGCCTGAACCGTTGATACAAAGCAGGATGGATCCATGTTGTTGTTGTTAAATTCTGACCCTGCAGAACTGAATTTAACTGCAGCAGATCGTCTTGACCATGTCTACATAGCTAAATGCATTAAATTGCTTCCATGTGATTGGCTGATTAGAAATGTGTGTTAATGAGCAGTTTGACAGGTGTACCTAAAATTAGTGTAATTATTCGCTTTGATATTATTGCAATGCGTGTTAAGAAACATGGAAGGCTTGTATTTACCTAGTTTCTCAATATACACACAAGATCCACAAGTGACTACAGGTAAATTATAAGAAATATTCGCAAATCTATATCAGAAAATTGTAAAGATCAGTGGATATATTTATTCATAAGTAGCAGCAGCTCATACTAAAATGCATATTTAATACAGTTAAATGCAGAAAAGAGCAGTCTGAAATTCTAGCTGTTCACTTTAGCATTTTTTTGTACTTTTTAGAAGGTGCAATCTTGACATTAGCTAACCAGGGGGAAACTTGCTGGTTAAGCCAGCTAAGCATCATGGTCGTGCACTATAGCATCCAAAAACACAAGCGTGACCAGCCATATTATGTCTAAACATGACATGTGACCGCTATGAGGGTAAATATAGCTCAGTCTGAAAATATGTTCACATTTGACAAGGTAAATATTAGCACTCGCTCAGCACTTTACACAAGGTGGACAAATTGAACAATGCCGAGGCGCTGAAACATTAATGAGACCTTTTGTTAGAGAATGTAAACAGGGCTGGAGTTTCCACTCCACGAGGAGCCGAGGTACCATATGTGCACCAGAGAAACATGAGATCTAGTGTCCAAGCGTCTCAATCGTGATGTGAAGCCACTTTGACTTAACTATAATGCCTGCCTTTTGAAAGGTAGGCTGTGCAGACGGGTGGAATTTTCAGACAAAGCCTGGTTAGGCTTGCATAATTAAAGAAAAAAGCCTGAAGTTATTTTGGTTTGTCTGGTAATCTTATTCAACTGCTCCATCAAGACTAGTTTTTATTAGTGAATGGGGAAAAACCCAAGTAATGTACTAATTAATAATATACTAAAATCACATCCAAATAAAAGTTTGCTACATGTTATGTAAATAATGTGTGTGTGTGTGTGTGTGTGTGTGTGTGTGTGTGTTTTTAAACAACAGTTCTGCCTGGCTCTCGAATCTGAATGGCTGATAGCCGTGAGATATTAACATTATATCAGAACTTGTACAGCCCCTTCATCCCCCTGTGTATTACTCCTCCCACAAAAGTGGCAAGCAGAGGACTACAGTTTGACAAATATTCCAATAGTTAGAGAACATAATGTACATTTGAGGCTTTTTTAGGCGAGAATGTAGTTGTTTAGATTGCAACTATGTTGTTTATAAGAACAGTGCCTTTTTAAAATAATTATAATTTCAGGGGTATAGCACGTCGACATCCATCAGCCTGTCATACTGAGCAGAGCGAAGACGGTTGACACTCCGCCACATGGCGATAGAGACAGAATAATAGGCCCCTAGAGGAGGAAAAACTCAGCGTAATTTCAAACTACAGCTGATCAAATCATTATTAAACAGGTAAATGACTTTCTAAGTCAATTTTTCTCTTTTGTATGCTGTAGTGCTGTATTTGTACTATAGTCCAGTACTGTTTCTAAAAGTATTTGCTTTGGCTTTTTTGGGTTAATTAATTGTGATCTCCTGATTGCAATAGGGAAATCCTGGAAAATCTCTGTAGACTGATGGCATTTCATGCTGTTCAGCCTTCTAAATAAAAATGTTTTTAAAATATATGCATTCAAGTGTGTGTGTGTGTGTGTATATATATATATATATATATATATATATATATATACACACACACACAGACACACATACACACACACACACACACACACGTGAATGCCTATATTTAAAAACATTTTTATTTAGATTTAACTATAAATAAATGATTAACAAAAAACACAAAAAACACACACACACACACACACACACACACACACACACACATATATATATATATATATATATATATATATATATATATATATATATATATATATATATATATATATAAATGTACATACATACATTTACTTATTTATGCAAAAGTATTTCTAAAATTACATTAAGTGTGTTTTACGTATACAAAAGAAATTTAAGTTTCATCTATTGTCAAAACAAACTTATAATTTAGATGTGATTAAACTTTGCCCAGCACTAACATGTGTACTAAATATGTTGAATGAACAGCAAATAAACTTTAATTGCTTGTTCTGGATTAATTAAATTTACCATCTCCACAATCACTGTTCAAACATCAAGATAATAAAAAGTGCATCAACAGTATTTAAATATTGTATTATCAATATAGTATTTAAAATTTCTGTATATGTATGTTTGAACAAGAATATATGTATTTAAAGACATAAACAACTCCTTAAAAAAGGTTATATTTTGCTCATCTTCAAAAAGAAATGTATTGTTTGTACTTATTTTATCTTTCACGTTTCTGAATGAACTAATCTTTAAAGAGAAAAGCTTTTGGCTCCCTCTAAAGGTTATGAGCTGTAATTGCAAAACAAATTTGACAATTTTATTGATGCCTCTGCCCTGTGTATTATGTATATGAATGACAAATCATATAAAAATAAGCAAAAATGTTTTAGAGCAGTGTGTTTTGCATATTTCAGTTGCTATAAAATGTTACTAACACAATATAAAAACATTCGTTTTGCTCAATGCAATACCTTATGAAAGACGATCAGGACAAAAAAATTATTATTAAAGATGGTTTCACATTTGACACAAGTACAGTACATGCCAGTTTACCATTACAATATGCTTCATGAATAAGCACAGGATCTGTATACTTACATTCCAACGTTCCATATGCAATATGCAAATATAGTCCCAAATACAGTAATTTTATGGGCTGTTGTGTTTATTTACATGACCAAACAGTGCCTGTTGACATGATCAAGTTTTTTTTAAAGACATTTTTTGGCCCCGACTGCCTGCCATAACTCTCATTGTTAGTGAATGAAATAAACAGCAGCTACGTTTCATTCAATTTCCTTCCAACTATTCCAGCATGTTTTACGCAGCAGGTGCCCTTCCAGCCGCAACCCAGTACTAGAAAACACCCATGCAAACTGCAGCTATGTTTCAGTTCTGATAAATTAATGATGAATTATTATTTCTTTATTCAAAAGCGAGCACTTCCAAAGTTTCAGTGAACCAAAAAACAGTGGACCATGGTACTGTAATACTTTTTAATTGTCACTTAAATTAAGAATCAGCAGATGTTTAACTACAGGTCAAGAAAATTTCAACCAGACATAAAAACTTAACAAAATCGAAAACAAAAAAACTCATTCCAACAATTAAACGAGGGCAGATTAAGACACAAGGTAACAGAATTGTTCCTTTAGAGCAGATGATATGCTCCTGTTTGCAACATCAACACAAAAATAGTTTCAGCACAAAGGCAAGAACAAAACTTCAGCATGAAATAAAGTACAAGTAGCCGGGATCAGTGTTTCAGGAGTCTAGTACTACAGTTTTATGCTCTTCTAACACATCAAAAGCATGAAGTCACAAAGGAATATACTGCACCCATTTGATCAACAGTAGTTTAATGAGCAATAGTGCATTCTGGAACAAATATTCAAAAAAAAAAAAACATTAAAAAAAAAACCTTTGTGCTATGAAATGTTAAGCACTTGATGTCCATAGTCAACAGATGGCCTAAGAAGTACACCTTCATCATTTCTTTGAGTTTAAATCAGTCAAACTGTAATACCCTTTACACAGTGGTAATACTAAAAGTACTCAAGTGAGCACATTGTGGGTGTCATTTTTAATTTCAAGATTGTTCAGTTTGAAAATGAATACAAAAGAACAGTTTAAAGAATAAGCTCTTCAGCATCTACCATAATTTGTTAACTATCACAATGCATTCCTCAATTTTTAGTAAATAAAAATGTGTTGAGAGTAATGCACTTACAAAAGTGTTAAAAAATACTAATCGCCACAACTGTAATCAACACTGATATTCAGAAATATTCTTGAACATAAAATATAAACATTTTAATGTTTTTGTAACACTAAAGACTTATGTAATTATTCAGATTTATTCTCACAGGGATAAATGTTGTTTTAAAACATTTATTAAGAGAAAATGATTTTATTAAATTGTAGTATTTCACTGTTTTACTATATTTTTGATCAAATAATTGCATCATTTTATTTTGGAAAGCAAGACACCTCTATCATTTTGGTAATGCATTTCACTAAAGTGAGACTGATATTTTAATGATTGTGGACAATTAATTTATTATTATTATTATTATTAATAATGTATTTTAAAATTGGTCAATCACTTACTGTTTGAGAACAGAGAAGTCTTATGTAATTATTCAGATTCAACCTGATAGGGACAAAACATTTATTAAGAGAAAATGATTCTATAAAATTGTATTATTTCACTTTATGATCAAATAAATGCACAAGTTTAGAAAGAAAGACACCTGAAACATTTTGGAAATGTATTTCACTGAAGTGAGACTGATATTTGAATAAATGTGAACAAAATCAGGCATAATTTGATTCAAAATGATTAAATATTTTTGAATTTTTGAACTAATGTGAAGCAATTCTTCTTCTTCTTCTTCTTATTATTATTATTATTGTTGTTGTTGTATTTTAAAATCAATCCATCACTTACATAATAACTTGAGAACCACTAATTTTTTTGTAACACTAAAGACTTATGTAATGATTCAGATTCATCCTCAAAGGAATAAATGGCGTTTTAAAACATTTATTAAGAGAAAATGATTCTATAAAATTGCAGTATTTAATTTTTATTATAATTTTGATCAAATAAATGGATAAATTTGGAAAGTAAAATACTTGTAACTCTTTGGTAATGCATTTCACTGAAGTGAGACTGATATTTGAATGACTGTCAGCAAAATCAGGCATAATTTGATTCAAATTTATTAAATATTTTAGAACTTTATGAAGCAATTCTTAATTTATTATTATTATTATTAATATTATTAATGTATTTTAAAATCAGTCGATCACTTACATAATAACTGTTTGAGAATCACTATTGTACTATTGTACTATTGTACTATTGTACTATTGTATCACTATGTCTTTGTAACATTAAACACTTATGTAATAATTCAGATTCATTCTCACAGAGATAAACGGTGTTTTAAAACATTTATTAAGAGAAAATGATTATTGTAAATTGTAGTAATTCACAGTTTTACTGTTTACTTTGATCAAATAATTGCATAATTTTGGAAAGCAAGACACCTGTAACATTTTGGTAATGCTTTTCATTAAAGTGAGACTGATATTTTAAGTAATTGTCGACAAAATCAGGCATAATTTGATTCAAATTTATTAAATATATTTTTGGTTAAGCAATTCTTAATTTACTGTTATTATTAATGTATTTTTAAAATAAGCCCATCACTCACTTAATAACTGTTTGAGAAGCACTATTGTAAGTACATTACTGAAAATGACTTAGCATGCCTTTACAACCTGTCAAATCATAGTAATCCTGCCTCATTCATGTCAGCCCAGTTTCCTTTATATATAACAAACTGGATAAAACTGAAGCTGTATATCCAGCACTCCTGCAGACGCCAAACACAATAAAGGCAAATGAAGATGAAAAACATCACTACTTCAAATGCTATTACTGGACCCACAAGTAGGGTTCAATACTTGTATCATGAAGGCAATGTGTGCTTAATGGCCGTTAATGAAAATGAAAGGATCAGCATCGCAAGACCACAGGCAAAAAAGAAAAATGTACAGTATAACAAAAAAAAAAAAAAAAAAAAAAAGAAGCAGGTCAATCTGTAGATCAATTCAAGGTATCAAAAGCAGTTCAACTTCTCAGAATCTATACAAGAACCAGTGCAAGGTATAAAGTGATTCGGTACCACTTTACAATAAGGCTCAATTAGTTCATTTGAATATATTTGCTGACACAAACCAATAGTGAATGATTCAGAACAGCATTTATTCATCTTTGTTAACATTAGGTAATGGGGAAAAATCATTTACTGTTACCTTACAGTGCATTAGCTCCTGTTATAACACGACTGTCTGGAATACTTGATTCTGATTGGTCAGTCATGACATTTCAAGGTGTTTTATTTAGAGAAACCAACTGCTGAAACTAATAACACAGATGCATATGGGTACTTCTAATCATCCTGACCATCAGTGAATGTGTTCATATTTATAAGCATGTTTGTTACGCTGCTGTTTTGATTATTTGGCGCCATCTAGTGACTGAATAATATATAGATTAGTGTACGCTCCATTCAGCCGTTTTCATTAGTTTGTTGAAAAAAAAAAAACATTTACAGCTCAGAGCAATGTTTTGCATCTAGTTTTTAAATTTTGTGACAAGTAGTCATGCAAAAAGTAGAATAAAGTACATCCAGATGGCTGTTTTCACAGAAAAAAAGCCCTTCAGTCTTATAGAACAGACTTACAGTAGTCACACAACTGCCGATAAGCCTTTTAGCAACTTTATTCTGATATAACAACCATCTGGATGTACTTTAACCACTACTTAACAAGCACAATTTGCTATTTTTTTTATGCGTTAGTAACAAAGTAAGTGATCTATGATTAATAAATGCTGTACAAGTATTGATTCATTCTCAGTTTATGTTAGTGAATACATAAACTAATAGAACCGTATTGTAAAGTGTGACCAACGATTCAACGGTGAAGGCAGTGACACAGCAAATAAACAACACAATATGAAAAACACACACGCAAACCTTTAAAACAAGACTAATGCCAGGCTCAGACTACACATTGTTTGGTTTCTGAATGATTTTTGACTCACGGACAAGAAACATGGTCACACGACAAACAATGGCTACCAAGGCATGGGTGTTATGGTGTTATTAGTGAGAAAGACCCCTGGTAATTCCATTGCCATCTTTTTGAGTGCACCATCTTTGAAAGCTAATTAAATGGCTTTTGTGCTCCTTTTGTTTAACCTCACAAATATGACAAAGTAAAATTCAATGCTAGTCTTTCTGTTGGGATGTGATCAGATACACACTATTGGTATGTTTACACTTGTGTATTTTCATTTGAACTTTTACTAGGGTTATGCCTGGAATACAAACTAGTTAGAAGTTTTAGACCAGGGTGTCCTGCATAGTTTAGCTCCAACTTCCTACAACACACTTACCTGGAAGTTACTAATATACCTAGAAAGAGCTTGATTAGCTGGTTCAGGTGTGGTTTATTGGGGTTGAAACTAAAATAAGCACTCCAGGACCAAGTTTGGGCAACCCTGTTTTAGACACTCAAAAACTGAGACTTTTGAAAATGCTTCAGATTTGTTTTAATTAGAAGACTTAGTTAGGTTTCGAAGTAGATGACCTAAAAAGACGTGGCTTTATTGGTGCCAGAGGTGTAGTGGAAAGTGCATTGACATATGCACTTCGGTGTTTACAGCGACCGCGAGTTCAATTCCCGCCTCTAGGTCCTATGGCAATTCTTCCCCTCTCTCTGCTCCCCAAACTTTCCAGTCAATACTTTCTACTGTCCTATCCAATTAAGGTGAAAACCCCGAAAAATTAATTATAAAAAAGGCGTGGCTCCACAAATTCACTCCCTGATTGGCTCTTCTGGATTACTCCTATCTTGATTCGTTGAGCTCTGATCATATGATCATTACACAGAGTTTTGGTTTGTTTTTGTTAGATGTTTTGAAAAGATGGCAGAAAGTGCATCTAATATGTTCTCTTAATAATAAAATGTCATAATGTTTTGTTTTTACTGTGAATATGCATGCATAGAAGAAACCTTTACCATTTCAAATGATGTCTTGAAACTTATAGCTTGGGGCAACGCAGTGGCGCAGTAGGTAGTGCTGTCGCCACACAGCAAAAAGGTCACTGGTTTGAGCCTCGGCTGGGTCAGTTGGCATTTCTGCATGGAGTTTGCATGTTCTCCCTGCGTTCATGTGGGTTTCCTCCGGGTGCTCCGGTTTCCCCCACAGTCCAGTGACATGCTGTACAGGCGAATTGGGTGAGCTAAATTGTCCGTAGTGTATGAGTGTGTAGGAGTGTGTGTGATTGTTTCCCAGAGATGAGTTGTGGCTAGAAGGGCATCCGCTGTGTAAAACGTGCTGTATAAATTGGCGGTTCATTCCGCTGTGGCGACCCCAAATTAATAAAGGGACTAAGCCGAAAAGAAAATGACTGAATGAATGAACGTATAGCTTGTTTAAAAATAAGTTATATTTAATATATTTGAAATGATTGATTGTACAGTCTGTGCTACCAAATTATGACATTTTATGCGAATACTGGAACGCGAGTTAAGTACAAGGTCTTTTTTTTCCATAAAATGATTTGAAATTGCACATTTGGTTGCCAAATATTGTGAAAACCATTCCAATTGTTACAAATAGGATACATTTGTATAGCTTTAAATTCATTCAGCAGAACGATTATGCCTAACATGCATACTAGACTTATTATGTTTATAATGAATATTATTACAAATTTTCTATATTAGTTACTTTATATTTTTCAGTTTTTAATACATATAATATTTAAAAGACTTTTCCCTCTCAGCATGATTTAATAGTAATCCCATAAGAACCTTTGTTTTATTTAGTATTTGTATATATGCTGCAGTTTCGTACTTTATTTTTATAGATACTTTTAGCTTCTAACATGGAAAACTATGGGAACTCAACTATAGGTCAATGATCGCTTTCATTTTAAAATGCTATGTTAAAATCAAAACACACCAGTGTCTTTTTATGAAAAACAAATAAATAAAATAGATTTTTGTGTCCATTATCATTTACAAATCGTCAACCCCAGGGGTGTCCAACATCTGTTCTGGAGGGCCGCTGTCCTGCATAGTTTAGCTCCAACTTCCTTCAATGCACCTGCCTCAAAGTTTCTAGTACACCAAGAAAGAGCTTGATCAGCTGGTTCAGGTGTGTCTGATTGGGGTTGGAACTAAACCGTGCAGGACACCGGCCCTCCAGGACCTAGTTTGCACACCCCTGCTCTACACTAAACAAATCAAGCCAAAAATCTGGTAATGTGTAGTCTGAACTTGACATAAACAAATGTGTCGTGGCCAGATTTTGGCTTCAACATCCTGGTCTGCTTCCAATCTTTAAAGAAGGTAAAAAACATTAAACTTCAGTCTCGGCACACAACTTGGGGAACCGGAGAGGAAGATGGAAATTAAGGAGAAATGTCTACTCTTCCTGTCCTAATGTTTTCTGCCACCAGGGGGCAGCAGACGCTACATGACAGTCTTTGACCTCTCGAAAACGCCACTTCCATGGGAAGTACAGTGCAGTGTAGTGCAGTTTGGGCCAGTCTCAGCTGTGATAACTGGGAACTGAGGCCTGTTTCTGGGAGAGGCGCATCAGTTCCTCTCGGATGGCTTTGATGAGCGAGGCGGACGAGTGGTTTGGAGGTGAAGGCTCCTCGAGGGGAGCGGAGGGAGGGTAGCCCAGGCCCAGAGAGTCCAGGTGGGCCGGAGCAGCAGATGGCTCCTTCAGGCCATTTCTGGAAGTCTGGAATACAGAGATGGAGGTGTAGTCAAGAGAGCCAAAATCCTGAACAAAGAAATATGGGAGAGAAAGAAGGAAGGAGGGAAGAAATGAGGCAAAAAAGATTTGATAAGGTTTGGAGAGTTTGACAGAGCCTCTTATTGAGGAAGAAATAAGTGGGAAGAGCTATAGAAGAGGAATATTTGTAGCCTCCCAACTGCTGCTTATAATGTTCATCAAGATTTCAGAATCAGAAAGACACACAAACAAAAAATGATCTCAAATAGAGTAAAAAAATTAATTTAAATAATTAAAGATGAACACAATCTTTCCGTTAAACAGAAATTGGGAGGAAAAATAAACAGGGGGGCTATTAATTCAGCGGGGCTAATAATTCTGACTTAAACTGTACATGCATGCATGCATACATACATACATACATACATACATACATACATACATACATGCATACATACATACATACATACATGCATACATACATACATACATGCATACATACATGCATACATGCATACATACATGCATACATGCATACATACATACATACATGCATACATACATACATGCATACATACATACATACATACATACATACATACATAGATACATACATACATACATACATACATACATACATACATGCATACATACATACATACATGCATACATACATGCATGCATACATACATACATACATACATACATACATACATACATACATACATACATACATACATACATACATACATACATACATACATACATACATGCATACATACATACATACATACATACATACATACATAGATACATACATACATACATACATACATACATACATACAGTAGTAAGCAGTTGAAGTGGATTATTATAGTTTCTCAAAATGGTCCTAAGACAAGAATGTTTTTCAATAGTTTTAGGACAACTTTGATGAAAGGATTGATCCACTTCAAATGTTGACTACTATATAGCAAATTCAATTTAATAAATATTCTGTATAACATGTCAGAGCTTAGCATGAGAATAATAAAGTCTAAAAATAATGTGCAAAGAATATTTTATATATGTATATTTGTGAGTGTGCTCATTTAAAATGTATTTTGAAGAGTATTTTAAACTTACAGGCTCCCTGTTGTTAGCGAGTTTGTTGTCGTCCTCAGGATACGGGCTCCAGTTTGACCCACCGAGCTGTCGGCTGTCATTTATACGACCTGTCAGACCAACGTGACTTAGATGATGCAGCTGTGCACCTGTGAACACACATGCATGTTTCACATATCCATGCATCCATCACTACCACTCTAACCCTTCAGGAGGAAAATAACCATAAACGGTAACTAGGCATGGGCCAGTATAACATTCTGATGGTATGATACCCTTGGATAATAATGTCACGGTTTCACGGTATCGTGATTACTGCTCTAAATTAAGTTCTTTATAAATGTCTGGGAAAAAAAAAACAAAAAACTTTTTCCCCTTTCAACACAATACATTTTGAACAATTCTATTTTGAGACAGTAAACATGTCAGGTTGAATAATTTAAATAAATCATTGACTTCTGCTCTCTTTATTAGTTTCAAAAACACAGTTTTTTTACAACTTGAAAAAGGCATCTTTGGATATCTTTTCTGCTGGAGATACTGTTATCCTAAAAAATAAAACAAACAAAACTTGACTTTTCCAAACCGTGGTATTTCTTGAAACCGGTTTTCGTCCCATGCCTAATGTTAACTTCCTCATCATTGATTAAAACTTAAAAACCCTTTGTTAAGTCATGAAAGTTCAATAATCTTATAATAACCCCAATCACAATCCAGAGTTTTTCTCGTACCTGTAGTGCCCCCTACTGGTCGTGGTCTGGCAGAGGAGGGCAGCTCATCAGTGTGTGTCCCTCGACCAGGGTAAAGTGACTCTGGCTGTAGATGTTCAGCAGGCAGAGATTCTCCTGATGGCATATAGCTGGACCCCAATCCCTGTCTGTAGAGACACAAAAACATCAGATACCCACACTGCACTCCAACAAAAACAAGACTTCACCAATCTCACTACAATCAAGGCAAGTTTATTTATACACCACATTCTAGACACAATGGTAATATAAAGTGATTTACATAAAGAATAATAAAAGAAACGAAACACAATAAGTATAAAAAGTAAGAAAAATTAAAATGATTGAAAAATGTGTTAAAAAGGAACAACAACAATAATGGATACACTCATGCAAAGTGATCGGAAGCACTGTTACTTTCCAAAACATCCCCTAAAATATCTTTAGAGGACGAAATTTACACTAGTGCTTGTCGAATATATTGATAAGGCTGATGTACTAAAGAGCCCCTATTATGGGTTTTTGAAAATGAGCATCCATGCGGTGTGTAACACGGCTCTAAGTGGATAAAAACATCCAGCAGAGGTTTAAATCTAAAATTGGAGCAAAAAACAATTTTTTTTTAGCTAAATATTTGATTTAGAGTCGAATAAACGAATCGAGCTGTGTTCGGATGTTTTGTTTGATCGCATTGACATCGATACGGTACATCACCAAATATATACTTCCAGTTTCATTAAAATGTGCATGCGCTTTCCCTCCACACACTAGCGGAGCGCGCAGGGATCATAGGACTGATCATGACGCGAAGATGACGATCACTGTCAGATGAAGATTTGGTTGCAGGGAATAAAGGGTTAAAGTTCATTTTCACAACAACACCACAGTATAGGCAACCTAGTGCTGTGTTTGTTCCTGTCATTTTTCAGATTTTTGATTCAATAACCTACTCTGCAATGCGGGATTCTTCAGTCGTTTGCAGACTTTGACAGGGACTTTGTCAGTAACTTTTACAGTTCAAATGGGCCAGTTTCTTCTTCCTCCATATCATAACATGTAAGTGTTGTTAAAATTGTTCCTTCGTTTTGTGTAGTTTGCAAAATATGTGTTTAATTGTGTGTTATAAGTTGTAATCAGGGCTGGAGCAAGCTGAACTGGCACTCTAGGCGAACGACGAACACGCTGCCCTCAACCCAAAAGTGAAAAATTAAGTGACAGGTTCACGGATTAAAGGTGAGGACTGAGGGGGCGGGTCTAGGTTGCCTCTATGAACGCGACGACCCTGGTTGTAATCCCCCCGCGCTGCTTGTTATACCGTATTTATTATAAATCAGTGCTTGTACTCTATCTCTTAGGATAAATCTGTATGGGGCTGTTCACATATCGCGTCCAAAACCATGTTAAAAACGTGATTTTAAGTGCGTTTCCGAACTGGCAATCCTTTGCTATGGCCACCATCAGCCTTACTTACACACACGCAGCGCGGTAAATTTTCTAAATAAATCAACTTTTGCCACTCTGTGGATTAATACTGAATGTGTGTCGTTGTCATTACTTAGGTTTATGTTTAGGGGTTAGGTTTAAGAGTAGAGCAATATGCCACAAAAAAATTTAAATAAAAAAATACTCACCTATGTAGTAAACCTTGCACACTGGAAGGAGGCAGACCTAATTCAGCATATCTCTGCAAGAAATACACAAAACATGTGCAGTTGTTGAGCTTAAAACAGGTTGATGATTCTTGACTGGAGTTGTTGCTGTATCTACATATTTGGCTGTCCTACTGTAAGTGTTTCATTAAGGTCTGTGTGGACAGACAAGGCTTCAATTTTGAGTAGTTTATTTTCCATCTGTGGAAAACAGAGTATGGGTTTCTTTGATGTGATTTGCTTATATCGCTGTAATATACACATTTATAATGAAATCAGTCAATAACGGACTCCATTAAACCATCATCAAGTACACATGTTTAAAAATACTAGCAATTAGGATATGTATTTGTGCAGACAATTTTTTTTTAGATTGTTGCTGTTGTTCGATCTTTAAGGAACACAAATATTTTGACAAAAATTATTAAAATATTATAAAAAAAATATTTATTCATTAGTAGTATTTTACATTTAGAAATCAGCATTCAACAAACTGTGGATACTAAACTGCTTCTCATATGCTTGTGTCTCTGGTCTAAATGGCAGTGAATGGAGCGTGAAGTCTAGCGCAACCACAGCTTTAGACAAGGGGAAATCATACAAGTATTGGACTGTAGAAATGAAAACAATAATTCATCATGTGCTTTTTAATCACATGAATACGCATCATCTAGTGGTTTCTAAGACAGGATGTGTTCTCAAAAAACCGGAACATATGATTTTCTTGTGAAAATCATGTCCAATCGCTCAGAAAAGTAATAGTATCTCTCTTCTAAATAAACCACACAGTTTGAGGCATTCATGACTTCATAGCAGGATGATTTAAGATCAGATTTACTGTTTTTTTTTTCATACACAAACAGAACGTTTAAAATAAAAAAGTGCACACAATCTGTTAATGAATTTCTAAGTGATGAGGGAAGATAAAAGCCCAAAATTCTTCAAGTAAATTCGAAGAAAAATTTGGATATTCATTTGGATAAAATCAAGCCAAAAACAAGGGTTGTTGGGGGTTATTTTAGTAGTTGTAAAACAGTTTGCCCAAGCAAAACTTTCTCGAAAAGGTAAACACTTTCAACTATTAATTCATGGCGATGATGTAATAGGTGGGTGTGGCTCTGTAGCTCCACCTACTTTGTATTATAAATCTTTTTCTATTTCTTTTCTACTTTGAAGTAAGTCGAGATGAAACCAACTAAAACTGAAAGCTCCACTGGCATCATTTTTATTCTTTAACCAGTTTATATATATTTTATCTATATGTCACTCTATCTCTCTATCTATCTCTCTATCTCTCTATCTATCTATCTATCTATCTATCTATCTATCTATCTATCTATCTATCTATCTATCTATCTATCTATCTATCTATCTATCTATCTTTCCAGTATTAGCCAATATATTTGTTATATATACAGTGCTTAACATAAATAAGTGCAGCTACTTTTAAAAAACAAAATCTTTAATCCATTTTTTTGTGTTTACAGCCAGTATATTTTGATGCATTTAAATAAAACAGTTTTAGTTAAATCCATTAAAATAAAAGTTTAGTCACCTAACATCTTAAGGATTAGAAAGAAAAAAAAAATTAATTCAAACGAGTTATTGTAAAAAAAAATAAAATAAAAATAATAATAATAATACATAAATATTTAAACTAACCAAACTATATTGCATATTTCTTTATGTTTCTCTTTATTTTTCCTATTTATTATTGTTATTATTATTTAATATTTTTCCCCAACATTTTAGTTTGTGTGTACACATTTTTGGGCTTTCATCTTAAGCTTTTTTTTTTAAATTAGTTCCAGTTTTGGCTTTGGTACTGATTAATGTATATACAAATATATATATTATTGTAAATGATATGTAAATATTTGTTATTATAAAAAAATATTAAACATTCTATATAAAATATTAATTTGAAAGAGCGATATGTGAGGGGTGTACTCTTTTATGCTGGGCACTGTACATACAGTACACACCCACACACACCAAATAAAAAAAAAACTTAAATATTAATATAAATAAAACAATACCAAATGCTAATCAGCCAGTAAATCAGCAATCCGCTACAGTTAATCTTACCCCTGTGTAGGGATTCAAGGGCGGGTATCCTGGGCCCCAGGGCCGTGGTCCCCGTGATGGTGGGCTCAATGGAGGTGGTGGCGCAGGGTTGATACCGACCCCGGGCAGAGTGATGCCAGCGGTGCTACCCTGAGATGAGGGAGACACAAGGGCGAAGGCATCGTCCAGGAGAGAGTGCATCTGCTGCCGGGCCTCCTCTATAGAGGGCTGAGGAGGCAGGTAAGGGGGTGGTGGAGGAGGGTGACCAGGAGGAGGAGAAATCGGACAGTGAAAAACATCATCCGTCGGGGATGGGCTATTATGCTCGGGACACTGGTCTGGGTCCGACTGCAAAACCAAATCAAATGACAAATAATTATCATCTTAAAAACAAGTTACATGTTATTTTATTAAATATACAATTTTCCAGTCTTCAGTCTTCACTGCTTAACAGTTTTGTGGTGTAAGCCAGTGGCCATCAACCTCTTTATTACTGCGGACCAGTCAACGCTTGATAATTTTACCATGGACCAGGGGGGTTGCAGCGGTGGTTCTGAGGTTGCCAGGCGATCATCATTTGTTTTCTCAGAGGATGACAAGCTGACAAAACATTGCTGTCACTCTGATAAAAGTATTATTTATGGAGAAAGTTACAAAGCACTGCAGTGTTTGGGTCTTCAGTGTTTGTCGGAGATAATTCGTCGACCAAAATGTAAATATTCCATAAAAAGTATAAAGCTGATCGATCAGTTGTTGTCACAAGGCTCGCAACATTAATTCAACTGTGTGCGTCTGGAAGATGCGAGCGTGTCATGCCACTTGTGTGCGCACCTCGATTGAAAATAATAAACTTGTGCAAACTCTTAAAACAGACGTGAAATGTAAACAGCCCTTAAAGTCGCCGTCATTTGCGATCTCTACAGACATGGTGAATTCACCTGGTTTGTTGACAAATGGTATGCGAATCTATTCCTCTGCAATTCGCGGGTCCTTCAATGGGCCTTTTCCCCTTTAAGCAAAAAAATTTCCAAAGACTTCTGTTTCTTACTTATTTTTCTGCTTGTGGGTTAAATTTGGCCACTCAAGTGACCGAGATGTAAGCGAGAAAATGTGGTCATTTTTCAAAATAAAGGATCATTCAGACTCATATAATAAATAAAACAGAATGACTCCTTGTGTGGGCCGGTACCAATTGGTCCATGGACTGGTACAACCAGCACTGGTACTAATTAGGGATGTAACGGTATTGTAAATACCGTCATACCGCAATATTAAATTTTTTCGATATTACCGAAGTCGCATGACTCGGTAAAACTATAGGTCTTCTGAGAAAATTTGCTCAGGCGAATGAAGCAAACAGGAGGTAGCTGAAACTTCATTTCCCATCAGCCCCGGCGTGGCCATAATCCTTTGCGGTCTGTTGTCGCTACAGATCCAGTAATGCGGAAATGGAGTGTGCTGCTAGTAGCGGAGATGAAAAAAAGATGGAAATGATCGAACCTAAAGCGGGTGTTGTCGCCGCGCGCGTGCTGAATAGCGGTGCTGTCGCGCGCGTTCTGATCAGCTGTGTTGTGGCGCGCGTATTGAAAAAGCGCCGAGGGGGGGTTGAGCGCGCATACTCAAGAGAGGTGTTATCGCGCGCCTACTGAAGGGCTGGACTGGACGGAGGTTGTGTCGCGTCGCGGGGGCACTTTTGATCGTTTTGGAAGGGCATTTTCTATCCAAGACTAAAAAGGGCATGTGCACTGCACAGGTTGAGCCCTATGTGTGCACGTGCCTGCAAGTTGGGGAATACGACTAATAACAGTCATGGGGACTGCAGAAACACAGCACACTGTTCATATTGATGCAGACATTGACTTGTACCGCAAAGAGATCTCTATCTCACTCATGGTTTGTCTTCTCAAGTGGGGGAAAGACAATGCACAACGTTACCCCACTGCTGTCAACATGGACCAAGTCATATCTCTCTTGTCCCAGAAACCTCAGTCCCAAATGAGAGGGGTTTTTTCTGTTGCAGGGGACATTGTAAATGCCCAGAGATACCAGCTTTTACCAGATTGTAATTATATGATAATTTTCCTTTAAACCCATCTCTATCTAAGTGAGTGATTAAATGTTGAATGTGATGAGTTTTCAACAATACTAAATTGAAACTTTATTTTTTTTACATGGTTTAATAATTTTTTGTTATTAAAATTGAAGTTCCTGTTTCAAAGCTAACAGATAGATGACTAATTTGTATGTCATTGACACTTTTGGCACTTTTTTGGAGTATTTTCAAAAGTTTTTTTTTTCCTGTAAATGATTCAATAAATACCGTACCGTGACATTCATACCGAGGTATTACCGTACTGTGAAATTCTGATACCGTTACATCCCTAGTACTAATTGATCCATGGATTTTTAACCCTCTTGTGAAATATTTCTACATTGATATTTGATGGAGCAAAAAAATTTTAACAGTATGTCTGATAATATTTTTTCTTCTGGAGAAATTCTTATTTGTTTTCTATCGGCTAGAATAAAAGCATTTCTTAATAAAAAAAAAAAAACATTTTAAGGTCAATCTTATTAGCAATATTAGGCAATATTTATTTTTAATTGTCTAAAGAACAAACCATCGTTATACAATGGCGTGCCTAATTACCTTAACCTTCAAGCCTTTACATTGCACTTTAAGATGAATACTAGTATCTTGAAAAAGATGTAGTAAAATATTATGTACTGTCATCATGGCAAAGATAAAATAAGTCAGTTATTAAAACTATTATGTTTAGAAATGGGTTGGAAAAAATCTTTCAGTTGAGCAGAATGGGGGAAAAATAAATATAGGAGGTATAATAATTCAGAAACTGCTAATAATTTTGACTTCAACTGTACATATAAAGAGAAAATAGTAAATGTTTTTTGTCACTTATGAATAATTAATGCTTTCTGAAACAAACCTTTAAGTTAGAGTAGGGCAAATAAACCTTTAAATAACAAAGTTAATCAAATACAGTTAAAATTACAGTTATTTATATTAATACTATTATTATTTTTAAATTAAGAAAATGATCTTTCAAGGAAATTAGCACTTGCTAATTCGCTGCATGTAGTTGATTAGCAATGTCTTAAATTACAAACATGTGGAGAGATCAGGAAAGAAACAGCATGGATTTGATTACACAGTAACATGCAATTGCATTAAATATAGAGTGAGAGAGAGAGAAAAACAAAATACTTCAGGACACTGACCACATATGCTATGTTATTGACTCCTGGGTATTTCCTGTATGTCCCGTCGCTGTCTGTGGTTATGAGCCTGTCTCGGTCAGCATCTGTCAGCTCACCGTTCATCTGCTGTTTCCTTCTCTGTTTAGGAGAACGTTTCCCTCTGTTGCTGCAAAGTAACATAAACATACACTCTCAGGTGAGCGTTAAGGAAACTAATGGCAATTCAAGGGAATTTAAGTCAATGGCTACAGATTTCTTTAAAATATCTTTTTTCAAAAGAAACAATGCACTCATAAAGGGTGAATATATGTTGAGCAAATTTTCATTTTTGGGTGAACTGCCCCTTTAAGTTCTAAACTTTGGGTGAAAACAGGAGCGGGACATCTTTACCTCTTTTTGGGCTCGGTGTACAGCGAAGGCATGTGAATATCTGGATCGAGAATCTTGTCAATCTGCATCTGGGCCTTCTGATAGATTCGGTCCTGCTCTTTGGGGTCGCCGAGACCATCGATGAGATCATCCATGGCAGGGAAGTCATAATGGCCTTTCCTTTTGGCCCTCAGGCGGATCTTATTACGATGGTGCTCGATCTCAGACTTGTGCCTTAAGGCCACTTGAATCTGAAGGAGGAAGAACAGACAATGAGTAGCACATATTGATTATTGCTGATGCTGTGAATCAAATTTAAAATCAAAGCGGCCATAAAAATCGAAAAAGGGCCCCTAAGGAAATGCCTTGAGAAATGAATATAGATTAGATTCACAGAAGGTACCTCTTTGTTAAGCTTGGCATTTTCTGCCGCTTTGTCATTAGCTGTAGTGTTAGGTAGAGGCAGAGCTGGCATTGGCTGCATGGCGATGAGCTGGATTTTATTAGGGAGACGTTTGGGGCCATCAACTGGACGTGACATTCGGTCCACATGCTCAAAAATGGAGGCTGAAGATAATGGCTCATCCATGCCATTCATTGGGGGTGGACCTATAAAGATAAACGACAAAGTATGGAGATCAATATTCGCAATTACCTGATTAAAAGTAATGGTAAAGACTTTTACGATATTAATTTCAAATAAATAATTGAATACATTTTCTTTTCATTGCAGAATAATTGACAAACAAATGTATGATGGTTCCTTCTGAATTAATACAATCAAAACACTGATACAATTTTAAAGGTGCCATAGAGTGCATTTATTTAATATGTAAATTGTTGTGATATATACTGTACATATTAGGTATGTGAGGGGGGTGGGATACGTCATCCTCATTTTTAGAGACAGACTATTTAGAACCATTTAGAAACATACGATTAAGAATCTAAACTTTAGGATTTCATACAGCTGTCCAAATGGGGAAAAAAGAGATGCACTTGAAAATGCTCAGTTTCTCTGTTTTTACTGTATTTATTAGGTATGGATTGAGTATAAAATGTATATTTGTTTTATTTAAGAAAGGTCTGATAACATTTCTTTTATATTAAAAAAATAATAATTCAGAGCATTTTTTCTTCCACAAAAAGGCAACTGTTCAGAAAAAACTAATGTTATGACTTGTTGCGACTGAAAAATCAAGGTTATTCCTCCCAATATTTATATTTTAGCACTTCTGAAGTAAAAAAAAAGGTATTTTGCTGTCTAAAAATGAATATAAACATGAAAATGTAACTTTTTTAATTGTAAGCAACATCAAATGTTTTACATGCCAAGGTTTTTGAAATTCGGAAGAAATGTCATCCGTAGTTTATGGAATAAAATAAATATGACTTTTACTGAATATCAGCAAAACATATCAAAACTAACACAATAATCATAAAAATCCAGAGAAACTGAGAATTTTCATGTAGCCTATTATTTTTCCATCTAAAAAAAACTCTCTGAAGTAACATTTTACACCAGAAGGGGGCAGCATCAGCATCTTCCTGAACCTCATTTTACATCAAACATGAAAGACCTTAAGACTGGAGCATGATAAATCTTTTGAAAATAAAAACATCTAACACTACTGTACCACACAGCATTACTCTTACCAATTCTATTCTTTCCTGTGAGCCAGTAACAGAGGGATGAATGGATGGAAGGAGCATAAAAGAGAGAAAAAATAAATGACAGCTGAAATAATGGAGATGAAATAAAACAAGATGTTTGTAATGTAAAAGCATATTTGAGTGGAATATTTGACAGAGAAGTTAATCTTTATTTAAAAATTTAAATAAATGCAGACATGTAAGCAGAAGACACACAAAAATCATGAATAAATTTTACCAACCCTAATGTTTTGAAAAGTATTGTATGAGAAATTCCATGCAAATGTCAACCTTGCCATAAAACATTTTCACCAAAAAATGAAAACAGTTTCTACGTTTTTTGGGTAAGCAAGTATTTTACAGTACTTTAGAAATACTCAAAAATGCATCTGTCAATGTATTCAAACTATTATAATTGATTAACCAAAGTCACACAAGTGACAATTTCACATCTGTCACATCCATAACTTAGAGATGTCACATCCATTACGACAGTTTTCCTCATAAATGCAAAAATATTATATAAAATAAAATCAGTTATTTTTGTTCAATAGTGAGCCGACTCTTATCCCTTTGATTAGCATTGTTTTTTTAGGATTGAGAAGTTTAATTCACAAAATTTCTACAAAGCAGGTCGTATTCTGTAAAATTGCTAACTTTTTTGGTCACATCCATAACGCAAGCTTATTTTCCTTATTTAAAGTACAAAACATGTTTACAAATTAATATTTTTGTGACCCCTTAACTAGTCAGTTGTTCTGGAAAATATAAAGAGATCTCAGTGAATTTATGTTTTAAGTTTTTACTGCAAAAGTCACATCCATAATGCTGGAATTGCTCAAATATTACTAAAATATGTAAAAAGGATCCAGGGTACACATACACAGCAATGGGGAAAAAATAAGAGACGCACTTAAAAGGTTTAGCTTCTCTGCTTTTTCTGTATTTACAAGGTAAGAAAAAAAAAACAATCATAAGAGAAAACATTTATTTTATTCACTTTTTTAAACGCCATGCCATAATTCCAACGGAATAAAAAATAAATAAATAAATAAACATAATATACGTATTATTAACGAAGTTATAAAAATTTCTGTATTTTTGTGTTTGTTAGTTTATATATATTCATTCATTTCGGCTTAGTCCCTTTATTAATCAGGTGTCGTCACAGCGGAATGAACCGCTAACTTATCCAGCGTGTGTGTGTGCATATATATAATATTATAAATATGTGTATATTTATTTATATATATATATAAATAAATTATAAAAACAAACTTGGAACATAATCATGAAAAGAGGTATTTATTACTTTATTATTTGACTTGCCATTATAAAAACTACAATTATCTCAGATATCAGAGTAAAATATAATATGTAATTAACAAAGCTATAAAAGAAAAACAATCAGTATTTTTGTGTTATTTGTTGCTTTTCAACCTCTGTTTTCCTTTTTTTATAACATGCCATAATCTCCATGGTGACATCAGAATAAAATAAAAATAAAAAAAATAAAAAATAAATAAATAAAATAAAAACAAATAATAATTGTAAAAAATAAAATAAAAATAATATGTATCATATTATATAAAAATGTGTATTATATTATAGTATAAAATACATTTCAGTATTTCTGTGTTAGTAAGTTTATACATATAAAAAATTTAATAAAACAACAAATCTGGAGCATAATCATGAAAAGAGGTGTTTATTACCTTATTTAATGTCTTGCCATTAAAAAGACTCCAATTATCTCAGATCTAAAAAAAACTAACTATAATATTAATAAAATATAAAATAACAATTAAATATATAACTAACAAATCTATAAAAGAAAAAAAAACTGTGTTTTTTTATCTCTATATGCTTTTATTTTGATAAAGAAATTAATTTCAGATTTAAAACTCAATCAAAATTTAAAAAATTTATATACAAGATGATACCTAGGACAAAAGAAAACATTTAAATACACTTCTGAATAAAACCTATTTACAATAAAAGCAGTACTGTGCATTAAAACACTCTTAGCAGTCAGTTTAAGTAAAGCATGACGGTGAGAGGTGGATAAAAAAGTGATTTTCAAAGCAGAAGAGTGTTAAAATGAAAAGAAAGCAGACAGACAGAGAGAAAAAGAAAAAGCCAGGTGCTATGATTGAATTCTGTGTCATTTCTTGGCTAGTCAGACTGCAGCCTATTTAGTCTTCTAGAGCAGAAATGAGTCTTGAGAAAGGGTCATCGCTACAGGCACTGTTTGACAAGAGATGAACACACAGAAAAGGGGAGAGAGAGAGAGAGAGAGAGGGATAAAGGGAAAGAGAGTGACAAAGTGAAGAAGAAGAAGAAGAAAAAACTCCAGCAGCTAAGAGTAAGGACGAGGGTTAGTCATCCTTCACAAAGCAGATGGGATGAATGAGGCTGGACTGACTAGAGAGGAAATCAAGAGGAAGAGCCACAAATCTTCAGCTTTTTATTACTTTCCCTTTGCTGTAAAGCTCACATCACATGCTATTTCTCTACTGGCTATTATGGAGGACTAGGACTGACACTTAATAAAAAATAAAAAAATTAAATGAAAAAACAAAAATTATTTGACTTTATTGGCAGCTAATGTGAATTAGTGTTCAGTCTAAATGTCGTTGGCTGCTCCCACATACAGTGCTCATCATAAATGACTGCACCCTATTTTGAAAATGAATAGTTTTATCTATTTCTCAGTGAATATTGGCAAAACAGATTTATTTAGCAGATACTATATATTTAGTGAAATAATATTTTATTCAACAAACATATTTAGAAATAGAAAGATAATACAATTAAATTTGAATTTAAATTTAAATTTAAATATATTCCATTTGCAGTGTTACTTTAGCTTTATTTACCACAACAGTCTATAAATTACTGTAGTTTTTATTTACTTTGAGCTTTAGTCATTTGTTATTTGCATTTGTAATTTTTTATAAATATTAATTATTTTTTTCAATCAGTTTTTTTACTTTAACTTGATACAATTTGTATATTTAGCTTATTTTCAGCTTTTATTTAAATTTTAAATGACATTGATGGTTTTTATTCTAGTCTCCATTAATAACACTTTTATTGTTACATTTATGTCAATTCTGTCGATTCTTTTTAGAAGGCCTACCTAAATATTTAATCTAAGTTTTAAATCCTAAAAGTAATATGTTAAATATTCATAACTTATTAAATGCAAGTAAAAATGAAAGCAAAGTATAAAACATGTTAATTAAAATTAATAAATATTTTGGCGTTGTATTATAATCCTTAGGCTTAAAAAAATCTAATGATTTTTGTTCTAAATGTGCCTGATATGATTTTTTGACATTAAATTATAATTATTGAATTAAATTATGGTGTTTTTCTAGATTATTTATTCATTTATTTAATTTCAGTGATTTGTATTTATTTTTGGTCAGAGTAAAAGAAAATCAAACCAGACATTTCCGATTATATGAATTAGAAAATAATGCTGTATTTAACTGTATTTGATGCATGAAAACTCTCGTCTTTTAAAATCTTTTTTTTTTTAATAAATAAGGAATCCAATTAATAATTTTTGTCTTTTACAGAACACCATTGGTTACCAACTTCACAACATCATGCATACATACAAGGACTAAATGCTTCATATCCGTCATAAATTGTTCGCAACAGTGCTAAATGCAAAAGTAAGATAAAGTGTGTCTGTGAGACCAGTTTCAGTCTCTCTGCAATTCAATAGGACAAGAAAAAGTATTGTGATATGTGAACATTACAAACTTACCGTTGAGTCCGTTAGCAGCCGATTTACGTGTCTGCTTTGGATCGCTAGGGAGACCAGCGGGTCTCGTGCCCTCCTCAGGTGAGCCTCTTTCACTGGCCGGATCACTGCCAATAGAGTCGCCCTCAGATGGTGAAATCCTGACAAAAACACAAGAAAGATGCTTTCATTCTAAACCATTTATCTTTACCAAACATACATATATCTTTCCCAAACATACATATATCTTTACCAAACATACATATATCTTTACCAAACATACATATATCTTTACCACACCAATATCTTTGCATTATGCAATACAATTAATTTTTTGATAACATTTTACATGTGATAGAATAACAAAAGCAGCAACTCTATTAAATTATATTTGTACCAATAAAAATAAAGCAACCTAATAAAATTTAATGCAACTTTTCCAGAATATTTCAAAAACACTATTACAAATGAAGAAAAATCTTAGACATGTTAACTAAGTCGCAAAAATGCTCTGTTTCTTTTATTGTTAACTATTTTCAAACATTTGTTTTTCTAAATCATTTATTTCAAGAGTTCACACTTAGCTCATGACTTACGAAAGCTCATTTGGCATGCTGTCCCGGGAGAGAGCACTGAGCTCAAGGCATTCCTCGAGTCCAGGGCTTCCTCCCTTTGTGGGGCGAAGGGAGATTGAGCTCAGGGCGATCTCAAAACTCCCCCGCAGCTAGCCAAGGTGAACTTCCTGAGAGTGAGACGACTAGTAAAAGAGACTTAGGTTTAAGAGGTCTATGATGCAGAGCAAACATTTTTTTATTTTTTTAATTTTTTTTATGCTTTGGGAGAGAACTGAAACACCGGGGCGGGGGGAAAAGTGCTAGCACCATGCAGAGATTCCAGAAGCTCAAGTAGGGAGCCGGAGCTAATGGGTTTTGCTGCTGGTTGCTGGGCCGCCGAGCCACCTATTTTTGATAAAGGTGGAAGAAGGGGGAGGAGGGGGGATTCTTCAAGATGAAGATAGTTGTAAGTGGAAAAGAAGGAGATATATATAGGTACTAGGGACCCTTGATTGGAGGATCGTGATTAGCTAATATGAGCCAGCTGGTTTAATCATGGAGTACGTACTCCTCTCGAAATTAGTTTAATAAATTAAACTTCACTTATGAATGTGATGCTACAGATTTCATGTTAAAGACTTTAATGCCGATAAAGGTAAAACTAATCATCAAAAGCTCAATAGCCAATCAAAGTAGACCATGACTAAACCCGTCTCCATGTGAGGTTTGTGTCAAAATAGCGAACGAAAGATGTGCGAAGCGTAAGCAAAATCAGTTGCATCAATATCATACTTGCAAATAATAGCAAACAATATTTAGGAATAGTTAACGAATTCAATATATTGGAAGATTGTTTTATGTTTCTACTTTTTCATAATGTCATTTTGTTTTCCAATATCTTTCCACTATTTTTTAAATGTACATTTTTATTTGCACAAATATAATTCTACACATTTAAATGAATAGCTAATTCACACATATACACCTTTTAACTTCTTCTTTGTGTATAATTCTGGGATATAATTCACAACCCAATTCCTCAAAACACAGCAGACATCCTTGTCTGACAGACAACAATATTTATCACTCATCCAGTTTTGATGAGGCATGTGTCTCCAGGGTAAAAGCAAGAGGACGATGACCTAATCCTGTCATGCTCCAAAAGAGCACTTTCAGATCTAATGTGACCACACAAAGGGTCAGAATTTGGTCATGAGTCCATTACCTATTCACAATACGCTTGTAGTCTAGATAAATAACTAAAACATATATTAGAAATGTATTTATATTTTGTATTGTTTTAGTTTAGATTGGTTGACATCTATTAAAAGACAAAAATATCACTTTTTGCATTTTAACAATATTGAATTTGTAATTGTTTTTACACAATAAAAGAATGTGTACCGCGCATATTTATTTTGTAAATCTAAATACAAACATACATGTAGATATTTGAGTAAATGTTTATTTTTAGTTAAAAATTTATAGTTATAAAAATCAAATAAAAATTATAGATAAATATAAATGTAAAAAATTTGGTTTTGTATGTTTTGTATTATATATATATATATATATATATATATATATATATATATATATATATATATATATATATATATATATATATATATATGCACGCACGCGCACACACACACACACACACACACATTAGTTATGCACACTGAGTACATACACGTTTTGTAAATACAAACTTTTAATCTGAATGCATTTAATCAAGATTAATTGCTTGACAACACTAAAGTAATTTAAAGTAAAGTTATTTTATTCTAAAAATATATTTAAAAATACACATTATTCAATTTGAGCTAATATAATAATGAATGTATCAAAATGACATAACTTTCATGGTCTACATGGTTTCAGCTCTTGTAATCTTGGTAAGACATGAGATCTGTAGTAACTTCACCCCCAAGACCCTTTATTGATCAGAGTGTGAGATGTAATCCTCTTTAAAAGCTTTCTATTGATCACCAATCGACTCACTCTTAGCTAGATTTCAACATTTAAATAAATGAACAAATTATTTTAAAGAGGTTCATTCAGCAAAAAAAGCTACAAAAAAAAAAGAGGCTAGCTTGAGGTTTAAAAATAGTTTAACAAATTAACATTGTAATTCACTATTACAGTGTAAAGTATAAAAAAATGCTTTAAATTGTTGGTACTTTTGATTGCCATTAATAATTGTGATAAGTGTTTTGAGTAAAATGTTAATTTGGGTTTTATTACATAAACTACTGATATCACCTTTTTAATATTATTTGTTATCGTAAAATTTTAAATATCTATATTATTTATAGCATTACAGTATTTATAGTGTTATATAGGGCGGGCCATTTAGATACAAGATGTGCAGCACCTGAAACTACGGATACTGGAAGCCAGTGCTGCCATTTCTCCTGTGGTGTTGCCATCAGTGTGTGAAGAGTGGGAGAAGTGGGTTGCATTGACAATCCAACACAATGGGCAGCACATTGAACACATTTTATAAGTGGTTAGAAACTTGTAAATAACTCATGAAAGAATAAAGTTAAAACCAAGCACACCATTGTTTTTCTTGTGAAATTCCCAATAAGTTTGATGTGTCACATTACCTTCTTTCTATTGAAAAACAAAAGTTGGATCCAAGAAGGCCGACTTCAAAATGGCCACCATGGTCATCCCCCATCTTGAAAAGTTTTCCCCCCACACATATACTAATGTGCCACAAACAGAACGTTAATATCACCAACCATTCCCATTTTATTAAGGTGTATCCATATAAATGGCCCAATCTGTAGTATTTATTTGCAAAAAAAAAAAACCGACAAAAGGTCAAAATAAAACATTTTATGTTTTCACTTCTTAAATTTTGGGGAAAAAATTGTGTATCAACACATTTTATACAAATATAGCTGTGAATCAATTGGAAATTCCCAATTTCTCTGGATTAAGTGAGTATAGGTTTAGCGAAAATGTTTATTTTTGATTTACTCTATAACATTCTGGTAACAATTCTTCTTTTATTTCAAATAAAAATTGTCCTTTAGAGCATAACACATCTGAATTTAAAATATTGACATTGAACTGTCTTTTTTATTTTATGCAACAAAAAAAGCTCTAAATAACAATACTTTTAGTAAAAATTTGGAAGAAATGTAGTTTGCATATATCAAAAGAAGATGTTTCCAGACCTAAATACTATTTATTATATGAAAAAAAACACGTTTTCAGACCTAAATATTAACCCTTGTGGGCTCATAAAGAAGTTTTCATTTAGCACTGGGCGATTAATCGAAAAGTAATTGAAATCGACATTCAGAACCTACAATCAATCTAATTCTTTTAGGTCAATTTTTTCAATTACTTAATTAATTACCCTATCGCTTTTGTAGTCATGTGACCCTGCTCTGTTAAAACTTATTAAAACTTCTGCATCGAATGCACGGGTGTGGTCTGCTGCAGCCTTTGCATGGTCCCTTTCCTCTGCACCTCTCAAAAAATGTAACTACACTTCGCACATTTGCACTACATTGAAGATGATTGGAAGCTGCACTATTTACCATTACAATAAAATTATTATTTACATTAAAATATTTGTTTACAGAAGATACGCAAAATACACTGTTTAAAATATTACATACAGGATATACAAGAGTTTTTTTGTTTTGTTTTTTGTAGTGAATCTGCTATTTTCTACTTTTAATATGAAAAACTTTGAAAATAATTAATTTTGTTTCCAAAAGTGTTTTTTGTTTTCACTTTTTTAAATGAAAAAATTGACTGTTGGTTTTAGGCAATGTGTGTTTTACTTTCAGTTGTTCAATGTTGATGTTCAATAAATCATAATGAATTAGATGGTGTGTGTTTCCTTTAATTACTTTAAAATTAAGCAATGCACCCTTCATTCAGAAATCTCTCACTTGTAATATGTGAGCATATTTACTGTACAAAACTCATCAGTGAACTCTGAGAGCAACAAAATAAAATAAATGAATAAAATAATCGTTCTTTAATCGTAATCCAGTTACAATTTTCAATTAATCGAGATTTAGATTTTAGGCCAAATTGCTCAGCCCTATTTATCCACTCTGAGGTGATTTTGAGTATTAATTTGTTCACAGCTTTCTCTGTTTCAGCAAATGGAATAATTTTTTGGTGACAAATCTTATTTTAACACATATTTTGGGGAAATTATTTGAAAATTTTTACAAACTGAACAATACACTTTGAGCAAATCGACTGCCCTTTCATTATGTTAGAGGCAGTTTTTGCCCCACTGACTTCCATTATAATAATATTTTTTGATTGCAAAGCCATGACATGGTGGTTTTCCTTGTTGGGAAGACGTACAATTTGTAACTGATGCTGTTGATCATCAGTTGCAGTGCAAGAAAGCTTAGTTTCTGGCTATTATGTTGAGTATAGTGTGTGTACATGTGTGTGTGAGAGATACCTTTGTGTACTTAAACATATCAAGGTAAGAAAATCAAAATAAGCACCTCAGCTCTCAGAACACAGTAAACATAGTAAGTATACGTATGCATGCACACTATAATTTGTTGTTATATTCCACAGAACTCCATATAAAAGCCAAATTTAGTTTGCGCAGACCTGTCTAAAGGGTTAATGCTGCCAACTGATGAGCAACAGTACAGAGTACAAACTTGACCTCTTCCTAACAGGAAAAACCAACAATGAAGAATGCATGAATATATGGTGTCATGGCTTTGCAATCAAAAAATGTAATTATAATGGAAGTTAATGAGGCAAAAAAAAAGTCACCAACATAACAAAAAGGTGGTAAATTTAAACAATACACAAGGATTAAGGGGGTGGGGTAACTTATTATTATGTAATAAATAATATTAACATTTAAATCAAATACTACTGTAAATGTGTTGTTCATTGCTAGTTCATGTTACTAATAAAACAGGAACTTAATCTCACAGTGTTATCAAAAACTGAACTGTGGCTAAAACGGTTGATCCTGAACATCAAAGAAACCCATCAGACTTACTGTCCCCTGCGTCTTTGGCCACTGCGGGACGCTTTGGATGAGGATTTGGACTTTGGTGTGGGCACCTCTGCATTTTCAGCTGGGCTTTGCTCCTTTGCAGGGACTGGAAGTGGCAACGGGTCCTGAATGACCATGAGATCATCCTTACTGTGCTGTCCCATGTGCAGCTTGGCAAAGTCGAAACCTTTCACGCTGGGTGCCTGCAGCTAAAGACCACCACAACAAAGAGAGGAGGAAGTGTTAATTTAGATAATCAAAATTAATGCAGAATGTTTCTCTTTTTTTTTGGCAAGAATATTGAAGAACTGCAAAAAGTAGTGATAAAGGTTAAACAAATGAAGGTTTAATTATCACTATTGTGTTCTTTTTGCAATAAAAAACGTTCATGTATTGTGTAACATAGCTAGTTAAATAAACTAGCTAGATGGAAATGTAACAAAAGCCAAAGTAAAAGATAAGTAAGGGATAAAGTACATCCAGTTGGTTATCACAGAATATAGCTAAATAGGTTTATCGGCAGCCCCCAGCGAAGTGCTGTTCTATAAAACTGAAGGGCTATATTCTGCAATAACAACCACCTGGATGTATTTTCCCATTTATTACAGGACTACTTAATGCAAAACATGAAAATTAAGACTCAAAACATTGTTCCGAGCCATGGTAGTTTACTAATTCTTTGATTAAAGGCAAAATTGACAGAAACAAAGTCAGTTGAATGGAGCATACACTAACCTCCATTCTATTCAGTCACAAGATGGCGCAAAATAGTTAAAAACAATGGCGGAGAAAGACAAGCATAAACTGTAAAAAGCGATTAGATACTTTACTTTAAAAAGTGATTAAACCGTTACTTTTAAAAATATGTAAATTACTTTTTACAGTGTATATTGTCTGTAGACGAGAATATGTTCACTAATGTTCAAGTTAATTCAGAGTTCCCAGACGAGCCGATGCTATTCAGCAGTTATTATCTAGGAATAACATACTGGGGAACATCATCACTGACCAATCAGAATCAAGTATTTCACACAGCCTTGTAATAAATAGATTCATTGCCTCCCAAAAAAACAGTAGTCAATAATTCCAGTCTTTGAGCACAAAGTTTGTAGCATCTTTGCAAAATGCCAGTCAATGGTCTTCATTGGGTACTTTGAATGACTAACACTATACTAGTAGATGAGGCATGAAAGTTTGGTTTGTGTGACTGATATGTTGAGACACTGTGCTTTTTGTGCTGCAAAAGCCAATACAGTTCACAAGCACTTCCTAAAGATGAGGACTTGAATGCGATCTTTAATTGAACCATTTCAGACACAGTGAAAAAAGAGGTGATGCTGCAATAAATATTATTAAGACACATTTTTGTTTGGTCTTGAATGAATGTAAACCTATTGCAGAAGACCTCAAGAACAAACGCTGGAGTCTTTTGAATATCATAATAGGGGCACTTTAAAATGAATACAAACGTGTCTGACAAACACTATATTCAGAATCAGGTCAGGATTTGGTTCAAATTTCCTAAGAGACGGGCATGTGGTATGCAAAGCATAAAGAGAGAATATGAATTTCCCTAATCCACAGATTGTCACAGTGTCATTTAAATAAATTGGGCAAGAGGATAGTAATTGACTCTCAAAGAGACAATGATAAGACTGAGCATTCAAAATGGATGCACTTGATTAGAGGTCAGCAGACTGACCGCGGGCCAGGCGGCTGTAATGGCCTGTCTGTCTGCAGCACTCTGAAAGATTTAATGAAGCGAGCAAATACAACAGCAGAGTAAGCTCATTCAAACCAGCTCAGTCAGAGACCAGCAGCCACTGGAAAACCTGTGAAGTTGTAAAGGAAAATAGTTATGTTTAGTTACCTAATAATTGACATACCTAAAAATGTACATGTTTAGGTATCTTCAGGAAGTGAGGTAACCTTTTATTATTAGAAAATCTAAGAAATTTTCAACCAAAGGCTACTGGCACTTTGAGAATCAAAAAACATATATAGACAAAAAAAAGTTGTTTCTGACAGCACGTTAAAATGTATTGTAATGTAATATGTGTATTTATACAACAGTTCTGGTTCCTGAATCTGATTGGCTGACAGCCGTGCAATATTCTGCTAATAACAGCACTTGTCCAGCCTCTTCACTTTTGTGTAATACTCCGCCCACATACAGCAACAAGCAGAGGACAGTTTACAGTTTGACAAATATTGCAGCTGTTGGACAACATAAATGCACTGTTGGGGCTTTTTTTTAGTCAAGAATGTAGTTGTTTAGATTGCAACTATGCAGTTTATTTATTAGAATAGTGCCTATTTTAAATATTTATAATGTCCGAGAGACAGCACGTCAGCGGCCATTAGCTTGCCATTGATTAGAGCAAAGACGGTTGACTTTGTCCATCCACAAGATGGAGACAGAGACCCCATAATAAGCCCTTAGATGAGGAAAAATGGTGTAATTTCTAACTACAGCTGATCAAATCCTTATAAAACTGGTCAGTGACATTCTAAGTTGATCTCTCTCTTTTGTATGTTGTAGTGCTGTATTTGTACCATAGAAACTAGTGTATTGAGTGTGAGATGGGACTCACATATCAAGAATGTGTGTATTTTGTCTTGGCCACTCCTTGTATAACCCTGAGTCTGTTCCTGTTTTTATTAATGGAAACTAGTTCAGTAAACAGAAAGAAAGAAGAAATGCCCACATGTGTTTAGCGTTTTTCCTTATCACAAACACAACAGCAATCTGGTAGGGATTACGTTGCCTTGGCTTTTTGTGGGATAATTATTGTGATCTCCCGATTGCAACAGAGAAATACTGGGAAATCTCTGTAGACTGGTGGCATTTCATGCCGTTCAGCCTTATAATCTTAAAATGTCAGCAAAATCATCTTTTTTATCATCACTTTAAATATTATGCTAGAGAGTCATTCAAATACTAGCTCTAAAGTGAAGTTTGGGAAATAACAACGGTTTCTGCTGTTGTGAATAAATAGCGGAAGAAAGTAGTTTCTCTAACAAAAGGATTTTGAGACTTTTGTGTTTGGTTTTAATTTTTATACACACGATTATGCCGTTCAATTGTTGTATAAACACAATATCACAGCCGTAACCAGGGGCGTAGCAACCATGTGTTTCCATTTAGAATGGTTTGACCATTTAGAAACAGGTGATTAATAATTATATGAACGTAAAAATGTCTGCTACGCCCCTGTTCGTAGCACACCCAAAGCACTTTAAAATCAAGAGGGGGGTCTCTCCGCACCAACACCAGGGTGCAGCATCTGCTTGGATGATCCTACGGCAGCCACAGGACAATGGCACTAGTGCGTTCACCACACACTAGCTATAAGTGACACCAGTGACACCATAATTTACAGTATAAATTGTTTCAAACATGTCCACACTGTAAAAATTGTAATGACCAAAACTCAAGACAACCAATCAAGTTATATTATGAAGCTTAACTTAATATTTTTAGTCATTTTAGTTTGATTAATGTAAGTTGAGATGACTAGAAAACTAAAAACAATTAAGGCAGCAATTCTTTTTACATGCCAGTTTTGTTATTGTAGGACAACTGATGGTATATTTTAATCCTCCTAAACATGACGCTGGGCAAAATGAACTGCAATTGGCTACTAGACATGTCAGTTAGTCATCCTCTGGGTGGTTCTTAGCCAATGAAAGCTGCAAAAAAAATCTGGCTATGCAAATGACAGGATTTTCATTTCATGGTGACTCATTTATTCAATGCTGATGGATCACTGCTGTTTGTTTGACTTTCCAGATCAAACAATGGTCACGATGGGTCAAATTAAATTCTAGGTTTCATATAATGCCAGAAAACACAGACATTTTTGAAAAATGCATTAGCTGAGCGCTTGCAGAGAGCATGGTGGCACAACAGAGACCGATCCACTAAAATATGCTCATCTTCTGGGAGTACGTCTATTTCTCTCACATTCTCACATTCCCTTTCAAATGCAAATGAGGTTGTTCAGACAAATTCTGTTTTTGATAAAGAAAGCTCTTATCTCATTTCTGTGTGCCTGTACTGCTGCTGTAACCAAATCGAGCTCACAATGCAATGCACATGCTTAGACCAAATGGCCCAGACAGAGATTTTCATTGGCATATTCAAATAAATACACACATCTGTTGTTGTGATTACAGACTTTTTTTTCTTAACTGCTGGTTATCAGTGTCATAACAAGAGCAATTAGAGATACTAGGACTAACTGCTGCATTCTAGTAAACACATCACTACGTCACACTACTCCTATTAGATACTGTACAGATCAGATACCTCCGGCCGCCTCAAACTATAAGGCTGTGATTTCTTAACAGCTTTCTTGGGTTTTTCTTTGGCTTCTTCTTCCTCCTCCTCTTCTTCTTCTTCCTCCTCCTCCTCCTCTTCTTCTTCCTCCTCAAAACTTTCTTTTTTCTTAAAGGTTCTGGCAGGGACTACAGGTTTCTGATTTAGATAAGGGCGCCAAGTCAGATTGCAGTGGGTAACCAATATGTCAGACCTTTCATTCATTTGCATTACCACTTTAGCATTCAGGAAAGCGAACAATGCTTATTATTAAACTAATCAATGAACATTTCGAGGTCAAGTTGACTGATTGATTGATTGATTGATTTTTTAAAGGATTAACAATCTGATTGATTGATCGATTGATTGCTTGATTGATTTTTTAAAGGATTAACAATCAAAGACTGATTGAACTAAATAAAAAGTCACATCTGATTTATATTTCTAATAAAGGCTGCTTATTTAATAATAAACAACGCTTTTTGTATCAAATAGCACATTATAAAATCTAGGTTTATTTCTAATCTAGACATGACTTGCAATTCATTGAGATAATCTCAACCCACTCACCAAAGTGACAATAACAATTAAAATTGCAATATTCAAATAATTCTAATTCAAATAAAAGGCAAAACCCACTTCACAACTACTATACAATAACAATGGTATATAGGTGCTCAGGGCCTTTTAATATTTTGTGAATAATAAAATAATATTAAAATAATAATAATAGTCATAATAATAATAAGAGCATTCCTGGTTAGAATTAGAAGTGCTTGAGAATTTAAAGCAGCAGAAAACAAAACTGCAGTACAGTTAACATTACAGTTCTCATTCTTGGTGGAAACGGGCCTTAAAGGGAGAGTTCCCCCCAAAAAATTATAACTCTTTTTCAAAACCATTTTCTCACATTCAACTTGTTCCAAACCTGTTTGAGTTTATTTCCCATGTTGAACACAAAAGAAAATATTTGTAGCAATGTCAGAAATAATAGCCATTGACATCCATATAATAGTATTGTTTTTTCCCTCTACTATGGATGTCGATGGCTAATTGATTCTTTCAACATCCAACAACAACAACAACAACAACAACAACAACAGCAACAGCAAAAACAAACTCATAAAGGTTTGGAAACACTTGAGGATGAGTAAAAGGTAAATAAATGTACTTTTTTGACAGATGAACGCTCTGATTCAGTTAAACTAAGCTGATTTATTTAAATTAATCTCCTCAGAGTCAGAATGAGACGGTATACTCATAGAGATGATTCACAAAGAACCACAAACTGGTCCAGACACATCAGATTTTGACAGTTAAACTGGGGTGGCCATCTTCAGACAGCTAAAGGTCAAAGAGGAAGAGGATTCGGGTACTTGTACTAACTGGAGAACTATTCTATGAACTACAGGATACTGTGACGACTCCTCTACTAGCCTCTACCTTCTTCTCTTTCCTCTCTTCCTCTTCTTCATCTTCTTCCTCCTCCTCTTCTTCTTCTTCTTCTTCCTCCTCCTCCTCATCACTACTATCTAACACTTCTTTACTCTTGACAGGAGTCATTGACCTCTGGATTGCTGGTATGGATTTCTGTAATGAAGAGGTGGACTGCACAGGCATGGGGGAAAGGAGATTGTTAAGAAATGAATGGGTGTGTGTCAGGTAAAGAATAAAGAACAAAGTGAGAAAGAAAAGCTCTAATGTGTTTCAATCATTTGGAGCTATCAAAATAGGCAGCAAAATTAGAGACAGATGAGAAAGAGTTGCACAGTACGGTCCCTGAACAAGTGCACGGGAGAGAGGAAATAATCTCGTTTGCTTTTACAGTTATTTATTCAGCAGAAGCATTTATTTAAAGTGACTAAATTTATCATTTAAATTTGGCAACCACTCAACACTTTGCAGAGTTAAAATAAAAGTGAAGCTCTGGCACTGTTTTTTATTGTACACTATGTAATGTCTGTAGTCAGATTTTTATGGACTTCTTTTTCACCAGGAAAAACAAAACGATGTCACAATTTCTGAAACACATGAAACAAATCAAAATGTATTGTTTCTTTGATGCAACGCGTTGCAGACGCGGACAATTCGATATCGGTTCAATAATAATCATAACCGGTTATTCCATACTGACGTCATTTATCACATACTGTATGGTAGCTTACTATGGTGAGGGAGGAGAGCGTAATTAAAACGCTACAACTACTTAAAGAGCAGATAAATCTGCACAATTCACCGCTTATGTGTTTGCTGGACAGTCTCAGGGTGCTTTTACACCTACACTTTTGTTTCGGAACCTGTCTCGTTTGCCCAGTTAGTGTGGTTCGTTTGGCATATGTGAACAGGGCAATCGCGCTCTGTTTCGCGCCAAAGTAATCGCTCCGAGATCGCTTGAATGAGGTGGTCTCGGCTCGATTGAAACTAACCCTGGAGCGGTTCGATTGCAGTGAGAAAGCAATCCGATCCGAGCGCGGTTATATCACAGTGTTTTATGGATATGTAATAGGCATACGGCTATATGAAGAGAGAATTATGAGTATGGCGGGAAGTTTCGCGATTTTCCGGATGCCCGCAAACGAGTGATGATCTCCCGGTAATCTCGCATCTCCCTCCCGGTCCTCAATTAGGCATCGTCGCGCACCCTTCTCAGCCCACCCCACCGCATCTCTCCTCAGACACGTCGTGCGCGCGCACCCTGTCAATCACCACCAAACCACCACCTCTCCTGACAGCTTAGCGGGACGCTGCAAAATAAACCCTGACACTCTGACCAATGTAAGGAGAGTTTACTCGCACGTGACTTGTTTTAGCTCTTTTGGTCCGATTAGAAACTTTGCAGTGTGAAAGCGAACCGCTCCAAGAGCAAAGAGCAACAATGTAACAATTGTAATCTCTGTTTCGGAACAACTGAATCGATTCACAGGTGTGAAAGCACCCTGCCACATACAGGAAAGTACACCAGAACCCTACTAGGAAAAAATGAAAGCTATAAACTCTCACTCTCCATGGCAGCTTTGACCTGCTGGCGTGTTCGTAAGGTAACGTTTTATCTCCTCTCCCAGCTGTTACAACAATAATGTTACTTGTGGATCCAGACTCGAGCATGTCTGCAGAGCGAGTTTTTTCCACCGCATCTCCATGTATAATGGATCAGCTATTCGCTGCAGCCGTTTAACATCAGTGTCTGTGTCACTATTTGTTGAACAGCTTGAACAGAGCCGAGCTGACCATAAGAGCCAATCGCAGTCTTTTCTGTTGAGCGCATGATCAATCATAGGCATTTAAAAAACTCGCTTAACAAGGCTCAAAAAGCAAGTGGGATAATATTTACATTAGTTTATTTGCTATTAATGCTCATGTTGTTCTGTGCATGTACTTGAGTTTTTTGATGAGTTTAGAAAGAGTGTTTTCTTTAAGCAGGTAAAATTAAAGGTACAGTTCATACATCTGACTGCTTGTATTAAAGGACAAAATTGTATTACAAACACTATTTAAATATAAATACATTAATAAATTATAACATTTAATACAATAATTATTGTGTTGTTAAGTAAAATATCAAATTATGTGTGGAAAGCATCGCCAATGTACCGTGATATCGAACTGAACTGAATCGATGACATTAATCGTAACCGAACCGTGAGACCAGTGTAGGTTCACACCCCTACGGCAAACAATGCTATACTGTCCTATCCTGTCATTGTGTCAAAAGTGATTCATTCTATTCTAAAGCTTAGTTATAGTCTCAAATAACTTTATGGTCAAACTATCATAACAGCGTTTTATTTAATGATTTCATCTGTCGCCATTTGATGTTGGAGAATTGCAGATCTTGTGCAAACGTATCCATATAACTAAGATCAGATGTTTTCCTTACTGTGTTTTTATCAGCACTGTCCTTTTTTGTCCATTTCTTTGGTTATTGAGAGTAAAGAAAAGCAATTAATAGGTATTTACAACATTTTTTTAAACATTAAATTAATTTTAATTGTATGTTCCAACTGGTTTTCATATTACAGGAAAAAAATGACCTTTTTTAAAACAATATCTTGCACAGATATAGAGAAGACATATATAAGAAGATATTAGTTTAGAATAACTTGGGGGTGAACAAATGATGACAATTTAAACTTTTACTGTGACAAATATCTCAAATCCAGAAAGTATCTACTCAATTAAGGAATAAAGTTAAAAGAGCGTCAATTGAAGAAAGCAAGTACACTACTGTTGGGAATGTGGATGAGAGTGCGGGAAGTTCTAGAGGGCAGTGAGTATGCTTTTAAGAGCATGCATGAAGCATGTAATGACTTAAGAGTTGAGAGTTAAAGGGCTAGAGGCGCAGCTCTGGATAAGAACATCACTGCTGACAGTGAACCCAACAGCATTCATTACTGCTGTGATTCTCTGCATGACAGCAGCAGGATAGCAAGATTTAGAATGACTAGTCATGCCCCAATTCAACTGATTTTAAAGAAAGGGTACTCGTAAGCCGTGTGGGATATTATATAACAGCTAAAATCTAAATATAAAGCATGTGTGATAAGTTGTTGATATATATAACTGTATAATTGTAATTATTTTTCAGATTTTTCCCAAGTGCTGTTCAGCAGAGCAAGGATATTTTCACAGTATTTGTTTTCTTATCAAGAAGTATTTCTTTTAATTTCTTATTTCTTTTCATTTAAAAATGTTTTTCAAAGGTCGGTATTATTGGTATTTTTTAATTGGCTACAGAACAAACCATTGTTGTACAATAATTTGCCAAATTAATACAATTTTTAAGCTGAATTTTAGTGTAATAATACCAAGAACTGTCATCCCAGTAAATTAAAACAAAAAGTTATTAGAAACTACAGCGTAAAAAAAAAAATATATATATGAAAAGGACATATAAAAAGAGTCATGACAACAAATGTTTTATGCTACTTTCACTTTTTCAATAGATTAGTCATGTTAATAGATATGTAATATTTATTTTGTCAGTTTGACTGAGGTTGAAATGACAAGAAAAAGGGACTTCGATTTAACAAAAAAGTTTTTTTTTTGTTTTTTTTTTTAACCAGATTTGTTTTTTTACCAGGGTAATTATCAAAATAAAATCTTAAAAATATTCTCTGATCGGTGCAATAGCCCAGTTGTTAGTGCACTGACATATAGTGCAGAAGCACTCCCGGCATCCCAAGCTTAAATCCCAGCTCGTAGACCTTTCCCGATCCTACCCTCCTCTATTTCCCACTTCACTCCGTCAATTTACTGTCCTGTCAAATAAAGGCAAAATTCCAAAAATAAACCTTAAAAAAACTAACCCTCAACCCCCCCACCACCCACACACAGACAAAAAAAAATTATATATATAATATATATAGCAAATAATATTTAACTAGATCCTCATTCATTCATTTTCTTGTCAGCTTAGTCTCTTTATTAATCTAAGGTTGCCACAGCAGAAAAAAACGCCAACTTATCCAGCATGTTTTTATGCAGCGGATACCCTTCCAGCCGCAACCCAGTACTGGGAAACACCCATACACTCTTGCATTCACACACACATTTATACATGACGGCCAATTTACTTCATCCAATTCACCTATCGCACATGAAACCGGAGCACCCAGAGGAAACCCACGCCAACACGGGGAGAACATTTAAACTCCACACAGGAATGCCAACTGGTACAGCCAGGACTTGAACCACTGACCATCTTGCTGTTAGGCGACAGTGCTAACCATTGAGCCACCATCCCACTTTCTTACAAAACACTAATTAGTCAATTCTGAAACATGTAGTTTAGCTCAGGCTTACACTCAACTTAAACAAAATCCAGGAAAATTGGATATAGATAAACATCAGAAAGAATGGATAAACATTTATTTCACTACAAAGATGACGCAGCAACTTGTGGGAATGTTTGACTATTGACTTAATGAATGACTGAATCGAATTGCTGAAATGAACTGTCTGTTTGCTAAATGAATGAGAATTCCCAATGCCAAGAAAAACTGTGAGCCTGAATTCACGAAGTAGCAGATAGCCGACTACAAAACACATCCTCGCGTATCCAACTCTGATCTTTCACAGCTGGCTGGCATCCGGCGAGAGACTCATTTAAAACACTCTGGGAGAGACAAGATAAGCAGCTCAGACTCACAGGAGCCCACAGACTGATTAGCAATATCACTAAAACATCGGCAGAAATGGTGGACAGAAACAAAACCACAAAATGACCATTGATTTACCTCACAGCAACAAAAAAAGTCCCATGAAATTAAAATACTTTTTTTTTTATTTTATTTTATGATCGGTATGTTAGTCTTAAGGATATCTCAAGCTATAGTGTGCTCCAAAACAGAGACAAAATTCAGATTTCATCATCCAAAACTTGGAAGTTTATATCCAAGCAGTTTGTCACTAAATGGATCAAATGGATTTTTCATCAAATCTTCTGGCTAATGAAATGCTCTTTAGTATCTGACATGTCCAGCCCCCTTCAAGACGCTTCTCATTTGCTTTGTATTTGATGCCCTTGAGCTCTCACTGGCAGATCTGTGATAAAAGATAAACGCTATTGGAGGAGCTACCCTGTGTTCCATCCTGTCTTCATGTTTTAGGCCCAATTCTATTTTTTACCCATTCCCCTTCCCAGTACCCCTTGAAACAGAGTGTGAAGGGCAAGGGCTTTAAAATTGACCCCTAACAAATGGGACACCACTACAACACCAGCACACGTCATCAAGTGTAGTTGTGATCTCTTACTTTATATAAGATCGACAACGGCAACTGCTGCAGTTCTAGTTCTAATTCTAGTTGCGTTATTTTTTTTGTTTTTATCTTCAGGAAGTCAACGATATCATGTTATTATAACGATATAATGTGGCATAAGCTTGTAGCTGTAACATTACTGTGCATTTACACCATGGCCACATTCGTCTATGTAAACAGAAGGAAACAATGTAATACCAGACACTGTGAACAGGTCCTTCCAAGCCACTAGACTTTTCTGACAGTGTATTTGAGTGTCACCGAATGATAGATGTGAAAGTATGTTGTGCGACTGCTGTACAAGAGTTATTATTACTATGGATTATAGATAGAGAAATTTAGCAGATTTTTTATTACTTTTTTTTTTACAGCATGACAATAAAACACGAACGCTGTTATGAACGTATTCAAAACATAGACTTGTTTGTTGTAAAACTTCTTAATAATGCCAAAAATGCTAATTTGTGCATTTCCTGACTCGCGCATGCAGCCATGTTGCAGTTCTAGATTAAGTAATCTGGAAATTTTTGTACCCCTTGGTTTCTAGTGTGGTCCTGGAAAATCTCAGTTTCAAGGGCTATCTAACCCTTTGTCTTAGCTCTATGCCTTAGACCTAAAGAGAATTAGGACACCCCTACCCCTTCACATGAATGCGCACAACAAGGGGTGAGGGGAAAAGCTAAGGGGTAGAATTGGGATTGGTGGGGCCTTAGTTAAGAATACGTCAGCCAAAAAAAAAAAAATCTGAAAATCTTAACAACTGGCCCAATCAACCAAATATCTCCAACACAAAACCATGCTTAAGGTTTTAAAGTCTGTGTAAGCTGGAAGTTGCTAAGACTAATATTTCAATATTAGTATTCATTATTCAGTATTGATGTACTTGCAAATTAAACAAAATATTGAGTAGGGGGGTGGGGCTTTCTTTTTGCACATCGTTCCCTAGTAGGGGGGGCGTGGTTAAAAATAATGTGGCTAAATCCTCCAAATAGACACCAATAGAGAAAGACCAACAATTCAAACGGGGTAGATAATTTGAGTGAAGATTACCAAAACAAACTTTTTTCAGTGGATTAACTGGCAAAGATTAATTGTCCAACTGAAGAATAACAATGTGCACTAGCAAAACAAACATTGTACAATTAGATTTCACAAAGACTTTAACACTAGAAAGTGAAGAAATGATCTTAATTAATGCTTTTGCAATATTTCTCCATGGAAAATGACACTGAGAATAATCACAATTTTTAAAATAGTGTATTGAAGTTCAAAATCCCAGCATTGTGACAACACTACTTGTGTTTTCGCATCTCTCACCTTCTGTCTTTGCTGGACGGTGCTCACAGTGTCTGGCTGGAACTCCAGTTTGTCAGTGCGACACAGTTTCCAGTACAAGATGCTTATAATAATGACAACCAACAGCACTGGGACCACCACTCCTATGATTATCCATGTGTTGGTCTTCTCTGTGTCTGAAGGAGGTGAGGCCTGTTTCTCCACAGCTGGACATACATGAGGACAAAGAGGCATACATGTCAGTGACTAGGGACAATATATAAAAAAGAAGAAAAAAAGAAAGAAAAAAAAAACAAATAAATAAATTAAAATAAATAAATAAAATAATAATAATAATAATAATAATAATAATAATGTAAAATGCATATATAATATTATTATTAAAGTGAAGTCTAAAAATAGAAAAGCAAAAAAAAAAATTATGTTCCTCGTTAATATATGCTCCTTTAGCATTTGATTAACTTTTATTAATAATTAAATTAGAAAAAAGTATAATATACTTGTATGTAAATTGATAATTATGTACATTCTCCTTTTATATTATTTTCTTTAAAATAATTCTTTTCTCATTTAATTCTCCTTGTTAAGAAATGTGAAGTGATTTTGTTGTATAATGAAACTGTAGTGTACATGCTGGTTCTTGTTATTAAAGCAAAAAAAGGAAAATATACAGTAATATTATCAAAAACATTGTTATAAAATATTGTTCACAGAAAAATACTACTTTACAAGGAATTCAATTAATAAATTTAAACGATTTGCTTAAAACAGGATTAATTTAAAAACAAAGCCAGTGGATATCATAATAAATGATTTATTGACTTGTATCATAATTAATGATTTGTTAAAAATAGAGGAAAAGAGGAACAAAAATATTATCAGTAAAACTACTATCATATTGTAGTAAAAACCCAAACATTTGTTTATAACAAGCTACTGAAATGGTTTAAAACATCAGACAATTAAAAAACACCCATTTTATGTCTAATTAAATAAAAAAAAAGAAATAGTCACAATTCTGAGAAAACCCACCCCTTGGGGGTGCAAAAAATAAATAAATAAAAAAACAAGGCAAAGCAAAACAAACATAAAAAAACAACAAAAATCAAACAAAAAACAGAACAAAACAAAGAACAAAACAAACAAAAACATAACAAACAAAAACAAAACAACTAAACAAACAAAACTAAGATAAAAACAACAACAAAAAAAAAAACAAACAAAACAAACAAAACAAACATAAACAAAACAAAGCAAGACAAAACAAACAAACAAAACAAAAAACATTTCTGTCTCAATTCTGAGAAAAAAAATTACTGGGAAACACCCATACACTCATTCACACACATGTGCATGTCTTTGGACTTGTGCAGGAAACCTGAGCACCCGGAGAAAACCCACGTGAACACGGGGAGAACATGCAAACTCCACAGAAATGCCTGACCAAGCCGAGGCCTGAACCAGCAACCTTCTTGCTGTGAGGTGTCAGCGGTACCCACTGCGCTGCCCCCATATATATGTAATAATTTCTGGTATAATTTTTTTGAAATATCTGTCTCTTTTCAGTACTTTTGCTGTCTTTTTAAAAAACCAACATCCAAAAGAGTCTGAAAGTAACATGTAATGTAAGAGAAATAGTATAAACAATACATCTATTATCAACAGTACATCTAACATCAGACTGAATATTGATTTACATGAAAAAACATAAACCATCTACCAAAAACAAATAAACAGTATCATCGGTTTTGTGGTTTTGCGTCCACTAAACATCCATAATTTGGGTTAGTTCTGTTTTTCGCTCCACTTTAATTGAAGACCTATTAAGATTTAAGCTAAAGTTCAAAAATATCTATGTTATACAACAGGAAGCTCCTAAATTTAGTCTAATGAATCTAGTGTTTATGCTGTGGGTGATGCAGTTGCAAGCCCGCCACATATAAATGTTACATAAAAAGGCAGAGCTCTCTTGAGATGTCATGTTATCTGAACTCTCCTCTTTGAGGTTTCCAGCAGCAGAAATAAAGAAAGCTACAACAAAAACCTCTGCCTGCTATGTTAGCATCAAATCAAAAACATTACAATGATAACTCCCTCATCTTGTCTTACCATTATTGTATAGTTTATTGCAATTACGGTTTCTCTCCCACTGGTTATTTTGTAGTAAAAGAATGAATGCTCACGCTGTGCTAATATTCCCTGGATGCGGTATCCCATGATGATCGCTGCGTGCTGCACGTCAAGACTGTTCAGCATGTTGGCTGTGGTGGTGGCAGGAAGCCTCTGTCCGTTAGCTCCTTCCACAAAGTAGATGATCTCCAGAGGGTTGTCTGGCCCTACAAGATGGGTCGTCTGTACGATCTAAATGAAGTGGGTAGAAAAAAAATGGCTTGTTCACACAAAATTTATAAGGGGTTTAAACACAGTTGTGTGGCAACAGTGAGTGAATATATTCAGCCTCTAATGGTAAGAATTACTTATCTTTTTTATAATCACACATGATAAAAACAGTCTGCAGAAACACTTTGATTGACATTCTCCCTTTGTACATGTCATCAGAGAAGGAAAGCCCCGCCCATTCGTGACACTCTCTTCCTCATTAGCATAAACAGCCTCGAGTTAGAAGCAGTCATCCGCCATTAGAGTTTTGAATCTGTTGATATACTTATGCACAGGAATTTATAGCTCCGCCCTGTTTCTAAAATAGGACTGGGAACACAATCTCATTTGAATTTAAAGCGACAGTGACGAAAACAGAACAATTAGGATCAAAGCCTTAAATAGGCAGCTTCGAAGGGTTATAAAATATTATTTATGAGGTATTTTGAGCTGAAACTTCACATACACACTCTAGGGCAGGGCTATTCAATAAGTTTGTCATGGGGGCCGGTTCATGAAAAGCATCCCAAATAAAGGGCCTGAGAGATATGACTTGCTATCCGCTTGTTAACTGGTGACGTGTTGGTGACGTATGTGATACTTTTTCCGGGTCCAAGCCACCACTCATTTGAGTTGAGAAATCAATCGTTTATGATCACTTTTTATTCATATCTCACATTAAAGTTCATTTAATATAAAGTCATAGAGTACACAACAATCTCTGGGCTTCCTGCATCACAAACACCAACATTTTAACAATTTATTAAAAAAATTAATCACTTTCTGGCCATCGGATATTAGGCATGGACATATATATTGCGATCGTGATTTTCAAAAATATTAAATCGCTTTGTAAACGTTTATTATTACCATTTCACGAGTCTCCCCATTCAGTAGAATAGAGCGCTTGGACCCGGAAGCCGCTTCGCGTGACGTCACACTTAACAAGCGGATATGAGTGATAACACAACTGCATATAAGAGCACATATGCAGTATTTTTCTCTAAGACACCCACATTGGCTTTTTTTACATTAAAAATGTTAATATATTGTATCTTGAAACTACATAATCATTGCATTGTACAATAGACTTTTTTTTTTTACAAACATATTTAAATGTTGTATTTCAGAGCATAAAAAAAGCAGTGCTTTGTCTGTAGGCTTTTTCTATATTCAGACACATTCTTATGTTTTCCGGTGTGCGTGCGTATTAGCCTCGATGTACATACTTGGAAATTTAAACTAGCGCACAGTTGGCTACTTAGCATAACTTTGTTTAAATGCAGCAGTTTCGTTTTGTTCCGTGCAAGAGAAATGCTGCTTAAAAGCCTTTACGTTAAAACTGTGACGAATTAAAGCGCTGGTTATAGTGAAATCGAAAAACCGTTGCATCCCTATTATCAATGTCAGTGCACAGTATAAAAGACCTTTTCTACAAACACATCCAAATGTTTTTGGCTGCTTGCGTCACTCGCTTATGGTGACTCACGCTCTGTGAAGCCTTCTACTGCAGCTCATGCTGTATTGAACAGACGCACGTCACTTCATAACTATAGCGGCCATTTTTTGACTGAACTAAATTTATTTTTGATGTTTTGGTGATTATTTGGAGGGCCGGAATAAATTGCCTTGAGGGCTGGGTTCGGCCCGCGGGCCACTAATTGAATAGCCCGGCTCTAGGGACATCAGACACTTATTTTGTCTTGTAAAAAGATAGATAGGTCCCCTTTAAAGACCACTTAGATATTTAGATTAAAAAAATAGTTTCTAGTCCAAATATCTAAAAATTCCTAAATCAAGAAGATGATTGTTACGTTTATATGACGTTATTCAGTTTGGATGAGTTGCTGGTTTCGTTTTGCATTGTTAGGATGCGCGGGTTGGGTGTGTTGGATGTCAATGCCTTCTCGGACATTGAAGGTTTACTTTTAGTTGTATTTTGTAGTTCTAGGGGAGGAGTTTAATGGGTTAGTTAGATTTTTGTTTTAATCTTTTCGTTTGTTTGGCACAATCCCATTCTCTTTGTCCTCACTATGTCTGTTAAACTTGGTTACATTTTTTTGTGAAATTGTTATTTCTTATGCCTACTTTTTAAATATCCACAGCTTGTATTTAATAAACAAGTTCACTTAAATAGCACTTTTTATGTCTTGTTGTTCCGCATCCATTATAAATGGCAGCAATAATTACAACTGGCTTAATGTTTTCCTTTTTTCCTTTTTGTTTCCCTTCGACCATAAAAAAGTAACGAAAGGGATGTAACAGCGGGCAAAGCATTTCTAGATGAGCAAAAAATATAGTCTTGTTTTCAGAAATAATAAATCGCAATTAAATACATTTTTCATTTAAAACAAAAAGCTAAATAATCTGCCAATGGGGTAAGCAAGCGAATCTCGTTTTCACTTGAAATAACTTAAAGTTACGAGACAAAAACATTGTCATTGTTTACAAGCTGCTTTTTGTAAACAACACTGAAGTAAAACTAAAATTGTTAAATATAAATTTAATAGAATGCTAAAATAGAAACCAAAAACTACACTGGAAAAGAAAAGCTGTGTGACTTTTGAAAAAACTGAAAATTTAAACAATCCGAAATTAAAACCTAGAAAAAATAAAAACATTCCCAGACTCTTTTGTGTAGGAGTTTATAGAGATACCTAATTTACATTTCATAATAAAACTATTAGTTGAGTTTTGCCTGAATATGTCTTTTGGCCTCTAGAAGTGCAGATAGTACCTGACTTGTATTTATACAGGGAATTAGGATTTCTTTAATGATGAAAACATTACTTACATCTTTAACTCCCATTTAATTTAAAATCAATTCATTTAAGCTGAAATGAAAACTGAAAATATAACAATAGAATCTAATTCAAAATATGAATAAATACCAATGCTACACAGTATATAAATAGTAATACAATCTATTTTTTAAAATAATGGTAACACTTTAAAATAAGGTTGTATTAATTAACGTTCATTAATTCATTTATTAACATGAAAAAACTATAAATAAAACATTTATTACAGTATTTGTTCATGTTAATTCATGTTAGGTAATGAAAATGTAATCATTCATTGTTACTTCATGTTAACTGACGGTGCATTAAGTAACATAACAAGGATTAATTTGGCTTTTTAATAACGCAGAAGTAAAAGTTGAATTATGATTAATAAATACTGTACAAGTAATGTTCATGATTAGTTCATGTTATTATGTACATTAACTAATGAAAGTTAACTGTAAAGTGTGACTAAAACAATTAATTAACAGTGTCAATACACTTGCTTTTCATTCAAAGGAATGTCTGAGCTATTCTTCAGAAGTCAAACAGCTTTGAACTGTCAAAAGAGAGAGTAAATGTGAACTGTCTTTTGTGGTAAATTATTTCTTTAACCTTTACTTTAATTTTTTAACTGCTCTAATTAATTCTAACACACATAAAAACACACAAATCTACACACATATGAACCGGCTACAATTAGCCCTTTAAAATGTAAATGTCTTACCGGACAAAAACCTAAAAAGGCTTTTAGAGGGTCTAAGAAATGAATCTAATATGTTTCTAGTCTCCAGAGTTATTGGGGTGGAAAAAGAGAGTCCATGTGTTGAGCTTCACCTGAGTTTGACCTACATTAAGAGCCCTGAGTAGTGAACCCTCACCGGACAGAGATGTTAAAAGCTCATTTTGAAAAGTGCTGCTACAGTTCCTCATGGTGCATTACAATCATAATAATATCATAATAACATCCAGGTTTAGCAAACTGTCATCATCTACAGTATGTAAAGAAAAGACCCTAGACGTGATGTCCTCTCAAAAGAGCACTTTTAGAAACCAAACATTTGTTGTTTTTACTTTGTAAGATTTCTATAATTTGAGAGATTTTGTTAAATGACAATAATAAAATTTTGTTTATTTGTAAGTCTTGGTGATTTTCTTATGATTTATCTGTCATTACTTGTGGATGTTAACAAATAAATACAAATGAATTATAATTCCTCAAATTATATTATAGTTCCTAAAAATTTGGGCCGCGGGTTGATGACCATGGAAAAAATGTGGGTCCCATGGCCAAACCAGTTGAGAACCACTGCTTTGTCATATCAAACATGCACAAAGTACAGTGTTTGTGCAATGTATTTAGCTGGTTGTTCGGGTCATCACTCAGGCTGTCTATTACAGTGTTATGACAAATAAATCCTATTTATAAAATAAAACTTCATTTACATATTACTCTTAAATACTCACAAATATACTTAAATTAATTGTAGATGATATATAGTACAAACAATCCAATACAGATGCTTGAAATGCAGCTTTCTAATGACAGGTTGATCAAATATCAACCACAATTTTTTTTTAAACTGAACATCTATCACGGTTTAGACAATATTCTAGGTTTTTGCATGAGATATATATATATATATATATATATATATTTTTTTTTTTTTTGTGCAATAAACAAGCCTTTTCTGAATTTGGTTATAGAGTATTAACCATCCAATTATTTATATCAGTTAAACAATCATAGTAGTATTAGATGAACACATTATGTAGCATATTTCTCCCTATTTTTCGAAATAAAAATACTGCTTAAATTGCCAACGAAATGTTTTGCATTTTTTATGAATGGCTTAATTCAGTCATTCTCAAACATTTTTCACCAAGTGCACCTCAGAAAAACTTGTCTCTAAGTACCACCAATGACTGGTATTGAAATACATAGTCGGCCTAAGCCTAAAGCTTTGCACAGTTCACAAACGTGGCAGATTAATTCCTATTTTTATGAATATTTATTATTGTCAGCCACCTTAAACATAATAAATAGTTTGAACAATAAAACACTTACATGTAAAAAAAAAAGGTAAATAAAACTTTGGCGTTTAAATTAAAATGTGATTTTAAAATTTAAATAAAAATGTTCTAAAAAGTTAAAATAAAACTGCTGTACTTAAATATAAAGTATTATAAAGTAGCCTATTCATCAAAACCTTCAAATGGACCTCTTGGACAGTTTTAAATAAATATAGGTTATACCTTATATAGTATTTATATATAACTCTGTTTGATAAATTTTAAAATATATGTTGCATGTATATATGACTTATTTGTATATCTTTGAAATCTAAACGTTAACTTGTATTTTAAATATATTAATTGGATTTACATATTTAATTAGAAATTAGATCTGCGTACTGCTCGTTAAAGTAGGCTATGCGTGTCAGAAAAGCAAGTCATTAAACTGCACTTCTCAACATTTGGATATAAAAATACGGGATATGCCCCCAACAATCGTTACAAGTATGGGGAGGAAAATAACCTCAATATATAAAATACATAACAAACATTAGAAAAAAAAAAAAAGTTTTGCCAATTAAAATCAATTTCCTGATCACATCGTTGTTATTGTACGCGTGTCAAAGGGTTGAAAGGTTGATCATTTTTTTACTTGAATTATTCAGCAATTCCTCCGCATACCACTAGAAGGAAGCCTGCGTACCACTTGTGGTACATGTACCATAGTTTGAGAACCACTGCCTTAATTAATACGCATCGGACTCAGTGTGCAAGGATTGTGCAAGTCACTAAATGTTTGTATATTAATACAAAAAAAAAAAACACATACAAAAAATTCTCACTTTAGTGTGCAAAGACCTTAGGGAGGCTAATAAAATTGACCTCAAAATAGTTTTCAAATTTTCTTAAACTGCTTTTATTCTAGCTGAAATAATAATAATAAAAAAATATTAAGACTTTCTCCAGAAGCAAAAATATTATAGTAAAAACTGTGAAAAAATTCCTTCCTCTGTTAAACAATAATTATAAAATATTTGCAAAAGAAAAATCACAGGTTTATAATGGGCTTATAATTTTATATAATCAATATACGTCCAATTGTAGTTATTATATTTTGCAAACAAGCAATACTACTTTCATGATATTCCAGAATTCATCACCTCTTAAAATATGAAGCCACATCACTGAGCACCATTAACACAACTTCATTCTCAGCTAATTAGCCATCATTAACAGACTACGACTTGCCATATTCAACACATCCATTAGGTCAGTGAGTCTTCCATTGGGTCTCTATAAAATGCTCTCTGTGTAGGCAGAACGAGCAATTAAAGCTTTCAGAATCGCTCTAGCTGTCTGCGGGGCTGTGTTCAATAATTTATCTGTGTTTGCAGCTGGAGCAGGACGCGCCGGCAGCCGATAGGGGTGAAATGGTTGTTTTTAAGCAGCTCTGCGGGCCAGGAATGAATGGGATGGTGTTGCCATGGATACCCGTTGTCCCTGAATGATGATCCGCGGAGGGAGAGCAGGTGTGTGGATGTGCCACAAAGACAGAGACTGATTAAGAAGCCAGAGACGCGTTCGACACGCACACAGGAAGAGCTTTATAAATGAAGCCAATGAGCTCATGCGTGGAAAATAACACAGATGATTTACGAACCTGCAGGCTGTTGTTGCCCACACTGGTTGCTCTCTTAAAGCGGCGGCCCGTACCCAACACATCGCCCAACAGCAGAGCCAATCTCCTCTCAATGGTAATGTGGAAGACCTTGTCAGTCGCTCGCTGGTCCAACACTCCCAACAACACTGAACATAGTTTGTAAAAATATATGTTACTGCATCTCAGAGACAGATTCAATAAGATTCAGGTTCAATAGATGATTTAATAATAATGCTTCATAATAGTGCTGTTTTTACAGCATTTTTACTGGCAAATACATTTATTTATATGAATATATCTGAAGGCAATGCAAGTATTCAAATTTATTTAATGAAATTATTTATATCTTTTTTATTTTAAGGTGTCTTTGTTCCATACAGTTGAAGTCATTATTACCCCCTCTGTATATATTCCCCAATTTCTTTTCAATACATTTTTAAAATCATAATAGCTTTAATAAGTCATTTCTAATAACTGATTTATTTTATCTTTGCCATGATATTTTCCAAGATATTATCAGCCTGCCTGTTGGATATTTCACACTGGATGAAAGATCATCATCTTCAGCTGAACCTCGCAAAAACGGAAATGCTTGTAGTTTCTGCCAACCCGACTCTACACCATAACTTTTCAATCCAGATGGATGGGGCAACCATTACTGCATCCAAAATGGTGAAAAGCCTTGGAGTAACGATTGATGACCAACTAAACTTCTCTGACCACATTTCTAGAACTGCTCGATCGTGCAGATTTGCACTCTATAACATCAGAAAGATCCGACCCTTCTTATCTGAACATGCAGCTCAACTCCTTGTTCAAGCTCTTGTTCTCTCCAAACTGGATTACTGCAACTCTCTACTAGCTGGGCTTCCAGCTAACTCTATCAAGCCTCTTCAACTGCTCCAGAATGCAGCAGCACGAGTTGTCTTCAATGAACCTAAACGAGCACATGTCACTCCGCTGCTAGTTCGTTTGCACTGGCTGCCAGTTGCTGCTCGCATCAAATTCAAAACTCTGATGTTTGCCTACAAAGTGACTTCTGGCCTAGCACCTTCTTATCTGCACTCACTTCTGCAGATCTATGTGCCCTCCAGAAACTTGCGTTCTGTGAATGAACGTCGCCTCGTGGTTCCATCCCAAAGAGGGAAAAAATCACTTTCGCGAACGCTCACGCTCAATCTGCCTAGTTGGTGGAATGAACTCCCTAACTGCATCAGAACTGCAGAGTCACTCGCTATTTTCAAGAAACGACTAAAAACTCAACTATTTAGTCTCCACTTCACTTCCTAATCTGCAATTGCCTCTTTGAATATCACACTAACTGTACAAAAACAAAAACAAACAAAAAAAAAACAACAAAAAAAAAACAAACAAACAAAAAAAAAAACTACTAATACTTCCCTTCTTAGACTTTACAGACCTGAAACTTGCCTTTAGTACTTATTCATTGTTGCTCTTAGTTGTGTAAATTGCTTCCTTGTCCTCATTTGTAAGTCGCTTTGGATAAAAGCGTCTGCTAAATGACTAAATGTAAATGTAAATGTAAAATGTAGTATTTAGCTGAAAGAGCAATTTAAAGGCTTAACTAGGTTAATTAGGTTAACTAGGCAGGTTAGGGTAATTAGGCAAATCATTGTATAATGATGGTTTGTTCTGTAGACTATTGAAAAAACAAATACTTAAGGGGGCTAATTATGTTGACCTTATTGCCTAATACGGAGTTTTAAAAAAAGTGTTTAAATATATTTTATTTAATCTTTTTCTATTTTTTTTTAATACAAAAACAATACAAAGGCAATTCACAGGTATAAACATAGCAACCCCAGCTATAAATCAGAAAATAAAAATAAATCAAATAAAAGTGAATAAATAACAAGTAAATATTTATCAATCAAAGCAATCAATGTTCAAAGGTAATCATCAGAGAGAGTAAAATGATCAATTGTTCCAAAAAATTGTTAGTATAGCATTAATCAGTTTTGAGGAAATCCAGAGAAGGTTGAAACTGGTGTTTTTATTGGATATTTTGGTTCGAGCCGAATAATTTAATACAATTCACCTATCCTATCTTTGAAACGTCTTAATATGGTCTTTAAAAAAAATAAAAATGCTTTTATTCAAGCCAAAATAAAACAAATTAGACTTGCTCCAGAAGAAAAAATATTACAGAAAATACTATGAAAAATGTAGAAAAAAAAATATATGTATATTTTTTTTATTAAATTTTACAGAAGGGCGAATAATTTTGACTTCATCTGTATGTTCCATGTACTAACAATAGTAATTATAAATAATTATGCATAATTGGATGTAAATTACCCTAAACTTAATCCTAACCATATTACATAAATGTTAGTCAGTTTTTTAATTAATAGTATTTAAATAACTATAACACCTTAAGTAAAGTGTAACCTATTTAAAAAAAATACAAATATAATATTTTATATAATTGCTTATTTTTAAAATAAAAACCAAAGCCTCATATTTGGACAAAAAGCACAAAAAAACAACAACATTGTGAAGTGGTATGATAATATTATTACATATGTGTCTATTATTATTTAAATAAATATATTATTTATTATATATATATATATATATATATATATATATATATATATATATATATATATATATATATATATATATATATATATATATATATATATATTAATAAATATTAATTAATAAGTTAATTATATTAAATATAAGTATACAAAATATATTTGAAATGTATTTCTTTTTCAGAATAAATGTATTTATTCTCTAGAACTTATTTATTTATTTTTTTTAGTCTGACCAAGGTTCTCCTTACAATAGCTTATTTTACAATAAGCAAAAATAGTGATACCATTTGTTAAATTGTTGCAATTCCAAAATAACAGTTTTCAAAATCAACATCTTTAATGCTAGTTTATTTTGGAATAAAAAAGTGTTAAGAAATATTACCTGTTCTGACCCATGAGGAACGAAGCAGCTGGGTTGTGTTCAGCTCTGGGTAGTGGAAAGCTAATGATGAAAAGAAAAACAAGATGTCAAATATGAGCAAAAACTTGATTTCTAAGTGTTTAAATATGGTTGAGAAGTTTACAGGCTAGGATACCAGTAGATGGGTCAATACTGATAGCCTACTTTGTCACAGTTTAATCTACATACAGCATAACCACTTGTACACACAAGCACAGTTGTTTTGTGAGTATTTAAATGTGGTCCATCAAAGTGAGAGTGCATACTCACGTTCTGCGATCTGCCGTACAGGATAGCCAAGGTAATAGCTGAACTCAACCACACTGAGCTGGCGGAGCAGAGCACTGACCTCTGTACCGGGCACATACCCGCGCATATCATGCACAGCAAAGGTGATCTCCACTGGAAACTTCTGCTGTTGTGCCTTCACGTCCACGTCCTGATTTACTGTAATATTCAATATCTACAAAACAATTCAGTCTTTAAGGGTCTGTTTAAAATCAACCCAGGCACATTCTGAAAACTTACTTCTATATACATTTCTGGAAAGCGCCAAATACATCATAGGAGCTACGTCTTTTTTTGTTTTCACAAATCCACCAGAGGCTGCTGTGTATGCTTTTTCAGATCTCAAATTTCTTTGGCAAGTGCTATTCTTGCCTGCTGTTCTCACGTAAATACACCAGACGCCCCTGTCAACTGACTGACAGACCGATCAACTGACCCACCCTCTTCCTTTCCTAAACCCAACTAATAGTGTTTTCAAAAGCATCAATTGACCCGCCCACCCACTTCCCTAAACCCAACAACAGTTTTAAAAAGGCAATCTAGAAAAAAAAAGCCCTTGCCTGATTTTACCACGTTTTTTCAGATTTTACCACATCCTCAACCTGTAATTAATTTTTTAATTTAAATTTTTATAAATTTTTATTAAAAAATATTTGTAATATAAAAAAAAAAATTAAAAATTCTTCTGTTTTTGTTTTACCTGCTTTCTGGAACCGTTCTTTGCCAGACTTGAACCACATCTTTGTGGTCAACTCCTTTCTGTGTCTCAAATCCACCGGCATACATGGCAAGCCACTGGACAAACTAGTAATGGCGGGAAAGCGCAAAAAGGGACAGCGATATGCCCTATAGCGTTCATTTTAAAGACAAAATGCAGCCACACGTACTTCTGCCAACATAATTCACGATCTCCAGAAATGTATATAGAGCTACGTTTTCAGAATGAACCCATGTTGGGTAAAATAAAAGCTTTTAGCAAAAAAAAAAAAAAAAAAAAAAAAAAAAGCTTGTATGTGTTTTTACAGCCAGTTTTGTGTTTTGTGTTTTGTGTTTTACCAGACTAAGGCGGTTATTTTTTATTAATCTATTTATTTAATTAGGAGATGATGTCAACAGTTAGAAGTTTATTTATTAAAATGATTATTTTTAAATGTCTCACCAATATTTTGTTAGTTTAGTTAGTCCCTGAAGGGAAATATTATTTGCTGACAATTTTCTGACAATTCACATTTAGCATATATGTAAATAAATCATTTAAAAACAGGGTTCCCCTACTCTAAATAAATATCCAGTCTACTAGCCATCAACAAAATACATCAAACAGGAATACTTTGAAAAAAGTATAATATACTTATATAATATTATTCATATCTATTTAAAAATATTCAATAATTTGTTATATTTTTAAATAAACATCTTGCAGTGTATAAAACAATACAGTAAAAACGTGTACAGTAAAAATGTGTTGTTAAATAATAATTATAAAAGTCTAAATCGATTTTAAAATTCATTCATTCATTTTTGGCTTAGTCCCTTTATCAATCAGGGGTCATCACAGCGGAATGAACTGCCAACTCATCCAGCATTTGTTTTACGCAGCTGATGCCCTTCCAGCTGCAACCCAGCACTGGGAAACACCCATACACACTCTCATTCACACACATACACTACTGACAGTTTAGCTTAATCAATTCACCTGTCGATTTTAAAATGAATCATTCATTTTATATTGGATTTAAGCAGCACATTTTACATTAGATGCTCGATTAATAAAAATATTAAAGTTTTTGCATTTTATTAATCAAATGTCTAATATAAAATGTGAGTAACTAAAATAAAATAAAAATGAATAAATTAATAATTAAAATAATGAGATGCTGTATATATTAATACAATACTGTTATAATTGATAAACCTAAACAAGTAATCTTAATATAAACTCACACATATTCTCAGCTGAACTCTTTTCATTCTCATTGATCTCCTCAAAAAGCTTGTACACTTTCTGAACGTTGAATGAAATGAATAAGACCCATTAGTTTAGTTTCCTTGACAACGGTTGAATTGAGCAGTCCTGCTCTTTTCTTATCCAATCAGAGCACAGAGATGCAGATGACGTCACCCCTCTGCACTGAAGGCAATAAAGCCTTGAATTCACATCACACAACACAATTTAAAACCATCTTTCTAACATCAAAACACCGTATTAAACAGAGAATTAGTTCACATTTGGCTCATTTACATTAAACAGCACTTGTGTGTAATGCTAAAGAAGTCATTTAAGCAAATGACAATGAAACAAGAACTAATTAAGAGGATTTGAAGGGGTTCAGTGTCAGGTTATCAGTGTTTGAGCTTTTAATACCATAAGCTGGATAAAGAAGTCAACTTACATTCACAGTGAAGTTTGTGGACTCCTCTGAGTTCCGCCGGACTTCAGCTAATGCAGCAATTAGACCTTTTTCTGCTTGCTCACTGAAGGTACACATACGCACATCTACATGGCTTGGCACAAACTGAAGCACTGCAGACAAACAAAACACATGCATATAGACAAATGTCGATAATTCCATATATTGTGATATTGAACATGCACAATACTAATATTGTGGCCATTTCAAAATACTTCAAACTTTTAGAGCTCTATTTTAACAATATAGGCGCAAAGTAAAAGTGCATGGCGCAAAATAATTAAGGGCATGTCTGAATCCACTTTTGCTATCTTAAGGACAGAAAAATACACTCTGCGCCCCTGCACATGGTTTAACAGGGTTGTGCTTATTCTCTTAATGAGTTATAAGTGTGTTTTAAGCATAACTTGTATTAAACCAATCAGAGTCTCATTTCCTATTCCCTTAAAGAGTCAGTTGTGTCGCTATGGCACATTTACTATTTACATGGCGGACTTTGTAAGCTTCACTAGTGAAAAAACAGTTAAACCATCTGCAGCGAGAGGATAAAGAACGAACTTCCTTCATTCAGCCTTTTTACTTTCTCTTACACTTTACTTTTACTCTTTACTTTAATCCTTTACTTTCGTGGATTTGAAAACGTGTTGTACGCACTCCACTGAAGACATCTATTAGCCTACATAATTAATTTTCATTTCAAAGTGCAAAGAATTGTTTCAAATTCAGTTCTAATTTCCAGCAAGTAAAAAAAGAACAATAATAACAAAGTGTGGAGTTATATCCAACCATACGTTCTATTCTTAGTGATGCATCTGTCTTCAAAACCCGACAGTTGGACAAATCCAAAGTTGCTTTTATTAAAAACAAATATGCATGTAATAAATAATGCTGCTAATAATAATAACAACATTATATAAATGCAAATTGTCATGAATGAACTGAAAAAAGGGCATGAAGGCATGACGAAGACATAGAGGCAGTGGTTTTTATATTTACATAGTAAATAATAATTTTTGTAACATTTTAATCCTTTAATTTTTTTCATACAGTATGTAAAGATATTTGCGTATTGCTGTTCATTCTGTGTGCATTAAGCATTGTGTAAGCATTTGAATAGAAGCATAACTAATGCGCTCTGCTTTGGACTTTAGACCTGCTTAATTTCAGTTCCTTAAAATAGCAATGCGCCAACAATGTGCCTTAACACACCTCTATTTTAGACTAGCCCATCCATGAGTCTAAAAAGCAAGGAAAATGGATTTGCTAACGAAACAACATGGTGCAAACCATTCATATTACTGTTGTGCTGGTCTGAAAATAGCAACAAATCTCACCAAACACGCCTTGCGCCTTATTGCGCCGGGTGTATGATAGGGCTCAGAGAGTGCATTTTAAGAATATTCAGATTGTATTTAAAGGTGTTCAAATTCCTGGAGACTTAATTGTTTCGTTCAAACATGAACATTCACATGTTAATCTGGCCTATAAATGCTAAAATCTTAATTGAAAATTATTTGATCATGTATATAGGGCTATTGTAGGTTAACATTAGTTCATAGGGCTGCATGATTAATCATTAAAAGACTGTGATCTCAATTCGCTCTTCCACATGATCTCAATCCAGCATTTCTACAATTCGTCCAAATGTATTTAAGAACATGTTGTTACCTGCTTTCTACTCAGATGCTAAGCAATGCTGACAGACTCCAAAAGGCATTGAAAGAGTACTACTGTGTTTACTTCATAGGCTGTTAAAAATACTTATAAATGATTAATGAATAAATAAGTAAATTTACTTACATTCTGCCTTTATGTTCTACATTGCATAATGACTTATTGCAACTGTGAAATCACACGAGTTGACAAATATATGGTTATTTACCACAAAAAGCTTAACAAAAGTTCACCACTCCAAGTCTATACAAAATGTAGTAATTTAACCAACTAGGCCCAGGTTTTATAATACGAGAAATATTACAATAATAGAAATACCAATAATAATACCAATAATAAACGTTTTTAACACACACTATGGAGATAACATTGTATTGTGAGTTCAGTATTGAGATACATATCAAATTATGACTTGAATTTAATGTTCCTCCCCTATTTCTTGCATGTTAAATAATTTTTCAATAAATTTCTTTCAATTTAATTGAAAAAAAGAGTATTATATCTTATTTTATTGTCATTTTTTATTAAAATAAAATGTTCTACTGTACATATTTTTTTATTTGAAGAAAGAATCTTTATTTAAAGCTAAAATATAAAATGTATTGCTTTTTTTTTCAGAGCCATGAAGCCCTATTAGTTCATTTATCTAAACTCACAATGAAAACTACAAACGTTTTTATTAGTCTTAGTCTATATTAACTTCTTAGTTATTGTCTAATAGTGCATTAAAATCCTAGTCATAAATATGATTACAAGTTGTTTTAGTAAATTGAATTAATAACTAAAAAAGAACAGTTGTGTATTTGAACTAATATTACCATAGTAATTGTAATAAACCTGTGTTTTTCTCACTGATGATTTTAATCCATTACCTAACTTTACTAATGAGATTTATTTGTAAACGGTTACCTGTTGTACTTTATAACTCTGTTACTTTTTTTATATTTATATTTTAGAAGTTTTTCACCTTTAATTTATAGGACAGTAGAAAGGGAGACAGGATAATTTCTTTTTTCTAAACTTGTGTATACAACAAAGCAATACACACAGTATGTTTCACTATTATACCTGTTAAAGTAACCTATTGGGAAGCTCAATATTTTGATAATACCGAATGTGATGATAAAATCTTCAGCAATGAATCACAACAAAAGAAAATGATACCATCAAAGGATAACATGAATATAGTCAAAAGCAACATGTTTGATATTTTGCAATCAAATATAAACTGCAGTGTACCTGTGTGTACATGGTACTGCCGGTCTGGTTCTGGACTGATAGGAGACACGCTAATAAATGAGTTGATAGTCCGAGCAGAGTTTTTCAAGGCATTAATGACTGATGCGGCCGTGTAAACTGCTGTTCCAGACACAGCGCGAAACACAAAGTCTGGAGGAGCTTTCACTACCTAGTAAACACAAAAAGCGTATTGTAAACACATGATGTGAAGGAAATGTATAATACATCTTGCTTTTTTTTGAGGCACATTGGAAAATATCTCATAAATTTTGTCGTTTAATGAGCTTGTAAAAAACAAAGCTGATTCTGTATCGTTTTCAGATGCAGAGAATATGTTTCCATTGAGCTAAATTAGGTGTTGTTTGTTCGTGAGGAGGGCCCAAGAGATAAAACAGGAAGGGAGGACTTGATCTGTATGTTCACTGGATTAACAAACATGCTTAAAGTTTCTTCGACTCAAAACAAGAGAAAGCAGAATTAAATAAACATTGCTATGCTACACGTTTAGAAGAAACAAAAAACAAATGCTGCCTTATGTCTTTATAGCTCCTTCAGTCTGAAGAGTAGAAACTACTTTAGTTCTCTAGTTTAAATAGAGATTTTTTGAGAATTTGCTGGAAAGTAATGTGGATAAAAATAAGCATGACAATTTGATTCAAGACCACAATCAATGATTAAATGTTATGTTAATATGTAACTTAACATAACCTTGTGTGTGCAAATGTCCTACACTATTGTTTCCAATGTTTTAGATGAGGTAGAGATTCCTTTAAATGCTTAAAATCAATAATAATAGCTTTTTAACCTTAATTAGTTGTGTTTATCGATATTCTGTATTACGTAAAGTACTTAGGTTATGTCTATAGCTAACAACTTCTAGTACATGTATAGTTAGATTACCTGTTCACTATGTATAGGTTAAAACATTCTCTTATGTCCAGAGTTATATTCATATTTATGTTTATGCTTACTGTGGTAACAACATTTCACTCCACTTTAAGTCCACACATTCAGAGAAAAGACAATAACAACAACTTAAACTTAATAATAGTCAATAATAATAATATATCTATTTTTGCACATTACCTGTAGCTCTACTGAGCGGTTGTACTCTGCTTTGAGAATCTCTCTGACTTTGGCTTTAGCATATCCAACTGTGGAACCTGGAGGAAACCCTATAATACAGCAAACATGAGGCTTAATGTTATTCTTAGAGCCTTAAATATAAAATACCAACAAAATAAAGCAAGCATGGTTAGTAATCCAATTATTTCTAAAGACGGATCAGTGCCTTATGGATAAAGCTGCACACTGATCTTTAAAAACTGACAGGCAAACCTTGCTGGTGCAAATTACTATAAAGCAAATTGATTTGTATGTCTTACCAACTCTGGTTAAGTAGGTGTCAGGTTTAGTGATGCTGCAGAGATACTTCCGGGCAGTGGTTGTTGGAGGGGTTGTGCTTAGGATGGTAACTGTGGTGTTGTTGTCAGAGCTTGTGACGGTGAAAGGCGTTTCAGTAGTGTCATTACGCAATACAGTAGAGAACGTGGTTGTAAGGCTATCGAACGGTGTGGTGTTATCAGTAGCCATGGTGTCAGATGCCGTTCCAGACACGAATCCTTCGTCTGCCATCTCTGTTGCAGGAGGGGTGGAGGTGATGTTGAAGGTTGAGTTATCTGGGTATTCAGAAACACTGATAGAGGTGGTTGCTAAAACACTGGGAAGTACACTGCTAGGTAATACAGTCTCCATTGGGAGTGAAGTGGTAATCCATTGGCTGACATTAACTGAAGATACACTATCTGGCTCCTTGGTCGCCAAAGGTGGCGTAGTCTCCAGTAAGGAAGTGTTGTCAGCTATAAATGGTGTGGTAGGCCAAATAGTGGTTGAGTTCTTATCTCCTAATGAAGTTGAAGGATCTACTGAGGGTGTCAATGTGAATGACGGCTCCATGTATGACACAGTTATATTTACTACACTTGGTGTAACTTCAGAAGGATCCAGGATAGTGGTGTTAAAAGGCTCAAATCCAGAGGTGTCTGTTGAGGATTCTTCAGGCCAGGAGCTGTTACCTTCTGCAGGCTGTAGATCTTCATCAAACAGAGCTGTTAGCATGTAACTTGGGTCAACGGTGTAGGTTCTAGTGCTGACAATATGTGTGTTGCCAACCGGAATGAAAGAGAAAACACTAGAGGTCGTCTGATTGGCAGCGTGCTCTGGCAAGCTATCATTGTCCTTGGTCAACTGAATGGTGTAGTACTCTAAACTGTTCATGTCTGGTAAAAGGACATCCGTGGGCTGGACTGTAACAGTGCCTGGCCAATCAGATGCCAACTCGGAGCTCTCGTTCACAGACTGGTTCTGGTTCAAGACATCTGAAGTTGATGGAAGAAGAGGCAATGAATGGACTCTTGTTGGTTGGATGGCTGAAAGTGATGGAGAAATGGAGGGGCCAAGATCTGACGTCAAAATACTAGTGAATACTGGAGGTGGTGACGTAGTAAAGGGCACAACTGTCGTAGACTCTGAATAGACTCTAGTTAGTTGGATGGTTGAAATAGATAAAGAACTGCTGTTACCAAGATCTGATGCCAAAACACTGCTGAAAACTTCAGGTCTTGACGTGGTAAAGGGCACAACGGTTGTAAAACTTTGAAAGGTTGTTGTGTGAATGATTGAATCAGTGGTGGCTGCAATCGAGGTTGAAATACTATTAAAACTGGAACTGCCGACAAGTTTAATGGAGAAGGGACTTCTAACACTGGTGGAGGGGGTGTACAAGTGTTTACTGGAAAACGACATCACAATTCTTGAGGGGAATGCAGTGTCATAGGTTTCAGAGTTTGAGTCTTCAAAGTCATACGCATCAGAGGGGAGGCTGGTAACTAGTGAATAGTCATTGCCTTCAGATCCCATAAAGGACATAGTTTCCAAGTAATCTCCAGAACCATAGTCCACATCCATTGTATTGGTTGGGAAAAAGTCTTCAGGTGGACCCATAGTTGGCTCAACAGATGCTGAAGTCAATTGATGGTGTACAAAAACCACATGACTTGGCTCCAACTGCTGATATTGTGCTTGGATGTTTGGGTCATGGCTGGGTTGTAAATGAAGGTCCTGGATATTGCTGGACGGTTCCAAATTGTCTCCAATAGGAACTTTAGTGTCATTGATTCCCCCTGTCTCATACTGCACTTGAGGGGAAGGAACTGGAGGCTCGGGAACAGGAAAATCTTGTCCAAGTAAAGGCAAGTGAGAAGAAACAGATGAATCTGTAGCTGATGAGATTTGAGGATCTGGGCTGATAGCGGACCAAGATAAATGCACATCAATGGAGGTAGGCACTGGATTATTTAGCTGTCGAGGATGTCTGATGGAACCCTTATTGGTAGATCTAGTGTTAACATTGGGATTGGGATTCTCTGTGGCTTTGGATGGATCCAAACTATTTGAGAGAGAAGATCCAGGCAAGGCAGTGGATACATTATACAGCACTTCCGTTGAAAACTCATTTGGCATGATTGGAGTGTCCAAAGGCCGCACTGAGGGAGACAAACAACAATAAAATTACATTTTAATGAAATAATTTTATAACGCCAATTACTAAAAACTAGACATACACCAATAAGGAAACTATGGGCAATAATAGTAGGTAAGTAAAGTTTATTTATAAAGCACATTTACTTCAGTTTGGCACTGACTAAAGTGCTGAACAAAACCATAGCACACACTCTAAGAGTAAAAATAACAATAAAAGTAATAATAGAAATAAAAGTATTACTGCAACAACCACAATAAAGATTAAAAGCCTGGGAATGCAATAGAATAAAAATGTGTCTTAAGTCTAGACTTAAAAATAGAGAGAGAAGAAGCACTCGTAATATCCGGGGGCAGCTGGTTCCACAAACGAGGAGCAGCGACTGCAAAGGCTCTATCTCCTTTCAATTTAAGTCGTGACCGAGGAATTTGCAGTAAAATTTTATTTGAGGACCTAAGAGACCGAGGAGTTGACTAAGTTAACAAGCTCTAATATATATAAGAAGCTGCCTGCCCATTCAGTGCTTTAAAAACAATAAGTAAAATCTTGAACTGAATTCTAAAATTAACAGGAAGCCAATGAAGGGATGCTAAAACTGGTGAGATATGAACATGTTTTTTTGTTGTCTGTTAAAAGTCTAGCTGCCGCATTTTGAACCGGCATTAGTTATAATGATAACTAATAAATCTTTATATTTGGAGGTTGATAGGTGATATACAGGCTGATAAATATAAATATGCATTTTTTTCTGCATGAAAAAAACAAAACAAACAAATGTCAAACATATACATAGAACAATTGTTATTTTTATATTCCTTTATATTAGATTTTATTCAGTCTGCACTGGTAGCTTCTTTTGGGTTCTTCAGAAACCTATGGGTGACATCACGGATACTACATCCATATCTATTACTGTCTATGGTAAATATCAGCGTAATCGTTACCCAAGCAAGGTGGGAACACTCACTAGCAGTTTCAATCGCAACCGAGAGCGTCAGGCTTCTACAAAATCGCTGCTAGCGTGAATGAGGCATTAGGTATATCTCAGGATAATAGGTGATCAGAATTTAGCTGAACACAACTACAGTAGGTTAACACTGTTATCACAAAATACAGAATTTTTTTTTAATGTAAGACTTAAAAATCTATATTCAGCATTTATTATGCAGCAAAGAGTTCATAACGCATGTGATCCAAAAAGTAAAGCCATTGGAAATCTGATTGATTTTGAAGACAGACGACTGATAAAAATACAACACTTACCTACAACACAATACAACACAATCAAAGACTTAAGTATCCCACACACATTTTAAATACATTATGACATGATATTATCATACCTTTTGCATTTAAAAATATAAAGACACAATTGAGTTGATCAGAAACACTGTTGGACATTATTTCACACGGTTACATCAAACAGTTTGAGTGCTGAAGACTTTCATCATGCCATTGTGCCCATATGCTCCAAGGCTTTTTCTCTTGCAGAAGTCGCACTGCCATGATTACCCAAGTCACAATCTTGCACATGTGCGACTGGTTTGGAATGTGCCAAGGGTATGAAACAGGAGAGTATTTAAATAATTAAGCATGCCACTTTCAAGGAGGATTCCTGAAAGCAGTATCGGCCTGTCTGGTTTATATTCCGCTACACGTTTTATAAACTTTCCATTTGCATAGCTTTTTTACGGTGGGTGCAGAAGTTGAGCGTAAATGTTTGGCTTGGTATTCAGAAGCAGCTGCACAGTAATGAAATGATACATTCCGAGGCGAAGGATGAAAAGGTGAGGAGCTTCTTAATGAAGCATGAGTGAGCAAAACAGTCTTAAGCACTGTTTGGATGTGTCTAGTTTTTCCTTGGGAGAAATGATTTGATAAAGGTTAAAATAAATGAGGATAAAATTACAACCGACAACTGTCATTGTGTTACACGCTGGCATCTATAGAATATGGATTTAGCCCAATATACTCTCTCACTGTGTTGTGAGGAAAATTGATTGGGAATGTATGATAGAAATGTAATTAAAAAAATATGTGAAGCATTTTGACAGTACACAGATGATTATCTCCAATAATTTTGAAGATCGTGTATTTGCGCTATAGTAAACATACTCACTGGAACTGAAATCTGGCTATCCTTAGGCTTAGTGACACGATATCGAGTTTCATATAATTTGGTATCGATCATTTTTAAAATATTTTTTAACAATCCATTTAGGAATATTAGGAGGTTTATTTAACCACTTTTTTAAAATTTACCAGCATTATTAAGGCAAATAGTTTTAATATTACAATACAAAGAGAGAATTCAACAAAATATCTCATCTCTTTATAATAAAATAAACATAAGTGTTAAATAAACTCTTAAACTTAAATAAAATGTTATAAAGTGTGTGCAATAGTAAAGGGTAAATGGTGAACAATCAAAGCAAATTTTAATGTGTGAATAATAATGATATAGTGAACTTTAAACTCTGTAAACCAGGGGTCACCAATCCTGGTCCAGGAGGGCCGGTGTTCCTGCAGGGCTTAGCACTAACTTGCTTCAACACACTTGCCTGGATGTTTCAAGTATACCTAGTAAGACCTTGATTAGCTTGTTCAGGTGTGTTTGATTAGGGTTGGAGCTAAAATCTGCAGGACACCGGCCCTCCAGGAACAAGTTTGGTGACCACTGCTGTAATCAATACAAATTAATATAATAAAATCTGACCTTTCGAATAAAGGAACCAGCCATCATTATTCAAATACATACTGCAACATTACAAACAGTGAAGTTGAATGACTATATTACCCCCCATGGAAAAACATCTTTCAGATGGGGTGCTAGTGACAGGGATGCACAAGAAAAAAAAACAAAAAGCCACTTTTTACATCCTTTTTTATTTCCAATCTCCTCACTGCAGCTATACGGCACTCATTTTCATGTGTGTTGTTATTCTGACCTGAAGTGGTGATACTGATAACACAACCCAAAACTCACACGTGAAAAATGCGAGCAGGTGGCTCAAGTGATTATCAACCATTTTCTCAGAGGACGACAAACGGACAAACTATTGTTGCAGCTCTGATACAAGTTTATGGAGAAAATGAATAAGCACTGCAGTGTTTTGGTACGCTGTGTTCGTCATAGGTAATTAGTCTGCCGTTATTACTAAAATTTGTGAAGCAGATTGATTAGTTCAACCTACAAGAATCGTGGTGCACTTGCGGCATTCTGAAAAGTGCAGATATTTTTCCACTATGTGCACCTGAAAAATGTGTATGAGTCACGTGTGCGCCGCATGCATACCATTTACGCGTCACTCCCTTTTTGTGCCACAAGTTGTGCGAATCCATTGAAAATGAAATACTTACACCATAAAACGGATAGGCATTACTTCCAAGGTGCACGCTCGGCAGGTACATTTGAATAAAACTACTGTATAGTGCATCATACCAAAACTTCATACCAAACTTTTTTTAAGAGTTATTGACAACAGTGTTTGGTTAATAAATACTGACATCGTTTTTAATCGCAAATGTATGCGAAACGTTTGCAAAATTTTTCATTCATTCATTTTCTTGTCAGCTTAGTCCCTTTATTAATCCAGTGTCGCCACAGCGGAATGAACCGCCAACTTATCCACCACGTTTTTATGCAGCGGATGCCCTTTCAGCCGCAACCTATCTCTGGGAAACAACCACACACGCACACACATACACACACACTCGTATACTACGGACAATTTAGCCTAAACAATTCACCTGTACTGCATGACTTTGGACTGTGGGGGGAAACCAGAGCACCCGGAGGAAACCCATACGAACGCAAGGAGAACATGCAAACTCCACACAGAAACGCCAACTGAGCCAGGGTTTGAACCAGCAATCCAGCGACCTTCTTGCTGTGAGGCGACAGCACTACCTACTGCGCCACTGCTTCGCCTGCAAAATTTTTAAACAGTATATTTTCATAACCCAGATGATAATTTAATATCATTTTGAAAAATTCTGCAAGGTGGCATTGGCCAGTGTGTAAAACTAGGTCATTCCATATCCTCAAAAGACCCCAAACCAACCATAAAAAAAAGAGATGAGTCAAAACTGTTTCTTCTCAGAAACACGATGAACTGTAATTTGCTGATTTCAATTCATTAGATTTAGAATGAAAACAACCGATTTAGTTAATAGTTCACCAAACAACAAACAATACAAATGTCTTCATTAAATCAACCTCAATTGAATGAAACTTGTATGGGTTTTTTTTTCCTGTTAAACACACATTAATGGGATAGTATTTGTTTTCCAAAGTATTTACTATAGATGTCAATGGGAAAACAAAAATATACTTGCATATACTCTCATTATGGTTTGGAACCACATAAGGATGAGTCAATTTTCATTTTGGGGTGAACAACACCTTGAAGTTGTATAGATAAAACAAATTTTAGCATTAAAAGGTTACCTCTATAACTTTTGAATGTATCATTCATGCTACATAATATTCCAATTATATTTAAAATGCTAAAGCAGACTCATTCAGTCATCTGCAACAACTCACATTCAATGCAACTGAGGGCTCTAAGAAATTGCACAAGTAGACATCATAATGAAACTCTAAATATGATTCACAGAATACGTAATAATCATTCAGCATTGTCTTAGATTCAAAGCCAGATGGATTTGTGACTCTGCAATTACTAACATCAGTCAGCTTTCTGAAGGACCCCCCCACCCCAGACACATGGACCTCATACAGACTATTTAACCCACAATTCTATATTTAGTCTTTTGATCTGCCTAAAAAAAGAGAGACAGATATAAGAAAGAACACGCCTTCATATAAAACTCTGGCTCTGTTATCAAAAGAAACAGCATTACAGACAGTTCCATAGCATCAGCCAAGTTCACTGACCACTTTAAAGAAAAAAAAAGAAAGAAAAAATCTGTGACAATAGCAAATAAGAAACAGCTTTTTGGCATTAATTGTTATGTGATTGACTTCTTATCAAATATAAATCACACAAAAGCAGCAAACGAAAGGCATCTTACGCTACATTAATCAGGTCAATATGGCCAGTGTTTGTGCAGGTTCAATAGTTCTTTGATTGTGTATGAGTCGGTGTTACTCACTGCCATGCTCTGAGCCAAGTGTTTGAAGGCCCTATAAAGCAGACGGCAGCGTAAAACAGATGATCAACTAAATAACAGAGAAAGCTCGAAGCAGTAGAAAGGAAAACAGTTGTTAGACCTTAACAATGACAGCAAGAAAAAGTAAACAGTCCTAAAAGTCTTAGGTAAAATCTTAGGGTGTGTTCATAGCTTGGTTCACTTAAATTATAATGGCGTGCTTAGTGTGCTCAGTGATTTTCTTTTAACCAAACCTACAGAAAAAAAAGGCTTTTATGAGGTTTGGTTGCCTATTTTGGTACTACAGGCAGTAAAAATAGAAGTGTATACTGTATTATACAGTACCAACCCATACCACTCGGTGTTAATGAGCCATAACAAAGCACCAAAGTTTGTTTTAATAAAACCAAACCTGTGAACACACCCTTAAAATTCTATTTATTTATCTATTTTTTAACAATGCATAAGTTCAAATTATCATGTGATTTTAATAATTTTGTCTTGCCTTTATAAAAATTGTAATGATGGGTGTTACAACACGGGACAGATCCAAATGCAGCTTTTATTAAAGAATAGTCAGGAAGGTAAGGTTCAGTACTAGAGCAATCAAAAGCATATACAGTAGATCATCCAAAGTGTAATTAATATAACAGGCGAAAAGATCAAGGCGGGAAACAAAACAAACATAAACAGTAAAACAAACAAGAGTCAAAAACATTCCTGACTAGACAGGAAAACGCTTTGCAATGCTCACTACAGGAAAACAAGACTCAGCAAAAATGTGTGTGTGAGGGGTGTGTATTTTGTCCATGTCATCTGTCATGATCAGCTTCAGTTGTGTGTGTAATCAAGAGGTGAATTGAAACAGGTGTGTGATTGCAGGGCAAAATGGGAAATGTAGTTTGGGTGAATGATGAAGTGTATTATCACAACAACAATACAGTTTAAAGTATTTAATATGGACATTTTCTAACAATTATAGAACATTATAATACTTTATAAGCACGATATAAATATTTTATTTAATTTTTTTATAAAAATACTTCTATTTGGCCAGCCTTGACCCAGTGTTTTCTCTGACAGTCTTTATCAACAACTGGCTTTCCCAAATCTTACTCGGACTAGATTATTTCTTTTCACCTCACACTCAAGTATAGTTTTTGTGTTTACAGGCAGTTTAAAATGCTTTAACACTGGCAAAATATTAGCTGCAATTATAAAACAAAAACAAACAAACAAAACTTAATGAATACTTGATTGTTTGGAAATATACATCATGTTCACAACTGATTTATTTTGACTACCAGTTTTTTTTTCTCACCTTTGACTTACTTCCTCTCAATTTAGCATGAAAGAATTAGCAAAAAAGTGTAATTTTTTTTACACAAAAATTCATTCATTGAAATGGAATATTCCTCACCAGTTATATTTAAACAGTTAAACAGCTACAAACAACAAAGGGAAATGTTCACAATTACATGTTGCCTTCTGTTAACTTAAAGTTTTACCATATTATTTGGGATGCATTACCTATTATATAGCATGCAAATTTAGTATCTTGCTGTGAAAATCACACTGAGATGAAGACTTAACATTTAAAGAAGTTGTTGATTTATAATGCAAAACTACAAGCCTAATGCAACATTTATTTACACATTTCAGCTGCATGATTAATGAAGCTTGATGAAGCTCTAAACTCACAGGATCCTTCAAAATCCAACGCTTGATGTTTAAATCTCTTTGAGAAAAATCTCAAGTCATTAATTAGTCTTACTGTGGTAATAAGTGGTTTAAATGACACATGGATGAATGCTAAATCTGTTTTAACCAACTGCAGATCCACCATTTCTCAGGTCATTGAGCGAAACCAAAGCAAACAAACAGGACAGAAGAGGCACAGATTACAGCCTGACCTCTGAACTCATCTGATAAGAACTTGGACATTTAGATTTCTATTCCCTCGGGGGCCATTCAATACAACATTAAAGCCACAACCACTCATGTTTTTCTGTGCTAGGCCAATCAAAACAACTTGTTGACCCAGTTTTCAAAACACTACAACTGCAAGTTGTGTCACAAATCAATGAATGACAAGCCAAAAGAACTCTTCCTATAAAACAAGTCTTTTGTTTACAAGCCTGTTTTGTACATCTTTAATAAATTCCTAGTTTGGCAGATAGTATGTTATTTTGAAAGAGCGGCAGCTGACATATATAGCTCCAGGAGTACTTTAAAGATCCAGTCTTTGTCAGAGATGTTGTGCTACCAGTCATAATATTATATTGTATTTTCAATATTGTATAAAACAATATGAAAACAGTTTGACAAATTTTGACCGTCATGCCCTTTTAAAAACTTCCTAGCATTACCCATTCTTGAAGTTAAAGGGGTTGTATGCAAGTTTTTGACTCTTCTAAAGCAAAAAAATACCATGGCATGTTTCCTAAATATCTGCAAACATTTTAAGTAAACTATCTGAAACTATCTGCGTTAGTCAGATATTCTGCTTTGAAAATGTGCGTTGCGTGCCAAAATGTTGTCTTTGTTTTGGTTCTTTAACCTGCCCGATTCCAGTTTGGCTAATTATAATTCAGTGCCCCAGGTTGCCTTGGTGGAAAACATAGCATTTCATTCATCCTTTCAAAAAGGCTCTGAAAGTATGCATCCGTGACCAAAATGTGACCTCCACTGGACAGTAGCAGACTCTGAAATGAGACACGGAATCAGAGTTCCACATCAGATGGTTATTAATTAGCCGCGTAGCAACAACATGCTATGTGACGAGATTTGCAGTGATAAGCAATTTGGCTTTTTGCACCAGAGAAAACACAACAGAAATTTAAATACAGCCATTCAGAAGCACAGAATAGTGCACTTACTGTATCTCAACGAAATGGTAAGGTTTTAAATCTAATCAATACAAGGCGTGTGGCTTGCTTGTGCAATATTGAGAGCGACGTGCCTGGTGCGATGTGCTCATGCTTTCCAGGCTCACCTAGTTGAAAGAATGGTGCTAGTCACGTGACAGTCACTGTCCGGTCAGCTTCATACATTGTATAGAATATACATATTTCTACTCCAAAGGGAAAAAATACACAATACTTAATATTAATACTTCATTTTTATTTGTTTATTTATTAATTGTTCTGTCATTTATTTTCAGTGTAAATTTATTACTCATATTTAAATGTCAAAAAAGTTTATCATATATTTAAGTGCAAAGAGAATTGGACTATTGTTTGCTTTTTATTATTAATATTTTGTGCTGTATTAATTGGTTACTGAGCAACAATGAATAGGACTTCAAAATATAAGGAGTTTTCATGTGATTTTTCTAAACTAGTAGTGTTTTAAAATTAATGAATACATAATAATCGTGATGACCGTGATTATTTCTCAAATTATAAACGTACAACCAAAATCTATAATCGTTGCATCTCTAGTTATTAAATATTGTTTGAAATGAACCTGACAAACAATAGCAGTTTTGTTTGTTATTTTTGACCATCACGATTAAACAACACCTTTACTTGCATTACTTGGCTCTAACCCTACCATTGTTTCTTTCTTTTTTCTTTTTTTTTTAATATGCTGAATAGGTGTCTCATGATCCTGAAATTTATGCAGACAATAAATAATTTAATTTTGTGGTTATTCAGCATCTCCTTGTACTTTGTCAATAACCCTGAAATACTTAGCATTAGAATATTTGGCATGACAAAGTAAAATAAAAAATATTAATTAAAAAATAAAGAGTTTTTTTGGCCCTGAAACTTGGACTGGCATTTGCTAATGCACTTAAACGTGAAATCAAGGTTACCTCAATTTAATCAGACAGTTAATTTGCTAATTGTGAAAGGCCAAATGTAGATATCCTTTCGAGTTTAATCTATAAAACCAGCTGTCCAACAATACGATCTAGTTCCATTGTTTTACAAGCAAAACAACGACAACAGAAACTCTGACAACATTCAAGCAAAGACAATGAAGCAATTAATGATGGAGTGACTTAATATTGCTGAACGACGGACAAGTTCAATAATTAATTGCAAGCGGGTCACCTTCAGCCTAAATGAAGAGTGTTTATCGTGAGTAATGGGAGGCGTTCTTCTGTCTGACAGACGGACAGCAGGGGAAATACCATGAGTTTGCACATCCACTGCCTCTGCCACCTGCTAGAGAAACGCAACCGTGAAACGCATGAACAACCTGGCAACTGCTGGAGCTATCGCTTTCACAGACAGAGAGATCTACTTGAGAGATACATGTCAGATGAAAATGTAAACGTCAATGGAATGATGCTAAAGGTGATAAATATTCACAAAACAACTTACTAGCACACAGTAAAAAATGCTGGGCTCCACACAATTCCATTATGTTGACCCAACTCAAATCAATTAAGTTGGCTTAATTGTTTCTACTAATTTAGGTGGGTTAAACATAAAACCATTAAGCTTCCCCTCAAAAAAACTTACACTGTAAAAAATGCAGGGTTCCATAGAATTCCCTTGTTGTCCCAACACAAATCGATTAAGTTAACTTAATTGTTTTTACAAATTTAGGTTGATTGAACATAAAACAATTAAGTCGTCCACAAAATAATCTTAAGAATCGTGTTAATTCAGCTCATTATGAATAAGTAGTTTGAACAACTAACAAAAGTAATTTTTTTAAATTGCAGTTTCAAACAGCGGTCATAAAAGAACATAACTAGAGTTTTGGGGTCTCAAGTAAAATTTACATCATATTTAAATATCAAGCACAACCATACATCGTAAATCCAGGGAAACAGGATTTTCAAGTGGTCTCACTTTTTACCATATATTCAAAAGTAAGTACAGTATGCTTGTTCAAATTACTTGCATAAAATGAGCCGAAACATCGTGATTCTTGGGTATTTTTTGGGACAACTTAATTGTTTTATGCTCCATCCACTTAAATTTGTAAAACCAAATACGTTGGCTTTATCGATTTGTGTTGGGACAACATGAGTTAAGTAAAACCCTGCATTTTTACATGCATATATATTTGTGTGTGCAGTATGACACAGTATAAAAAAAAAAAGTTTGGCCGCATTATTGCCACCCTACAATTACAATTTCATCAAATATATATATATATATATATATATATATATATATATATATATATATATATATATATATATATATATATATATATATATATATATATTTATATATATATATATATACATATATATATATATATATATATATATATATATATATATATATATATATATATATATATATTTATATATATATAGATAGATAAATAGATAGATAGATAGACAGACAGACAGACAGACAGATAGATAGATAGATAGATTTCCTAAGAAAAGGAAATCATTTATTTTTGGCATATTGAACATACGTCTATGTAATCACCTGGCAATTTACAAATTATAGCTTTTTGCTTTGAGTAGACTATTCAGTTTTTTAAAAATCAGTTCAAACTTTTACGAAGTTGTTAAAATGAAATCAGCTGTAATAAATAAATAAATATTTTAAAATATTTATATTTATCAGATAATATATCGGTCATCAACCTTCAAATCTTAAAGAGTTATCGGTTATCGATATTGGTCAAAAAATTCTAATCGGTGCATCCCTAGAGTCAAACAAACTTTTCTAGTTATCTCAACTTACTGTACATCAATCTAAAAATCTAAAAATATTAGGGTTAAAACTAAGTAAAAGTAAAAAAAATGTAAACCTGATAAACTTTAAAAACATTAAAAATACATTAAAGTAAAACAAAGAGACTTTTTGACAACTTTTTGTCATAGCATTTTTTTACAGTACATTTAAGGATGTAATAAAAAACAAATGCTTACATGTCTTAGAACTATGGGAAAAAATGCCAATATAACTTTAAGTACATAAAACATAACAATATGATTAAGCACAGAATGCAAAATCACATTTAAAATTAAAGAACATTTAGAATAGATTCACATTTTCCAAAAGAAAAACTTTTACAATTATAATGTGATGGTAAAAATGTTGGGAAACATTGAAAGTCGGATTAACAGCGAAGCCATTTTTGTCAGTGAGACTAAAACCTACAGAGACAGAGAGGTAATTATCATTACAAAAGGAAACAGTGAGCTCCTCTATTTTGAGCTCTTCATGGCCACACTGTTAAAAAACGCTTATGACCAACTGACGACTTCCTTTATGAACAGCAGATGAAGTGTGTTGTGTGATGCTTTCAAAATAAAACACAAAGAGATCTAAAATTAAATGAAACCGTGGCAGCAACAGGATTATGGCCGATGTCAGCCTGTCCTTCTCTCTTTGTCTTTGTGAGCAGAGCAGGAATGACGTCTTAGGATGAAACCACAAGAAGGCTGAAAATGAGATCAAAGCCATATAAATGATTCAGTTTAGCACACCCAAATGTAATTTGCTCCTCCCTAAACTCCTGTCCGGTGTAAGTGGGAGAAATAATGCGATAAACCTGTCCTGAATAAAGCCAATCTGATTGTCTGCCTACCAATCACAGACTCCTGAATCATTTTTCACCACAGTAGTGCAATAAACAATGAGCTGGACAGTATGATACACATACACTCTTAGGCATTTCCTAGTCTCTTATTGTCAAACATTGTTTCAGGCTGATCACGTGGCAGAGTTTATTAATAAAGTCTTACAGATGACTAATTCAGAAGACAATTTAAAGTCAGCAAGAATTCAAAATGTATAATGTATATTTTGCTAGCTTACATTCTGACTTTTAGGGTGAATAATTATTCTGTGCAAGTTTGTCATTCATTCATTTTCCTTCGGCTTAGTCCCTTTATTAATCAGGGGTCGCCACAGCAGAATGAATCACCAACTTATCCAGTATATGTTTTACACAGCGGATGCCCTTCCTGCTGCAACCCAGTACTGGGAAACAGCAATACACTCTCTAATGTGCACACACTAATACACTACAGCCAATTTAATTTATTCAATTCACCAAGACCGCATGTCTTTGGACTGTGGGGGAAAGCGCAGCACCCGGTGGAAACCCATGCCAACACAGAAAGAACATGCAAACTCCACACAGAAATGCCAGCCGGCCCAGCTGTGACTCGACCAGCGACCTTCTTGCTGTGAGGTAGCAGTGATTTTCACTAAGCCACCGTGTCACTCCGTGCAAATTTAATACACACAAAAAAAGTTTGTTTTGGTAATCTTCAATGAAAGTCTGACAATTCACTACTGTGAGTGGTGGTCCTTATGTTGATGTCAACCTAAGGGCTTTCATAGCAACTGCATATTAATACCCTCTTGTACTGTTCGTTTTCTATGAGGTAATGTTGCGCAAAAGAAAGCTCCACCCCCTACTCAATATACCGAGTTTTAGGCAAGGCAAGGAAAATTTATTTATATAGCACATGTCATACATACACAGTGGCAATTCAAAGTGGTTTACATAAACAGGAATAAAAGAGACACGTATAAATAAAATAAAAACAAATAATATAAAAACAGATGTAAACAGCGTAAAGGCCTAAAGATTTTTTCATATTACAAAACACAGATGTATCATATTTTCTTATTTTACTCTGGGACTTACCCATTCTGATGATCATTCTGACGTCTCTAACAGATAAAATTTTTCACCTAGAATTGAAAAGTTAAGCTTTGCAGCTCTAATTACATGCCGCCCAATTTCAATTTCTTCTGGAAGTAAATCGCATGGCCTCTGATTTCTACCCCCTCCTGGGAGTACATCTCTTTAGCTAGCCAAAATAAATAAAAGGTATTGATCTCAGCCAGACGCCGGAGACTTTAACCCCCCAAAACTTTTAGTTGGAAGAATATCAACAAACTGAAATAAAAGTCTCAGCAACTTCCACCTCATGCGGACTTTAAGGAAAGCAACTTGTTTACATCCTGTTCAGTGCTATCAAACTCCCTTTCAGGCAAGTCATTTCGTTCGCCGTTCATCTCGAGCAGTATGCTCAGACATTCTGTCTCACTGGGGAAACATCAAATTCTCCAAAACTGTTTGTCAAGCTTATGATTATATTACATATTTGGAATCACCAATAAAATTAAACAACTGTCTCATATGTTTTGATTCTAAACGTCCAAATCAAACAAAATCTGCATATTTTCAGGTTGCCCCTGCAAGATAATGCGCGTGTGCACTCAAAAGTAACAAAATCACAACACCAACCTCATTTGAGGCTGTACATCCTCTGAATAAATGCTTTGTCAGATCACGCTGGTCTTCAGAAGTAATTTACAACTTGGTCTTGATGGCGAATATCCTCCAGAAATGATAATGACTCTTGGTTTACAAGTTTGTGGGCATATGAGTAGGTAGTTGCTGTCTTGTGATGTGCATTTGACAGGACAGATTGTACCTCGCATTCGTTTCATACAAATTAAAAAACAAAAAACTTGTTAATAATAGTTGCTTCATTTAAAAGTACAGACTTCAAGCTTTATTAATATATATTTTCTTATGTCTGAGGAGCAAGATTTCAGGGTGTTTGTTGACCAAAAAACTGTCGTAAAAACACACGTCTGGTCCAAGCTTCTCCCACAGAGAATCATAAGTCTATAGCTATCGATGACTGGCTCCTGTACTAGTAGGCAGGGCTTCATTTGCCATCGGACAGTCACACTTTTCCCCATTCAAAACTATACGAGTGACAGGTTGTGTATTCTATAGTCTTTGGTGCTATCTAGCATTTTCCAAATCTCCTAGTGCACCTGTAAAAATGTACTTGACGGCTCAGTACTCACTGAGAAATTTATGTGACGTCCTACCTGCTACTTTTAGGATTGAACTACACTGCCTGATTTAAAGAAAGCAGCTGTGAAACACACAAGTAAGACTACAGCCAAACTCTACTAGCTGCAGACACCAATTACAACACCCTAATGATGTCATTTCCTTTCATTTGCCAAGCTCATTCTGGGGAAACTCATTTGATGGTTGTTGCTATTCCAGAAAAAAGGGTAAAAGAAAAAAAACACAGAAAAGAAACGGTCTGTGGTATTAATTCAAACCCCTTTGCCCACACATGTTTCTGTTTTAAGCTGATCCCATTGCGTGACTGCCTCTGCCTAACGCTGGCACAGACTCCCAGTGAACAAGCCTAATCGAACAATCAAGGCAGAGACTGTGCTGACATTCATTTTTATCTCAGAATGCTTTTATGGAGGGACCACTCGGTAATGTAAGACAAACCAGCTAAAATAACATTGACAACATGCAGAAGTGTTTACTACATCAAATGTCATGGTTTTAGTGTACATTTGCATTCTTTTATATGCTAATACATTCAATTTAAAATAAGAACAAGCTATTTACACTAAATAATAGACGTTATATCATTTTGTTTTTAAAGAAATTTTTCTTTTATTGTAAAAAGCCTACATCGTAACGTCCACAAACCGGGATTGAAGCGTCTTCCTTTATAATTGTTCAGTGGGCGGGGGGACCACACTCCTACGTCAAGTTACAGTCGCTTTGAAAACCACTCCAATTGGTCCACCGTTTTTATGTTGTTAAATTGAAAAAAAAAAAAAACTGGGTGTGTTTATATCACCCTGATATGACGGTCTATACACTATCTACACACGTCTGTCCAAACAACTTAAAAAGTAGATTTTTCACCATAGGTGCCCATTAATTGTTTCTTTGATGCACCATGATGAAGACGCGAATAATTCGACATCGGTTCAGTAATAATCATAACCGGTTATTGTGTACTGACATCATTTATCACATATGCGTTATATGGCGGTAGCTTACAATGGCAAGGGAGGAGACCGTGAGTAATCAAAACGCTCCAACTACTTAAAAATCAGATAAAACTGTGCACAATTCACTGCTTGTGTGTTTGCTGGACAGTCTTACACTGACAGGGAAGTACATCACAACCCAGCTAGGAAAAAAGGAAAGCCGTAAACCCTCACTCCCTTTTGACCTGCTGGTGTGTTTGTGAGGTAACGTTTTATGTCCTCTCTCGGCTGTTACAACAATAATGCTACTTGTGGATTCAAACGAGTTTGTCTACAGAGCAAGGCCTAATACCCATTCTATTTTTGTACCCCATACCTCTTCCCCTTGGCCCTTAATACCGAGGTAAAGGGAAAGGGCTTCAAAATTTATCCCTAAGAATTGGGACAGCACTACACCACCTGCACACGTCATCATTTGTCCTCGTGAGCTCTTGCTTCATATGAGATCAGACGATCGTGACAGCTGTAGCTATTCCAGTAGCTTTATTTTTCAGTATTTATCTTTAGGAAATCACTGAAGGCATATATTATGTTATCAAAACTATCTAGCGTGAAAATGGGATCATAATACTGTGCATTTACACAGTGGCCATATTCATCTATGTGAACACACACAAAAACACATTAACAACATAGCAGACACTATAAAAAGCTCATTTACAGCCACTAGACTTTTCTGACAGGGTATTCGAGTGAGCCGATTCAATATAACAAAACGTTTTGTCTGTACAACAACACAGTCAATATTAATTTCCTTTTTTATTTCCTGCTGCATTTATGTTTGCACTCATACTGATATTTTGATCATGTATTATATTCCCAGTCTATAAAAGCAATGCAAATGTTTTCAGTTAAAAAACAGCACATAATTTAAAGGTGAATCCTATAATTTAGTCCATAATAATTTTGTGGTAACACTTTACAATAAGGTTCACTAGTTAATGTATTTACTAACATGAACTAATCCTAAACAACACATGTACAGCATTTATTAATCATAATTGAACATTTACTAATGCATTATTAACATCCAAGTCCATGCTTGTTAACATTAGTTAATGCACCATGAGTTAACATGAACTAACAATGAACTACTGTATTTTCATTAACTAACATGAACAAATACAGTAGTAGATGTATTGTTCATTGTTTGTTCATGTTAGTAAATGCATTCATTAACATTAATTAATGAACCTTATTGTAAAGTGTGACCAATTTTGTTTAACGTTTTGGGGCTGTTAATGGTGCATTCACACAGGGCTTCAGCGTCAATGCTTGATAGAGGGCATGTCTGATGTTGAGGCTGACGCGATCATCATAGTAGCGTCAGCCAATGAAATTAGTCAGCAATCAGCTACTTTCTGAGCTGGTGTATTTGCATACAGCGATCTGATTGGCTGAAGCTTATGTTGGTGCTTGAAAAGTTGAGAAATCCCAACTTCTGCGAGCAACGCCAGTGAATCGGTGGCGACTGATCCACAATGCAATTCGGCCATGCCTGACATTACCCATTCATAAGTGAATGGGAAGAGTTGATGCTGACGCCCTGTGTGAATGGGGTGTATGACATTTATTTTTAATCAAAAAAAGTTGTATGATTACATTTACTTTAATCATCAGTTTCAGAAATGTCTCATATGCTGATTTACTCAAGAATACATTTTTCCCCTCTTACTGAAGTTTTTTTTCTAAATATTTTGATGAAATTTTAGCATTTATGTAATCTGCATGCAATCATTTAAAGTATCTTTTTGTTTACTGTTACTTTTGATCCCTTGTTAAACTTGAACGAAATAATAAATTCCCTAAAAATACAAGCAGTGGTGTGAGAGAGCAGCGTGAGGAAGAGAATCGCCCCGTTTGACACAGAACAGAGCTCTGTTGTTTGTCTTATCGACGGCTAAGTGCTTGAGACGACTGAAATTTACCATGTTCAGCCACACATTGAACTACTGCACAGACAGAAAATAATGAGCAAGAGCAGCATAAACACAGCACACCAGTGGCTTTCCACATGTCAGGCAGTCTTATTATTGCAAGTAAAAAGCCTAAGACACTATTCCAAAGTGAAAAGGTACTATTAGTCAAATCCACCTGAACATCTGGTTGAATGAAGCTGACAGTATTTTGAGTAAATTCAGGCTGGAACGTGTAACCTAACATGGCACAAAGGCAGAGCAAAGTCATGTCAGGCAAAACATTTCTCTGATGGTTTCCATTGATCTGACTGAGATCATGTCTGGAGCTGCTAGTCACCATAAACACTGAAGTCTCTCCTGTGCAGCATTGGGCAAAGATGAGAATTTGTTTCAGAACCGGACAATTACCTTTTTTAGTTTGGGTTATTTAGACATATACAAACATATGCTGTAAACTTAAGACCATGGATGGTAGAGCTTTTCCGTTCAGTGCGCCTAAGCTATTGAATGGTCTACCCATCAGCATCAGGAATGCCACTTCTCTGGACTGTTTTAAGAAAGTTCTCAAGACACCTTTTTCCCGTTGCTTTCAATTAAGGTTGATTTTTTTTGTCAATTTAATCATTCAATTTTATTTTTCATATTTTGTTGTCTTATTGTAGTGTTTTTACTGTTTTTTTTATTGTTCTGCTTTGTTACTGTTTGCCTTGTAGCACTTCAAGCCTGAGAAAAGTGCACTATAAATAAAATGAATATTAATACTTTAAGACCCCACGGACACCCTGTTCATAAAATACCTAATTTGTTCCTTAATTAACATTAAGTTAGTTTAGGTATTAGATTGGGGACGTAGTTGCTAATAAGCAACAACTAGTTAATATAGGGAGAATTGGTCCCTAAAGTGTTACCAAACGTATTAATTTTATTTGACTGGGATTATTCTGTAGAGCAGTGAATCATGCATAAAATGTAATAAACAAGCTACAAGCATAGATAAATGCATCAAATCAAAGATAAAAGTAAACTAAGCAGTGCATGTTTTATGGTTTTGTATATTTAAATTTAAAAAAATACACTACAAAGTCAACTCAACATTGCATGTCTTGTGATGTGATTATTGCGGATACACACAATGCTGAAACTATATATTGTGCAGCCCTATACTCTATCCTGACTAGTTAGGGATTTTTCTTTTAAAAAGTTTACTTACATTTCTATTTCATAAGTAATCATTTAAAATAACATCCAAACAACATCACAAATATTATAAAAATAAATTTGGCTTAATAAATGGAGCTTTTGAGCTTTTCAATGACTATGGGCTTGGTATTAAACTCAATTTGAATTGGAATTCCAAAACAAATCAACTGTAAATGGTGTACAACTTTGTTACTGTGTGCAACACTGAAAAAAACCCAAACAAAAACAGCTGTAACTTGTAAACAACTGTAAACCTGATTGAGGAATACCCCAATTGTGAGGAAGATGAGAACAAGAAAAAGAAAGCCAAAGCAACCGTGACAGGAGGAAATGTGGTGACACACATTAACTCAACACTGGGATCATCTCCAGAGAAACAGACTTTTTCATAACTTGCATATTGTGTAATTCACTGGAGGACACTCAAGTTCCCTGTATATACATATATATATATATAAATGCAGTTAAAGTCAGAATTATTAGCGCCCCTGAATTATTAGACCGCTTGTTTATTTTTTTTCCCCAATTTCTGTTTAACAGAGAGAACATTTTTTCAACACATTTCCAAACATAATAGTTTTAATAACTCATTTCTATTAATGGATTTATTTCATCTTTACCATGATGACAGTAAATAATATTTGACTAGATATTTTTCAGCACACTTCTATACAGCTTAAATGAGATTTAAAGGCTTAACTAGGTTAATTAGGTTAACTAGGCAGGTTAGGGTAATTAGACAAGTTATTGTATAACGATGGTTTGTTCTGTAGATTATCTGTAGATTACATAATCTGTAGATTATGTAGATTAAGTAAAAATATAGCTTAAAGGGGCTAATAATTTTGTCCTTGAAATGGTGTTTAAATAATTAAAAACTGCTTTTTCTAGCCGAAATAAAACAAATAAGACTTTCTCCAGAAGAAAAAATATTATAAGACACTGTGAAAATGTCCTTGCTCTGTTAAGCATCATTTGCGAAATATTTTTAAAAAAGATAAAAAATGTGAATAATAATTTGAATAATGCTAATAATTCTGTCTTCAACTATATATATCCATGCCTAATATCAGAAGACCAGAAAGTGATCAATTTTGTATAAAATGGTAAAATATTGGTGTTTGTGATGATGCAAGTATAGAGACTGTTGTGTACACCATGACTTTATATGTGTGATATGACTGAAAAATAATATTTTTTCAATTCAAATGAGTAGTGGCTTGAACCCGCAAACAGTATTCCTCACGTCATGACTTAACAAGCGGACAGCTCGACTGTTGGAAAAATCAATCACAATTATTTTGGTCATAATTGTAATCATGATTAATTAAAATGATTATCTGTGGGCCATATGACCCACAAGATTTACAGATATATGGTAAGTTCATTCCACTTAAATTTACTGACGTCTGCTGTTTGTTCTTTCTACTTATTTAAAATGAACTGAAACAACACAACTTATTTGGTTTTAAGTTCATTCCACTTAAATTTCTTACATTAACTTGATCAATTTGTGTCGGGACCACAGGAATGGATTGTGTGGAATCTTACAGTTTTTACAGTGTAGTGTTTACATGACCTGGAGGTTTTTCAATACTCTTTGTCCTTACTTTTGATACAATCATTTTAATTGCATTTCAAAAGTGATAAATTAATTCACTATAAACGTGGCTGTGCTCAGATGTAGCCATCTGCTCCCAGTGAGATGATCCAGACGTGTGCTGAACCGTACAGATTTGTGAGCCCAATGCAATATGGACATCCATGTCAGCCTTCTGTCAGTTTACCTCAACTGACTTCGCAACACTGACGCATTAGGCAAAAAACACATTAGTAAATTATAGCTGACATGTGGGTGAATTTGGCACATTTTGTAGATTGCATTTAATGGGGCCAAGTTTACGGTGCAAAAAGGAAATGCCGATATGATGCTAATCAATCTGCAGCAAAGTTACATTCAAAACAAAGACAAGGAGATGAATGATGTATCATTATATAGATCTGTGGTGGAGGTCAACGAGGAATGGGTGGTCTAAAATAACCTGACTGATATTGTAATGGCACTGACACGAGCCCAGCAGTGCTATCTCAGCCTCACAGGCCTCCATTCACTCAGTTGCTTTGACTAAAACCGAAAATAGAGCTCTCTTATCTTTGGGTGTCAGTTTAAATGACTGCTCTACAGAACAATCCCTAGGAAACGTTAACCACAAGTTCATTTTTCATTCATTCATTTTCTTTTTGGCTTAGTCCCTTTATTAATCTGGGGTCGCCACAGAGGAATGAACCTCAAACGTATCCAGCATATGTTTTACGCAGCGGATGCCCTTCCAGCTGCAACCCCACACTGGGAAACACCTATACACTCTTGCACACACTCACATACACTACAGCCAATTTAACTTATTCAATTCACCTGTACCACATATTTTTGGATTGTGGGGGAAACCAGAGCACCCGGAGGTCCATTTTTTTACTCATAAAATTGAACCGTACCTTAGGGCTTATCAAATTTTCTCAAAAGGTATGGATATGGTCAACAACAATACTCAGTTGGTACTGATGGGCCCAAAGTGTGCAAAGAAAATATCCCACACACCATTATACCATCACATCAGCAGCCTGAACTGGATGTCTGAATCCATGGATCCATGCTTTCATGTTGTTGATGCCAAATTCTGACTACCATCCGAACGTTGCAGCAGAAATCAAGACTCATCAGACCAGGCAACGTCCAGTTTTGGTGAGCCTGTGCAAATTTTAGCCTCAGTTTCCTGTTCTTAGCTAAGAGGAGTGGCACCAGGTGTGGTCTTCTGCTGCTGTAGCCCATCTGCCTTAAGGTTGGATGTTTTGTGTGTTGTGAGATGCTCTTCTGCATACCTTGGTTGTAACGAGTGGTTATTTGAGTTACTGTTGCCTTTCTATCAGCTTGAACCAATCTGGCCATTCTGACCATTCTGATGCTCAGTGTGAACCATGTCTACATGCCTACAAGTATTGAGTTGCTGCCATGTAATTGGCCGATTAGAAATTTGTGTTTACGAGCAGTTGGACAGGTGTACCTAATAAAGTGGCCAATGAGAGAACAGGTTCAGAGTAAATTATTTCTGTTCAACCAAATTAAATAGCAAAAGGATTGTAAAGTTTAAAAGGTAACCCTTTACAATGAGGTTTCAATAGCAAATGTTGGTTAATTGAATAAAATCAACGGTTAGAAAACCCAGATGCATTAGTTACTATGGTATCAGTAAAAAAGGAAAAGTTATAAACCCCATTTAAAAAAAAAAAAAAAACGATTGACTTTTAATCAGATTATACCCATTTTAAAAGCATTATTAGACATTTACTAGGCTGCATGTTAGCGCAGTGAGTAGAACTGTTGCCTCAAAGCAAGATGGTCGCTGGTTCGAGCCTCGGCTGGGTCAGTTGTCATTTCTGTGTGGAGTTTGCATGTTCTCTCTGTGTTCCCATGGGTTTCCTCAGGGTGCTCCGGTTTCCCCCACAGTCCAAAGACATGTGCTATAGGTGAATTGGGTAAGTTAAATTGTCCATAGTGTAAGAGTGGGAATGAGTGTGTATGGATGTTTCCCAGTGATGGTTTATATATGCTGGATAAAATATATGCTGGATAAGTTGGCGGTTCATTCCGCTGTGGCGACCCCAGATTAATAAAGGGACTAAGCTGAAAAAAAAAATGAATAAATCAATGAATTAGACATTAACTAAGAATTAATAAAAGCTTTTGATGTTTTTATTGTGAATTTATTTAGTTAAATTAACTAATGCTAACTTATTGGATATATGATCAATAAAACTAACCAATTAAGTCATGAATTTTCTTAAAAAGTACTTTGTATTAGTGTATATATATTTTGTGCAAGTGTATTATTACAATAAATATAATTATTGAAATATTATGACTCATGTGCAATTGTGCATATATTTCCAAAGCACACTGTAAAAAAAGCTGGGGTGCTGGATAAAACTTAAAAATAAAAGATGTTAAATTAAAGAAATTTACAGTTAAGGAAATTTCTGTAATTTATTGACCGCTATTCTACGGAGCTGCTGGGGAAAAAAATTTACAGATTTTTTTTTTTACAGTGCATATTTAAAGAAAAAAAAGTGATTTTTCAAACAATGTCAATAGGGCTATTCTTAAAAAATAAATAAATTAAATAAATATGTAAATAAATAAAAAAATAAACAAACTAATAAATAAACAATCTTATCTTATCCGCAACGGTAGTCATAATGATTACATTTTTAACCAAAATCAGTTAGCTATGGTCAGACTGAATGTCTTATGTTGATTAAGTTTGCTTTGCTTTGTTTTGATGAAAATCATAATGAAGAAAAGCTGTTCACACAAAAATATGCTTCCAAAAAAACAAAAAAGACACAAGCTGTCTTCTCTGAAAAAAAAATCAAATAAAAAGAACAGGACAACTGATTCTTTTCATTAAAGACAAATGCAGATCATCTTTATTTTTGACACTTTGCTGGCTGAGGGGAACCTGTCAACACTGCATGCTAGAAACAAGCAGTAAAAACTCACTATGGATGTCAATACATCCCAGAGCTTTTAGATTTCTGCACGTCAACAAAAGCCATAAAATGAGAAAAAAAAAACTGTTCAATGAGCTTAAAAATCTGTGAGACTGTGGAAAACTACCTTGTTAAAGGGGTTTTACCTTTTTAAAAAAGGCAAATTACTTGCAGATGTTTTAAAACAAAGCCTTCTGCACACTTTTTTTCATCAATGAGAACAAAATGTTTTCATTGCAACTAATTAACATGAAAGTAGGTAAACAAATAGTAAATGTGACAAAAGTAAACAGATGTACAGGGAGGCTAACCAAGTACAACATCATGAAGTAACAATATCTTTTGTTTACAAATATTCCTCGCTGCAGCTTGTAGCGCAGTGATGTCATGCATGCAATACATCCTCATGCACATTGAAGTGTGCATGCGCAATGTAGTGTACTGTAATGTAATGTGTATTTGTATAGCGCATTTATTGTGTATGGCCATACACCCAAAGCACTTCACAATCATGAGGGGGTCTCTCCACACCACCACCAGTGTGCATCATCCACTTGGATAATGCGACGGCAGCTACAGGACAAACGGCACCAGTGCGCTTACCACACACCAGCTATTGGTGGAGTGAAGAGACAGTGATAGAGCCAATTTGGTAGATGGGGATGATTGGGAGGCCATGATCGTAAGGACCGATTGAGGGCCAGGATACCGGGATTACACCCCTACTCTTTACGAGAAGTGCCATAGGATTTTTAATGACCACAGAGTCTGGACCTCAGTTTAACATCTCATTCGAAAGACGGCGCTCACTGACAGTTTAGTGTCCTTTTCACTTTTACTGGGGCACTAGAACTCAAACAGCCCACAGTTTTAGCACCCCCTGCTGGCCTCACTAACACCACTTCCAAAAGCAACCTAGCTTTCCCATGTGGTCTACCTTCCAGGTACTGACCAGGCTCAGCCCTGCTTAACTTCAGTGAGTAACCGGTCTTGGGCTGCAGGGTGATATGGCTCTGGCAAACCATGTATGCAAGCACGATGTTCATTATGTAGACATTGTAACCCACATGCTTACTGTGATGGCTGGATTTAGGGTTGGCGTTGGTGTAGACATAAAGCCATGGTCACACTGCACTTTTCGCCCCATAGACTTCCATTCATATACATGCAAATGTGGTGAACCAGAAACGTAAGCTTATGCGACAAGTTTCGCAGTTGGAAAGTACAAGCTTGGCGAACTCTGACCTGTGAAATTGCCTAATAAGACCAATCGAAGATCAAAATATGACCTCTCTCTGTACTGAATATTAAAATATGGACCGCAATTTTTTTAATACGTCTAATCATCTTGTTTGTTGTCCCTTTTCACAGCAATGTATGACAGAATTTTCCAAACTCTAGTGTGACCGCAGCATCAGACTCAGGGTGCCTTCACACCTACACTTTTGTTTCGGAACGCCTCTCGTTTGCCCAGTTAGCTTGGTTCGTTTGGCATATGTGAACAGGGCAATCGCGCTCTGTTCCGCGCCAAAGTAATTGCTCCGAGATCGCTCGAATGAGGTGGTCTCGGCTCGATTGAAACGAACCCTGGAGCTGTTCGATTGCAGTGAGAAAGCGATCTGATCCGAGCGCAGTTATATCGCAGTGTTTTGTGGATATGTAATAGGCTTACGGGTTTATGAAGAGAGAATTATGACTAGGTCGGGAAGTTTCGCGAGTCTCCGTATGCCCGCAAACGAGTGATGATCTCCCGGTAATCTCGCATCTCCCTCCCGGTCCTCAAATAGGCATCGTCGCGCACCCTTCTCACCCCTCCCCACCGTGTCTCTCCTCAGACACGTCGCGCGCGCACCCTGTCAATCACCACCAAACCACCACCTCTCCTGACAGCTTAGCGGGACGCTGCAAAATAAACCCTGACACTCTGACCAATGTAAGGAGAGTTTACTCGCACGTGACTTGTTTTAGCTCTTTTGGTCCGATTAGAAACTTTGCAGTGTGAAAGCGAACCGCTCCAAGAGCAAAGAGCAACAATGTAATGATTGTAATCTCTGTTTCGGAACAACTGAATCGATTCACAGGTGTGAAAGCACCCTCAAACTCAACTCCTGGAGAGCCGCAGCTCTGCAGTTTTTCTCCAAGCCAATCAAATACCGCTGACCCATCTAATCAAGGTGTTCAAGACTACTAGAACTAGTGGTTAGGGTTGGGAAAAAAACTGCAGAGCTGCAAATGTGATAAAAAAAGATGTGTTTTTGGGGTAGATCCTGTTGTGACATTACACTTGGTTGAGTTGCTCTCCAAAGAATTACCATTAGTTTAAAATCCCATAATTTTTAACGCATATAAAAAATACACCTAAAATGGGTTCGAATTTGGGATTTTTGTGGTCTGGATACACTTCAAGCTAAATCATAGTATCAAAAAAAATTGTAGTTTCATTTCTAACAAAATTAGACCAAAATACAGTTATTTTGAAGGCTTAAAACAGCATAAAAAAACTGTTTTGCTCCTCCTGGTAAACTCTTTGCCATACCATTAATCTGTGATGATTATGTAATAGGTGAGTGTAGCTCTGAGACTCCACCTTCTGTTATTAAAACCTTCAGGATTCTTAAGAGCAGAAAATTGCTGCAAAGCTATTTTGAACATTTTTTTTTCTTTTTACCCTAAACAAGAACGAACTTTCAGAACAATAGATTTACTTTGCATGCAAGTAATCCTTAATTGACCTGACCTTGCCCACAAGCTCTGTGCATTCCCTATTTCCGAAGCCAAATCAGTATCCATCCCACACACACAAACAACTCCTCCTCAACAAATGCAAAGGTTCACCACCAAAGCAGCTGGAATCCAACCGTCCCGTTTTCTCAATGGGACTTTGTTCGCTTGTCCAGCAGCCAGTGGCCTCAGCATCCAGCTCCTGTGGCTTTTGATGGGCCCGGCGTATTGATCTGTTCCCAGTCCCAGAGGCGATGAATAATGAATGCACTCATTGTCATCCCTCACAGATCAGGTTTCACTTGTAAAAGAGGCAACACTTGTAATTAGCCAGTTGTGCACAGAACTTCATGCATTCGCAAAAAACTTCATGGCTCTTCAGGAGGCTCTGACAGCCTGTGTGTCCTTTTGAGAGAGCTTTTCATTTACAAGAATAAGTAGGGCTGCACCTGGCTGATAATGAATACAGTACTCTCATCTCTGCCTGAAGAACATCCTTTTACGCACAAGTTGCCATTGGTGACAAGTCAACAAAAGGATTCTTTCAAAGCCAAATACACAAATGCTTACTTCCATGTATAATTATGTTAACACTATGTTAATATTAATCTAATTATAAATATTAACAACATAAAGTATGTTGCGGGCGGGGCAGTGGCGCAGTAGGTAGTGCTGTCACCTCACAGCAAGAAGGTTGCTGGGTAGCTGGTTCGAACCTCAGCTTAGTTGGCGTTTCTGTGTGGAGTTTGCATGTTCTCCCTGCCTTCGCGTGGGTTTCCTCCGGGTGCTCCGGTTTCCCCCACAGTCCAAAGACATGTGGTACAGGTGAATTGGGTAGGCTAAATTGTCCGTAGTGTAAGAGTGTGTGTGTGTGAATGTTTGTGTGGATGTTTCCCAGAGATGGGTTGCGGCTGTAAGGGCATCCGCTGCGTAAAAACTTGTTGGATAAGTTGGCGGTTCGTTCCGCTGTGGCGACCCCGGATTAATAAAAGGGACTAAGCTGACAAGAAAATGAATGAACGAATGAAAAGTGTTGCATTAAGGGCTTGACATTAAAAGGAACACATCCCTTCACTACATTTTACAACTATCTTAGGGTAAAACTGTTGAGTTTTACCACTTTTTAATCCATTCAGCCGAGTCTGGCAAGAGCACTTTTAGCTTAGCTTAGCACAAATCCTTGAATTGGATTAGACCATTAGCATCTTGGTCAGATAAAAAAAAAGAGTTTTGATTATTTTCCTATGTAAAGTTTGACTTTAGTTACAGCCAGTGTTCTTCTTTTTTTGTAGCTTAGCTTAGCATACATAACTGAACTGGATTAGACCAGGGGTGTCCAAACTTAGTCCTGGAAGGCCGGTGTCCTGGAGAGTTTAGCTCCAACCCTAATCAAACACACCTGAAGCAGCCAATCAAGCTCCTACTAGATATAGAAACTTCTTGGCAGGTGTGTTAAAGCAAGTTGGAGCTAAACTCATAAGGACACCGGCCCTCCAGGACCGAGTCTGGACACAACTGTATTAGACTATTAGCATCTGGATTTAATAAGAAAGAGAAAGAGAAACTCCTATTTAAATGTGGACATCATTTACACCTTGTACTCCTTTTTGGTACTTTTACTTTTGAAATTCTAGCCCCTTCACACATACAGACGTTTCTGGAAAATTTTTAGCAATTTTCCGGAAAGGTCAGTATGTGTGAACAGGCCCTTTTTTAAAATACCGGTAATTTGCCGGAATGCTGCTCTGTGTGAACGCAGAAAGAAGAGTGCCTGAAGAGCGTTCACACTTGGAACACGCTGACATGAGACGTCTACTCCAGCCAATCAGAACATTCAGACGCATTCACATCTGTGCTGTTTATAAAAACAAAACCCTTGGAATATTTTTCCAGACACATGTAGCTGCTAGATGTCTGTCATATATTATATATTGTTTCTATCTTCCTTAATTAATACCAACTGTGTAAAAGATTATCATTAAAGTGCTTATGGTAAGCAGTTGTTTGTTTACCTTCAAGCTCTGCTTCCTTCCTTCCTTGACGCGTGTGCATGTGAAGCAGCCGGTAACACACACATATTATGTGCATCTCGACATGTTCCTGCATATCTTTTCATCGAAGTTGTTCACAATACTCATCCATCCACAGAGTTTGTAATGTAGTCAAATGTTTACAAATACAAGCTCAGCTGTTAAGAGCTCATTTCTGGTTAATGATGTCAGAATTTACCAGTATTTTGGAATGGATGTGTGAAAGATTCCGTAACGTCCTTGCCTGTTTTACCTGTGAACATCGCTTTTTTTAATTTACAGGTAAAGTTGTTCAGGAAATGTTCCGGATATTTACCCGTATCACTGTGTGAAAAGGGCTTCTGATAACGATGCTACTGGTCTAATCCGATTCTATTATTTATTCTAAACAAAGCTAAAAATGCTACATATTCAGAGATTTGCTGAATGGATTTAAACAACAGTAAAACTAAACTCTTTAACTCTTAGGTGTAAAATTAGCCTATCTCCAAAATAAAACCTTTAACACCATAACGATATGACAATGATGATGCCAGGTAACTTGTCATTGTGTTTTTTAGTCTTACTTGAAAAAAAGTGAAAATGACTTCAGATACCATAAAAGCCAAAAAAAAAAAAAAATTCAATTGGGAACCATTTATTGGACCACTTGAGCCACTTAATTCTTTCATTCATTCATTTTCTTTTCAGCTTAGTTCCTTTATTAATCTGGGGTCGCCACAGTGGAATGAACCGAACTTATCCAGCATATGTTTTACGCAGCGGATGCCCTTCTGGCCGCAACCCAGTACTGGTAAACACCCATACACTCCCATTCACACACATACACCAAGGACAATTTAGCTTACCCAATTCTTGTTTCAGAGTGAAGCTTCTGCTTGTTTTAAAAGCTTAATGGACTTGAGCAAACATCTGCCAACCCTATCTGGCATGGGGAAAAAGGCCACATGGATCTGTGGGGCCCAGTGACATATCCCAATGTACAGAAATTACTGCAATGTACAAACATCACTACTGCTTATCATTTAAAATAAATCCTCAATCATAATCATAATATCTAAACTTCTAATAACTAAACTAATTTTGACAATTTAAAGTCTGTGAAGATGTGGTGTGATATTCTGTTCCAAATCAATCAAATATCCAATTCTTGCAAGAACTCAATCTCCTAGAATTATTTAAAAGCGAGTTATTTAAAAAAAATCTGGTAGTAGACTTACAATCACCAACACTTTAAAGAATGCAGGGTTCCGCATAATTCATTGATGTTGTCCCAACACAAAGTTAACTTAACACTTTGAACAAATTTATGTGGATTGAACAAAAAAATCTATGTGTCCTAATGAAATCTCAAGAATTGTGTTGGTTCAGCTCATTTTAAATAAGTAGTTTGAGCAAGTAAAAAAAAAATTTTTTTTGAGTGAAGTGCAACCTAGCATTACTTCTCAAAACACTTTAAAAGCCAAAAAGCAATCACCTGGCAACCATTCAATGCACCCTAGAATCCTAGTGCCAGGTTAGATTGTGGTTATTAATTGAACTGTGTTACAATTTAATTTACATTTTTTTTTTATTTTATTTTTCATATCACACTCAAAAAAAAAAATAGACTTTTGCTGCTTGTTCAAACTGCTCATTCAAATTGAGCTGAAACAACACACTTCTTAATCGTTTTACTTAATCGTTTTATGTTCTATCCACTTAAATTTGTTGAAAAAATAAATAATAATTATTTAACTTAACTCCTTTATGTTGTTCCAGTATAAATCGGTTATTTAGAACATAGCCTTTTTTTTTTACAATGCATGGAAATTAAAGTGCCCTAAAACAAAAAAGAAAGAAGAACTTAACACTGAGATAAGTGACCAAAATTTTGATACTGTCACATATTCCTACATAATCTTAATAAGCAGCTCTGGTCTAATGGCTCCGCCTACCACACTCTTCTGCAGTGGACCACCAACATGTGCTCAATATATTGTAGTATACAGTCAGCTCTTTGTCACAGGTCTGTTTAATGCCATTGATGTTAATAGCCTCTCCCCTCATTTCTACTTGGGGGAAAAAAAAACCTGACCTAGATCACAGCTCCAAGATGAAGTATAAAAGTGATTATGTTGAACTATGTAAATGTCTCTTTATGTACAGACACAAAAGAATGAGGTTAATCACTGTCTGTCGCATCTATTTACTCATGCATGGTACATCACACACAAAAATAAATAATACAACCTTTTGATCATATATTAAAACAACTAAATCAATTTTGATGTTGATTAAAAATGCATGATTCAAATGATTCATCAGAAGCAACAACAACAAAAAACAGCTCACTTTAATACCAATCTCATGCTTTCCATCTTTCAGAGACACCACAGAACTGACGCTTATATCAAGTTGTGACTGACAGATCGAGACTGAATAAATTGATGCAACAGACTGACCCAATTGGTTTTCATGACACATTTTGATTCATTTGAATGTGAGAAGTCTCGATGACGTCTCCTGTTTTAAAAAATAGGTCATCACACTCATGCTTTTCCAAATCTAAATGCATTTTTATCTTTGACAAAAGAAGACATTAAGAAATGTATCTGCCCAACTAATTTGCTTCAATGTTGATATTATAATATTAATAATATTGATACAGGTATATATACAAAATATACATCACTGAAAGTCATACACATTTGAATCGACGAGGTTAAATCCATTATAAAAAAACTTTTACTTAAGGGTGAACTATCTCAGTATAAAAAAAAAACACTATATCATGTTTCTTTTGAACATCCAGAATAGATGTCATCAAGTCTTGTTATCAATCCCAGTTGTAAGAGCAACAAATAATAACTTGACTTCTAGTTAATCATTTGGAAAAGTGGCAGAAGGTAGATTATTTCGACAATTCATCTGTTAAACTGCATCCCAATCATCACAAATACTGCACAAGACCTATTGGAACCCGCATGGAGCCAAGATTTTCACAGAAAACAGTTAAGTTTGGTGAAGGAAAAATCGTGGTTTATGGTTGCATTCAATATGAGGGTGTTCGAGAGATCTGCAGAGTGGATGGCAACATCAACAGCCTGAGGTATCAAGACATATGTGCTGCCCATTACATTACAAATCACAGGAGAGAGCAAAATCTTCAGTAGTAGCGCTCCTCAAGCTTCAGCCTCCACATCAAAGTTTAAAGAAGCAAAGAAGGTCAAGGTGCTCCAAGATTGGCCAGCCTAGTCACCAGACATGAACATTATTGAGCATGTCTGGGGTAAGATGAAGAAGGAGGCAATAAAGATGAATCCAGAGAATTTTGCAAGAGTCCTGCAAGTCATGAGAGTCCTGCAAGACCGCTTTCTTTGCCATTCCAGATGACTTTATTAGTAAGTTATTTGAGACTCTGCAGAGATGTATGGATGCAGTCCTCCAAGCTCATGGGAGTCATACACAATATTATTTCTTTTTCCACTGCACCATGACTTTATATTCTTTACTGTACATTATTTCTGTTAAGTGACAAGACTTCTGTTCAAGAAAAGTCAGACCTAACTGTCATAATGAAATAATTAAAAATCAAGGCATGACCATATTTTATTTTGGTAAAATAATTGTAATCTAGAGGCCTCCTACAGTATAAGCCATTTCTGATACCAAATAATCAACTAGAAGTCAACTTATTATTTGTTGTTCCTAAAACTTGGATAGGAGACAAGACTTTTGTCAGGTAGTGTAAATGGACTGTCAACACCACACACTCTCAATGAAAACTGCATATTTTTAAATCTTCAGCACATAAAGGCAGGTAATAATGCCACCTAGCACTCAAGTTTACTCTGACAGCTGATCTACGATGATCTATTGAATGAATGAGCAACAATTTAAAATAAAGCAAATGAGAAACTTCAATAAGAATTGACAACACAAAACTAATGATTTCAGTCGTTTAAGCATATTTATAAGCATAAGCAGTTTTTGGTTCATAATTATCCAAACCAGCATACAGAGTCAGTGTGCTTCACTTAAAGCACAGGTGTCAAACTCAGTTCCAAAAGGGCCGCAGCTCTGCACAGTTTAGTTCCAACCCTAATTAAACACACCTAATCAAACTAATTGAGTCCTTCAGGCTTGTTTGAAACCTACAGGTAAGTGTGTTGGAGCAGGGTTGGAACTAAACTGTGCAGGGCTTCGGCCCTCCAGTAATTGAGTTTGGCACCCCTGACTTAAAGCATTAGTTAGAAAGCTAACCCCTGTTAAAAAGGTAGTGCCCTGCAACTTATCAAAAGAACAAAATAATGCTGTTTGACATTTCTCATAATCAAAGTAATAAGGCTGCTGTTCTACAGTTAAACACTCATTAAAACATCTGAACAATATTGTCAATTGTGGCAAGTATACAAACAAATATTGACTCTATGCTATTAAATGTACACCAAATGACAACATATTGAATTCAAAGCTTTAGATCAGGTGTTCTCAACCAATGGGTCTCCGTGATCCTGCAGGTAGGCCACAAGATAGCTTAAAATTACCAAATTATACAAAAATTTGGAGATTTCATTATTAATATGCTATATTAAAATGATTAAAGTAATGCACTTCCCCATGTTCACTGATTGATTACTTCAAACTCAGCACAAAAACAGCCTCATAATCACATCTGCAGCTAGTACACGCAAGTCTGTTCTTTCACAAACTATGCGTGAAGTGAAAGTAAAAGTCTCTCTCTCAGTATTTTTGTGTGAACTATTTAATATATCCACATAGTTGTCCAAATTAACGTCCTGTGAGTGTTTTATAACGGAAAAGCACCCATACAGGAGGATATAGCGAGGCTCAATGTGTTTCTGCTATAGAATGTAAAATAAAGTTGTATATGAGCTTCAGACATGCTCTAGCGGAGGTGTTCACTGTTCCTGTTAGAGATCTTCCAATAATATCAAGCTGCAAACTCAACCGCCATCAGATTGACGCTTTAGATTTAGGGTGTTTTACTGTATTTTACATTTGTCTGTATAGTTTTAAATAATAGATATTGATTAGTAGATTTTCAGTCAGTCCAAGTTAAAGCAGAAGCTGGCCTTTTGCAATATCCCTGTTGACCTGTGGTTCTCTCATAGATCGATTAATAAATAAAGGTTTAAATGAGCATTTCATACAAACATTTTAGAGAAAACATCAGACAGGTGGGCCTTCGAAAAATGATTGGAGAAAGAAGTGGGCCCTTAAATAAAAATGGTAGAGAAACCCTGATTTAGATCATTCTGTATGACGCGAGTCTCTTAGTTAAAAAAATCTACTCTGTATCTTTGTTTACAACATACAAAAAATAATTAAAAACTGTCACTAACCGTTTAACTGCATCTCAACTCATAGCTTCAAGTCTTTAATTTTTCATTTTCAAATTGAGTCAGTCACAAAGTATAGGGGAAAAAGTACAAGGAAATAACAAATTCTAATTTCCAGTATTATTGTATATAGTTATGATGATAGCAAAATGAACTTTCTAAAAATGGAAAAAGGTATTCTGTTTATAATAAGTTGTTTTTGATATGCAATAGTTATCCAAAAGCTAATCAAGATAAACATCTGCCGACCACAGTGTATTTTGCAGGAAACTTGCAGCTGTCAATAACCACAAAATTATCAAACAACTTAAAAAGCAAGATAAAACACACACAAACTATTCAACAAATGAAAAATATTGAGGAAAGATTAATATTTTAATAATAAAAACTCCTAAGTAAAAGGTTTTACAATAATCAACCACAAGAAAATGAAAACCCCACAGCTAAGAAAAGTGTTCACATCTAGTTTTTTATTTTTATTTTTATAATTTGTCATCATGCTATTATTCACAAAACACCTGACTCAGAACCTGACCTGTTTTCAGTTTCACCATGATGTGAGAAGGAATTGTTTAAGAGAAACACACACCTCCCTCAAACTTTGCATGGTATTAGAGCAGTTTTAAAGGTCTCTCGCTAAAGGCTAAACTCCCGTCATCTTGCCAATAAACACATCCAGTTACCGGATGCTGATCGCTGATCTCAAACGAAGCAGACCATGACATCACTTACCTGCAGCAGGTGAATCAGCGATCACCACGGAGACGAGCATCAGCAGCGCGCACGCGGTGACCTGACGACGTCCCTCCATCATTACACCCTCCATTTACTGAAACTCATGTTTCTTCCAAGGTGATCCGAGGAGATTCCACGCGTTTCACTAGTCGCTGTGAACTGCAGCAGACGAAAACAATACCACTGTTATATAGGTCATACTTTTCAGTGCTATTTTTTCAGCATGTCTTCATGAACACTCCTCTGACCAGATCTAACGATTTAATCACAAACCGAATAAACTGCATCTTGCACGTTAGGAAAAGTCTAAATTTAAATCACAGCTGTAGATTTTAACCACTGAAAAGCATTGCCATGCTGACGGAGTGACGCTCGTGCAGAGCGCGGACAGCACGGTTCCTTTTGTTCCTTAACTTGTCCGAATCATTTCAACGACTCGGTTCTTTAGAACGATTCGTTTCAAAGACCGAGGCGCAATTACGTCATCGAGTTGTCTGTCACTCATTCCATCGTGACAAACATTTCTTATATAGGCACTCACAGGTGTTCATTACATTTTTGTGAACAAGTTTTATAAATTAAGGATATCTGATGTAAATTACGAGCAGTTTGTGTTGCAATAATGTTTTTATGCGAGTCTGAGTCATACAAACAATGAGTTCGAGAGTAACGGTCGGTTAAGTTTTCTTACGGGGGGAAATATGTGAGGTAAGATAAATAACAGTAAAGTGTTCACTTTTAACAAAATACAAAATTGAATTGAATCTGATAACATACACAAACATGTAAAAGACTGACAGAATCCAGTGGTATAAACTACAATGTTTCTGACAAATACTTGCAGCTTTGAATCAAATTAGAGATACAAGATAAATTCACAACTTACATTAACATTCAATCTGATTAAATCAGTTTTTTTTCGATGTGACTTAATCTAAATTTTCTGTTTTTAACATTTTTTCACATTTTACCACAAGTGTCTTTCCAAATATAATTCACTTACAGGGAAAGACGATTCTCGTTTCAATGACTCGAATGAATCATTTAGAATGGTTCCTTAAAAGATCCAGTTCAAAATAACGATTCATTGACGACTCGGACATCTCTACTGTGAAATATCACACGATCCGAGTCTCCCACAACAAGATCCAAACATTGTTTGCATAATGTGCTGATTTCAAACGGCAAAACTTACATGCTAACACCAACTGCATATTTTAGAATCAACTTAAAGGGTTTGTGAACACACTAGTGAGCGTTAAAGCCCCGGTAAAATGAGGGTTGCACGAGGATTATCGGGATTTCCCGTAACTGTTCCTGATGGTTATGAGAGAAATAGTTGCTAGCCATACGATTTCACGAGGTTTTTATACGTTATTTGGTTAGCTGATAAAAATGAAAGGACGTAACTTAATATTTCCGAAATGGTGCTGTATGGTAACGTTGTATATGTAACAAAGTCTTTTAGACTTTTAACGTTAACGTTATTGATTGTAATCAGCCACCGTCTACATAACGTTATATGTGGTTAATTGATATGGATTTCACTCATATTAACTCGTAGTTACAAACACGTACGTGTAAGTTACTTTATCTTGCGGCCGAGTGTGGTTAAATTGAAAAAAAGATAGACTTTTAGCACATGCATTGGCTTGCAAAAGCAATTCCTTACCTTCAAAGCAGACAGTTACAGCGATGTGAAGTCGATAGCGTTCAAATCCAGGTTTACATAAGAATTAAAACTTCTGCTTTCCATGATTGCACGGCACAACGGGTGCTTTCTTTTTCAATAATGTCTGGATCCTGTCTGAGCATCACTCACTTTCTCAGATGCAACCAGTCTGTGCTCGGGATTGCACTAAATCCTCCCCTGACAGCAAGACTCGGAGTCTCTCGTATGGGCTGTACGGTCATTGGCTCCCCGCGCTGTCCTTCAGTAATCCGGGTTAGGTTGACACCTTCGCCGGCGTCGTTGGTGTCACGGCAACGCAGTTTGTTACCGGATCGTGTGTGGCTGCGTGTTGTTTTCCCCTGTGCTTGGTTAAAAATAGGCTGGGAAGTTTCCAGACTCTATATTTTTCTAAAGTGCGGAGATTTAGATGGTTATAAAATGATTTGATAGAAGTATTCAGTTGAGTTTGGTTATGTTGCAGCGACCTCTAGTGACTATTGAGGGCAACAACAGCAACAACAACTGGGCTCATGAAAAATGCATTTCATTTTTATTACAAAACATTTCTCAATATGCAGGGTCGAAAGACCCACCCCCACTGATACAGTCCAGAATTTGGCCTTTACATGGGCTGGTTTGTCCCAATTTTGACTGCTATGCCATCACAAATTGTAAAAATTACAGATAGAAGAAGGCTTTAAGACAAATTTAATGTTTAATGATTCAAGTGGTCAAATTCTGAAAAAGGAAAGATGAATGAAATGGGCAGGTTTTTAATTGCCTATAGGCTACACTTTTTAGTTTAAAACAAGTTTTACTAGATTCCTTTTTTTTTCTTCTTCTTAAATGATGTATGATAATAAATTTGTATTTAAAAAGAAGTATTTTTTTTAGGGATGCTCCGATCAGGATTTTTGCAGCCGATAGCAAGTAACGATTTTTTGACTCGGTGATCAGCCGATACCGAGTACCGATTCTAATGCTTCAATTTTATAACTATAAAGCTTATAATTAATAATATAACACAAAAAAAGGGTAAGAAAAATTACAAACAATGTAATTTGGAAACATTGTAAATAATGAAGGAATAATTTCTCTAATAAGAAAACATTTGGAGCGCAGATTTGATGCAAAACTGCACACCTATAAATCCACTGCTTCTTTACTAAAAGGAAATAGGCTTATAAACTACTGTTCATTGCAATGATTATATTACGAGAAGTTATATTATTAACTATTTAACCCCCTGTGATCGGTATGATTGGAGAGTACCGATCGAGTCATTAAATGTGATTATCGGCTAATACCGATCTTTGGCCGATCGATCGGAGCATCCTTACTTTTTTCATATTTCTTTATTATTATTTTTAAATTTAAAATGCTAACCTCATAACATTGTATCTAAAACTGTAATAATTTACAGTTTAAATGCAAATTTGTAAATAAATACTTCGTGATAAAATAGTATGGTAAGCGCATATTTCTACTACATCAAAAAGTGTGCTTATGATTACCATCCGACAAGCTGATCCAGCAAAAATTAGTGCCACTAAAATGCAGTATTTAAACCTTGCATGAGGTGAAGAACTGCAAAAAAGGTCCACTTTTTCAGAAACAAGAACAACCTCTTTCAATAGACTGGCTACAGGCTTGATATGGGTGTTGTTGTAAAATCAACGTTTGTTGACTGAGATCTTACATTTGTATTTCCATTTACATTTCATACTTTAATTGTTAAGGGCAACGCGGTGTAGTGCTGTTGCCTCACAGCAAGAAGGTCACAGGTTCGAGCCTCAGCTGGGTCAATTGGCATTTCTGTGTGGAGTTTGCATGTTCTCCCAGCGTTCGTGTGGGTTTCCTTCGGGTGCTCTGGTTTCCCCCACAAGTCCAAAAACATGCAGTATAAGTGTATTGGGTAAGCTAAATTATCCGTGGTGTATGAGTGTGTAGGGATGTTTCCCAGAGATAGGTTGCAGCTGGAAGGGCATCTGCTGCATAAAACATATGCTGAATAAGTTGGCGGTTCATTCCACTGTGGCAACCCCAAATTAATAAAGGGATTAAGCCGAAAAGAAAATTAATGAATGAAATTGTCCGTAGTGTGTGTGAATGAGTGTGTATGGTTGTTTCTCAGTGATGGGTTGCAGCTGGAAGGGCATCCGCTGCGTAAAACATATGCTGGATAAATTGGTGGTTCATTCCGCTGTAGCAACCCCAGATTAATTAAGGGACTAAGCCGAAAAGAAAATGAATGAATAAATGAATGAACTTTAATTGTAGTGTTAAAATTTAGCACCATTTCGTTTATTAGTTTTAGTTTTTGTTAACAGATTGAAATAATTAGACACCATGCTTCAAATCCCCAATAAAAAAAGCAAAATTATAATAATTATAATTTTAAAAAGTACAAATTTATTTAACAAATTATAGTCCCATACTGTCTGTCATTGAGAACCTTAACATTTCAGAACCTGCTGACTAGATTTTCAAAATGGAGAAAGAGACTTTTAGTATTCACTTTACATTTTCTTCTTCTATTTTTACCCATATATCTATTATATCTGCCTGTTTATTTATTTACTTTTATTATTATTTGTTTATTTATTTATCAGTGTCTTGATTAATCTTTGCATACTTCTAGAAGGCCTCAGAAAATAGCGAAGGATGTTGCTTTGAAAGGGTGAGAAATGTTTAGGTTTGATTTAAGAGTTCTACAGTTTTCTTGTTTTTGTTGTTGCTATATATTTGATGGCATCTCTTTGCTAACAGGACTTCTGTTTTTTCATATACATTTATGAGTTTGTAAATTATCTGGAAAAAAAACACAATAAAAATATTGAAATAGGAAAAAGAAAGGACAATAAAAAAAGAAGTATACCTTGAAATACTGCATCACACTAGCTTTGTGATACAAAGTACTGAAAAAGAAACTTACAGCAATCAACAAAAATCAGGGGTCAGATGCTTTCTGAGGTCTCGAAACATTGTAGAAAAATATTTAGTATTTACATTTTGACTGTGAATGTTTGCTGCCTGCATTCTTGCCAATCTGTCATTTATTAGTATATTCAGTAAAGGGAAATAAGATTTGTTTCACTATATTCATTTTTATTGTTGGTTTTCCTGTCTTTTGTGGTTAAATGTGTAGCTTTTTAATGTTTGGTGCACTTGAACGTGAGGCAACAAGAACATAAAAAAAATTCTCTGCATTAAACACAAGAAAGAAACTCACAACGACAGCATGAAAATACAAGACTGATGCCGTGACTTAACAGTTTAATGTAAATCCAAGACAAAGTGTGATTACATTTCTACACATATACAATATGCATATGTGAGCATACAAATTTCCTTTAATAACTCGATTCACCTTGGAGACCGAAAAATGATCAAAAGTAACAGTGAATAACAAGCTATAACATAGTTCACCACGACGCGAGCCCCTTCACACCCTACAGTTAGTAAATAGAACGATTAAAATAACTATATTCTTCTCTAACCCCCAGGTTTGTTAAAAATCCTCCATGAATTTACACTGCTATCATTAGTTGTCGAAGCCTAATAAAATTCACTCAGGTTTGTTTTTTTGCGTTTTTTTTTCTACAACGAAAATCATTAAGAGAAGCACACAACATTTGTAATGGTAACACAAGCGCTTAGAAGCAAGTACTCAATTTTTAGGAGTTAAATCATTCTTATTATTGTCATTATTATATTCATTTTAACATTCTATAAAGCCAGTAAAATATCCATTCTCATAGCATACTTAATAATATTAGCCTAAGGTACAGGGTACATATAATGCTACGTTAACAGATCGAAATAATTAGACACCACACGTCTTCAAATCCCCAAGAAACAAAGCAAAATGATAATAATTATAATAAAAAATAGGACAATAAACAAAGAAGTATACCTGGAAATACTGCAGCACACGATAGCTTTGACAACAACTAATGTGATACACACTACTGAGAAAACCATACAGCAATCGACAAAAATCAGGGGTCGGGGGGTCGGATGCTTTCTTAGGTCTTGAAACATTGTAGAAAAATATTTAGTTTTTACATTTCGACTGTGAATGTTCGCTGCTGTGCAAGTAGAAAATTCCTCGATGGCTGCACAAACGGCTACAGTGCATCACAGCTACATAACAGGTTACGGTGGCGACTCGTGGGATGAAGGACAGTTCTGCACAAAGTAGTTCACTTGCATTCAATGGTGTTTCTTTTCTACGTGCGACTAGGTTACGCTTTACACATCTGTAGTAATGTCACTCTGTAAAACACTCTTGACAGGGACTATGACTAAAAAAACGAGTGTTCTTGGGCATAACGAATATTGTTTAGCTCTTTTTTTGGTTCTAAAACAATATGCAGATGGCCGTGTTGTCGTATTTGGCCTCTTAGCACATTCAAACATAAATTCAATGATTGATTTAACCTCTAATGCTTGCGTATGAGCCCACACATGAGAGAAAAAAATCAGAAACTAGAAGAACAAAAGCAGTTTTACAAGTACTGTGGCCACTTCATTGACATAAAATACAAGCTTGCAAGCTTTAGTTCATGATCATGTGCTTTAAAAGTGTTTTGAGAGCCATTCGACAGGGCTTTGACTGGCAATGAGTGTTTAGGAATGTTTTTCAATCCTTATATTGGCAGAATCCATGGCTTTTCAGTCAAGTCGGAAGTTGGATTTTGATTGTACGTTGTATATTCAATGTGTGACAAAACCCTGGGCTTCACCAAACCACAAATAGAGCACATATTCATGGTTCCTTAAAGCTTTGTGCGTACGATACTTAAGGAATTTCTATTTGACATAACCCAGCAAGCATGTATTGTTTTTAAAAGATGTCTTATAGATGTCTAATAGACATCTAAAAATAGTCGTCTTTGCTAAAATAAGGCTACATTTTTCGGTTTTAGTGAAAATCTAATAGAAGTCTATGAATAGAGCAAAACTAGACTAGTCATCAAATAAACAGAAATGAAAGACTACACATATGAAGTCTGTCTAATCTGTCTATCTGACGACTAGTCTAGTTTTGGGCTATTCTTAGATGTCTATTAGATAATCACTGACTGCCCAAGTTTAGCCTTATTTTAGCCAAGCTGTCTACGTTTAGATGTCTATTAAACATTAGATTGTTTGCTGGAAAGTTGCAAAAAAAAAAAAAAAGGTTAAATGTTTGACAGTAACAAAATGACTGTCTTCATAGATCTTTTCATGATTTACACATCAAACACGATTCTAAACACATTAAAATGCATAATGTGGATGACAATTAAAATTGAATTATTGATTAAAGTAATTTCATTCTTTTGAGACTTTGCTGTGATTACTAACCATAGCGATCGTAATACATATCAGATTTTGTTTCTCTAATTGTACATTCATTTCATAATAGGGACAATTTCATTAAAGGTAACAGCACTGATTTAATTCATAGGCCACTATAAGGAGAACAAATGTTTTTAAATATTTTGGGAGTACGTTTACACGACATTACACTTTTCATTTTAAATACAGACGACTTCTAAAAGGTCTGTGTAGTGCATGCCAGGCAAGTGACAATGTCACATTGTAGTATCTTGAATGTTTCAAACATATTCCTGTAATCCTTAATTGAGTATGTTTACAGTACATGGACACCAATAATCGGATTTTATTAAGAGTCTACCATGTAAACAGCTATTTTTGATTTATTTAATCTGATTAAGGTCATAATCGAACAAAACAGAAATCGAATTGTGGAGTATGCAGATTTTAGAGACATTATTGAAGAGCAGTACAGACATGTAAACATCTTAAACTATTACTGTCATGTAGGATTTTCACAGCATTTTGCAAAAGGATATTAATATCAAATTCCATTAAAACTACACTATTCCAGCGGTTAATATCTTGTTTTTCAAGCGGGGCATGCATGAAATGTTCCCAAATGAAAGTTAAAGTAACGAAATGCAGTTAAAGTCGACAAATTAAGAATGACACATACAAAATTACATGAGGAAATGTGAATAGCGCAGTGACGTTAATTGAACTATGTGCTATAACATGTGAAACTCATGTAAACACCTTAATCATATTATTCTCTTATTCATTCTTATTCATTCATTTATTAAGGCAAACAATTCGATTACTGATGTCCATGTAAACCATTTTTTTTTGCACACACAGAAATTATATTGGTACTTTGAAGCCCATTTTCAAAGATTTCTTTTCAGACCCCAAAAAAATGCATGTGAATGAACGGACAAAAGCATAACAAATCTTCCGTTTTAGTTTCAAACAGTGTCGTGTAAGCGTCCTCTATAATTTAAACCAACATATTAAAGCTTGCAAAAGCCAAAACTTAAAGCTGCAGTATAATTTCTGCATCACTAGTGGCAGCAGAACTGCTAAAATGTTCAAAACGCACCCCAGACTTTCCAGTGGTCAAATAAAAAAAGCCACACCCCCATCTTACATGCCGCTGTGTCATAGTGAAGCCTCTTCAGTACGTCATTCTACATTTAACTTTAGTACAGAATCACACACGGCAGCTTTAATAAACAAAGTGTAGCTTTGACATTTTTCAAAAAACAACAAAAACAAAGGCGTTTTTTCCTACACTAGTCAGATCCAAAAACTGGGAGATTTGTACTCGCTAACACTGATAAAAGATATAAGAACGGTACAAAAACGATGGAGTACACTGTGCTAACAGCAACTGCACTAAGATCATGAGAGTGCATTATTTATGTCATCTCATTGTGTGTATGCCATCTACAGGATTCTTTCTGACACCGACCTGATCTGTTTCTTTTTTTTTTATGCTTTCCAAATATGACTCAAACTCAGTCTATCTTTTCCATTTCAGCAAGAGACACGTCTGTGCATCAACGACATGCTGAATTTCTTTGGTGGGAAGAACAAAAAAGTCCTTGAATGCCAGCGGAGTCCCGATTTGGTCGTACAGGCCGGTCCCTGTGAGGTGAGACAGACTGGAGACTACAGATCAGTGCAGTCAGAAACGGCTCCTTCCGGAATGGAATGTTTTATGCAACTAACATCGAAGGAGCCTTTCTCAACTGTGTGCTTGAATGAGCATCCAACTTAAGCTTAAGCAAACATACAACATTAACAACGTAAGTCTATTGGCATTCTACGTCATAACACGCAGCTTTATGAATCAATCTGACGAGCTCCAGTTGGAAGGCTTGAGTTACAATAGTGTCAGACCTTAGCCGAGCACATTGGACAATGCTTTCTACCAGATGTAGAATACTAAATATCACAATTACACAGTGACCACCAGAAATCAAAGAGACGATGCTTGAAATATATAAAAAAAGACAATTAATGAATAAACATCCACAAACATTATTGCAACACTCTATACGAGAACACATCATAACTAGCAACAGAATAACATAAACTACTTCAAATGCAAGTAGGGCAGACGGAATATACTGTAATTCATACTCTATAACAGGGATCACCAAACTTGTTCCTGGAGGGTCGGTGTCCTGCAGATTTTAGCTTCAACCCTAATCAAACCCACCCAACAAGGTAATCAAGGTTGTACTAGGTATACCTGAAACAACCAGGCAGATGTGTTGAGGCAAGTTAGAGCTAAACCCTGCAGGGAGCCGTACCTCCAGGAACAAGATGGGTGACCCTTGCTCTATAAGAATGTGCACGTTAGACAACATCAAAACAAAACAAGCACTGTGTCCTAACCAGATGCATAAAAAACGCTAAAGCAAAGCCAATCCATATCTGAGGTTTAGCTTTAAGTTATGCAAACTATTCTGAACCAATGAGATTTCAATGAGGGCGGGGCTAAACAGTAGATATTGCAGCAGGTGTTCTGTCTATTCTTGCTTTTATTTTTGTCACTTTATTATATTTATTCCAATCCATTAAATAATGATATAATATTTTTTTTTTTAGTTGTTTAGTTTTTCCTTTTCCTTATGGTTGTACTGATTTTCAAGTTTGTGGGTGCCACAGTTTAATTTAATTTTTATTTATTTATTTATTTATTTTAAGTTTCATATGCTGCATTTATTTGGCCAAAAGTACAGTAAAACAGTAATACTGTGAAATATTGGTACAATTTTGAATATCTGTTTTTTTGTTAAATATATAACATTCTTTTGTTTTCCTGCAATTTATTCCTAAGCAAAGCAATTTTTTAGCATCATAACTCCAGTCCTCAGTTTCACACAATCCCTCTGAAATCATTTTATCATGCTGCATTTGGCGAAGAAACATTTATTACAGCTATTATTATTTTTCATTAACTTAATATTTTTGTAGAAATTGCAACCCAGGCTCATTCTGATAATGTAACTCTGTATACAGCTTATTCCAAAGAGGTGCGCTATCTGCTCTTAGCCTAAATAGACACTTCAAAATCGGCATTTTAACCAGTTAAACTCTATAGTAAAAGATAACACACACAGCTGCCTAAAGAATGGCGTTTTCACACCGTTTACAGGTAGCTCACGTGCTCAGTATATTGGATCAGTTCAGTATGCTTACCATGTTACATAACTGCCCCCTGTTGGCCATGTATTTCTGGTGTAATACCATGTTGCAGGTTCACGCACTTTACTGTGGAGGTGTGTCGTGGATTCTCAGTAGCCATTTCTGTACATTACTGGAGACCGTTAAATACTTCCCAGGAACTACGTTTTTTTGCAGTTTTTTTTTTCACAAATCCACGAGAGGCCACTGTGTACGTTTTTTGAGATCTCAAATTTCTCTCGCGAGTGCCATAAGTGCCTGTTGTTCTCCACCAGAGTGCGCTGTTGACTGACTGTTTGACTGACTGACCCACCCCTTCCTTTCCTTAACCCAACCAATAGTATTTTAAAAAACACAGATTGACCTGCTCACCCTGTTCCCTAAAACCAACTGACAAACTTAAAAAGCAATTCAGAAAAAGAAAAGCCTGATTTTTACCATGTTTTACCACATTTTCACCTTGTTATTTACTTGTTCATTTAATTTTCATGTTCTGTTTTTGTTTTACCCGCTTTCTGGAAGCGTTTTTCACCAGACTCGAACCCCATCAACCTGGTCATCTCCTCTTAGAGTCTAAAGTCCACCGATGTACATGAAGAGCTAACTGGACGAACTGGTAACAGCTAGAAAGCCGTCCATACAAAGGTAAGCAGTAAGCTGGTAAAGGAACGACAACATACTGCCATGTAGTGTTTATTTAAAAAATTTCATGTAGTACGCATGAGTACTTCTGGCTACATAATTTCCGATCTCCAGAAATGTATATAGGACTACGCTTTCAGAATGAGTCTATGTTGAGAAATTGTGAGGCAGTTTTTTCATGATACTTTGAAAAATAGAACGTTTAAAAGAACAGCATATACTTAAAATAACATTTTGTAAAATTAAAAATGTCTCTATTTTCACTTTTGATCAATCAGTGCTTCCTGAATAAAAGCATAGTTTTCTTTCTTTTTTTAATTATGACACATAACACCAATATGTTTAAAGATAGAGTATATATAATATACTATATAATTCTTTCTTATCTTTTAAATAACTTTACTGCAGAGCACATGGTTAGGACACGGTGTAAATGATTGGCTAGCATATCAACTTTAAATTAAGCAGCAATAAGACAAGCATTGGCCCACAGTTTTCTACACTTTCATTATTTCTTTACTGACGTGACACCGGTAGCATTAGTGAGTCCTACAGTAAGACAACCAGTGAAAAAAAGACTAAGCCAATTTTGATTTCCGGTGCATGTTGTTCTTGACATCCTCATGCAGTGGGGCTGTTTGGACCCCTAAAGTGTACGTGAGAATCAAAACCCCACAGATCTTTGCAGAACCTCGACTGAGCACTTAACTCAGAGTGTGGTGTGCAGTCACGCTGCACGGCTTCCTTCAGCATCTACAATACCAACATGCTCAAAGCCAACATGCTAATTCTCATTAAAAATGTGGAATTCGCCCTCTCGCTTCCCAACAATTCCCATCAAAATCCACAAGTTCGCAACCTCATCCACTCCTAACAAGAATCTCCTTCTCGAACCCTCCCAGGTTTCTAAGCCATTTCTGCTTCTGGCTCAAGTCCAGCCTTCCATAAACAGACAACCTCTTTAGACCTGGTGTGTTTTATTTTAATATTAAACAAATTGTGCTCCCGATCTCAAACTGATTGAATGATACTTGGCTTTTTCCGTCAAATATCCTTTTAGTCTCCCTTTCATGACATGTACAGCATAAATCAGGTGTCATTGCATTGATCGCAAGGTGACTAAAACGCATAGCTACGGTATGTACAGTAAATACGCTATATATAATTATATCCACTATCCAGAACAAAAGTTACTTATCTTTAAAATGACGACTTTGGTTCATTACCCCAGGCAAGTACGTTTATCTTTAAATGTAAAAGACCTCATGCACGCTAAACGAGAAGCATTTAAATAACGTTTAGGGCTATCGCTTACGCCTGGAACTTAAAGAACAAAACAAAACACACACACAGGAAACAGCTCGGATGAAAATGTTCAACCTAGGAGCCAACTCTCTGACTAGCATCTGGTTCTAGAGGGTTTCCAGCCAAGTAAACTGTCGTAATATATGTAAGGCACTACGAGGTAACAATGATAAACCTAAGACTGTGGAGGAATACGTCGCACAGATGTGCTGAGCGCACACATGCACGCAAACGCACAACTGACTACCGTGTTGAACATGCCTATGTTATTGTAACCACTTTGTGCAATCACATTGAAAGAGGAAAAACGAGTATCTATTGGTATCAGAAAGGTTCTTCATTAAATCAACGGGTGCAGACTGCTACATTCTACAAAGAGGGGCCCAGCTAACGAACTACGGTATGACAAACATATTTCCTTTTCTAATTGTGAACACAAAACAAAGAAAAGTCTATAAATACACTAAAAAGTTTTGTCGTCCTATTTCCAGAAGATTCCTCCAGGTGTTTTTTTTCTTCTTTTTTCGGAGAGAGCGCAGCGGAGAATGCACAATACCGCTCGTCGCATTTAATTTGGAAACGTTTAAGACAGTTCAAGGCCATCGTTGTTGTTTTTTTCTTTGAAGAGCAGCAGATATCCGTATTTCACCTTATCCAAAAAAAAATCATGTAGGAATTCACAACATCCACGTCGTGACCTCGGCTCAACAGTCAGTGAATGATTTCAAGAAAGCGAAAAGCAAACAAAATCTCCGCTGAATGGAACTCTGTCTCTCCCAAACGGCCTGTTGATGAGACCTTGTTGCGAAAGAAAAACAAAACAAAACTCCTTCTGTTTTAAAAGAAACAAAACCTCCAGATCAAGAAATAAAACGTTAACTGGCCCTTTTGAGAAGGCGAAATAAAACTCATCTGAAAAGAAAGTTCCTCAGTACCCTTCTGTTCCCTCTCAGAGTACACTACCTCTATCCGTCGGCGTCTTCATTGTCTTCAAGTTTAAGCATGACAGGAACAAGGGGATGGGGTTAAGGGTCGATAGGCTTCAGCATGTCTCTCTGTCTCTAGGTGGGATAAGGGGAGAAATGGTAAGCAGCGATTGGCTGGGCTCCAGTGTTTCAGCTTTAGAGGTAAGGGTACTGGTTCATCTTGGTGGGGCTCAGCGGGTATCCAGTGTAGACAGGAGAAGCACTGATGTAGGTCTGGTGGGCAAATTGGGCCTGGTATTGGCCATGGTGAAGGGTGGGCGAGGGCAGCACGCGGTGACCCATGCTTACAGGCACCTGGTGGACAATGCCTGGAGGATAGCTGGCGTGCTGGACTGCGTGACGAGCTGAACCCTGCGAAGCGACCAGGTGGGCCACTGTGCCAGTGGAGCCCAGGGCAGCAGGGGCAGTGTAAGTGTAGAGGTGTGGTTGCCCAGGCAGATGTGGAGCGGCCAGGTGCGGGTGAACGTTAGCCGTGTGGGTGGGGCTGTTGTGGAAGGAGTACTGCGCCTGGGTGGCCATAGTGGGGGTGATGTATGCCTGCTGCCGCCGGTGACCTCCGTTACGCTCAACTGCCATGTGCTGCTGGGCCTAAATGAGGTGATATGACCGTATTACTTTTATAGATTAATATATGATCTATGGCCCCGTTTACACTACCAGTTAAATGTGACCCAGTTCTGATTTTTTGCTCATATGTGACACAGATCGGATCTGTTCTATGACCGTGTAAAGCAAGACAATTTCTTCAATCGAGGCTAGTGTGGCGCAGATGCTAAAACCCACCTTTACGCATGCACAACATTGTAATTTTTATGGTAAGTGTGAACACATGAATTGGTTATGGGTCACAATTACAAGAACGTGTTAATGGACAGGCAAAAAAAATTCAGATATAGGCAACAAATCGGAATTGGGCATCCAGACCTGACAGTGTAAACGGGGCCTAAGAAAGCTGATATAAGATAATCAATGGAAATACCTGGCTGAGATTTAGAGGCTGCTGCTGAAAGGGGTGTGGTCCTGTGCGCTGCTGCCGGTATGCCCCACCTCCTGTCACTCCTCCTGATGTGTGGTTGTTGCCAGAGAAGCCTCCATTGGAGGTTTTGAACTTGTAGGTGGAGTTCTGGTGGTTCATGACATCTGCTGGAATTGATCAAATATATTAAGCAATTTTTTTTTATGAGTAACAACAATAAAGCTGGCATCTCAATTATAACAGTTCCACTTCCTAAAGTAAATAAAAAAATAAACGATAATCGGATTAGAGATGTCTAAAGAAATAAATTGTTTTCTAAAGAAAATTAATTAATGTATTTATTACAATATACTCCTTATAATTGTTTAGATTTTATAAGGTAATAATGAAAACACAGTGTTGCCAGATTGGGCGGTTTTAAATTTGATTGTGCGGGTAAAAAATGGCATTGGCGGATTGACAAAATATGGGTGTTTTTGAAACGTAACTTTTATTTGCAACTTATTCAACAAAACATAACTCTTGTGCTCCTACTCCATTAAGTTAGTAGTGACCAGTGCATAGCGCAAACCACGTGCGCCCACCCACAAGAGGAGGTGAAGGAAAGTTGTATCAAAATCTGACTCCTTGGACAAATCGGTAACACTTTACAATAAGGTTCATTAGTTAATGCATTTACTAACTAATAATGAAATACACTTGTACAGTATTTATTAATCATAATTGAACATTAACTAAAGCATTATTAACATCCAAGTCCATGCTTGTTAACATAACTAGTTAATAAACCATGAGTTAACATGAACTAACAATGAACAACTGTATTTTCATTAACTAACGTTAACTAGCATGAACAAATACGGTAGTAGATGTATTATTCATAGTTTGTTCATGTTAGTAAATGCATTAATTAACATTAACTTATGAACCGTATTGTAAAGTGTGACCGACAAATCTAACTCCCCTCTTGTGCACGCACATCTCGCAACGCCTGCAGTAAAACTCACAGGGGTTCATCATGACATTTTATCAATTTTTTTCCGCAATTGACAGCAAGAACAAACTTAGAAGCATTGTCTGATTGACAAGCAGCACCTAATTATGTTCATAAGAATTTAAAACACCAACCGGGGAGAATTTAACCTATTTCTAAAGTAAAACATACTCTAACATTAAGTGCAGTTTGTGGGTGAGAGGGGGCCTGCTGTGGTTCTGTGACTGCTGGTGTTGGTTGTTGTATAGTTAAAAATATCACAGTCAAAGTAACTAGCTTAATTTAAATACATTACAATTAAATAAAATATTAATCTAATATTTTGGGGATTTTTTTGTGCGCTTTGGCGGGTTTTGGACAGATATTGGGCTGGAAAAAGTCCGCTATATCTGGCAACACTGAACATAACATATATTTAAACATATTTAGATTATATTGTGTTAAATATAAATTAAATAGAAGTGGAATATATACATTTAAAAATATAAAATACAGATTATATTGTGTTAATTGTAGTAAGTGTGTAAATATTATCATTAAAATGTATTTCACAGCAGAATGCTATGACTGACAAATTATAAAGTATTCCTGAACTCTGTATAATACTATTTAAAAAACAATAACAGTCATCCCACTTGAGCTTGCATTGTCATAAAATATTCCTCTGGCAAGCTTAGCTGAATTACCTCTCAAACTATATTTACAACCCATAGATTCTGAAATGCCACATAAATCTGCGCTGCATATCAGAGGCTGTCAGTGAATTGTCACTTTAAATTGATGCTTGATTCAGGCCCTGCCAGAATCCCCTTTTTCTCTGTCATCTTATCAGCCTTTCCCCTGTCTCACCAGGCAAGAGTCTATCACACTCTCCCAGATTTTCGCTGGTCTGGCTCTTCAGCGGGGGGATGATGATGGTGCGGGGGTTCCCATTGCTGTAGTTATCCAGGACTGCACCTTTAGAGTCGTAGCCATTGGCGTTGGGGCCATTGGTCCGGGAGTCCACAGCGTAAGGGCTGGTATTGCTGGAATCAGAGTCAGGGGAATCGTGAACGGTCACACAGCTGATGACATTCTTCCTCTGTTTGGATGATGTGCTGTAAACAACATAAAACCGTAGGTTAATTATAATGCTTGAGTGACTCGTTAGAAATACAAACAAAGTGGTTTGCTTGTGAGGTTATTCAAGCACTTTTTGTGTAATAATACTTCACTGTGTATTTGTTGAGCAGTACATAAAGCTCCCCAAACCCCATAATTCATTGTTAAGGCATTATCTAGTATTTTCCCTGATCTGAATAGGCATTTAAATGTCAAAATGGAGCCTGGACTTGTAGCTCATGATTCATCAGTGATTCCACAAATTGTTTTTTATAAACGTTCATCAAATTGTAATAGCTTTGCCTCTGAAATGACTTTGACAAAATCAAGCACACAGGATGGAAAAAAACATTAACAAATAACATTAATCAAGCTTACCTTTACTTATATAGCACATTAAACAATATAAATTGTTTCTTTTTCCTGTTGAACATAAAACACTGTATTTAGAAGAATCTTTGGCCCTGTTTACACTGCCACTACTTTAAATGAGTCCGTTTACTATACAGTAAACTGCAACTCCATTTCAGGAAAGACAGAGTTAAGATGCCGTTCTTTTATCCCACGTGGATGCTATGAGGATAAACACAGGACCAAGACCTTAAGCATGGGGAGAATCAATGAATGAATGAATGGCAGCTTCTAAAATTGTCTGAGAGGCATCTCCTTTTTGCCCAGTGAGCCTACCTTGTGTTTTATTTGCTATTTTAAGCTATTTTTAAAAGATAAATATAATGTATAAAACTATACATTATTTATATTACTTCATAATACCTATAAATCTGATAAGCTTTTTATAGTAATGCACAATGCACAGATATTGGTGTTTCACAATGTTTTTACACTACATTATTTGACTCTACCAAGCTTCGCTTACAAAATTTGCAATGTTTAAATTGTTTTACTTACATTAAATCCAAATCCTAAATATCAAAAATGACAACAGATAGTAAAGATTTAATTCATTTCAGTTTAATGTTATCGATTAATGCACTTACTTGACAGATTTCATTCATTTTCCTTCAGTTTTTTCCCTGATTTATCACAACAGAATGAACCACCACTTGCATGACAGATTTATATATTTTAAATTTCAGGTGGTTTGTGAAATGTGTTTAATGTTTGGTAAAATAATTTCTAATGGCATCTTCATTTTTAGCTAATTACACGGTCTTGTTCCAATAGGTGGATTTAGAGGGTTTTGCATAAAAAGCAGATGTGGATTTAGCTGGTTTTAATGGTTTATGCAATATTCCCTGTTTTGCGCAAAGTATAATTCGCGTCTTTGGATGGAAGCATAGCTAATAGCTACCAGTTTCAAACATTCTTAAAAATATCTTCTACTGTGTTCAACAGAAGAAGAAAACTCAAACAAGTCTGGAATAAACATAATGATGGGTTCCACACAATTGATTTGTGTTAGGACAACATAAAGGAACTAAGTTACCTTGTTTGTTTTTCTAAATTTAAGTAGATTGAACATAAAACAATTAAGTTGTCCTAAAAAACCTCAAGAATTGTATCATTTCATTTATTCATCCAATCATTTATTAATTAATTAATTAATTAATTCATTCATTCATTCATTCATTCATTCATTCATTTTCTTTTCGGCTTAGTTAGTGGTTCATTCGGCTGTGGCGACCCCAGAATAATAAAGGGGCTAAGCCAATAACAAATAATAAATGAATGATTTTTTTTAAAGCTAATTAATTAAACTAACAAGTAACTCACATTATATTTTAAAAACAGTAACTTAAATATTATTACTTAAAAAAAAAAGTAATGAGTTACTTTACACTTTGAAAATTAAATGATTGTTGATGCTGCAAAATTAATTAATCATTAAACAGCTTGGGTTCATATTCTTTAAATAAAGCAACTCTGCAGATGACAATAGTCTCCTCATCCAGCTAAGTTCTATTCAATAATCCAAACATTAACACAATCTAATCAATTCCTACTGGGAAAAAAAAAACAGATTATGCCCTACATCATTTCCCGCTTTAGCTCACAAATATGTCTCATTACAGCTCGACCCATTTTTCTGACCTGGTGTTAGTGGGTTGTTTGAGGTCATCCTCCTCATCCGTGTCACTGCTGATGGTGATGATGCTGACCGCTGGGCTCGGGGTGTCGGGGATGATGATGGTTTGGCGTGGTGGGTTGTGTTGACCGTGGTGGTCTCGAGTAGTGCTACATGCCTGTTCACCTCCCCATCCACCGCCTGTGCAGGTCTGTGATGGGACGCAGGTGGAGGGAGGGCCATTTTGAACCACGGCACAGCGAGGCGGGGTGTTCTCTTTCACCCGTTTGGAGCGCTGAGGTGACGTCACCGGCTGGGTGGAGGACACGTCGTACCCTGACACGTTCCTGTGAAAGAATATATATCAGTACTTTTGTAATATATTTATTTAATTAGGGTGAGTAAATGATTATTTCAGTTTTGGGTGAACTATCCATTTAAGTGAGCTATTTAGAGAAATAAAAACATTGATAAAAATGACAGAACACTTGTAAATGTACCCGCAAGTTGTTGCTGTTAATCTGGTGTCTGCTGCCAAATTCCTGAATTATCTGACAAGCCCTATTTAACTGGCAGCTTAACTTTCCAGTTTTCACTGACTTGGCAAGATGGTAAGCTGTTCTAAAGTGTCTGAAACCTAAAGCCATCCTAAAGGGACTACAGCAACATGTGGAGTCTTCCCTGTGCATCACTAATGTGAAAGACTAGTAATGTGCTGTGGCTGCAGATGTGCTGTCATTCAAGGGCCTGTACACTTTCTGCTCATGTTTGCCTCCAGTAGTGTAACCTTCAGAAATTTTAGTTGTGTATTCCCTTTTTATACTACAATTGCTTTAAAGGGATAGCTGACCATAAAACAAAAAATTCTGTCATCGTTTACTCTCCCTTCACTTGTCACAAACCTGCTTAAGTTTCGTTTTACTGCTAAAAATAAAAGAAGAATGCTAGAAACCAGTAACTATTGACTTCCAAAATATTATTATTATTATTATTTTAAGTGATTGGTTACCTAATTCCAGCTTTCTTCAAATACTGTCCTAATAGTTCATCAGAATTAAGAAACCAGAGCAGCAATTGAGGGTGAGTAAACAGTATTTTTTCATTTTTAGGTAAACTATCCCTTTAATCCCAGTGATCCTTGTGCCACCCCATCCCAAAAAAGGTTTTTTGTCAAAGTTGAACACTTAAAACAATATCCTGTCTGATTTCCACCGAATCTAAACACAGTAAATCTGGTGCATTTTTGTTGCTTGTTTGTATAAAGTAAGGGATATCTGACCTGTTGTTCATCTGGTGCTGCTTGTTCTTTTTGGAGTTTGATTGGTTGTTGGATGGCTGTCTCATGACATGAGCCACACCCACATTAAGAGGTTGCTGAGGGGGCAGGGTGACGTGACCTGCCAGTAAGGCTGGCTGTTGCATAATGGGATTGTAATGGCTGCCATGGGGATGGGAATTCCTGAAACAAACAAAACAAGCATGATTAAAAAATGTCCTTTTATGAGTGCAGAAATGTTCCAAAGTGTGGAATTGGCAAGATTTTGTAATGTTTTTATAAAAGGTAAAGCATCTTTCTCACCAAGGTTGCAGTTTTTTTTAAAAGACATTTCTGTCTGTAATAAAAAAAAGTAGATTTTTCAGTATTTCTTTACTCGCCAATGTCACGTGATCCAACAGAGATTTTTTCTAATATGCTGATTTGATGCACAATTCACATTTCTTACGATTTTCACTGTTGAAAATGGTTGAGCTGTTTATCCTATACAGTCTTCCACCAAAAAAACATCTTCACAAGAACAGCAGTTGTTGTAAACATTTAAATGTCATAAATGTAATGCATTCTTGATTAATAAAATAAAACCTAATCCCAAACTTTAAGCACTAACATTAAGAACACACTTAACTACAAGCTTTAATCAATGTTAGAAAAATTGAAATGAACTAAAAATGAACTAAAATACTTGTACAGCATTTATTATTAATAACACCTACTAATGCATTATTAAAATCTAAAATTGTGCTTGTTTACATTAGTTAATGCACTATGAGTAAAAATGAACACATTAACTAATGTTGCTAATTAATGTAGATAGAATAATGTCTGTATTCTGTCAACCCTCCTGTTTTTCCCGAGATTCTCCCGTTTTTTAGTTCTATCCTGCTAACATCCCGTAAAGGTATTTTCCCATATTTCTCCCGTATTTTCATTCTTTCTATGAAGGGTGGCAATAAACATTAAGAGCCAATCCTCCCTATATGCAACCCATACCGCTGAGCCACCAGGGGGCGCCCCTTGCTCTTCAATGCGAGTCTGTTCTGTGCATTCGTTTTATTTAGGCAAGAAAACACGAAAGAAAATATACAAATGGCACGATTCCCTTCTTTTTCATTACAGGAAAATGAAAACGCACCCCTCGACGCACTCTATAGTGATAAATAGACGTTTTTTCCCAAACAGATTCTGCACATACGATTTGAAGTGGAGCGAAAGTCTGGGTTTTGGGTGCATGTTTGAACAGACATATCCACATAATTAATAATAATAACATCTAAAGATGTCGATCTTGGTGTTTTTTTTTTTTTCAAAAATCAAAAATCTATATGAATGATATTTATTCGTTGCTGTTTGATCAGAATGTGTAATTTATACAGTGAGGAACAGATTAATGAGATTTGATAACTTGATTATATTTCTTTATAATAGCTATTAATTTTAAAAAGCTAAACTGTTTACTAATTTATTTGCTGCTAATGTATACTATTTATTTTTTCCTTTGTAAATAGTAATAATAAAACTTATCACTTACCATTTAAACTGTTTATTTACAATGAAACAGCTCCAGAAAAAAATATATTTATTGATTTGGGGAAATTTTATTTATTTATTTTATGGTGGGCATATCTCTTATTTTAACATCCCAATGTTGACAGGTATGATCATCATCTTGAATCATGTACAGTATCTAAATGAGGATTAAATGCAATGCAACATTTGGCCAAAGAGGGCAGCAGTGCCTGCAATAAACATCAGATAAGCAGAGAACAGAAGGAGATCTCGGAGAAAAGCTCTATCTCTGCAGTAAAAGTGCGACACTTTTTCAGCTCAGGACTACCGAGCCCTCCAGGCTGAGCTTAAGGCGCTGATGTGATGATCTGCAGATATCAGCACACATTCATCAGTGATACATTCACTTCATGCTGGTCAGCAAGACCTGACTCCATTATCCTCACCTAGCCAGAAAAACTGTTTTAATACAAAAAAACCAACATAAATTACATACCCATTTAGAATATAATGAGAATCAGACTTAAAATATTCTCTTTCCTTCCTTTCAAATGAATAATTCAAAGGCATGTTGGCTTTGTAGGTGCATTTGCAGACTAAGCAACCTGGATAATTCAATCTGCTTTAGTTCATAATCTAGGAGATTATTAAAACCCAGTGTTGCGATACCAAATCACAGTGAAATATATGGATCATCAGATCTGTTGAGTTCCACATGACCTGTTTATAATCAGCGTGCTACAAGTATGTTTTCGCGAGGATATAATAGATTTTTTAAATGCTAATGGAGTCTCTATTAAGCATGATGAAACTAGCAGATCTGCTTAGCTAAATAAAACAAACAAGAGAGGAAAGCTTCTGTGGCATCAACATCTCGAAATGGAATAGAGTGGAACAGTTGGGTTGCAGAAATAAAAAAACTCATTCATTTTCACAATAAAGAAATTGATTTTGTACATTCACATTTATAGGCAGACCTACGAGCTATGAGGTTATTTGATAGTAAGAGCTTTTGTTTTGCCTTTAAAGAACATTATTTCTTTTTTTAATAACAATCATGTTCAACGGTGCTAATGTCAAAGCCACTAAATCTACTTAAATATTTGCATATTTTTAATATTTGAATATTCAAAATATTTTGCAAACTACCAGTTTCAAGAAATCTATATTTGGCAGAATAATCCAGATTTTCAACCACATGAAATACAATTGTAATACAGAGCTATTCTATTTTTCAAAAAAGCTCTACACTGTAAAAAATTCCTGGTTACCTTAAATTTTTAAGCTGAGTCAAATTTCCATTAAACTTATATTATGTTAAACTGACCAAAAACTGCTTGCATAACTTATAAAATTAAATTTAAACACGATTAACGTAGTTTAATAAGTTACAATGAACTAAAAACATATGCTGGCAGGACTAATTGTTCATATATTTTTTTAACAGTGTAAATAACATTTTTGGGGGCAATTTGAAAGAAAATTAATTGAAATAGAATAAATTATAAGGTCAAATTACTGACTTTAGTTTTTCGAGATTTTTTTTTTGAATATTAAGTAAGGAACATGTTCTGTGAAGATATTTAGTATTTTTCCTTCAGTGAATATATCAAAACTAGAAATATGGATTATTAAGAACATAAGTCATTCATTAATTTCCTTTGACCTAGTACTTTATCAGGGGTTGCCAGGGTGCAAATTACGGGGGGGTTGGGGGGGATTGAACCCCCTATTTAACCCTTAATCCCCTCTAGAGGACATGAAAACAAGATGTATGGGGGTCAACCTTTTAATATTGAGAAATAGTTCATTCTGATCTGTGTTAAATAATCATTTTTACCCTTATTAAGGTTCATACCTTTGTGAATGCATAATCGCACCAATCAGTCTAAGAAAAAAAAAAAACAGTTTGAAACTACAAGTCAACTACAAAGCACCAATGGAAAATTTTCACAAATTTTCACCCCGTAAATTTTCACAAGACTTTGTTTGTTTCTACATATAGCCTGAAAGTAAAGTTAAATTAGACATATAGTTTGTATAGTTTGGCCGACAGTAACCTCTGAAATAGCTAATCAGAGAATACTGTAGGTCAGAATACATTAAATATCAAAACACTAAAAGCCTAAATATGTTTTATTAATAAAACAGATTTAACTTAAATAAATACATAAATGACTAAAGCATGTATTACACAAACTAACATTACTGGAAAATTTGACCCCCGCTGATGTATAATTCGCACACTGGGGGTCGCCACAGTAGAATGAACCGCCAACTATTCCGGCATATGTTTTACGCAGCGGGTGCACCCTTCCACCTGCAACCCAGTACTAGGAAACATCCATACACTCTCGTATTCACACACACACTCATCCAATTCACTTATAGCGCATGTCTATATGTGAAACACGGGGAGAACATGCAAACTCCACACAGGAGTGCCAACTGGCCCAGCAGGTGCTCAAACCAGCAACCTTCTTGCTGTGAAACGATATATATATATATATATATATATATATATATATATATATATATATATATATATATATATATATATATATATATATATATATATATATATATATATATATATTTGTATTTTTTGGTAACCCTCTAGATCTTCAAAAAGTTGTATCTCAGCTAAATATGATCATATACTATCAAAACATTATTTTTACAGCTTATATAAAATGTATAAATCTCAATTTCCATAAGAAGATCCTTATTACTGGTTTTGTGGTCAAGGGTCAAGCTTTACCTGAACCTAAAAAATCCACAAGTTTTTATTTAACCAGAATTGTTTTCATGGCTGTATGTATTTAGATTTTTTTGGGGGGAGTGGGTGGAGCTAAAAAATGACTGACAGGCTTTCTCTCAGATTGGGGAATTTTCTGCAAATTTTCAGCACAAATTCCACTATTACACAACAAAAGCATGTACAATCGATTGACAATATCAGAGCTCACAATAGGCCCTTCTTCAACAGTTTATTAGTCACTGTTAAAAATCAATTTCCAAAAGAGAAAATGACTGAAGAACTAATTTGCACTCTATTTTAAAAATAATAACGCTTTCTCAAAACCGAAAGGCAATGGTGGACAGTCAAATTGATGTAGTGCTGTCTCACCTCCAGTTAGCCAGAGGCTGTGAGCTGGTCATGGAGTCTGGGATGACGGTGGCGTGTTGCACTGAAGTGTGTGTGAGCTGCTGCCACGCTGGAGGAAGGAGAATCTGTTGAGTACCAGATGGCCAGGCCTGCTGCAAGGTCAGAATGAAGGAAAAACACAGGGTTAGCATACAGAGGTCAGAGATTCATATCCAGCAGAAGGTCAAAAATCTACAGATAGGAGAGCTTATGCGATCCAGTATATGAATGTCTACTGGCTACTATAATGGACTCCTAAATGGACTCGTGTGATTTAATTGGCATCAGTGTGAAGACCCTGAACGTTAACCTGCTGCATCATATGGCTATGCAGCTAAACAGGCCAGGGTACTGGAGCCACATATTTAGAGAGAGGAGAAAAAGGATACGGCTATTTAGAGAAATGACCGCTAGTAAGTGCTAAACTGTGCCAAACAACCACCAAAGGGGTCATTTAGTTATTTAAGAGACCGTAGCGTCAGCATTTGGGCCTAGATTCAAGAGACACCACTGTTATGAGACATCACACATGGATAAAATTGGTTAGTCTTGTTTTCCACGGCAAAAATCTAAACGTTTTTGATTTAACATGCATTTAGTGGAGACGTGACAAAATATGTTAATTTTTGTTATATTGCTGTTGTCATGGTCACCAGCGATTCAACCTGTGCAGATCGCTGCTAAACACAGATCACATAGAACTACAAATCCGCCAGTTACTGATCCTGACTAACTGCAAACTTACAGCTGAAGCTGCTCATGGACTGATTTCAGGACTATATTCACAGCACACAAATACACACACTTTGCTGGGTCTTTTTGAACTGTGAGTGAACATTAGGTTGTGTTTTCCTTGCCTTGCCGTGTTTTTGACCTGCGCTTTGTTTTGTTTGTTTACGTTTTATGCTGCCTGCCTGTACTGACCATCTGCCTGTTATTTTGACTACAACTCTGGATCGCTTTTACTGTGCGTTCACACCGAAAGCAGTGAGAGCGTCCAAGGTCACTCTGACCGACCTGTCTGCCTTCAGCTTCGTTGGCGAGAGCGTCAAAATTCGCTACATTGATCTCATATTTAAAGGAGCTGTTGCAGCTTGTCAGTTATATTCCTGCATAAAACATGCTATCTACTGTGAAAATGTTGCGCACTTCTTATAAATGTCTACTAATCAACTTCGACTTTAAATATTCTGCTCTTTTGATTTCTCAATCAAATTTAATATGAAAAAAATTATTCATTGCATTGTGTACATCATTAATTAGAGTATATTTGAAATAAATCATTTTAAATTGATTAAACCCTTAATATAGAGTATATATTTGCTTTTGAAAGAGCTGTTTAACATTCATTTAGTAATTTTCCTTCAGCTTAGTCCTTTTATTCATTAGGGGCACCACAGCAGAATGAATCGCTTATACAGCATATGTTTTACACAGTGGATGAACTTCCAGCTGCAACCCAGTACTGGGAAACACCTACGCACTCACACATTCACACACATACACTACAAACAATTTAGTTTAATCAATTCACCTATAGCGCATGTCTTTGGACTATAAAAGAAACCGGAGCACCCAGAGGAAACCCTCAACAACATGGGAGGAACATGCAAACTCCACACAGAAATGCCAACTGACCCAGCTGGGACTCGAACCAGCAACCTTCTTGCTATGAACTGACAGTGCTAACCACTGAGCCACTGTGTCACCCTTTCTGAATTATCAACGACCAAAATTTTTGCTAAAAACATCTGACAGGAAAGTCGTCTACATTTTGGATGACCTAATGGTTAGTAAATTAACATCAAACCTTCAATTCTTACTTGTCTTAAGAGTAAATAGAATCATTTCGGTTAGTTTGTCTTAATATTTTTAGATTTAAAATGTAGTCATTTTGTTCTCAAGTAAATCTTTCTAGAATTACAGTAAGAAAGTTTCAATATTTGTACTTAAGCATGACAAAAATACAGAGCAACCCTCCCAACCAACCAATTAACACTGACTGTAGGTATACATGTTGTTAATGAATACTACTCAGTACTTAAATGTACAACTATAGTGTAATAAAAAAACCATGAAATAAAGTGTAAGCAAACTATATGTGAATCTGTTCGAACAAAACATAAACAGAAGAGATCAATTATACACAATTTCATAACAAATCCATCTTCTGATTATTCTCTTGGTCTCATAAATAATGATGATGTGAGAAGGACGGTCTGAAGAAACAAATTACAGACCAAATAAAAAAATAAATAAATACAAATCTCCCTGTGAAATAACAAAAAGCTTGTGCCACCACTTCTGCAGGAACTTCATTCATTTCCCTCCCTCAATTTCTTGGCACCAATATCTAGATGACAGGGCCCTGCATACTGCATACGGCCTTGGCTCCTGTCTATAAAAAAAGATAAGACCCTGCCTTAATAAAGAGATGTGGCATCTCCCAGGCAGTGCTGATGTGTTAGACATTTTCCAAATCAGCTCCGACTTTAATTAAATTCAGGGGCCCCATTCAGAGGCTTTGTGAGGAGCTGCTTTGTATGGCGGGTGAGGAGTGCGGGGAGTGCCAGGCATAATTTGCCCAGAGACGTGAGCTTGAAGAAGACTGTCTGCAGCTCTAATAGTTTAATGCAGCCTTATTGATTAGCAGTTTAATGTACAACTAATGAATTGTTTCTTTAATACCCTTTGCACATCTATTTACCAGCCCATCAGTATGGGCCACAGCGCTTGCACAAAAGAGGGAGGGCGAACCGTGGAAAAATGCTTTTTAAAAAAGCATGTTTGCTTTTCGAAAGGCTGTGATTACGCATTCAGTAATACAAGAAAAGAAAATAATGGTATTTGTCTGGAATTTTAACTATTTAAGGGCAACTTTATCAGTAGACTGCAGTGCTTTCCACAGGTTTGAAATATACTAGCGGGGGAAACTGGATTGAAACACACCTTTTACCTACAGCCCATAAATCGTTAACTAAATGCGACAAACAAAAAATAACGTGATTTTTAACAATATTTTCATTCATTATGACACTGTTACTTTTTCTTTTCAATGGGTTAAAGGTTTTTTTCCAAAATGAAAAAAGAAATCCACTATTTCTCTTTACCATTCAGGAGCCATGTGATCTTATTGGTAAAAGCTGCTCTATTTCTCTGTCAAGTTCATTTTGTACAGTACTGCCAAAGCATTCAGTACATGTATACAATGTGTAATATATTTACACCATCAAATTATTCAAACATACAGCAAATGAGAAATAAATGACAAAAAAAAGGAATAAAACAAACAATATCTCTGATTATATCTGGTTAACCACTTCTAATGGTGTATATACAGTACATTTTGCAGTCAGTTTAGATGACATTTCATCCTCTGCAGTGTAAAAAGTCATTTTGTGGCCTTGTAGATTTGATTAATATTAATATGTACACTTTATTTAATAAAATAAATTTCCTGATTTTAGGGCTTTTTTTTTGCTTTGAAATTAATTAAAAATGTCTGTAATAAAATCAAATCAATTTTATTATAAGAATTTAGGTGTTATTTTTGAATAATTTCAAAAAGTGAAAATATCAATTAAATCCAACGTAATTAAAATGAGCATTTTCAAATTAGGCAGGGGCACACAAGTCAGTATGTTTAGCCGAGGACCAGCTGCCCTCGCCAGGTACACGAGCGATGAGCGCCCGTCATGACCTTGAGGTGGACATCTCAGCAATTGTCAAAGGACATTTAAAAATATACACAATCTTTAGAAATAAACTGCGCATTTGAGTTTTAAACAACTACATTCTTTAAAAAACGAATTAATTGTTACTCAATCCATATATGTTATATTATTTTTTACAGTGTACGAGTATATTGTAAATTTTTTCTGAGTCGTTCAGATTAAAGAATTCATTCTTTCATTTTCTTTTCGGCTTAGTCCCTTAATTAATCAGGGGTCACCACAGCGGAATGAACGGCTAACTTAGCCAGCATATGTTTTATGTAGTGGATGTCCTTCCAGCTGCGACCCATCACTGGGAAACACTCATACACTTCCATTTAACACATACACTATGGACTATTTTGCCTAGCCAAATCACCTATAGCGCATGTCTGTGGACTGTGGGGGAAACCAGAGCACCCGGAGGAAACCTACGCCAACAAAACTTGCAAAAACGCATAAATTTAACGACAGCTTTAGAAAGCAAAAGCAAAAGTTGAATCCCCGACATTTTAGGAGATTTACAAACCCTGAACGAATCAAGTCTCTGTAGGTCGATGCAGAGCACATGAGACTGTTGACGGTTCTCGCGCACACACAAAAGCGGTATGAAACGTGTAGGGTGAGAGAACATTTTCCACTACTTAATCGATCGTGGATGTTCGTTATCTTGTGCGGATGCAAAAAAGTGTAAAAAGATGATAATAATAATAATAAACCCTTATAATAATAATAATAATAATAATAATAATAATAAGTGGCATCAAATATACTTGGGCGGCCGTTAATATACCTGGGCAGCCAGCCAAAGTAAATTCAATGTGTGGGAAGCACTGGACCCGTTAAATTTCAGTGCGAACAAAGTTACTTTCAAACTACAGTCAGGCTATCATTTGTTGTGCTTTTAATTTGTTACATTTATTGTTATTTTAACTATTTATGTAAATTAAATATACCTTTATTTTTGATGTTTTTGTCAGAGAAGTCAAATAAAACTCAAGCAGTTTCAAATAAATAAAATAATTTGAATATTGGATATAACAAAAATAAAAACATATATAAATACAAAAATAAGTGCATAAATAAATACCCTGAAGGCATGTGAATTTTTTAATTTTAAAATTAAACTTACATTTAAATGTATAAATTCAGCAACCTTCAATCTTTACAGTTTACCTGTGGGGAAACTTTTTTTGTCACTATAATTGTAATTCCCTTTAGCAGCAATAATAAATAAAACTTCATAGGTCACCTGAAACTGAAAGTTTTTTTGCCTCTTACTGTTTAATTAAGAATCAATCAATCAATAAATCAGTCAATCAAATAAATCCAACTTAAGAAATGGAAATATATATTTTAAAATACACACTTCATCATTCTAACCTCAACAAAACAAACAAAACCTTACAGCTGATCTGATAGAAACTGAAAATTTACCAGTTTAACATTTGCATCTATCTCTACATTAAATTTTTCCAGATGCACAAGGCCTAAAAGTGCATACTTCAAGTACATGTCAACACCTCTACATACTTCTTCCTCTTGTGACACAAATAATTTCATCCGAACTATGTCCCTAAAGCCCTTTGCCTACATTCCTGACACTCTGCATCCTCCTTTCTCACTCTGGGCTGGGTTGTGTAATTGTACCGTCTGGCCTGAAACGCTAACCCAGATAAGAGTAGAGTTTTCCATGCGAGGCCATCTCTTCGACCACCCCTCTAACAGCTTTTCTGCCCTCGCAGGGTGAAAGCCTTTTGTCACCCCCAGGGCTCTGAAAGCACCGCCGCTCCATCGCCAATTGTTTTCGCATTTTCTGCATTCCTGTTCCAGATAAAGGCAGAGGCCTTCTAGAAACCCACTCCACTGGCACCAGGAGCGATGTGGCCAGGCTGATTGGATTGAAGGGGGAGAAAAGCCGCTTGAGGCCCTACAGTAGTAATGAACAAGCATCCCAATCCCCAACTGCTTTTCCCAATCCAGCACTGTGATAATCACCAGTGGAATTTATGCACAGGCTTTCTTGAACGTGAGGAACATTGAAGATGTACTCAAGCAACGGTTCCCAACCTTTCTTTGCCTGAAAACCCCCTTTTTTCCCCTGGAAAATATTGTAAGGCCCCCCTCCACATTTATTGACATTATCGCTTATATAAGTTTGCAGTATATGTATGACAACCAAATGTTGTTTCAAACAAATGGTGTGTTTATTACTATATCTAGATATGTTTCTGCACAAATAATAGCCTAATGTAAAATATAAAAGCAAAACCTCACTAAGCCATTTGTTTTGGGTACCCCTTGCGGTATTGGGGATGGGTCATCTACAAATGTCTTATTAATTTGGAGGGCCTCATGCATTCATTAGCAAAAACTTTAGTGCAGATTATGCACTGTGGCTGGGTCAGGGACTCTTTGCTTCGAGAAAAAAACAAACCAAAACAAAACAGGTAGCTATCTTTAATTTATTTTTATTCTATCTTTAACTATCTTGTATTTCCTGCATTTTGTGTTTACAGTATTACTAGCGCTGCGACCCGAAATGTTTGGATCTTCCTGACCTTGATCCAGTATGCTTGGCTCATTAGCTGCTGAAGGCGAATCAATGACTTTCTTTTTTATGGTGGACGAATTACAAATTTGTTCATTTTTTGGTCAGCCAGGAGATAAAATGAACCAAGACAACATGATCAATCTCCCAATTGTCAAATTAAATCAGTAATCAGTGGTCAAATCGAGTCCATTCAGCAAAAATGGTGTCAATTTATCATGAAAGTTGTAGATATGACTCAGGCACCATGTTTTTGAAGCACGCCTTTAAATTTGTTTAAATTAAAAACAACTCAAGTGCGGTTGCTGTTCATTTGAATAACTCTAGTGTACACCAAAAAAAAAAAAAGACTGCAGATAGGATGGCTATTAATTCTCATCCAATAAACTCAGCTGCAGTTCAGTTTAGGGTTGTCGCGATATCATTAATTAATCTTACGATACTAGACCAGCTTAAGTATCACGATACCAAGTAGTATAGCAATACTGTAATTCATAACTCAAATTATATAAAATTTGTCAGATATACTATATTTTATGTTATAATAGGCCTATTTGAATGTAACTCATAATTCCCTTAAGGTCAAAAAGTATTTTTTGCACCCCACTTAACCTAAAATGGATTCATTCTTTTTATTTTGCAGATAACTGACCAAAAAATAAATAAATAAATAAAAATACAAATACAAATTAAACCGAATTAAATTTGTTACAAAAGAGCATTTTCCAACAAAATTTGGCTATATGAAGTGGTCAAAATTATTTCAATGTTTCCTGTTGCTATTTTGGGTTTTTCATCTATTTTTTTCCTCAGTCTTATCAAGTAACAATCCAAAATAATTGCAAATTTCACTTTGTGAATAGTTCTTTTTAAGAGATTGTCGCGTTTGTTGTAGCTACTAAATTATATTGACAGAAACAGAAATGAACCGATTTAGATGTGCGTTAAAAAAATAGAAAACATGCAATAGGCTACCATAAAAGGTGCCAATTCTACACAGTTATGCAACCTTTAAGGGCTCCACAGACTATTCAAATAAAATGGTCTAATGTTGCACAAACGTGTGATCATTTTGGTGACTTTTCCACATCCAGCATTATCTATTCTAGATAAACCATTAAAGGGACTAAGCTGAAAAGAAAATAAATGAATGAATGAATAAATGAATGAATGAATGAATGAATGATAAACTATTAATGACGATACTACCGTTTACAAACCACAGTGGCATCGGCAGTATTTTTTTTTCAGCCATAGTAGTATTGTGATACTACCATAATAATGGTAAACCATGCAACCCTAGTTTAAATTAAAAACATTTTATAGGGGGTTTAGGCTTTTACAATACTTTTGTTTAGTTTTCAGTTCAGTCTACAGGAGCCATGCCTTAATGTATCAATATCTTTTTGGTTTGGATACAACAAACCTAGAAAACTAAACTGAACACACACTATAAAACCCATATAAGCTGACAAAAATAACAAAATTTAGCTTGGCATTCATTCATTCATTCATTCAATATTTTCATCTAGTGGATTCAGCTTGATTTGTTAAGATCTGTTTATACCCAGATCAGGTCACTTTAAATGCTAAAGCTCTTCACAGTAGGATTGATTCTGACTGGCTGTCTGACTGTCAATGATTTAATGTTGTGTAATGTTAATTTCATAATGTCATTATTAGCATTATAGACATTGTTGTGAACAACTAGAATTGATATTAAGAGCTTCAGTAAATATCAACTTAAATGTTTGCCTTTTTTCACTCAACACTACAAGATGTGGAAAATAGACAAATTTGCTGACGAGTCATTATGATTTAAGCAAAATGTACAGCTAGAATATTGTTTAATAAAGAAAGTCGTGTGCCTTCGGAATGGCATGAGTGTGTGTTAATATTCTTTGCCTGAACTAAGAGTATAATCTTCAAAAAAGCAACAAGCGCTCAGCTCAGCAGTTCTGAAAAAGTTGTAGATAAATTACAAATTGGCTAAACAGCTCTGAACGTCTCGAATTTAAAAGCCGTCTGGGCCCTTCCTTGTGGCTCCCGAGGGTCGACAAATCCCTCAGCATCTACAGACCTCATTTAAAGCCAACCTCAGTCTTGCTCATCAAAGCGTGACTTCCTGTTAACTCCAGGAAAGAAGCACAGTTTCCTAGACCTCAGTGGAGGCAGGAAAGCAAAGCATCATTGAGGGGAAAATCTCCGGAAGGGGAAAGGCAGGTCATTGCGTTTGCTACAGCAGAGCATGCTGAGATAAATCCAACCCGGCTTCAATTAATCTATTGGCCATGAAATGAGAGTGTCTTCTGGATTTCGTTGAGGGGAGAGTGAATTATACTTATATCATTAAAACAAAGTAGGTCATGCTAATTGCTCCTCGTCGGAGCCAAACTCGGATGTAATTGAGAATTTGGGAAAGGCTGAGGGGTGTAATTAGTTTTGGAAATGTGGCTTTGTGTTGCTGTGGCGATGGGGGCAATGTCTGGCTGTACCTGTGTCAGAAGGCCTGGCTGGATCTGCAGAGGTTGGGCACCGGGGGCCTGTGTTACTATGGGAACTGCGTTCTCCATCCGCACAGAGTAGCCAGTGTGTTTAGAGGGCGATGCTTGCAAACCTGGTAAGAAATAACAGCGAAGTTATTGGACGGTAAAAACATAGAAATTCAAATTCTGTTACGATTTGCTTATTTTGAGTTTGTGCGACTTTTAGTAGAATCTTTTAGTTTGGCAGCTTTCTTTCATACAATGAACAAATAAACTACCACGAAGAGTCCCTTAAGGCTTATTTATAGTTCTGCATCTAGCGTACATGTATAGTCCGGCGCTGCTCATGAAATGTAACTATATATATATATATATATATATATAAAAAAAACTCATTGGATGAACTCAATTTAATTGAGGGCAGGATTTCCATCCAAAAAAATTGTTTAACTAAACAAACTTGTTCCAACCTGACTTTATCAAATAAAAGTTTAAATACATTTTAAACATCCAGTTGAATTCAAAATTATTCACCCACTTTGAATTTTTTTTTTTTAATATTTCCCAAATGATGTTTAACAGAGCAAGGAAATTTTCACAGTATGTATGATACTATTTTTTCTTCTGGAGAAAGTCTTATTTGTTTAATTTCGGCTAGAAAAAATAACTTTTTAATTTTATAAAAAAACATTTTAAGGTTAAAATTATTAGCCCCTTTAAGCTATAATTTTCATGGAATATCTACAGATTAAATAATCATAATATAAAAACTTGCCTAATTACCTTAACCTGCCTAGTTAAACTAATTAACCTAGTTAAGCCTTTAAATGTCACTTTAAGCTGAATAGAAGTGTCTTGAAAAATATCTATTTAAATATTATTTACTGTCATCATGGCAAAGGTAAAATAAATCAGTCATTAGAGGTGAGTTATTAAAACTATTATGTTTAGAAATGTGCTGAAGAAATCTTCTCTCCGTTAAAACAAATTGTAGAATAAAAATAAACCAAATAATTCTGACTTCAACTGTCCATAAAATGCATAAAAGTTATCCTAAATGAACATTAAAGAGCTATTTTAAGCATATTTTATGAGTTACATCTACAGTTGATTGAGACTGATCTCAGATTTAATTTTAAAACAGCTATTGCTCACTGAGCAAAGCAACAAACTGCATTTTTGCTAATTAAGCTACCAACACCCAAAGCATGTGTGCTTCTGAAGGTGGTAATTTCAAAACTCAAAGCATTACATGAAAACCTACTCAAAACTAAAGTGAAGATTAAACTCTAACACGTCTTATCAACTTTAAACACCTAAGGTTACTTTTACTGTCAGCATTTTTTAAATTCAATCGCACTCAAATCTGGGAACTACACATGCCCTAACCATGTAGTTGGACCGGCCAGATTCCTTCATGTTGTCATGAACCATTGTTGTCAATGGTTAACAAATGTAAGTATACTGAACGTAAAACAAATAAATTGGCCAAAGAAATTACAAGAATTGTGTTGTTTCAGCAGAAGTAAACATTTTTGGAGTATACATGTCGCAACATCGTAAACGTCGCAATGTTGACGAGCGTGGACGTGCTAAGAGCGTGGACGGTGGAGCGATTGTTTACAAGTGTGGAGTCCCATGAAGGAGCTCCAGATGGAAACTTTTGTTTTGTGTTTATCTTATGATTAAAGTCGTTGCATGTCCACCAGTTCCCGCTTCTGTATGAGTAAGTTTTACAGTAGCTACTTGTACATTAAGGTAGTGTGTTCAGAAAAAACAAAACACCCACAAAGAAGAGGAACATAAAAACCTACTGCCAGCTAGCGTTTCGAAAGTGTTATTGCACAGCAAAACAAACAGCACGCAGAAGTATAAATTCACGACTGCGTACAAGGCAGGTGCCGTGGGTCACAGCGATCACTCGACGCAGAAATATAAATCAGCCTTTACACTACACTACTATTCAAAAGTCTGAGGGCAACTTTTTTATGTTTCCTATCTAAGCAATGCTGCGTTTATTTATTCAACAATAAAACTGTAAAAAAAATTACTGTTAAATTATAATTTAAAATAAAAAAATGCTCAATTATTATAATTCTAATATGCAGATTATCTTAAAAACTATTTATTATTTAATTCTGTTGTCAAAAGTTCCAATGAAAAGCATTTATTATGAATATAAACCTTTTATAAATGCTTATTGTCGGTTTTGATTAATCTAAAGCATTAAAACTTTTTATTATTATAGCATATTTAAGTCATTCAACTTTGAACTAAAATAATTTTTTATTGTTGTACCTTGGTCCAAGTAGTTTAAGTAGAATTTTATAAGTGCATGACTACATAATTTCAGCATGATCCTCACATAAATCTTCTGTTTGATGACTTGGAATAGAAACCACTTACTGTATGAATCATTTTTATTATACATAAATGTTGTTTTTCTCCTATTTGTTTAATGCAAATACTGTAAATTGCCATTACATGGAAAAAGCTGGCAGACAGTTTAGAAAACAGATAATTAACATCAAGGAAATAGTGACAGAATTTAGCCAAAAGCGGTTTAATCTTGCTCCTGGAGCACCAATATTCTGAAGAAGTTAGCTTCAAAACATTTTTCTAGAAGTTTCTGGTGAGTCTGAAGATGCAAATTAACATTAAGATTCAGATGTGTATAATTTAAGTAGGAGCCATACCAAAAACAGATTTGGACTATCAGAAACATTTTAACCTAAATTACCTTGGAAGCCAGGTGGGCAGACGATGAGGGCCTGCTGGAAGGGATCGGGTCGGGCGGCACAGAGTTGCGGTGCACCGGGCTGGAGGGGCATCGTCCTGGGTGCCACGGCAGCCATGGGGGCCGCAGAAGGCTGGTAGAGTGCAGATTGGTAATTTAGTATGGAGACATCGGGATTGGTAAGGGAAAGGGTGGCACTGGTGGAAGAGGGAGCCAGGTTGGTGGCCTAAAGGAACGGATGGGATCAAACAAACAAAAGACAAACAAACAAAAGCATGAGGAAGTGGGTGTGGGGATTGAGTGGAGCAACGATGAGGGGCAAAATTTCAAACAATATCAAATAATGAACAAAAATGTTTCTTGAAATGCAGGGTGGAGGTGCAAAAAAATGGTTAGCCAATGGAAACATGCAAAGGAAACATGTTTATTGTAAAATCTTGAGCAATTTCACAGAACGAATACCCAAACCGTGTTGGTAACGAAAACGACATTAGGATTCAGGCATGTTCTATAAAATGACTTATTGAGCGTTAGGGAAGAGGAGGTGAGAGAGCTTCAATCAATGCTCTTGTGTTACAGTCTCCATCAATGCTAGGACCCTTCAACTCATTGAATTTGCCCGGTCTCATTAGCAACAGATAATGATCCCTCTTTGCGCTAAAGCTATGATTAAACATACACACAGATCTAACTGGTGAGGGGAGCGAAAATCTGTTCTTCGAAGCCTCTGTGCTGGATTTGCCCTCCAGTGCTTTTTAATCCGGCCTGACTGCAGCACATTCATCTGTTTATTCATCTATCAATGTGGAATTTGCGCCGTCTAGGAGGTTTGATGAACGAGGGAACTCCCTCTCCTCCATCTAGAACGCTGAACTGAATGTGCTTCTCAAAAGAGCTGTGCAGGTCCTTCTATCATAGTCGCTCTCATTCTCAAACAAAAACGCAAGCCAAGAATATAGCCAGAAGTAAAAATATTAGTGCGGTAACACCGCCAGATGTAGGAAAGAGTGTGATTGCTGTTCAAAATGATAAAGAAGGTCTGGGCCATGGCTTAGCAGTCAGTGCACATGCTTCGCTTTTAACATTTTGAGCCAAAGAGCTTATATGGGAAATCTGAGGTCGAGTCTGTCCTGCTAAAATTATAACAAAAAAGTAAAGAACCATGACTTAGTGGCCAGTGTGCATGCTCAGACATCATTATTTAGAGCTTTGGAGCTCATTTGGAAAGTTTGAATCTGATATAGTAAAGTCAGGGTTCCTAAAGGCAGTTTGAAAAGTATGAAATATGATTTGAGTCATTTCCAATTCTGTAAACGTATGGAAAAAGTGAATCAAAGTATGGATTTGTAGTTTTCTAAATATAAATATCATACAGTATGATTTTTTTCAGGGTGTTTGGAGGAGCAGGCTGACAGTGATGACAAAAAGATTACACTCAATCTGCTGGGGGGACTAGTCAGTCAGGCCTTCAAATGACTTTAACGTTTAGCTGAAAGACTAGAAAGCGAAGCACATTAACTTCATCAAATGATCATCAAATCTAAAAATAATCAAAAAATCATTGCTATTGCTAATACATAAACAGATACAGGATGTTCCTTGTTTTTTAATTAACTTATCTTATTTTAAACATTCAACAACTCTGATGACAAACAGAGCCCTTCTGTGAGGTAGCTTGAACAATTAAGTAATAAATAACATCAATTCTTCACTTTTGCATTTTAGTGCAACAGTAAATATAAGAAATGTAATATAAAAACAAATAGCACCTCAACTTAAAGTACCTGGCAGGCAATCCCAAGTTTACATATCTCACAGTTTGCTTTGGCAATGTTGTCGTCATCAACTTTTTAACACCTCCAGACCGCAGACATGCTTACGCTTTCCGCTTCACGCTGCATCCGTGTTCTACTTTGATCAGGAGTTAACGTCCGATTCCGAACGAGTCTGAAACCGCATAATCAGGCCCCATTGCCGATCATGTGATTGGATCTGGACATACCTAATCCATTTCATTTTAAAAAGCTTCCTGTTCTATTTCAGAAATATATCAATAATAAAAAATATTACACCCAAAAAGGTGTAAAGCAACACAAGATTAAGGGTCAAGTCTGAATAGGACACGTGTAAATGTTAAGACTTTGTAAAAAGTCTTTCTAAATTGTCATGCTGAATTTATAAAATGTCAATTTTTAGTATCTATTTGTCAATTTCTTCTTTATACATTTATTTATGTACAGTTGAAGTCAGGATTATTAAACCCTCTGAATTATTAGCCCCCCTCTCTGTTTATTTTTTTCCCCAATTTCTGTTTAACGGAGAAAATATATTTTTCAACACATTTCTAAACATAATAGTTTTAATAACTCGTTTCTAATAACTTTTATTGTTTATTTCATCTTTGCCATGATGACAGTACTTAATATTTTACAAGACACTTCTATACAGCTTAAAGTGACATTTAAAGGCTTAACTAGGTTTATTAGGTTAACTAGGCAGGTTAGGGTAATTAGGCAAGTAATTGTATAGCAATGATTTGTTCTGTAGACTGTCGGAAAAAAATATAACGCTTAATGGGGCTAATAATTTTGACCTTAAAATGTTTTTTCAAAGAAATTCTAAACTGCTTTTATTCTAGCCGAAATAAAACAAATAAGACTTTCTCCAGAGGAAAAAAATATTATAAGACATAAATTTAATTGCTCAGTTAAATATAACTTGGGGAAAAAATAAAAATAAAAAAATAACTCAAAGGGGGGCTAAAAATTAAGATTTTAACTGTATATAACATTAGTACAGGTAAATAATAATATTGTAGAGTGAGATTAATCATCTACACCAGTGATTCCCAACCTTTTTAACAAATAGACCCATATTTTATCAATCAAAATCAATAATGACCATTGGTAGATTTTAAATTATTGCAAGAACAGGTAATAATTAAAACAGTAACATAAATAAATGAACAACACACATTGTTAACTAATATTTACTATGTTTAAATAAAACAAAAATCTTACTGTATTTATAAAAATATATAAATCCACAATTTTTTATTTATTTATTTTTTTGACTAAAATTTGCTTTTGTGTGATCCAGTCTACGGTCGGAACAAAATCTGCACAGAGCTTGAATGAAAATGTAAATCCACTTTCTGATAGTGTGTAGTACTTAAAAAAAGGCAGAAATGCTTAAAGAAATTAGCTTTATGCTGTAATAAATACACTTTCAATAATTTGTTAAAAAGACAAAACAAACGGTCAGTAATTTTTATCATCAAACTGGTATCTGTTTCAACCTTCAAACTATTAATCACCCCTTACGGATCTTTGGTGGCCCCCAGGCTGGTAACCACTGATCTAGACCACTGATCTTCAATGCTCAAAACTGAACAATACAGTACACAAAAAGGATGCATCCAAACTCTGGTGCAGCATTAAAACCTGTTTGTTTAATGGAGGATTGTGTTATTTACTTTCATCTGTTACCAAAGCAATACTGTTTCATCTCATGCCACCGTTCGTAATTATAGACTTTTCATTAAGGTTTGTAGAGGGAGAATTCAGTACAGGCTTTTCATTTTTCATTTTCCCGTTTAGCAAGGCCGACGAGCACCGGGGGAGAGAGTTAATCAATACACCGCCATGGCATTCATCACACAAAATAAACACTTCAGCCTCACAGCTGGCTAATGCTACACAAGCTTATACCCTTCCGAACACACCCAAGACAGTGTTCGGGATGTTAGAGAGAAGCCGGAATGCTATAACATTACAGCCGTCTGACTTTTTGACTTTAGCCATGTTTATTCGAAGGGGGAAAAAGTCCGGGCTTGAGTCGATCTAAGAAGTCCGAAATGAAGGCATTATGGGATTCAAGCCTGGGCCTCTGTCAGCAGTTTAGACAAACGCTCCCCGGTGAAGCTAAACTGCACTGAGGCAAAACAGGAGGAAACAAAAGGAGAGAAGGAAACAAAGTGGTGCAATCCTTAAGGCTGCAAAGTACTAAAATGCAAGCCAAGCAGGAAGTAGAGGCTGTCATGTTGTTAATCAGCACATTGTGACAGAGGGCTGCAAGGCTGGAGACACGCACTCGCGCAAACACACGCGCACACACACACAAACAGTCTTGTTCCTATATCCCAGTGGGGACTCTCATAATGATGCTTCTACAAACCGTATATTCTATCCCCCTACACTCTCAGAAATAAAGGAACACAATCTGTCACTGGGGCAGTAGCTTTTAAAAGCTGCTTTTTTGTTGCAGTTCAACAGGGTCATGAAACCCCAAAACATATTTTTTGAGCTGTTGACAGTCATATATATGTCCCATGTTGCTAAAAACGCTATTAGGACATATATATTTCACTAAAAAGTTGGAGCAAAAATTCGTTCGTCTGGTTTGAAAAGAAATTTAGAAGCTACGTCATGGCCATGAGATAATTATGTAAATTTCAGCGTGGAAACTGGATGTCTGTACTGGCTGGTACGACATGACATCTTTAGGTTTTTAGCAATAATTCATGAGAAAGACTTGGTTTAAACCAATCAGAGCGCTCTATTGTGAATGAGGTGCAACTTCATTAATATGGATGATATAACTTCGAAGACTTCTTTTACCTGTTACAGTGTTCAGTGAGATGCCACATTGTGTTGCCAACCGTAATTAATACAAGTGAACGAAGAGAAATTGTTCGGAAACATGGGTCGTCAGTGTTGTGTTTATAAATGTGCCGTAACGAAGCTGCTAACATGCGACAACAATATGTTTGTAAGGAACATTTTTTACTCGAGAGCTTTTCGAATATGAAAATGGTGAAATTCAGATTTGCCGCTCGTCTTCTTTTTAAACAACGACACGGCTCCATTGGTGTTGATTGTCCTGTCTCTACAGATTTGGTAGGTGTGCGATCAATGTTTTTTGTTTATGTTTATTCATATGCTAAGTTAGTTAGTATCATCAGGAGTACTCTTTCAGTTTTTTAAAGACATACCTTAGTCTAAATGATTTAGTTACTCAGTTTACAGTATGTTAATATCACTACAATAATATGGACTGAAAGATCCGCTGTAAATTCTGCTCTCCAAATGTGAACATGTAAATACCCTAATCAAACTATTACCGTAGTGTAGGATTTTCACCACATATGATTTTTGCCACATTTTGTTAAAGGATAGTCTATACACACACAGCTGTTTGATAGTTGTAGTGCACTTAATAAAACTCCCTTTTTATGCAAATCCTTCCCTTTGTCGCCACTCAACATTCCCACCTAAACAAAGCTGAACTTACCCACGTTCCTGTTTTTTGTTTTTTTTCAAACTAGAGGTGTGACCCTTTAAAGAGGCATACTTATACTTAAAAAGTACAAATCTGTACAAAATTGAACCTCAAATGCACTAATGTGTGGCTGTAAAGAACAAAAAATATACCTTTTAAAAAAGTACCGCCCCAGTGACAGCATTGTACCTTTAGAGTATACCCTAACCCTAAACCCAACCCTCACAGGAAACATTCTGTATTTTTACATTTTCAAAATACTTAATTCTCTGTTATTTATTAGCTTGTTTACCGGTGGGTACTTCGATTTTGGTCACTAAAGGGACACAAGTCCCCATGTGTCTGTATGGATTCAGGATTAAGTCCTCACCGGGTTATAAAAACAAGCGCGCACACGCAAGCATGCACGCACACACACAGCCTAAATGGCCCATGATTTGACTGGTGTTCTGTCCACTGAAGGAAGCCATCCGATACTGCCAGTGGTCAATGGGGCAATGCTACACTAATTTCTTTGGATTGTCCCGCTGCTAATGAGTCTGTGCGTGTAGTGTAATTAATTATCTGCAGCTTTGAGGGGAATTTAAAGGAAGTAGGGATCAAAGAGGGTTTAGGTTGCAATTGAAAGTAAGGCTTTTATTAACATATGGCTTGTCATTGTTTGGGCTCTAACCTAGCTGTAGATTTGAGGTTGATTTTGCATTAAAAGACATTACGTCATAGCAAGCATGAAGAAACATTTAGTTGTATATGCAATAGTGTTAACATGACAATTGGAAATGTTTTTAAATGCATAAATGTTCTGTCGATGGCTTAATTATTTGCAAATATTTATTTTACATTTATTTAAATACAATTCTAGTCACTTCATTTTTTTTTATTTGAATTAATTATATTTTTATCTTCTTACTAAAATACAATTGTTTTGATAAATTACTATACTGCAGTAGATAATAAGCATAAAAATACAATGCCCTATGAAATCATTTTCTGTTTAATTTAATATTATTACTATTAATTATTATTTTATAATATTTATTATTTTCCTAGATTGCAAGTAATTATTTTTTTTTTTTTACATTTTTTTAGCTTAATTGTAATTACTAAAATAAATGTATTTATCAAAAACATACCCAGTTAATAGAAATCTTCCAAAATTATATAATTAGATAATTTAAAGTATGGTGGTAACCAGAGAGTAGACAGATTCACGATGAGCAAATGAAGACTATTTTTTAATTTAGGATGCAACATACAATCCTGCAGGTAGAGTATTATGTATATATAAATACAAATACATGCATGCATGCACATATACAGTTGAATTATTAGAATGATCAGAATTATTAGCACCCCTGTTAAGTTTTTCCCCAATTTCTGTTTAACGGAGAGAGGATTTTTTTTCAACACATTTCTAAACATAATAGTTTTAATAACTCATCTCTAATAACTGATTTATTTTATCTTTGCCATGATGACGGTAAATATTATTTGACTAGATATTCTTCAAGACACTTCTATACAGCTTAAAGTGACATTTAAAGGCTTAAGTTATATAGACTATCGAAAAAATATACAGCTTAAAGGGGCTAATAATTTTGACCTTAAAATGTTTTTTAAAGAAATTAAAAACTGCTTTTATTCTAGCAAAAATAAAACAAATAAGACTTTCTCCAGAAGACAAAATATTATCAGACATACTGTGAAAATTTCCTTGCCCTGTTAAACATAATTTGGGAAATATTAAAAAAGAAAAAAAATTAAAAGGGGGGCTAATAATTCTGACTTCAACTGTTTAATTGTTTATTTAAGTGTTCTGACTCTATGTTGATTGAATTTTTTTTTTACATTTTAATAAGCAGAAAGATGCTCAGTTAATTGAAATCTTCCAAAATGTTATAATTAGATCATTTGAAGTATGTTGGTAACCAGAGAGTGGACAGTTTCACGATGATCAAATGAAGACATTTGGGTTGCGTCATACAATCATGCCAGTACAGTAAAGTCACTGTTGTAAATATAACTGAAAGTATGAGTAAAAAGTAGCCCTCCAGAGTAGTAGGTATTACACTGTGAAAGGTTAACGTGTTTACGTTCAATTTGTGCGTGTGAAAACGTAACATTCTGTAGTTTATTTAGTTATTGTTTAAGGCAATTTCAGTCATCATACAGAAGGCATCTGTCTAATGATTTTGTGTCTTCTGTGTCTTGAAGTTGTTCTATATGCTGCAATTTTTCTATCTTCAATTTGTTTGGAGGGGAATCACAGGACTGATTATTCTACTTCAACCAATCACCATAGACGAGAAAAAATAAAGCAGTGACTGCAGGTTGAAGGAAAACAGTGGCGTAAAAGTACCTACACAGCACTAAAAATGTATTCAAGTCATAAGTCAAAGTGCACATTTTAAAAATTACTAAGTAAAGAACAATTCCTGTGAAAACCTACTCAATTACAGTCATTTGAGTGTTTGTTTGTAATTTGTTGCTTGACAGCACTGGTGGATACTGACCTGGCTATGCACAGTGTTCAGCTGGTTGTTGAAGGTCATGGTGAGATTGGTCGAGGTGCTGGGGGCTACATGTGTTATAAAGGGGGTCTTGCTCTGATTGACTGTATCGTACATGTTCACCCGACGCTTGCAAATCTCCATGTTCTGGAAGCAGGATTTGACACTGCAACAATCCAAAAAAACACTCGGTCAGCGATTTATTCATAATCCATTTAATTAAACAAACATCACAACACAATGAAAACTGACTGTGTGCTGTGAGGGAAGTCCAGCAAGTGGGTCATGGTGACGAAGGGGTGGTTGAGGGTCTCGATGGGTGTTATTCTCTTGTCTGCGTCGATGGTCAGCATTTTGGTCAGCAGGTCAATGAACTCTCTTCTGTCTGCCTTTTCTGCCAACATATCACTGCCCTCCAGGTCTGTGGTCATATTCACCTGCAGAAAGCACAAAACAAAGGCGGAGTCAGAAACATCATGACTGATATACTGAGACGTGCTTTAGGTATCCTTAAAGGTATCCATGGTTTGCTTTCTTATCCTGGTGCACTATTAGTTATTGCATCACAATGTCAACACAGAATCTGTGTCATAGAATTTCTCAAACTTTGGAATGATTTGATTTATTTATCATTCAGCAATAAAACCGCAAAGTTAAAAAAATAGTGTTTATTAATCGCATCCAAAACAAAAGTTTTTTTTTTTTTTACATAATTTAAATATGCTTTCACAACTGTGGATTGATTCTTTTGTCCTGAAACAGGGATTAAAATGTCACAATGTTGCTTTGTGCTCTTGGTGCGGTTCGCTTTCACACGGCAAAGTTTCTAAACGGACTAAAATAGCTAAAACACATTGGTCAGACTTTTACGGTTTATTTTGCCCAGTCCCGCTAAGCTGTCATGCGTCCTCATTTTAATTTATGACAGTAAGACATTATAAGCGAAAAGCTGCACTTTAACATTCAATAGTGACACCCACAGACATCGTCTCTAGATATAAATCAGAGGTAAGATTTTTTTTTTAATAGAGTCATTGGCTAGAATTATGAATTATAGGCTTTACATTATATAGAGAAATAACAGATAAACCAAGATTGCAGTTCGGTCAATTTTCCAAATGGATAAACAGCTCTCGATAATAGTTCAGCACAGAATTACTTTCGTATGTGACATGAAACGCACATTTACCGGTAGAAATGACCTCCCGCCCTACTGATAATTCTTTCTTTATACCTAATATACCTTTATACCTAAATACATCACAGATATGCTCACTGAATACAAACCTAACAGATCACTCAGATCATTAGGATCATATAAACTAGAAGTTCCAAGAGTTCAGTCAAAGCAGGGTGAATCAGCTTTTAGCCACTATGCCCCTCGCTGCTGGAATCAGCTTCCAGAAATGATCAGATGTGCTCCAACATTAGGCACATTCAAATCAAGACTGAAAACACATCTGTTTAGCTGTGCCTTTACTGAATGAGCACTGTGCTGCGTCCGACAGATTTCACTATCATGTTTTTCTCTTCTTCTTCATTCTTTTATATCACATTTTACCCGTTTTTATGTTTTGTTTTGTTTTTACGCATTTTTATTATTTGTTTTTATTTTTATTTTACTTGTTTCTTTTATTATTGTTTATGTAAAGCACTTTGAATTGCCATTGTCTATGAAATGTGCTATATAAATAAACTTGCCTTGCCTTTATATAGCCATATATACAGTATGTCTATTCACTTGTTAAGTCGTGACGTATCGGTGACATATGAAATACTGTTTCCAAAATACTGTGTCCAAGCCGCAACTCATTTGAATTGAGAAAAAAATAGTTTATGCCCACTTTTTAGTCACATCACTATTTAAAGAGTTTTTTTTTTTTTTCAACAAAAGAACAGTGGTATTAGTATCTCATAACAAGTACAGCAGTTTTTATTAGTCATTCTAACATGCACACAAATGCTTTAAAAAGGCCAAAATGAAAGGACATTATAAAACAAATTTAAAAAAACATATTCACTGAGTACTCTCAAGAAAAATCCAGAAGGAGAACCAAATGCGCCAGAACACCTCAGATTATAGATGTAAATTATAGGTTAATTTTCCACTGGTAGAAGTCTGGTTGCCTGACATGAAATGTGATTATAATATTATTTATTACTATTGCTTACTATTAAATAAATAAATAATAATTATTTATTTAATTATTAATAATAATTAATTAATTATTAATAATAATAATAATAATAAAAAGTAATAAATAATACAATTTAAAAAAACATAAAATAAAAAATTATTTATATATATTATTATTATATATTATTTATTACTATGTTTAATTTATTCATTTAAAGGTAAGTAGTAGAAATAAATAATATTATATAATATATATAAAAATAAATTATATGATTTTTTAAAACTTGTTTTTCACTCAATTTAAATTGAATTTTATTATAATTTTTTCAAGCAGAAAGATGCTCAGTGCATTTAAACTTTCCAAATTAGCTGAATTACTTTGTTGACAAAAAAAATAAGATATTTTAAAGGATGTTTGCAATCACACAACAAATTAAGTTCCATAAACCAGCACAGAAAAATTTTCATGCAAAATATATTAAATTAATAGTAATAAATACTGTACATGTAATAATAAATAATATACAGATATAAATAAATTACACGCACACTCTGGTTTTACAATTTACAGTTACAGTAACAGTATGTTTGATAAAATCATACAATTTTTTTAAAGCATAATGATTTATTCCATAAATTACTGTTTCATGGGCCTCACGGTGGAGCAGTGGGTAGCAGTTTGTATGTTCTCTCCGTGTTGGCATGGGTTTCCTCCGAGTGCTCTGGTTTCCCTCACAAGTCCAAAGACATGTGGTATAGGTGAATTGGGTAAGCTAAATTGTTTGTAATGTATGTGTGTGTATTGATGTTTCACAGTGATGGGTGGCGGCTGGAAGGGCATCCACTGCATAAAACATAGACTGGACAAGTTGGAGGTTCATTCCGCTGTGGCGTGCCCCAGAAGGAAATAAGCCGAAAAGAAAATGAATGAATGAATGAATTACTGTTCCATAAATAAATAAAAACACCTGTAAGGCTCAAACAAAATTCTGAAAGGAAAAAAATCTGCATTTAATGTAAAGCGGCTTATTTGTAGATACGCTAGACTGTGTGCTATTGAATTCAGGAATTGAGAAAACTAGCAGCCATAACTGCAGAATAAGACATCTATAGGAAGTGAATGTGTGTACAATACAAGCCTGGTGGTCTGTGGATGAAGGAATCTGTCAGCTGTTTATTCTGATCCACCGTACGTATCTTAGAGCTCTGGTAAATAATGCATGTGCGTATTTGTGTGTGAAGAACTCCCGCAGTGCTTGACGTGTACAGCTCTATTAATATACACAGGTCTGCCAGTCATTTCTCAGAGGATAGCCATAACCTTTCTCATGTTTTCCAAATATTTGCCCTCGAATTTACAGCTATTCAGAGAGTCTCTGAGGAAAGCTTTAGATGCCGGGTCACATATTCCCATCTGCCTGATGGTCTCAAAATCTGAGACACAATCTTTACACCTTACCCCTTTTTTCAGGTTTTTAAGTCTAAGAGAGTTTGAGAGACATAAATCATACAATTATGAAAATCAAAAATGAATTGTGAGTAAACTGCAATTACATCACAATACTTTGAAAAATGTATTTACATGTGTTTATGTGTGCGTGTATATGAGATATATATTTGAATTATTAACCCCCAGTAATTTCTTTCCCCCAATTTCTGTTTAAAATAGAGAAGATTTTTTTCAACACATTTCTGAACATAATAGTTTTATTAACTCTTCTCTAATAACTGATTTATGTTATCTTTGCCATGATGACAGTAAATAATATTTGACCAGATATTTTTCAGGACACTATACAGCTTAAAGTGATGCTTTGTTCTGTAGACTATTGAAATAAAATTTAGCCTAAAGGGTTGTTTAGCTTAAAAAATGGTGGTTAAAAAGATAATTACTGCTTTTATTCTAGCCGAAATAAAACAAATAAGACTTTCTCCAGAAGAAAAAAATATTATCAGACATACTGTAAAAATTTTCTTGCTCTGTTAAACATAATTTGTAAAATATTTAAAAATGAAAAAAAAAAAAATTAAAGGGGGGCTTATAATTCTGACTAACATATAAATTACACAAACACATTATATAATATGAAATAAATACATTTTGTGTAATTAACTAAAACAATATCAATTTAATAAGAAATTACACAAATACACATTCTAGTGAAGAATAAACTTGGATAATAATACGACTAAAATAAAACTATAATATTATACATTTAATAAAAAAATTGCACAAACACAAATAAAATATTTGTAATATAAATAACTTTTGTAATTACCTAAAAAATGATCAAAATAATAATAAATTACACAAACACAAATAAAATTGAATAATAAACTTGCATAATAATAGGACAATAATATATGAAATAAATAACTTCTGTAAATATTTAAAAATATTTTAGTCAATAACAAATTAAATAAACACGAATAAGACGACGCAGTGGGTAGCGATGTCGCCTCATAGCAAGAAGGTCGCTGGTTCGAACCTCGGCTGGGTCAGTTGGCGTTTCTGTGTGGAGTTTGCACGTTCTCCCCGTATTTGCGTGGGTTTCCCTCGGGGTGCTCTGGTGTCTCCCACAGTCCAAAGACATGTGGTACAGGTGAATTGGGTAGGCTAAAATAGTCCATAGTGTATGAGTGTGTGTGGATGTTCCCCACAGATGGGCTGCAGCAGGAAGGGCATCCGCTACGTAAAACTTATGCAGGATAAGTTTGCGGTTCATTCCGCTGTGGCAACCTCAGATTAATAAAGGGACTAAGCCGAAAAGAAAACAAATGAATAAAAATGAATAATATAATCTATGATATATAATACAATATAATATAATATAATATAATATAATATAATATAATATAATATAATATAATATAATATAATATAATATAATATAATATAATATAATATAATAATTACTTATTTATTAAAAATAACATTAAATAAATGCAACATAAAAAACTACAACACTTTATTTCCAGAATCAAATATAAATAAAGAAGAAATGGAAAAGTTTGCAAGATTTGAATATGACCTCGATGTATCAAAGAAAAGTTCAAATCTGTTTACAAAAATCAGCTCTGGGACATAAAAGCGGCTGTATTTGTAGAAACACGCTGTTTTGCCAGAGGTGAAATGCAGTGCAGCACAGCTTTTTTTATTATTATTATTGGGCATCCCTGTCACAGAGGGCTAACGTGTTTTTCACAGTGCCATGCTGTTTATCTGTGTCCGAAACCTCCCTGAGCTATCAGATAAAGCAGTCAGCGCCGTAATTCATGCATGCTATTTCAGTCCATCACCCTGCTGCATGATAAAGAGAAAATCTCTGAAATAATCACTGAGGACGCTGAATATGAAGCACAGGCGACTGCAGAGCTGCTGTACACAAATCCTGCAGAAAGCACAGTTAGTGAACTGTCTGCTGAAGATGATGAAACCCAGAACAATCATTCTTCTTGCTCTCTGTTTCACATCTGACTGCTAGATTCAAATGAGCTCGATTCACAAGTGCTGCAACAAAATAAAGACAGGTGCAGATCATGGAGACAGCGGTGCAGACGCTCATCATATATACTGCACACACTCTCTCTCTCTCTCTCTCTCTCTAGTCATAGTTTCAAAAGATATAATGACTTATTTAATAAAGTAATACATAAACTGTAATGAATAATGAAGACCATCTTAAATAATTTTTCCTTGTTTGCAACTTTGGGATGAGATTCCTATAAATATTACTACAAAAAATAATAAAAATAAATAAATGAATATATAGATAGATAAATAAATAAATAAATAAATAAATAAAAATAATAATTATTGCTACTTTTTTCCTTGCAGCTATGTGAGATATACACACACACACACACACACACACACACACACACACACACACACACACACAGACAAAATAATTATTATTAGGGGGCAGCACGGTGGCAAAGTGGGTAGCACATTCACGTCAAAGCTAGAAGGTCACTGGTTCGAACCCCGGCTGCGTCAGTTGGCATTTGTGCGTGGAGTTTGTATGTTCTCACCGAGTTTGTGTGGGTTTCCTCATGATGAATAAGTAATAAATAATTAGACTTAAATAAGAGGTAATATATAATACAGTCGGATGTTGGATGATATATATATAAAATTTATAATCACCATCATAATACAATGATATACATAGTTATTGATATTAATGTCTGTTATTACTAGCTATTACTTTCCCCAAATTAAATTCAGATTTACTATTATATAAATAAATAACGATTGCAAATATTTTTCTTGTTTGATAAATAACATTAATACTTTTATTCTAATTTATTATGAAACGATAGTTTAATTTAAAATTAATATTGTTGATGTTATAATTGATTATAAAACAAACATAAAATGCTTTTTTATTTTTGTCCTTGCTTGTTTGCAAGAACTTCATCATGTTTTGTAAAATTAATAATTACCAATACTACTTCCACTGCTGCTAAAAATAATAACATCCACTACTAATTTACTACTGATGTCAGTAAAAAAATCATTAGAATGCATTATGAAACAAACAAAAAAGTAAATATATAACTAATTAAATAAAATGTGTGTTTTTTATTACTGTTATTATTATTATTAGGGTGACACGGTAGCTCAGTGGTTAGCACTGTCACCTCACAGAAAGTAGGTCGCTGGTTCGAGTCCCAGCTGGGCCAGTTTGCATTTCTGTGTGGAGTTTGCATGTTCTACCCGTGTTCGCATGGGTTTCCTTCTTGTGCACCGGTTTTCCCCACAGTCGAAACACATGCGCTATACGTAAATTGGCCGTAGTGTGTGAATATGTGTGTGAATGAGTGTGTATGGATGTTTCCCAGTACTGGGTTGTAGCTGGAAGGGCATCCGCTGCATAAAACATATACTGGATAAGTTGGTGGTTCATTCTGCTGTGGCGACCCCAGATGAATAAAAGGACTAATCCGAAGGAAAAATGAATGAATGAATGAATGAATGAATTATTATTATTATTATTATTATCATTATTATTATTAACAATAATTATATTTTATTTTATCATGCCTGATTCATCCTTGCAGCTTGCTGAACATTTTTTTTTTCATCATTGTATCTCACTGTGATCTTAAAACAGCTTGATGGTATAACAATGAACTAGACTAGTGTATGCAAAAGTGCACTAAGCACTAGTTTAAAATTAACCGTACACTATAGACTACAGCGCTAGTCAGTACTCAGACCAAAACAGCAGAGACCCTGGCCTGAAAATAAGCCTGTAGTTCTGATGTTATTCTACTAAAACAAGGCGTTTGTGAAAAACACGCCCATGAGCACATCACAGATTAGCATATTTCCATCAATTCATCTTAATCTCTAGTAAATTAGATCAGCCATTTTTATCTGATGAACCAGGATAGAGTCGGTTCTTGTGGGAAAACCCAAATTGAGCTTTGCGTCATTGTTGGCAAAAGCGTGACCCAGCCTGTTCAGGCATCTGACGTGCTGATTTCAATAACTCGCAATCAAACTGAAGGTCATAAGTCATGTATCTTATCGGTAAACGTCTCCTGAGGGGATACAGTTTCCATTGTGCTTTTCTGAGTCCTCAGTTACGTAACAGCCCAGTGTTTTTAGTGTGCTGGAAACTCTCCACACAGAGACAGAGACTAAACATTTTTGAGGGTGAGGAAGGTTATTATTAGCCATGAGCCAGATTTCTTGGAGAGCTGAAGAACAAAGGTACGAAACTCCTACCTGCGCCATATCATCCAGGCAGTTGAAGATGTATTTGCGAGCCTCTTTAGATTTGATGCCCGTCTCTGCCTCGTGGTCCTCGGGGGTCTGAGGATTCAAACATGATTATATTGTCAACATTATCCTGGTGATTTTGTGGTCAGTGTCAGTGTTTTAATTAATGAATGCTACAGATCTATTTAAATTTATGTCGCTATACTTGATATATTTAAATAATTGATACAAACATTAATAAAAACTATACAAACATTTAATACATAAACTTTAACTAATATTTCAAACAAAAATGAAAACTTGATGTATCATAATAATTAAAACAAAAATAATAAACACCACACAGGTGTATAAAATAAATAATAAATAAATGATTTACCAAAATAATTAAAACAAAAATAATAAACAGGCATATAAATAAATAAATAAATAAATAAATAAATAAATAAATACTTGATGTACCAAAATAATTAAAACAAAATAATAAACAGGCACATAAAATACATAAATAGATACTTGATGTACCAAAACAATTAAAATAAAAAATAAGAAGGCATATAAAAACAAACACACAAACAAATACATGAAAAAACAAACAAATAAATAAATAAATACTTGAAGTACAAAAAAAAAAAAAACAGGCATAAAAATAAATAAATAGATAATTAAATTAATAAATAATTAATACATAAATAATTAATTTACCTAAATAATTAAAACAAAAATAATAAACAGGCATATAAATAAATAAATATATAAATAAATAAATAAACAAACAAATAAATAAATAAATAAATAAATAAACAAAATTAATACTTGAAGTAATAAAAAAATAATAAACAGGCATGTAAAAACAAACTCATAACAAACAAACAAACAAACAAACAAACAAACAAACAAACAAACAAACAAACAAACAAACAAACAAATAAATAAATAAATAAATGATTTAAGTAAAAAAAATACTGTATAATTCAAAAAGTAACTGAGAACTTTAAAATTGCTGAACTCTAAAAGATTAACCTTATCTTTGGGAAGTACTTGACTACTTGAGTATTTCTACAGTCAGATCTAAGCATTGAGGGCCAAAAAGGTTTATGGGATTATTGACTACGCAGGAAAGAAACTTTTTGTAGTTTTATTGGATCTGTATTATATATTTATATGGGGGGTTGAGAATGAAACTTGCAGGATCACTGGGGTTCAATAACATCAAAGTTTCCCCATCTGAAGCTTTGTGAAGTTCACAGAAAGTTAATCTGAAGAGAAAACTCTATTGACTGTGGGCAAGCAGCCACCGGCCCGGTACGGATGGGGGAATGTGGAGAGAGACAAAAGGGAAGAAGAATGGGAACGGGACGTTAAGCAGGATTTATTCCACATCGCTCCGGTTGCCAAGTCTAACATAAAACTCGTTTAGCTCACATGAGCCTCTCAGTCAGTTTACAGTGTGTTGCGGACACATTAGTTTAGAGTAAAGATAATTCCCATAAACAATAGTCATTTAAATGTAATTAATTGATACATATTTAACCAGAGATCAGTGGTTACTAGTTTTTATAATTCATCCTCTATGGATGCACCAGCCCTAAAAATCAACAGTATCGTACATGTACACAATTGCAAACTGTTTGTGTTACTGTACGTGTGTTATTTAATTCCCAAATATACACAGAATTATGTGGATGTTACTGAAAATCTGGAGAATATGAAAAGGTCAACATTTGCTAATGAATGTTCGTAATATGCTGAAGGCCTATGCCATTAAGTTATAACTTATTAACCCACTCAAATGTTTCATTTTTATTTAACTTAACAAAGCTAAATATACCAGCTGAGTTAGATGATATGCTAATCCATTTAACATAATTAATCAATCTGATAATGGAACAAAACAACACACAAAACACGTACACACACACATACAGCACTCAGCATATATGAGTACACCCCCCCCCCTCAAATCTCTAATTTAACAAATGTTTTCTATAGGATGATTCACAATATTATATTTGTGCATGTACATTAGTTTAGTCAGTACTGAAGCCAAATCTGGAGCTAATCTAACAAAATAACTTTGGCTGCGTCCGAAAACGCATACTTCCATACTATATAGTACGCTAAAATTTGTATGCGAGCCAAGTAGTATGTCCGAATTCATAGAATTCGAAAAACAGTATGCAAGAAGTACCCGGATGACTTACTACTTCTGGCGAGATTCTAGAGTGCGCATCCCATGCATGCTGCGCTATCCCATAATGCCCCGCGAGCGAATTCATGAATGGGAGTAAAGCAACGCAATTGACGCAGGCAGATCATGTGACCATGACAAAATGGCGGATGTAATACGTCCGAATTCCATTCCTACTTTTCACATTCATACTGTATAGAACATACTTTTCTAACGGCCGAGTAGTACGTTTAAGTTCAAATGCAGTACCTACTGAGTAGTAGGCAGTTTCGGACGCAGCCTTAGAGTATTGGTTCAAAAAATAGTAGCCCAAATTTATTGCTAGGGAAAAATATTAAATACGATTTTCAAAAATAGCAGAAATCAAGAGAAGCAAAAAATATATAAATTTTTGTTGAAATTTTGTAGGTTGTAATTATTTTCTTTTGCAATATTTTGCATGAATTTAAATGTATTATCTTTCAATTTCTAAAGATGTTCTGTGACTTAAATACTATTTTAATAAATATGTCTGTTTAATAAATCTGTTTTCTTTAAATGCACAAATATATATTACCCATATTCACTGAGAAATGGATAAAAATATTAATTTTCAAAATGTACTCATATATGCTGAGCACTGTATATACCCTAAACCAGTGGTTCTCAAACTGTGGTACATGTACCACTTGTGGTACGCGAGCCTCCTTCTAGTGGTACGCGGAAGAATACTGAATAACGACAGGAAAAAATACTCAGTTTTAGGCTAATTTATCTGGATGTGATTCAAGTGTAGCGGGACACAGAACATATACTCAAGCAACTTTGCCATGCTTGAAGCTAGAATATAGCCTATTTAAAGTTAGTCTCTGTATGCGGTTAACACAAACTGCGGTCCACTTAAGATGAGATCTTAAAGCTGCACGTATGAATGGATAAATCACGTGTGAATTGGTCAAGCAGTGTATTTATGAATGTAATCGCTCACTTTTCTGACACACAGACTGTAAAAAAACGAGCTGGATCTAATTTCTAATGTAAATATCTAATTCCAAATTATTCATTTTAAAATACAAGTTAATGTTTAGATTTCAAAGATAAACAAATATGTCATGTGTACATGCAACATATTTCAAAATTTATCCAAATGGTTTTATGTATGAATATGATGACATTTAGCCAATGTTTATGAAGTCCAAGCAACATTTCCAGGTTTTAATAAATAGGTTACTATTTGTTAATATTTTACATTTAGTTATAGCAGTTTTAATTTTACTTTAAGAACAGTAGCCTACGATTTTCACTTTTAAAAGCACACTTTAAATATTGACTTTATTAATTTATTTAAATGTTTTACCTGTAAGCACACTAGTGTTAATGTTCAAACTATTTATAATGTTTGAAGTGGCTGACAATAATAATAGGAATTAATCTGCCTCGTCATTATGGTGGTACTTGGAGAGACAACTTTCTTCTGAGGTGGTACTTGATTGAAAAGTTTAAGAACCACTGCCCTAAACTAATTATCATTCATGCTTCATTGGCCGAAGAACCATATATGGTAACTTCATTGACATTGATTACAAAAATAATATTATATCATATCATATCATCAATATCACAACTCATAAAAGTTCAAAAGTCTTGAAATAATCTTTAGCAACTTCTACGTTTTTCCAAAAAAAAATTCTATGAGTGCCCTATAAAGGATTATTGATTAATATCTGGCATCTCTAGTTTAGAGAGAAAAAACAACAACAACAATACTGCATATCATATGTAAACCAAGTCGAAGACAGATTGAGGAAGTGTTAAAGAGCATGACAGAATTTACCTTCAGTCTCCATAGAGGATAGGTGGAGTCGGGGTCTCTGTTGAAAAACCTGGTTGTTTTCGTCCCTGCACTTAACAGATACTCTGCTGGCAAGCCCTGCGTTTGAGAGATGTAGCGGATCTGTAGGAAGACAAAAACACAGGCCATGTGAGATTTACACCTAATGTCACACATCTGCTGCTGCACTAGTCACCGCTTTAGATTTTTTTCTTGTGGTTTTATATATTGTGAGTATGTAGTCATAATGCAAGCTTTCTCCTCAAAGTCATTTTTATTGAAATTAAGCTACAAAAATGGGTTATTATTAGTCCCTGTCATAATGTCAAAGTCAACATGAAGTAATGACATTTTATAAATAATATTTTTTACAATCCACTTCAGTTCAGACTGTGGAAGTAACATTGGGCTGTAAACTATACATTTCATGTACACTGGGAAAAAAAAATTATATAAAACACTTTATGCAATAATAATAATAATAATAATAATAATAATAATAATAATAATAATAATAATAATAATTATTATTATTATTATTATTATTACTATTAATATCATTATCAATATTTGACCTTTTATCAAATTTTAACCTCATAAATTAATTTTTAATTAGTTTTAATGTTAATTTGATGAAAACCATATTTGTTAAATAAACATAAATATAATAATATAATATTAAATATTATTATTAATAATTTTTTTTGACCTTTTATTTTTCGTTTGTCTAATTTTTGACCTTATAAAATAGATTTTACTGTTAAATTGTTTGAATACCCTATTTTTAAAGAACACAAATATAATAATGTAATATTAGATTAAATTATTTTGTTATTATTATTATTATTATTATTATTATTATTATTAATGATGATAATAATAAAATAATAATAAAAACATCTAATATTACATTATTATATTTGTGTTCTTTAAAAATATTGTATTTAAACAATTTACAGTAAAATCTATTTTATAAGGTTAAAAATTTGACAAACAAAAAATAAAAGGTCAAAAAATATTATTAATAATATTATTTAATATTATATTATTATATTTATTTAAAAAATATGGTTTTCATCAAATTAACATTAAAACTAATTAAAAACTAATTTATGAGGTTAAAATTTGATAAAAGGTCAAACATTGATAATGATAGTAATAATAATAATAATAATAATTATTATTATTATTGTTATTATTATTAAATATTTTAGCTGTTTATAATTATTATTATTATTAATAATAATAATTATTATTATTATTATAAACAACGAAAATATTTTTTTAAAGTATTATTGTTATTATTTTTATTATTATTATTATTATTATTATTGATATTTTTACTATTATTATTATTATTATTATTATTATTATTTCATCCCTTTTCTAACACATAGTACAGTAGCAAGCCCCGCCCTACTGTCTTCTGATGATCAGGGAGTGATGGTGGAAACAGTCAAGGAAATGAGTTAATTCACTTTCTGGTGCAAGAAACCTTGGCTAACGCTGTGAGCCGACTTCTGGGAAAAGCAACAGTGAGCTGCGTTAAAACAGACTGATGACATTTTGTCTGCTCGAAAACATATCAGTCACTTGGCTGCCATTCTGATGACACAGCTTCAACATTCCAGCATGAGAAGCAGAGTAAACAGCATCTGTGATGAATGCTGTCTCCAGCAGACTGATTTCCCCTGCCAAAACCTCTCCTTACAGGTCTGCCCGTGCGCTGCAATTACACACAATGCCATTCACACACCTGAAAACGGAAATACAAGAACCTGGCAGCCCAAGGAATGACAAATAATAATGGTAATAACAATAATAATCTCTTCCACAGCCCCTGCCAATCTCATACCCTGAGACCAAACGCAAGAGACCTTGATGAGTGCGTTTGGCTCATTTGAGAAACCGAATCACACATTTGTTTCCATTCACTTTTTTAGCATCTTGCTGTTGATTTCAAAGTGCGGTAATTAGAAACGAGCCAACGGTGGCGCAAGTGCTGAAAATAACTTATCAAGCTTTCTGTTTTATTGGGAAGATCAAAAATATAGTGAGCAACCGAGGTTGAAATGCCAACCTGTGACATTTTAAATTGAGTTTTTGTTTCAGTTTTGGAGCGAAAGGTCCAGTTAGTGGTGTTTCAGATTTAGAAGAAAAAGATAAACAAGACTATGGTAATATTTCCGATTTGGAAATCTCTGCTTTATCATGTTTGAAAAAAAATCTACTTATGCTAAACTAAACCAACATTAAGGTTCAAGTGAAAGATCATTTTACTTGCCCTACTGGACAAGTAATCTGATTAAAACAAACAAACAAACTAGGGCTGTTGTGATTCTGATTTTATTAAATTTGGCCTAAACAGCATATATTAATAATTTAATAACATGTGGGACCATTTGTGCTTACATTTGTAAGACATAATATTGTAGTATAAACATAAAGAAATCATTAATATTCAATCATTACATAAATCAATATCATTTTAAAGCCTTCGTTTTCTTCTTTTTATTTCCTGGGACTGATTTTACATTGATATTATTGAGCAACAGTTATTTATTCAGTTGTGACAAGGAGTTGTAAAGGATTACTTTGCTACAGCAATCCACATCTAAAATCACAAAAAAAAACTGTTACCAAAGATAACTTTTATATATTAGAAAACAATGGCGTAAACATGTTTTAAATATTATGGACAAAACTTTAACAAACATTGCCACAGTTTTAAAAATGTCTTTAGAGGCTAAACTCGAATCAAATATCAAATAAACGGTCCATACTTTAGAATTTGAGATCTACTTCACAAATATTGTGAAAAGTATAAAAAAATATGATTCATATCGCTCAAGCATACAGAGGAATAGGGGACGACCCTTTTATGGTCACCAACGGAAACTGAATACCATCTGGTGGTCGTGTGTGGTACTGCACCCAAATTAAACCTTGCTGAAAGCTTTGTTTAAGCAACCCAGGCTCATTCTGAAAACGTAGTCCAGCGGACGTTTCTGGAGACCGCGAAATACATCCCGGGAGGTACGTATGGCTGCATTTCATTTTTTTAAGCGAATGCTACAGGGCGGTGTGATGCCGTTCCCTTTCACGCTTGCTGGCTGACCGCTTACCTCCGTGTGGAGGGCTTTCCCGCTGCAGTCAGTTTGTCTGGTCAGCTCATCGTGTGCGTTGGCGGACTTCAGATGCAGAGAGGAGGAGTTGATAAAGGAATCCGTGTTCGATTCCAGAGAATAAGCAGTTCCAGAAACCAGGTAAGACAAAAATAGAATCCAAAAAATAAAGCGAACGAGTTCATAACAGGGTGAGAACGCGGTGAAATCTGAAAAACAGATGAGGGTTTTTCTTTTTCTAGACGGCTTTTCTAAATTGTTGCTCGGGTTTAGGGAAGTGAGCGGGCAGGCCAATCGGTAAAACTGGTTGGGTTCAGGGAAGAAGGAGGGTGGGTCAGCCGATTGGCCGGTCGCGCGGTCAATCATTCGGTCAGTCAGACAGCGGCCTCTGGTGGGTTGACGCGAGAACAGCGCAGGCGCGAACGGCACTCACTAGAGACGTTCAAGATACAAAAAAGCGCGCACAGCGGCCTCTTGCGAATTCGCGAAAACAAAAACTGCACAAATACGTACCTCCCGGGACATATTTCGCGGTCTGCAGAAACGTCCGCTGGACTACGTTTTCAGAATGAGCCTGGGTTGTGTTTAAGATATCAATTTCAAGTTTGCAACCCCTTTGTTTAAACTAATGTGGTAAATACAATGAATCATTTATTTCAGTGTTGAGTTTTCGCTAATCTCCTGTAAGAAAGCATGAGAAATTCCTTATACGAAAGTGCTTAACATTTGATAGCTTCCCAAAAACACAAGACCTCATAAATGTGGCAAACGAGAGGCCAAAAAAACCTCCTATTACTCAGTAGAGCACATAAATGACTGGACACAAATCTGCAAAGTTCTCTCCGAGCGTAGAAGCTTGTTAAAGACGTTTTGGTTTGCTTAGAGGCAGAAGATTGGCCCTGGGCTGCTCTATGAAGCCACAATCATTTTTTAAGAGAAGCCCTCGCTGTAGAGCTCAGGATCTGGGCTAATTGGCCAGTTTGTGGCATCTGTCCAGAAGTACAGCGGGGCCAGAGAGAGATGAAAGTCATGCGGACACACACATGTGCACACACAAGCGCACACATACATGGACAACAGTCAGATTTGTTTTCTCTCTTTTAAGCACAAACTGTAATTGAGGGTTGTTTTCGCAGCCACTTCTGGAAGATGTCTCTCTCTGCAGGACCATACATTCATTCCAAAATAAAGACTTCATCTCACTTAAAGAACATTATACACAAGATGTTTCTTAACTCTAATTTCAAGTCATTTTTCCAGTTATAAGACATTATTTTTTTAATAGCGCATACTTGTGTCATTGCTGGCCACTGAACTGCTAAATGGAAAAAGCCCAGGATGGATTATGGCTGGGGTTAATAGGGCATGACACCTTCCAAACATAATGAACATCAAACATGATGTTTGTTTGAACTGTTGTATACAAGTTGAGACTATTGAAACGCATTACAATATTACAATATGATGGATGTAATTCTAGTTTAACTCTGTTTTTATTGAAATATGTTAGTCAGAGAGCCACAGCATCAGATACACAGAATCATTAGACATCAACTGATCCAATGTGGTGGTAGAATACAATTTTGCTCACGTTTTCTTTCTCTCTGAATAAAATATAGTTACATATTCATGCATTAAGGAAAAAAACAAAACAAAAAACAACAACAACAACAACAACAGTGCCGAGAATATATAAATACAAATACTCAAAGGGTACAGCAGTAGAAAATAAAATAATAATAAAATATATATATAAAAACAAAAAATAAAATAAATAAATAAAAAAACACACTCTCCACTCATAACCAAGCCAGGGGTAGGGAAGATAAGTCAGTTATATACTTGCATACAAATACACATACATATATACATGTTTATTTATTTATTATTTTTATTTTTAAAGTGTAAGAGGAATGGTTGCCAGATAGTGTCAAATTTTTCAGTATCACCGCAAACTGTATATCTAATCTTTTCTATTTGCATAGACTGCATCAGATCATGCATCCAATGTATGTAACTGGGTGGGGAAGGATTTTTCCAGTTTAGTGTTATAAGCCTTTTAGCAATTATTAAACAAAAAGCAAGTGCATTTGATTGTGTAGATGACAAAGAAACATTTGTAGGGTTAAGTCCAAATAATGCTACTAGGGGGCATGGCTCAATATCTAAAAGAAAGCATTCAGAAATTGATTTAAAAATTGATGCCCAAAAAGTGCTTAGCGCTGGACAAAGCCAGAAAGTATGAAGAAGAGTTGCTGGAGCTTGTCGACACCGATCACAGATTGGATCAAAACCAGGGTTAATTTTAGATATTTTTGCCTTAGTCCAATATACTCTATGCAATAATTTGAATTGTATAAGGGAATGACGAGCACAAATAGAAGAGGTTTGTACACGAGACAGAGCCTTGGACCATTCCTCGTCTGTGAAAACATGATTGAGATCTGATTCCCAGCTCTGCTTTATTTTTAAAAAGGATGAGGAATCTAACTGTCTAATAAATGAAAAAATTGTTTTATAAATTTTAGAGACTGCACCTTTACAAATTTTTGTATCTAAAACCTGATCGATTTCTTGTTTGGGAGGTGCAAGGGGAAAATGGGAAAAAGTATTTCGTATAAATTCACGTGTCTGAAGATATCGAAAAAAATGAGTTTTGGGAAGGTTAAATTTTTCTGATAAATAAGAAAATGTAACAAATGTATCATCACAAAAAAGGTCATTAATGCTTACAATGCCTTTTCTAAACCATGATACAAAAGATTGGTCTGAGATAGAGGGCAGGAAAGAAGGGTTTTTATATATGGGAGACAGACTAGACATTGTTTGAAAGCCAAAATGTTTTCTAAATTGTGACCAAATTCGAAGACTATTAAGTACTATAGGGTTAGAGGAATAGTTTGATGTCTTTAATGGTAATGAAGAGCATATTAACGCATGCAAAGACACTTGGGTGCAAGAATCGCATTCCATTTCAACCCATTCTGGGACCCAGTGGCAGAGTCCGTAGTGTGACTGGCTCCAATATAAAATACTGTGGATGTTAGTCGCCCAATAGTAGACTAAGAAATAAGGAAGTGCAAAACCACCTAACTTTTTGGGTTGTTGAAGAAATGATTTCTGTATTCTTATTGGGCCACCGTTCCAAATAAAATCCGAAATTACTTGATCCAAGGACTTAAAAAATGACTTTCGTATGAAAATTGGAATACTTTGAAAGAGGAAAAGAAATTTAGGGAGGATATTCATTTTTATTGTGTTTATTCTGCCTACAAGAGAAAGTGGGAGAGTTTTCCATTTAGCTAGATCTTGTTTTGTTTTCTCTAATATTACAACAAAATTATGTTTAAAAAGATCAGTATATTTTCGTGTTATTGTTATTCCCAAATATCGAAAATTTTCTGAGGCTAATTTAAATGGCAATATTGACACTGGAAAGGATCTTGGAGCAGGATTTATAAGAAAAAACTCACTCTTATGCAGATTTAACTTTTAACCAGAGACGTCGCTGAACTGTCTCAAAAGTTCCAGAACATACGGGAGACGAGTTTCTGGGTCTGAAATATACAATACCACATCATCAGCATAAAGAGAAATTTTCTGTTCTTTTCCGGCTCTGAAAATACCAGCAATCTCAGGATTATTGCGAAAGCAAATTGCAAGAGGCTCTATAGCTAAAGCAAATAAAATAGGGGAAAGTGGGCAACCTTGTCTGGTGCCACGGTGAAGAGGAAAATAATCAGAACTATTGCTGTTTGTTTTCACAGACGCCATGGGAGAAGAGTATAGGAGTCTCACCCAAGAAACAAATTTGTCACCAAACCCAAATTTTTTTAATGTGTAGAATAGATAGTCCCACTCGACGCGGTCGAAAGCTTTCTCCGCGTCGAGTAAGACTAAGGCCTCAGGCACAGAGGAGTCAGATGAGGTGTAAATTATGTTCATCAACCTCCTCAGGTTAAAAAAGGCCTGCCTGTTTTTAATAAAGCCGGTTTGGTCAGGGTGTATGATATCTTGGATAACAGTTTCTAATCTAAGAGCAAGAATCTTAGCCAAGATTTTTACATCTACATTAAGAAGAGAGATAGGACGGTAGGACCCACACTCCAATGGATTTTTATCAGGTTTTAAAAGAAGAGAGATTGATGCCTGGCGCAAAGAAGAAGGGAGATTACCACTATTTAAAGAGTCTTCAAAAACAGAGAGAAGCAAAGGTGAAATCTGAGCGGAAAACTTTTTAAAAAACTCTGTGGGAAATCCGTCCGGCCCCGGAGATTTTCCGCTTTGCATTTGTGCAATAGATTTTGAAATTTCATCTAAGCTGATAGGTTCATCCATTTTTGCTTTTAATTCACTACTTATTTGAGGAATATTAAGATTGTCAAAAAATCTACTAATAATGTTAGGGTCTTTAAGGGAGTCTGACTGGTACAATGAAGAGTAAAAAGATTTAAATGTATTATTAATTTCTTGAGGGTCTGAAACAATAATGCCTTCTTGGGTTTGAATTTGGGTGATAAAGTTTTTTGCTGTTTTAAGCCTGAGTTGCAGTGCAAGTGTTTTACCTGGTTTATCACCAAACTCATAAAAAAGGTGTCGTGATTTGAGCAAAAGCTGCTCAGCTTGGGCAGTAGAAAGTTGGTTATATTCAGATTGTAAAAAGATTCTTTCATTAAATAGTGATGTGCTTGGGTGTTGTGCATAAATTTGGTCCAATTTACCAATTTGATCAGAAAGTTTAAAAAGTTTCTTATTACACTCCTTTTTTATATAAGCTGAGTGAGATATTATTTCTCCACGTAAATATGCTTTAAGTGTTTCCCAAAGTAAAGATGAAGAAATCCCATCCGTTGAATTGATTTCAAGAAATGTAGAGATCTTTTCTGAAAGAAACTCAACAAAATGGCTCTTAGATAAAAGTAAAGCATTCATTCTCCAAGTACAAAATGAATAGCTTCCAGGAAGGACCAGTTCAAGAATTACTGGAGCATGATCTGAAACAGTTATAGTGTCATATGAGGAGGAGTTCACTCGAGAAATAAGTTTACTGTCAATGAAAAAATAATCAATACGTGTATAAGTATGGTGCACAGGAGAAAAAAAGGAAAAAACTTTAGAAGTAGGATTTAGGAAACGCCAAATATCAGTTATTCCACACAATTCTAAAAAAGAATTAATTGTTTTAGAAGACTGAGATTGAAGGGTTGATTTGGGGGATGATCTATCAAGAACTGTGTTTAGAATGCAATTAAAGTCACCTCCCATAATCAGTTGATAAAGATTCAGGTCCGGGAGTTTAGAGAAGAGTGTAGTAAAGAAATCTGGGTTATCCCAATTAGGTGCGTAAACGCTTACTAAAGTAACTTGACTATTATAGAGGATGCCTGGCACAATCACGTATCTGCCGTTGGGATCTGAAATAATATTGGAGGGTTTGAACTGTGTATTCTTATTAATTAAAATGGCAGTGCCTCTTGCTTTATTATTAAAGCCTGAATGGAAAACCTGTCCCACCCATGACCTCTGCAGGCTTTTTTGGCACGAGATTTTAAGGTGGGTTTCCTGTAAAAAACATATATTGGGCTTTAATTTGTTTAGCTTAGAAAAAACCCTCACACTCTTCACTTTATTATTTAAGCCTTTAACGTTCCAACTAATTATATTAACCCTGCCCCGTCTATCTTGGTAGGTATCATTTGACATTAATGTTAAACAATAACTTGATATTTCTCAAGTAGTCAAGAGTGTTTGAATGGAGAGCATAAACAAAATGAGCAGACATAACGAAATCTAAAGGAACCAAAAACAAACAAAAAAACATAAAAAGAACCCGTGTCCCCCCCACGTGACCAGAACGGTCACGGAAAGTAACGTTAGCATCCATAACAAACCTAACTGAAAAGAACATTACAGTCAGGTGAATAAGAAACCAGTAAACAGTTTCAACTTTGGCTGTCATTTCGGCAGCGCTCCGTGAACGGATATATGTATATAGAAATGATTCAATAAACAGTAGACAACGCATACATGTATCTGACTTAAATATAGAAATGATTCAATAAACAGTAGACAACGCATACATGTATCTGACTTAAAATCACATACGACTATAAAAAGTAAAGTATTTTTAACGCACAGAAACTGGGTAAATATGCTATGGTATTGCATATTTTATTTATTTTGAGGCTTCACTCGTTTTGCAAAGATGTCAGTTCAGTTCTTAATTTTACTTCAGTTCTTGATTCGGACCATTTAACTGTTACGTCGATCAAACCTGATTCGCTGCATTCTTGATGTTAGCAGTGAAGAATTCCATCGCAGCCTGTGGGGTTTGGAAGAAATGCCGTTGTCCCTTGTAATCGACGCGTAGTTTAGCAGGATGCAGCATGCCATAGGTTACGCCAGCGCTGCGAAATAAAGCTTTCACATCTTTGAACTCGGCTCGCTGCCTCGCCACTTCAGCAGACATGTCCGGGAAAATGCGAATCGTCGCACCGTTGAATTCCAAAGAGCCTCGTTCACGACTTAGTTTCAGAATGAGTTCTTTGGTTTGATAGTGGTGGAGACGGACGAGCATATGCCTAGGATATGCGTTCGGGTGTGTTTTTTGGCCGGTGCGATGAGCGCGGTCAATTTGTAGTGGTCTCTCAAAGGCACTGTCTCCGAAAAGTTCAATAAAAAGTGAAATCATGAACGTAACCGGACTTTGACCCTCTAATCCCTCAGGTATTCCAATGATCCTCAGATTTTGCCTCCGCGAGCGGTTCTCTAAATCATCCACTTTGAGTTTAAGGGAGCCGTTTTCTTTTTTCAGTGTGTTGCATAGTGCCTCAATCGCTGTCAAGCGGCCGTCCGAGTCATTAAGTGCGGTTTCAATGTCCACAATCTTCTGAGCTTGTAGTGAGAGGGTTGATTGCAGAGTGGACACGGCAGAACGGAGCTCGGATAAGAATTCAGTTCGTAATGTTGACACTTCCGTGCGAATGGTAGTCGTAATTATCTCCTTCAGAGAAGCAGGTGTTAGCTCATCCTCCCTCGGCGAGGCGTTAGCGGCCTGCTCGCCTCCTCTTTCAGCCAACATTTCAGCGATATTTCGTCCTGATTTTCCCGGTTTTGGCATATTTGCGTATAGATATGATGCAGCGTTGCTTACTTTATAGATTTAAGACAAAGATAACTGAGATTAATAGAAAAAATACACGAATGTTCACGGAGTGACTTCCACCTGCGTCTAGTCTCCACGAGGCATACCGGAAGTCCGATGGATGTAATTCTGAATATCAGGAATATTGTTCTAATATAATATAATATAATATAATATAATATAATATAATATAATATAATATAATATAATATAATATAATATAATATAATATAATACAATACAATATAATATAATATAATATAATATAATATAATATAATATAATATAATAAAATAAAATATTTTTATGTAAACTATATATTTTATATAGTTAAATATATTTCTATAAATCTAACTATATAAACACAGTTTTTAAGGTAAGTTAATATACATTACATTACATTAGCAAAGCAATTTTATACTATTTAAACTAGTTTGACTTTTTTTTTTTAATTATTTATTTATTTATTTTTTCAATTTTAATTTCTAATTTGCTTGGTATTGGTAATTTTTTATAAAGTCTTTTATTCTCACAAGTGTCACATTTATTCGATTAACAATGTAAATAATAATATTTACATCTAATATAGCTGTTTTCTGTTTTAATATATTCTACAATTACATTTATTTGTGTGATTAAAAGCTGAATTTTCAGCAGCATTATTACTCCAGTGTCACATGATCCTTCAAGAATCATTCTGATATGGTGTTTTATACTGTATATGTTGCACATATTCTTGCTGACAACAAATAAAAACCAAATGGTTTGGGGACAGTGGTAGTATAAAAATAAAAATAAAAACTAAGTAATATTTTGGTGGTACAATCTAATCCTTAAATAGAATAAAGTGTTGTCAATTTATTTAAATTTTATTTGTTATAGAAATTATTGTCATCTTATTGGTTGTCTTCTCTAAAGCATGCTTAAAAAGTATGATATTTTTGCTCATTAAAAAAGAAAACACTGTAAGACACATTGTCCTGGGGAAAAAGCTCTGTTAGTACTGTAAATAAATGAATAAATAAATAAATAAATAAATAAATAAATAAATAAATATAAATATATATATATATATATATATATATATATATATATATATATATATATATAAATATATATAAATATATATATATATATATATATATATATATATATATATATATATATATATATATATATATATATATATAATCAAATTAATGCATTCCTGCTCAATAAGGGCACACAATTCTTACAAACAACCTCCTGATGTGAAACCTCTGAACCACAGTGTACTGTATATACAGTAACAAGTCATATCTATCTTGTTTTGTTTCTATTTTTATGTTGCACAGGGGATCAAGGGAATGTTTGGGCAGAAGCTGGTGTCTCAGGTGTACCGATCCATTCCCTGGTAACAGCCGCATGGGAACAGCAAGGATAAAGTACAACAAAATTCCCTAAAATAGAGGTATGGTAGATGCCGGTGCATGTTTAAAGCTCAACTTGCGCCTTTATTATAATGCATTAAAGAAGTAGCTGAGTGTGTTACCTGGTCATACTCTGATGCTCCGGGATAAAGAGGCCATCCCAAAAACAGTTCAGCGATCACACAACCCAAAGACCACATGTCTATGGCCTCGCAGAACGGCAGACCCAGGATGATCTCTGGAGCCCTGCAGACACACATATACAGGAAGAGGATAAGCTTCAACAGCAAAAAACAAGTCAAGAATTATGCAGATAAAGTGAATCAGTTTGGTGCATTAATGAATAAAGTAAAGTAAAATAAAATCTAAAAAATTATTTGAGAAAATTAGTAAAATAAAAATGATAATAATAGTTCAATTAAGTAAAAAGATAAAAATACAATGTAATAAAGTATAAAAAATAAAATAAAATATAATGAAATTAATAAAAAAGAAGAGAAATTAAATTAAATTTAAAGAAAACAATACAATAAAAATAATAGTACATTTAAACAAAATAAAAAATAGTTAAATAGTACAAAAAATATAAAATAAAACCTAATATAAAAAATAAATAATTACCCAAATAAAATAATTATAATAAAATTAAATATTAAACATTTTATAAATAAAATATAATGAAATTAAATTAAATTAAACAAAAAATAAAATAAAAAGGAAAAGAAAGAAAAAAACAATAAAATAAAAAATAAAAAAGTAAAATAAAAAATATAAGTCAAATAAAAAAATTATAATAATAGTACAATCAAATAGTAAAATAAAAAAATATAAAAAATAAAATATAATGAAATAAAAAAAAGAAACAAAATTTAAATTAAAGGAAAACACAAAAAATACATTTTAGTAAAATAAAAATAAAGAAATAATAGTAAAACAAAACATAAATAACTAAAACAAAAAATATCAAATAAAACCAATTAATAATATAAATAAGCAAATAAGTATAATAAAATTAAATATAATTAAATAAATTAAATAGAATATAAATTCAAATGAAATTCATTAATTAAAAAGGAAAGAAGAAACTAAATTAAAACAAACAAAAAAATAAAAGTACATTTACAAAAAATAATAGTCAAATAAAATAACAAAATTACAACAATTTTTTTTATCTTGAATAAAATAAAACTTAAAACATTAAATAAATAAAATTTAATAAAATTTAATTAAATACAAAGCAAAATAGAAAGGAAAAGAAAGGGAAAAACAATAAAATAAAGAATAAAACTAAATATAACAAATACAATAAAATAAAGTAAAATAAAACAAATCCAATTATACTTTATTAATTAAATGGCAAGTAAAACAAATGAATAAATACATATTTTATAGAATAATAAATACAGACAGTAAGTAATAATTTAGGTTAAAATTACAATTAGTAAAAATGTTAGAAACTTTATTATTATTTATTTTTAAATTTCTTTTATATACAATCTTTAAAAGCACCCTTTTCCCCTATAACATTTGTGTATACATTTCTGAAGCAGTCTCATTGTTTATCTCCACCATGGAGACATTTTGGCCCAAAACCAGTTAATGTGCAACCTGTTCTATTGAGCCTGAAGCTGGCATGCGTTACATTGAAGCCGTAAGCCCTCATTGTACCCATTTAAGTTGACTGAGCAGAGTAATAAAGACAAACATCGAACACCGTTCACTGGCACAAACACAGCGGGTTAGAAAAGAGAGAGAGAGTTCTCCAATCTGAGGACACACACATGGTCAACACTTCTGGACACGGAGATGAAGAGAAATAATGCCAGATGGAGGAAAAACAGAGGAGGAAATGTGTGGAAAGACAAAGAGACTGATGCTCAGAAAGGAAAGAGAACAACACACATTTCAACAGGCCTTAAAAGTCCCGTGAAATTAAAGTAGCTTTTTTTAGATGCTAGTATCAGTATGTTAGTTATAAGGATATTTATAAGCTACACTGAAAATAGTGAAACTACTGTGTCTTTCATTCAAAGTACATTTTATATTGGATTAAGTGTAAAATGACAGCTTCTGATTTGAACCAGTGTTGTTCAATTTGGCTTAAAGCACTAAATTTACTCCCTCGGTTAAATTAAAAGCATTAGTATTAATCACAGTATTTTTTACTTTGTGATGACTTCTTGTTTATCAGGTAGTTTTGCCATCTGTCGTCCCTCCACTGGAATGTGAAGACAATGTGGCCAAAGTAAATCTCGTTTACTGTAGATAAGGTTAGCATTCAAACATCATTTTCATGTAACGTAAGCTGAATTTTTGCCCTAAGCATCTACAATTTTTTCAAAAAAACATGCTTCTATTCCTACTACTTAATGTTTAGAGCAACAGTAACGTTAGCTTACGCTCTTAGAAATAAAGGTACGCAATCTGTCACTGGGGTGGTATCTTTTCGAAAGGTACAAATTTGTACTTAAAAAGTCCATATTAATACCTCAAGGGTACATATTAGTACCTAAAAAGTACAAAAGTGTTCCTCTTAAAATTTAAAGCACTTCACGGGACCTTTAAAGATGGGAGAAATGTGACACACACACAGAAAGAGAGAGAGAGCGAGAGAGAGAGAGAGAGAGAGAGAGAGAAAAGGAAAGAGAGAAAGAGAGAGAGATAATAGGCTGACTCATCAGTTTTAGGGGTGTCAGTAAAGCACATCATATTATTAGTAAAAACAAACACTGGACATTGATAGAAAACAACCTGTTCCAGACTGTGTTGTTATTGCTAACTAACATCTTGCTTTAAAATACAACCTTGAATATAATAATTTTAGATATATTTAGAAAAACACACAATAAAACCGACAAAAGACATGATAAACTATGAAAATATTATAGTGGTCTATAGAGATGCTCCGGATTTTTGGAGCCGATAATGAGCCGATATCTTGTCATGACCGAAGCGGAGTACTGATTCTGATGCTTCAAGCTTCTTATAACTTTAACACTGCATAAAGCACATTTTCCATTTTACGTGTGATACTTAAGTGGAGATTTCGCCCTACCTAGAATAAATGAAGGATGTTGCATTTAATCCATTAAGCACGTATTTTAAAACCATTTAGTGTGGACATGTGATGGTCAGAAACAGCTTCACAGAAAATAATAGAAAAAACAGATAAAAAAACTTGGTAAGAAAAATGACCATCAATGCAATTTGGAAACATTGCAAATGATGGAAGAATAATTCAACGTGCATCAATGATGAAAACGTTTGGAGTGCATATTTGATGCATAAAAAGTTAAAATGCATCTTCTGCTTGTATACTCATAAACAAACACTTGCAATCTGTTCATGTGATCGGCCAAATTGGCGAGTATACTGATCGAGTAATAAAATGTGATTATCGGCCGATACTGATAATCCAGCTGATTAATCCAAGCATCCCTAGTGGTTAATAGTGGCACACACACACCACTATCTTTATGGGGGCTTCCCAAAGACAGAATGACTATTATGAGCAAAAAATATCCAACAAGATAAAAATGAACTGGTTTTGCTATACTTATGGGAACATTTGGTCTCCACAGTGTAAGGATATACAGGGTACATACACACACCCCTGCCACACACAAACACACACAATATTAATAAAAACAGCTTCACAATATTACCATTTAATTACCTTCTAATATTTTATTTTATTTGGAACAATAAATGGTTCAACGCCCAAACATCTTGACCACAACAGATACAAACCATCGCCACAAGTGCAAGAGAGACTCAATCTGGCAGTTTAATCTCTGATTGGCTCTCAGGCAAGGTGTGTGGCATGTGACATCATCTGTCATGATGTCATCACGCCACACAGCCTCAACCTCGATGTCATTCAAACAAGCCACAGCACAGCAGCCGAATGCATCTCTGTGACACGGAGGACACGCACACACACACACATGCAAATACACATCCCACTGCAGTCTCTCCCAATGCCAGATGCAAAGCAGAGCGACAGCTGCTGATGCAGGACTTTCACACACAAACACACACTGCACTAACCATCCTCCTCATTCCCTCACACATAAAACTGCTGCTTGAGATGCAAAAAAATAATAAAAGAAATTTACAGCCTGCTCCATGCAAACACGAGACCTCGTACAGGCAGATGTGACACATTTGGGTTCCTTTGTGGTGCATTTTGCATACCTTAAACGTGTCAGGATGTGACCCTGCAGGTGTGTTTGCGTGCATGTCATTGTGCAGATTACATATAGTGTAAGCATTGGTGATATTCAAGTGCAAACATCCGTTCTCACTGCTGATGTTTGCATGGCAGGACTAATGCACTAATGCTGCGAGAGGCTTATTTTTGTTTTATTTATGATTTATTTTTATTATTTTATCTATTTAATTTTTGTAAAGATTTAACTTATTGTATTTTTCCTTCACCCTCCATCATAAAAGGGTGAATGAAAAATACAATAAGTTAAATAATATTATTAATACTAATAAAAAAAAATAAAAAAATGTATACACACGAACCAATAAAAAAATAAACACAAATAAATAAATAAAATAAACAAACACAAACCAATAACATATATATAAAATATAAACACAAACAAATAAATAAATAAATAAACATGCCAATAAATTAATAAATAAATAAACACAAACCAATAAATAAATAAATAAACATGCCAATAAATGAATAAATAAACAAACACAAACCAATAAATAAATAAATACACCAATAAATAAATAAACACAAATAAATAAATAAATAAATAAACCAATAAGTAAATAAACACAAACAAATAAATAAACAAATAAACACACACCAATAAATAAATAAATACACACAAGCCAAAAAAATAATAAATAAGTAAAAATAATCAAATAATAATACAAATAAATAAATAAATATATGTATACACACCAACCAATTAATAAATAAATAAGTAAAATAATAATAATAATAATATAAATAAATAAATACGTATACACAAACCAATGAATACATAAATAAGTAAAATAATGAAATATTAATACAAATAAATAAATATATACACACAAACCAATAAATAAATACACACCAATGAATAAATAAACAAATAAATGAATGAATGAAATAAATAAATAAATAAATAAATAAATAAATAAATAAATAAATAAATAAATAAAATAGCAATACACACATTTAGGCTGATAATAGACAGAAATAAATTTTACATTTGAATGGAGACACTATTTACTTGCTGAAATGAAAGCGGTTAATCAGACAAATTAAAACTTCATAGTAGAGTTTGTATGTAAGCCACAAAGGACTACCGACTTTTATAAAATTAAAAAATTGAATATTATTATTATAAAAGTAATCAATTATTATAAAATTTAATGTAACATACAGTAAGCCATACTTAATGCACCAAGAGTGAGATAGAAGAGAAGAGTTTTTCCTGCTTTTTTAAGAAATTGCGAGTCATTTCCTGTACACAGTGCCACTTAGCACAGAATCAGCATGTGTTGTTTTCAGGAGGTCTTGGAGTCAATGGTTTTGTGAATGTGGAGTCATGGAAAGGTTATCACACTTGTTCAGCTTCTAACTAAAGCATCATAGTACTTGTAAAGTCCTAAAGCGCTCATAGAGGCCTGCACAGGCTCACTCTGTGGCTATTTGAGGCTCTGACATCATTCTGCGTGAACATGTCAAAAAGCATCGATCACAGCTGACCTTCAATACAGACCAGCACTCAGAAACACAGATGATAGCCTGCGTTTTCATCATCATCCAGGACACAACTCTACCTCTCCCAGAGCCATTATGTTTTTATTTAATAAAAGTTTTTTTCGTTAAGTTTTTTGCTAAAATTCGGAAATGTACAGTATATAAAAATGTACACTCACCGGCCACTTTATTAGGTACACCTTTTGACTTCAGAACTCCCCTAATCCTTTGCGTTAACGAGCAGTTGAACAGGTGTGCCTTATTAGCTTATTAGGTGCCCTCTAGTGTAAGAAATACCAGTTTCAAGGTAAAACACACGAATTGACTGATGTTTTTTGATTTGCAGTGAGTCACATTTCTGACTTTCATTTTTAAATCATTTGCTTGCCATTTCATTTTCAAGATCTGAGGTAAATGATCTGCAGCTGCTTTCAGTAGCATAGCAATAAATGTTGCATATAATAAATGTCAAATATAATATAATGCCTTATAAATGGCAATTAAATGCTCGGTTGTATTCCAAAAATAAAAAAGGAAATTAACTACATCGATTCTTAGCAAAACAATATTGATATACACCAATGAAACTGTATCAAATGATATTTACATTTTTTGCAGTCTTACTGTATCTAAAAATAAAACTACTATACAGTTTAAACATCACTGAATAACACAAACACTGAAATTAATATCCTATTGTTCAATTAATATACTGATGTTTTATTCAAATTTTGTATTTGAGACTCCTGTTGTTAAGCACTGTTTAAACTACACAATCATTTTATTTTTAGATAATATTACAAAGATTTAATTTCCATTTGATACTGAGCCTTGTCATTTATAAGGGATTTATAAAGCATAAATAGTTCTCACTTCAGATTAGGTCACATAGAGCATTTATTAACATACAACTATTACTATAAGCCTGAATAATAGGTTATATAAATGTTGATTTGAATAGTTTATTCATAATTTTCTGACTCATTCTAAATGATCTTAAAAACTACATAGTACTCTTAAATACAAATGCTTTGCAAATAATGCAATACTTAATTTAATAGTGAAACATTAATCATTATGAAAACACAATTATAAAGAACATTACACATGCGCTTGTAAGTCAAGAATACGGCATTTGTATTTGTTGTTATAAACTGCTTACTAACGTCCATTAACGTAGAGTTAATGCTTAACAAAAGATGAATTAACTATTAGCTCATGCATAAATGCTTAATTAATGCAGTTATTATAAAGTGTTACCCACAATCTGTACCTGAGGAGATGATTGCCAAAAAATTTGGCTCATAAAATTTGTTGAAACTTTGCGCATCAGTTTTTTTTTTGCGCAGATGGTAAGGACAAAAACATATTATAACATGAATAGGATACCCTTTGGCGGTACGGTGGTTAGCAAGAAGGTTGCTGATTTGAGTCCTGGCTGGGCCAGTTGGCATTTCGGTGTGCAGTTTGCATGTTCTCCTCGTGTTGCTCCGGTTTCCCCCACAGTCCAAAGATATGTGCTATAGGTGAATTGGATGAACTAATAGGTTAGTGTATGAGTGTGTGTGAATGTGAGAGTGTTTGGGTGTTTCTCAGTACTGGGATGCAGCTGGAAGGCCATCCGCTGCTAAAAACAAATGTTGGCATAGCTGGCGGTTCATTTCGCTGTGGCGACCTCTGATAAATCAGAGACTAAGCCGAAGGAAAATGGATGAATGATGAAGACACCATTTATTACACATCATAGTTTGGACACGCTGTTAAGTGTGTGTGAAATGTATACATTTTTTGGTCATTTTAACAAAACCAGGACAATATTAATAACAATGATATATTTGGCCACTATAATCCTGATATGAAATTTTCATTCCGTTACATCTCCAGTGGCCTCAATCCTGGGTGATTTTCCAGTGGTCAGCATCATCATTCTTTTCCTCTCCTCAATCTGACAAAAGCCCTGATGCTCTGAGCGCTCTCCGACTGGCTGCTCTCGCTCCAGATCACTTTTAATATTCATGTCACTGAAGCAGCCGAGGCCCAAAGTTCCTGCCGCGCTATTTTAATAAACATTGTGTTTGGTGGGCTCACCGAGGGGGACGTGTAGACATCTACCACACACACACACACACCTGCGACTGACGCAAACAGAGATGTAGAGAGAGGGCAAAAAGGACGAGGGAAAATGTAAGCCAGCGTGACAGAAAGACAGCCACAAACAAAGACCCCGAGAAAAGAGGAAAGTAAATGACAAGAGACAAAACCAAACAGTCCAGGAGTGTGAGAACAAGAGTGTGAGGGTGGAGAGAGGGAGTTGTTCACATTTCCATCTGTGTAGGGGTCATCGCTAATATAACTAGGGCTGCACGCTATTAGAAAACAACCGAAATTGCATATCTTATCTTTCTGTGTTTACACTTATACTCTTTATTACTCTATTAAACATCGCATAAAAATAAAAAAAAATCACAGGACTATGAATTTTCAACAGTATATTCATAAACAGAATGAATCTTCCCTAAAGTGACAAACATTATAATTACTTGTGCCTGTATGTTTTATACTGGCTTGAAATACGTGTTCAATCCATAGACTGTAAAATATATGGACGTAGTATCCGTGACGTCATCCATAGGTTTCTGAAGAGCGCAAAAGAAGCCACAAGTAGGCGCGGCCAACCGTCGCCATTTTGGTCACGCGTCATCACACCCACGGCGGGATACCAAACAAGGGCAAAGAGGCGGAGAGTGAGCGGAGCTACAGACACCTGCTGGCATTTAGCTTGGACCTGGTTCAGACACACTTTACTTTGGGAGAAATGCTTAATACTTTATCACTTGTGACTCGTTTGTATTCTGACCACTTGTGCTTGGTTGTACACTATATCAATAAAGTGTTTAGACTTTTAAAAGCACTGCTGTAATACATTGAGCCACTAAACATTGTTCTTATGACGTTTTTCAACAGGAGGAAAACGCAAATTACTTCCAAACACTTCAGATATAGTCTGTGTTAGTTAATGTAAGACTATTGATGAAATCCAGCATAACACTGTATGACAACGCATCAGATGACTGTTCTAGACCCTACAGCTAATCAATCTGACAGATTCTGGAGTGCATTACAGCTCTAAATATAAATATAAACGATAAATGATCTTAAATAAAACAAATACATGTACAGAGATGGTATATAAGTATATAACTTTACTCACATGGGAAACGGAGGCCACGTGAATGGTTTGTGAGCACAAATAAGTTCACTCAGCATGCCATGCCATCTAATAATTGTAGGAAACAAGTCCAAAAGGCAGTTGAGTGTGTAAAGCCACATAAAACAACACAGAAATACGATAAATATGCCGAGATCAGTGGCTAATTTGCAGGATTCAGCTGAGGTGACGTGACGGCGACCAACGAGACCTAGCTGTCACTCAAGTGGCCACTCCCTTAATTATGCAAACTCAATATAACTTAATATAAAGGAAACGGATGAGTTATAAAAAAATTCACCCCCCTCACAGTTGTCATGAAGGGTAATATTAGCTGTATTAACCAAAATCTTTTTTTGTACCAGGCTGTAAACACCTTTTTTTCTGCTGTAAAGTTGGCCATTCTAACAGTGGGCTCAATTGAAATTTGCTCTGTTTTGGAGCCAGGAGCGGCCACGACTAGCGGAATTTCGGATGAATTGCAGTTTTGGTTACTTCTGTATTGGCTTCCTGAGGGAGAGGGGGAGGTTGCCGCTTGGTTCAATCAAAGGCTGATGATAAATTTTTGGTAACTTTTTGGTCAAACTTTACAGCGACTCACAAATAACACGTTTTTAACTTGTGGCTGTGGTCCGTAGTAATCCTGGCTCAACATATGTAGCAGATCTGATCCAGATACTGTGGATGCGCACGTTGCGATATTGATGCTGAAACGATATAGTGTGCAGCCCTAACCAGAAGCCACTAAAACTACCTTGGAAATAGTCCTCCCTTTCATTGTGCTGGTATTGTGGGAGTGAGCTTTGATTTGACGGCTCTCTGAAGCTACGGAGGAAATCGCTGACGATGCTCTCACTCTCTATACTCCCCTTTCTCTGTCATTAGCATTCCCAAGACAGAGAGTAGAGAATAAGAGGGGAAAAAAGCAAACTGATGACCTCCTCTATGCGAATTTCACTTTTATAGACACCTTCCTGACATGACACAGAGAATTAAACAATTCATTTGAAACTTTGATGCTCTGTTTGCATAGAACACTTCTGATGGGCTTATGTAACATGTAGGATTATGACTGATTTTGATATATTATTTGGTATATGAAATATTAACTATGACGATCACAATGACAGCCCTTGCTTTATTTGAATGAAGCTCTACTTCTTAAAAAATGAAGGCTATTTAATTTAGTTTGAAACTTTTTAATAATAATAAATTATATTAGTATGTGTATATAGTGCTGATTAATCATAACTAATTATGTACACAAATAAAGTATGTATTTAATATACAATAAGTACTGTATGTACTGTGTGCATTATATACAGTTGAAGTCAGAATTATTAGCCCCTTTTTGAATTTTTTTCTTTTTTAAATATTTCCCAAACGATGTTTAACAGAGCGAGGAAATTTTCACAGTATGTCTGATAATATTTTGTCTTCTGGAAACTGGTCTTATTTGTTTTATTTCGGCTACCATAAAAGTAGTTTTTAATTTTTTTAAATTCATTTTTGGGACAAAATTATTAGCTCCTTGAAACTATTTATTTTTGATAGTATACAGAACAAACCATCCTAATACAAGAACTTGCCTAATTACCCTAACCTATAATACATATAGTAATATTATACTAGTAATACTATATATATATACATACACACACACACACACACACACACACACATATATATATATATATATATATATATATATATATATATATATATATATATATATATATATATATATATATATATACATAGATACATACATACATACAGTACACACACACACACACACACACACACACACACACACACACACACACACACACACACACACACACACACACACACACACACACACACACACATATATATATATATACATATACATATACATACATACATACATACATACATACATACATACATACACACACACACATATATATATATACACTACTAAAATTTATTATGTAAATGCAAACTTTTATTTTGTAAACAACACTATAATGTATATAGTTTAATTTTCTTTAACAAATGAGAATTCATTTAAACAGCAATTATATTTATTAATAAAATATTAAATAACTTCCAGTATATCTTTGATCTAACAGGTTATTACATTGGATATATTGGATGCATTAAATATTAATTGTAAATGCCTTAAGCTGTTATATTATTAATTAAATATTAACTGTCCTCACTTAATGATTCTTAAAAAAACAACAACAGTGCAGAACAATTATGCCAATTTAATTTCAATTAATTATATTTGTATTTTATTAATACATTTTTATTTAATAATTATTATATAACTTATATAAAGTTAATGTTACATTAAACATTAACCGTCACAGTTCTTGCTTCTTTTACTGACTCTTTAGAAATACAGTGAGTAGAACAATCATTCCAATAATGCATTTTGAAATTGAAAACCAAAATCGCTAACGGGGCAATGAAAGAGTACCGTCCCACCTGAGTGACCCCAGTTCCCCTATCTTTCTCTCTCTCTCTGTCTCATTTCTCCATATGTAAGAGCCTGTAGGTTTTCTCTCTTCTTCTTTATTCTCTTCCGCCAGCGTCTCATTTTCTTTCTCTGTCCCTGTCACTCTTTCCAGCAGCCTGTGTCAGTATGTGGGTCACGTCCAGATCTTTCTGCTGGAGGAAAAGGGCCACAGAACGAGTGTCCTGACGGAGGCTTTCACATTTGCAGTTGGGCCCCCGAGTGAAGAGCGCTACAAGTGAGTCTCTTCCCACAACTTTCTCAGACAAAGCCTGCATGAAACCAGCGCAATAAATGAGTCTGTGTTTGTTTGCGTCTCTGGAATAACACACACACACACATACAGCAGAAACAGCGGCTCACAGGGCTTTCAGAATCATACCGCTGTAGCATCAATATGATTTTAATATTGATATTCTTTTGCAGTTAAGTTGTACAGTGGTTCAATGGTTCTGTCTTCAGAGATTAAATGTTTTTATTTATACAATTGTTTTTTAATATATATTTTCCTTGCCTTGCCTTAAATGCTTTTATTTATATATATTTTAATGAAATGGATTTATGTAAGAAGACAGTAATATAGTTTAAGGTTGGGTCAACGATGGCCGATAGACATCACGATGCTGAGCCGGCATTACGAACCTTCGCCCTGCCCCTGTCGCAGCAGCAACCTACTCACAAAAAATATACGCTCAGGCCGTTTACACTAATACGTCTTAGTTTTAAATGGCATCTTAGAACAAAAACAATCCATGTCCACACTGGCGTTTCATCTAGCATTTCTGAAAAGATTTCCGTCCAAACTATACCGCTGAGAACAAACATCATTTAGCCACCCACACACATTGGCAGCATATGCGCACGTCTGAGCTCCAGGCAGTCAGCGGGTGCTTTGAGCACAAAACCTCAGAGAGCAGCATATATGTCAGACAGTTTATCAAGGATGTACCGCTGGATTGCTTCTTACTATTTTTTTTAAACATGATATTTAATTAATCTGGTCTCTATCTAACGACTTTTCTGTCTGTTGAATCTATCAGGTAACGTGTCACAGCGTCAGTACACTGCTTCAAACTTTCGCTTTCACACTTGTACTAAGTAATTTTAGTGAAAACCTCAGATACTGTTGGTTGGTTGCTGTTTGTTGTGCACCTTTTTTACCAACCAAGTTTGTCGACGCCTTTATAATGACACAGAGCACTCTGCCTATTCATGCCAGAATCCTGCGGAAAAGTGGATTGACAGGTAGTAATTGTGTGTAACTTATCTTTATTTATTATGATTTGGTTAATGGTAAAACAAAGACCATGCGGGTCAGGAAACGATAGACTACAAATAATGAATTTGTTATGAATGAATAAACTATTCATAAATAATCAATTCACCGCTGCCTACAAAGACGATGCCATCGTCCATCGCGATGTTTCACATTAGACATCGTACAAAACCAAATTGGTGGACATTGCCCAACCCTAATAGTTTTAGTAGTTCTGATCCGAAATCCAAGTAAATAGTTCTATATAAAAAGTAAAAACTTGAAACATAAATAAAACAACGAACGAATAAATTGATTGATTGATTGATTGATACATCAATTGATTTGGCAGTCATTTTTATTAAATAAAATAATAATAACAATAATAAAAATATTAATTCTTAACATTATATAGCACTTTTCTGTTTACTCAATTTTTGTCATCCACCACCAGTGTGCAGCATCCACCTGGATGATGCGACAGCAGCCATGTTGTGTCAGACCGAACACTAGCTGATTGAGAGGAATGTGAGGCTACAGAGTGATGAAGCCAGTTATCATATATGAGGATGGTTAGGAGGCCATTGGGTAAATTTAGCCAGGATGCAGGGATTAAAGCCCTATACATCCTGTGATTTTTAATGACCACAGAGAGTCAGGACCTCAGTTTAATGTCTTATCTGAAAGACAGCGCTCACTGAGCAGTATAGAGTCCCCTTCACTATACTGGGGTGTTAGGACCCACACAGACCTCAAGTTGAGCACCCTCTGCTGGCCTCACTAACACCATTTCCAGCAGCAACTTAGCTTTCCCATGTGGTTTCCAATCCAGGTACTGACCAGGCGCAGCCCTGCTTAGCTTCAGTGGGTGACTTTGTGAGAGGTGCAGAGAGATAGCTGTCGGCTATACTCCATTCAAATTTATTCACTGAAAGAATCTTGAATTTTTTTTTTTACTGTTTAAAAAAAAAAAAAAAAAAAAAAAATATATATATATATATATATATATATATATATATATATATATATATATATATATATATATATATATATATATATATAAATTCTTTCTTTAATTATTTTAAGTAATTTCTTAATGATCACGTTATAACAAAAAAAATATATTTTACATCTAGGAATAAATTACAGATATTTAAAGTAGTAATAATAATGTTTTCGACATAATCCAGTCAAATAAATCCAGCCACTGTGAACACAAACGCCTTCATAAAACCTTACAACCATAAACGTACAGTTTTTCTGCGATTACCCACACTTAATTATGGACGACCCATATTAATCACATTATATATCTGAACATAATGCAAAAGTGACATTATATTGGCTAATTATATCCAGCATCAACCCCCATTTAACAGTTTCTCTTCAGAAATATTGAAAACATTCATTATCTGTTCACAAGCAACATGGCAGAGCTACTTCTGACACTCAGCCAAATGGAGCGATGATCAGCCAAAAAGGACCAAATTAATCGTCCTGGCTGATATCTATCTGCCTATCACGATCACCCAAACCAGAGTGGTCTGAAAGGTGTTTGTGTCTGTGGGCGGCTGCCGATTTGAGCCATTGCCTCTGGAAACAAAGAGAGGGAGAATCGCTGAGAAGATAAATCAGTAATGTGACAGCCTTATCTGTCCTCCTCCTCTACAGTCCCGCTCTCACACCTCCACACAATCATCTGATTGCAATTCAAAATTAACATAATGTCCAGCTTGTATAATATGGTGAAAATAGTATTTTTTGCGGATTATTCCGCCCCCGACCCCCCATTTGGCTACATGCTAAAGCTAACATTCTAATTCACTTACCACACATATAGTATCATTGTTTTTTTCTAACAACAATAGTTAATAGTTTAGCTATATGTCAAAGCTAACATGCAAATACGTTTACTGTTTAAACTTTGGATATTTCTTTTAATCATTTTTAAAGTAATTTGACTATATGCTAAAGCTAACATGTAAATACACTGCCACACAAAAGTTTAGTATCTAGCCTATTTTTTTACCAATAATTAATATTTTATCTAAATGCTATTGCTAACATGCAAATACACTACTGTTCAAAGTATTCAGAAAATTTTCAGTATTCACTACTGAATCAAAATTTGAAAGTAATTTGGCTATATGCTAAAGCTAACATACAAATCCACTACCACACAAATTTAGTATTAATACTATTCCTTAAAAAACAATAATACATAATTTAGCAATAGCTATATGCATTAGTTAACCAGCAAATTCACAAAAACGTTTAGTATCGATATTTTTTTCCAAAAACAATAAACAATAACATAACTATATGCTAAAGCTAACATGCAAAAAAAATACTGTTCAAATGTGTGTGGTCAGAATTCATTTTTAAGGTACTACAGTTTTAAAATTAATTTGCTAATGCTAAGCTACATTTATTACCATTTAAGTTAGCAACATTAGCTAAAACAATGATAAAAATCCATCACTAATACATTCATTAATTTTCTTTTAATGAATGACCGAATGAGGAATGAACGGCTAACGTATCCAGCATATGTGTTATGCAGTGGATGCCCTTCCAGCTGCAACCCATCACTGGGAAACACCCATACACCCTCATACACTATGGACAGTTTAGCCAACCCAATTCACCTGTACTTTGAATTGTGGGGGAAACCAGAGCAACTTGAGGAAACCCAAGCAAAAACAGGGAGAACATGCCAACTGACCCAGCTGAGACTCGAACTAGCAACCTTCTTGCTGTGACACGGCTACCCACAACGGCACCGCATCGCACATTAATACATTACATTTTTGAAAATACACATTATTATTGAGATAATGCTAATAATTCCAGGCCAGATGCAAACGCTATCATGTGATCATTCTAAAATCTCCAGTTCATTATCAGTTGATGCAGAGCTCAGTGAACAGACAGTTTCTACATTTAAACATTCTCTGAACTCAAACCATGTCATGTGTCAGGCAGATATCCTCTCCTCTGTATAAACTTGACTCTGTGTGTATGCTTCATAGTGTGTGTGTGTGTGTGTGTGTGTGTGTGTGTGTGTGTGTGTGTGTGTGTGTGTGTGTGTGTGTGTATGTACATGTGAGATGGCCTGATGTGTCCTGGCTTCATCCCCGTAGAGACAGATGTGCAAATGCATTGTGTGTGTACACATTAATTCTCCCTCTCCCTCTCTCTCTCTCTCTCTCTCTCTTTCTCTCTCTCTCTCTCTCTGGCAGCTGCGTGTAATCAGGATAATGCATCTGCAGCTTCAGAGTAACTGACCCTGGAACTGTGCTCACTGTCCATTACAACACAGACTTCACTGTGCCTACATTCAGCTGGAATAAATTGCTTTATCTCACCATCAGTACAAGGCAGTGAACGGGGTTCTCACAATCATTTGTTAAGGGTTTTATTTTATTTGTGGTATTTGCTAATACATTTTCTTCTAGCTACACACTGACAACCACTAGAAGGTTCCAGCAACTATAAATACATCACTCTCAGGTATAACTGCAGTACATGTAACTAATATTGGCACACCTGGCTAATATGATCAAATAAGAAAAATCTTTGTTGTTTAAACTTGTGATTTTTGCTCAAAATATCAACAAAAAGCTCTGCTCTCCTAAAAAACAAAAAAAAAAAAAAACAATTGCAAACACAGCACAGTTCTATCAAAAAAAATAAAAAGAAAGTTAAAAATGCTGGGTTCCACACAATTCCTTCATGTTGTCTGTAACGACTGGGGGGAGTGACACTCACAACAGAAGGTAAGATCCAATATGCAGGTTTATTCAATGTCAGGCAAGCAGTGGTCATCAGGTGCAAACGGGTATCTATAGACAGTCCAGAATCATAAACGATAAACAGGCAAAAGGTCGAAAGGCAGGCGGCTAAACTAGAGAACAAGGGTGACAAGGCTAAGGTCTAACACGGAGAAAACAAGACAGGGAAACGCGTTGTAATGTCACAAAAATGCAAACAAGACTCGGCAACCTGGAAGCGTGAATGAGTGGCTTATGAATGGAGTGATATCAGTCTGTGACAAGGTTCAGCTGGTGATTGCAATCAGGATAGATGAATGAACAGGCGTGCGTGTTTGGGAGCAGTGCATGTATGCAAATGTAGTCCTGGGAAATGCGGAAATGTAGTTTTGAGAGTTCGTGTGAGAACCAGCGATCTCTGAAAAGCAATCGCTGGTTGTGTGACATTGTCCCAAAACAAACATTCATTCATTCATTTTATTTTCAGCTAGTTCCTTTATTAATATGGGGTTGCCACAGCGTAATGAACCGCCAATATATCCAGCATATGTTTTACGCACTGAATGCCCTTTCAGCCGCAACCCAACATTGGGAACCACCCATACACTTTCATTCACACACATACACTACGGCTAATTTAGTTTATTTAATTCACCTGTAGCGCATGTCTTTGGACTGTGGGGACAACTGGAGCACCCGGAGGAAACCCACGCAAACACGAGGAGAACATGCAAACAGAAATGCCAACTGACCCAGCCGAGACTCGAACCAGTAACTTTCTTGCTGTGAGGCGATCGTGCTACCCACAGCGCCACCATGACTAACCCAACAAAAAATATTAAACCAAATTAATCATTTTTAGAAATGCAAATAAATTGAACATAAAACAATTAAGTTGTCTTAAAAAATGTGTCATTTCAACTGGTTTTAATAAGTAGTTTGAACAAGCAGCAAAAGCATTTTTTTTTATATTGACTGTACAATATATATATATTTTTTGCCAATTTAATTTCTTTAGTTGAATCAAATAAACTTTTCTAGGCACCTCAACTTTCATCAAACTGACTAAACATTTTATTGTTAAACCTTGTATAACTTTCAAAAATGTTGTTGAAACCTGATTAAAATAAAGTAAAAGTAAGTAAAATAAGTAAAAGTAGCATAAATACATTAGTTATCATAGGGCTGGGCGATAAGGAAAAAATGCAGTCTCTAGAATTATTTTCCATATTGACCCATAACGTTATATATTTTGATATAAGTTGTTAATATCAGATTTAAGAGTTCCTCAACAATGACTGAAGCCACAGAAATTAGAGGGTTCATTGAATGGCATAACATATTTTTGGATGATAAATTTTCTGTGGCCAATCTCTAACATCAACACACTTTTAGATTCCCATTGTTGCACATTTCTGCTGTGTGATCGGCTCTTTGATCAATATAGAGTAAAATATCCAGAGCTTATCAATGTTATTGACATATTTTATCGCGATTCGATTTAATATTGTTTATCAGCCCAGTGCTAGGTTGTCATGACTTTGTCAAATCATTTTTTACAGTGTATGACCAAAATTTCCCATTGATATATGAGATTTTTTGTACACCTGTGACTAGGAACAGAAAATTGTTTACCACAACTTCCTGTTTCATGTGGATATAAAAATGAGGAAACACATATTCCAAACATAACTGATTTTATAAAATAGATGTGGCTATGAGAAAATATGTTTTTACAAATTTCCACCATTCATTCATTCATTTTGCTTCAGCTTAGTCCCTGATTATCAGGGGTCGCCGCAGCAGAATGAATCAGCAACTATTCCATGCCCTTGCAACCGCAACCCAGTACTGGGAAACACCCATACACACACTCATTCACACACACATACACCAAGGCCAATTTTAATTCATCCAATTCACCTATACTGCATGTCTTTGGACTGTGGGGGAAACCCATGCCAACAAGGGGAGAATATGCAAACTTCACACAGAACTTGTGTTTGGGACTAAAATCAGCGACTTTTTTGCTGTGAGGCAACAATGCTACCCACGGAACCACTGTGCCACCCTATCACCATCATAATTTAGAAATTCCAGTCAACAGAAGTGCTATTCATGGGGACTTTAAAATCTACATCAAACACTTGGGCTCCATCCACACGAGTACAAAGGCAGATTACACCCCCTTGTTTAATTGAGGTTAGCAAATGAAAACGCTTCATTTATTACGACTCATTTATTTCTGCGTAGCAGAGGAACGAAACAATGGGGTATTGTTATGGAGAGGTGATGCTGGGTTGTGTAGGGTGAGTTAATCACCTGTCAGAGCAAACGGTAATGAAGAGATTCCCCTCTGTTCTGTTCGGCATGTGAGAAAGACACAAGGTCACAGAGATAGTATTGTATGTGCATCTCTGACATGTCTGAGTGATGAACAAATCATTCTTTTCAACTGCTTCAACTTAATGACTTAAAACAAACCAATTCACCGTCAGTTGACTTTGAGAACTGTGACAAAGCGAAACAGAATACCAAACTATAAGTGGTGTATCTAGTAATTAACAATTGTTATTGATTCTTAGACAGATTACACAGTAAAATACAGAATACAACAGTGAAAAGAACCAATATTTTATCCTGTTAACAAACCCACCCCAGGCTGCTACCTAGTACTCAATTAAGGTCATTAAAATCCTGACTTGGCTAACACCGCTAATAATAATAATAATTAATAATTCTTTACATTTATATAGCGCTTTTCTGGGCACTCAAAGCGCTTTACACACAATGGGGGGATCTCCTCATCCACCACCAGTGTGCAGCGACGGCAGCCATTTTTGCGCCAGACCGCACACCACACACCAGCTGATTGGTGGAAAGGAGACAGAGATGAAGCCAATTGGAATATGGGGAGGGTTAGGAGGCCATGATGGACAAAGGCCAGTGGGCAGATTTGGCCAGGATGCCGGGGTTAAACCCCTACTCTTTTCGAAGGACATCCTGGGAGTTTTAACGACCACAGAGAGTCGGGACCTCGATTTAACGTCTCATCCGAAAGACGGCGCTCACTGAGCAGTATAGCGTCCCCGTCACTATACTGGGGCATTAGGACCCACACAGACCGCAGGTTGGGCGCCCCCTGCTGGCCTCACGAACACCACTTCCGGCAACAACCTAGCTTTCCCATGTGGTCTCCCATCCAGGTACTGACCGGGCGCAACCCTGCTTAGCTTCAGTGGGCGACCATGTGAGAGTTGCAGAGAGCTAGCTGCCGGCTAGCTGCTACAATAAAAGTCTTCATCTTTAAATGAAGAGAAGATGAATAAGATGAGATACAACAACAACATAGTTTTATCAAGTTACTCAGGTTATTAAGATCTGATGTTTTTGAGACAAACTACAGTTTAACAACATTTTGACATTTAAGTAATTTGAAATAATATAATTAAAAGAAATAATGTAGAGAGAAACTATAAGGGAAACAAGGTTAACAGTTGTTAGAAGAAAGATCATGGTCAGAAAACAGGTATAAATAAAAAATAAAAACATGAATCACAAAAGACAGAAAAGTGCCAATTTATGGATATTTTAACAGTATGGATATTTTAACAATAGTGTAATTTCAAAGCAACTGAGATTTTTTACATTTGGTTTCCATCGCTGTACATAAGCACAAATACACACTTTTGAGTAGCACACATTGACTAACTGTCCCCAATTAGAAACTGTCCACATTTATTAATGTATTTAACTTAAAAGCCAAATGAATGCATTTGTATGGTTCAGACGAATCAGTGCTAGTGTTTGGAGCGTGGGTGCTTTGAAACCTTTCTGGTCCTTTTTTTTTCTATATTTTCGCAGCGTATGACAGCAAGATCTTCCATTCCATTTTTATTATTAATTACAATCCCTCTTATCACCCCCGTGTGTGCGAGGGGGAGCGAGATAAGGCGAGATATTGTGTTTGTGTGAAGGCAGAAGAATGCAGCATGGCTAATTGCGTTTGGCCGTTTGTGCTGTAACGTATCTGCAGGCAGATTAAGTGCTCAGTCCTGAGCAGCACAATAAACGCAAACACACAGCCTGTCTCTCTCTCATTCCATACTGCTGTCTGCCCTTTTTTGTCTCAGAAAAATATTCTCTCTGACAGAAAAGAAAGAAGAAATGACTCTTGTTTGGACTGAGCAATTCTTTTTGTTTTAATTTATTTACTCTTTACTACAACACACAAATAGAGGTACATTTAGATACAAATGACATCATCAGAAGATGCTCTAATAGTATTTACTTCATCTCGTTTTTTAAGTTATCCTAAATGAACTAAAAGAGCCATTTCTAAGCATATTTCATGAGTTACATACAGTTGATTGAGACTGATCTCAGATCTAATTTTAGGACAGTTGTTGCTCACTGAGCAAAGCAACAAACTGTATCTTTGCTAATTAGGCACGGGTGCTTCTGCAAGGTGGTAATCGCTAAACTCAAAGCATCAAATGAATGTTTTCTAAATCTTCAATCTAAAATGAAGATTAAACTCGAACAAGTGTTTCTATAAACTTTAAACCCCTAAGATTAATTTTATTGTCAGCATTTTCCTCTTAATTCAATCCCACGCAAAAAGCATGCTGGGAACTACAAATTACCTAAGCAGGCAGTTGGACCGACACAATTCCTTCATGTTGTCCCAACACAAAGCAATTAAGTTAACTTAATGGTTTGCAAAATTTAAGTAGACTGAACTTAAAACAAATAAATTGGCCAAAGAAATCACAAGAATTGTGTTGTTTCAGCTCATTTGTAACAGGTAGTTTGAACCAGCAGGAGGTTTTTTTTTTTGTGTGTTGGGACTAGAATTTTGTTATTTAAGACTTAAAACGTAGAACGTTTCTACATTTACCCCAAATCCCACCTACCCTGTACAATGCTAAAATAAAAAAATACACTGAAAAAAACTATTCAAAGTTGCTTCCTTGGATTTACAATTTTCTTTTTAAAGATAAGTGGTTGTAAACAATTTATTTGGGTTCAATTTAAACAAACAAATGAAGTTGAAAATTACTTCATTGAATTTGTTTGTTTAAATTCATGCTGTATAAATTGTTTTATAAATCTTTTTTTTTTCAGCGTAATGCCAAAATAAAAAAAAGTGCATTAAAAGGCATAAAACTTTCGTTAATCAAATGTATGTAACATTGTAACTTTTACAACTCATATCAAATTTGAACACTGAAAATATGATGTCTGAAAAACTGTTGCAAACTTTTTATGTTAAATTTAAACAAGCAAATTAAGTTGAATATTATTAAATTTAAATAGTTAGCTAGTCAGGGAAAACCTTTTTTATTTAATAATAATAATAATAATAATAATAATTAGTATATAACTTTTATAATATTGAGTTGCAGTCACTTCTTTCTGCCTCCTCTTCTTAGGTTTTATTATATGGAGACTGTACTTTATCAGGAAAATATTGTGTAAAAATTGACAGAAAACCTCATCGATGACATAGAGAGAATTTATTTGGGTTGAATTTAAACAAACAAATTAAGTTTAACATTACTAAATTTAGTTTGCTTAAATCCAGCCCAAATCAATCGTTTGCAAAAATTTGGCAGAAATCAGTTTCTTCAGTGTAGTGCTCAAATAAAATATAGTGCATTAAAATGCATTTAATTTCCGTGAATCAAATTTATGTACCATTGTAAGATTCACAACTCATAACAATTTTAAAGTTGCCAGTCAGTGAAAACCTTTTTTATTTAATAATTAAAAATAATAATAACAATAAAATAATAATAATTACAATTTGCACACAACGTTCTGAATATTGAGTTGCAGTCACTTCTTTCTCTTAAGTTTTAGGATATGGAGGCTGAACCATACCATGAAAGCATCATGTAATAAATGACAGAAGTCCTTGTCAGCAACATGGACAGAAAGTTCATCTCTTTAAAAAAAAATAAAAATATTAAAAACCTTATATAGAACCCCAGATTATAACCAGCAGTGCATTTAAGAGCATAAAAATTCCTAATATAATTAACATGGATTGATTGACATTGACTCATTTCACTTTAAACTTTTCACCAAATTGAAATATAATAAATTTTTAGCACTGTCGCCTCACAGCAAGAAGGTCACTGATTCGAATCCCAGCTGGGTCAGTTTTCATGTTCTCCTCATGTTGGCGTGGGTTTCCTCCGGGTGCTCCGGTTTCCTCCACAGTCCAAAGACATGCTATAAGTGAATTGAGTAAACAAAATTGGCCGTAGTGTATGAGTGTGTGTGTAAATGTGAGGGTGTATGAGTGTTTCCCAGTACTGAGTTGCAGCTAAGGGAATCCACTGCATAAAAAATTTGCTGAATTAGTTGGCGGTTCATTCCGCTGTGGTGACCCCTGATAAATAAGGGACTATGCTGAAGGAAAATGAATGAATGAATGAACACACAGAATAACAGCAAGTTTAATTAGGCCAGAAACAATTTGGGGGCAGGGCTAAATGAAGAATCCTTTTAAATCATGCATGATTGGCCACGCCTATAAACACTTCTCTGATTGGCTGTGATTTGCAAGACACATTTCAGACACACCCACAACTGTTCGTTTGTGTGTGTCAGTCTTTTGCTCTCACACTCGAGGGCACTAAACACCTAGACAGATTGCTTTATCAGGTAAACATTGAAGAAAAACGACAGAATAAAGCAGCCGGTATCGCTCTAATGGCACTGATAACGGCATCAAAGCGTCCTTGAGCAAGTAATGACAAAAGCAGACACGCCGAGCCGCTCTGGGAACGACGACTATAAAGAAAAGGCATTAAAACGGTGACAAATCACCCATCATCTTAAACAAGGGCCCTGCGTTGGCAATCTCGCAGCTATGACGTGATACAGGCAGGCATGTGACAGCTCTAATTTAGAGATTTGTGGAGAGAACAAACCAGGTGTCAGTCGTGTATGGATACACCTCCACGGCCTGCGGGAACTATCAGTCTGGCGGACAAAACGTGCAATAACAAAGACTCCCGGAGAGCGGACACTCACAGCCCAATGCTGCACTCTTTTCTATTTTATGCAACTCTTTAACATTTTACAGAATATGCTTACAAAGTCTACAGTGTTGAGTAGCTGATGCAATTCCACTGACATTTGGATGGAGACGAGTACAAAATAATGCACAAGTCATTTTGGCTTGCTCCGATAGTGATACCGCGCTTCTATTCAGTTTTATTTTATGCATTTATTTAATCGGGGCATATGGAAAATGGTTGCTGTATGCACGTTTTTGACTTTTCTAAAGCATAAAAATACCATCATTAAGTTGTAGATATTAAAGAAACATGCTGAGTAGACATACTTGATTCTTAAAAAACTAAAGTGTGTCCTCGATGCCTGTACCATGATGATGCTCTAGATCAGGTCATTACGTACTGGACGTTGCTTGTGTTGTTGCAAAAAATGACTTATTTAAATTAATAAAAAAAAATAATTAAATGTATCAATAAAATTAAATATTAAATTACCCATTACTTTGTGTGTTATCTACACGTACCCTAATCGTCACAGATGTTATTATCTAACCTTCCCCCAACCCCCAAACGTCACATTAGCATGGGTGTTAAACAGGGCTTAATCTGTGACTCCTCAGGCCCCGTTTACACTAATGCGTTTTAGTTTGAAAACGCATAAGTTTTGCTACGGTTACGCCAACCGTCCACACTACGCCGGAGTTCTCGAGCGCCGAAAACGGAGCGTTTCGAAAACGCTGGAGAGGCCGTTTTCATTTTGAAACGCTGCTGCTCCGTCTCAGTGTGGATGATGGAAAACGGAGACATCTGAAAACGGAGGCGGGGCTGCAGACGTTCGCCTCTCTGATTGGGGCTTTTCCTGAATATTAAGTAGCCTAACACACAGTTCAGTCCTGAATCTTCTCCGTGTAAGTTCAGACTTCGCAAGTTTGATCAAGGCTGCAGTCTCTTCTTCTCAGTTTGATATGGAAAAGCAGACTATACCGAGGACACGGGTAAATCTTCAAAGGGAACAGTGTACTTTATAACTTCATTCACATCACTCTGGCTTCGTTGTTTCACTTTCTCAACAATAAAATGTAAACATGATTTAAGGAACTGCCTATTTTCATTTTAATATTAGCAACTTAGACAGCAGACATGTTGAGGCGCCGTGCTGTATAAGATGAGCGTCATCTTCACTGTCTGGATATTTATAACAAAACGGAGCCGATAACAACTGCCTCCTTTCAATTTCAGTGAAAATACGAAACATCCCCTCTCTTTTGCTGAGTATCAGTTTTAAGAATCGATAATGGCCATTTTAAAAGTATAACATACAATAAGTTTATACATTATAGGAAATAAAGGCAAGCGATAAGTCAATATACAGAATGTACGTGGTTACATTAATCATTAACTTATCTTTGCGCTCAGCCAAAACACGTTACCTGAGAACAAGTAATAGATTCCAATGCCCAAAGTCAGGGAATATGTCGTTAGATAAAGACAACAAGATAAATGAAATATCCCGTTTAATAAATATAGTGAGATTAGATCCAGCGGGAGATGCTTGATGAGAAGTCCGACTAGCAGAGCTCTCATCTGGGTACATGGGCTGCAGCGCTTGCCCGAGAGCGTCTGTGTGGTCATGTGATGTGCGTTTTCAGCGTTTTGGTGTGGACGGAGAGCAGTTCAGAAACGCTGGGTAAAACGCGAGTGTGGACGCGGATCGTTTTCATTCTAAAACGCCGTTTTAAAACTAAAACGTACTAGTGTAAACGGGGCCTCAACCATTTTGCCCGCGACACTTCCTCATCGCTCCTTATCTTCATTTGCGACACCCCAATATCACCCCCCTCCTCTCCAGGGGCCTCATGTATCAATGCTGCGTACGCACAAAAACTTTGCGTACGCCAGGTTTCACGCTCAGAATCGCTCACGTTTGGATTTACTAACAATGAACTGAACATGGGAATGTGCGCAGGTTCACGGCAGCTTTCTGGCAGGCGTACGCACATTTTTTGTGCGTGTCTGTTTTATTTCCATTGGCGACTCCTAGAGGCAGTTGTGTTAAATTCCTCTCTACAAAGTGTCTGAGCCTTGCAATGGCAGCTGTATGAGACGGGTTCAGCAGGTATATAAGGTTTCCATACCATACAGTTGACCAGCTAAACATTAAAGCACAATTTGCAGCAGTCGCCTGTTTTCCCAATGTAATCTGAGCTATCTACTGCACGCACATTGCTATAAAGACACTATCTGAAGATGAATTTGCATGCGTGAATCAGAAACATTTCCATTCCATAAATGTGCAAATAAAATATGATGCTTATTGATATGAACTTATTGATGATTCCTACTTGTCTTTCTCGTGATAAATAGTTGGCAAAATCTGATATGTTGCGGGGGAAAAAACAAGAAAGAATTCATCAGACGCTGGATTCGAGCCGAGTTCATGTTCGAACGTATCAATTCATGATCACAAGCGTCTTACAAGGTGCACCACTGAGACTGATAAGGGTACTGCAACATTTTACAGATATAAACCACACTATTTCTATCTTTAATGCACTCAGTGCGATGTTCAGACCCAACTGTGTTAACCGCATCAGCTAAACTCTCCCACTCTATTTTTTTCTTTTGTTGTTAATTCCGGAGAACAAACTTGCAAATAACACCGCTTTTCTCCGGTCTACCTCCGAAAGCAGCAGCTCCAATTCACATTCTGTTCAAAGTTTCTCTTTTTGCTTGCTTTTGCCATTGCTTTTTCGTTGGGTTTTCCCATTAGCATAGTCATTAGCATATTCATACGGGGGAGGAGGCAGGGAGGGGTTTTGTGCTCGTGCATGTTGCGCTCAGTTTCACGTTCATTCGGATGTACAAAAGAATATGCGTGAGATTCGGCGTATGCAGTGTTTCATACATCTGAATTTTTTCCTGCGTACGCACATTTACAGCTTTGTGCGTACGCAATGTTTTAGTAAGATTTCTACGCAAGTCTTCGTACATGAGGCCCCAGGTCTTCACTTCCGGCAGTGACAATCCCTCTCCCCTGCTCTTTACTTTCGTCTGTTCGCAACATCCACCTCCAAAATTTATTTATTTTCTTGTCGGCTTAGTCCCTTTATTAATCAGGGGTCACCACAGCGAAATGAACCGCCAACTTATCCAGCACACGTTTTACGCAGCAGATGCCCTTCCAGCCCAACACTGGGAAACACCCACACACTCTTACACACATTCCCATACACTACAGCCAATTTAGCTTATTCAATTCTCCCATAGTGCATGTCTATGGATTGTGGGGGAAACCGGAGCACCCGGAGGAAACCCACGAAAACACAGGAAGAACATGCACACTCCACACTGAAACGCCAACTGACCCAGCCGGGGCTCGAATCAGCAACCTTCTTGTTGTGAGGCGATTGTGCTACACACTAGGCCATGTCAACATGAAGAGAACATGCAAACTCCGCACAGAAATGGCAAGTGACCCAGCCAAGGCTCGAACAAGCGACCTTGTTGCTGTGAAGCGACAGCACTACCCACTGCGCCAACAACCTGCCAACAATGAGAAGAAAAAAAACAAACGTATTTTTTCAAATAATCAAATAACATTAAATTAAAAATGTGAGATGAAATTACGTCATTTATTGTAAATGCAAAAATACAGTTTTATGTTGCACATGTATATAATTTTGAAAATAGCCAAAAAATAAAAGACATAATATGGGTCAAAATTAGATATATTTTTTTCTTTTATGCCAAAATTGTATTAGAATATTAGTTAAAGATGAAGTTCCATTAAGATATCTAGTAAATGTCCTACTGCAAATATATCAAAACTTACTGGTTAGTAATATGCATAGCTAAAATTTTAGTAAATGTAATAGACATTTTCTCAGTATTTAGATGTTTTAAACCCTCAGATTCCAAATTTTTCAAATAGTTGCATGAATATTAAAGCTATATGCCAAATATTGTCTGATCCTAAAGTTTACATAAATGGAATAATAAATAAATAGATTTATTTAACTTTTAGAATATGTATGAACCTCTAATTGACACTTCAGCTTTGTTTTTTTTAGTCACACATTAAAATAAATAATTTTAAACATAAACATCCCAGCAAAATCCCATTTTAAGGAAATATACTGAACATATTATGTGATATTTTACAATATTTTTGGAAAATAAAATATATATACAGAATTTAATCTCAATGCTACGAACCCTATCTTATACCCCCGGTTTCCTCTCATATAAACACACAGTCAGTGAGATGACAGTACTGTATGTGCTCGAGAGAACAACAGATGACTTTGGTATTTCCAGCTGTTCCAGGAACAAGGGTGTGATGATGTCTCATCTAAACACGGCAAAAAAACAGTCCAGCCAGGTCAGGACAACACCCCAAACCCAAACACACACACAAATCTTCAGAGACACGACAAAACAAGACAAACCTAATAACAGTGAGCAATCCTCAGAGATTCACCTCTGACACCAGATTCAGCAGAACTGAGAGAAGATCAGCAGCAGGAGTTCACATCTGAGTCTTCTGGGCTTCATTCAATCTTGAGTTTAAAAAGAGCTACAGTAGATGAAGGACAACAGAAGTGAACGAGTTCATAACAAACTTTTTCTTAATAAGAAATACTGTGAAACAATTCAATTTTGACAATATAAATAAACAATGAAAACGTCAGATAAAATATAAATATAAAAAACAATTAAATAAAAATACCAGAAAATATAGAAACAGTTGTATTATACATAACTAAAAATTATAAATAATATATTATAAAATAATACAAATACAAAAAGGGGCGGCGCAGTGGGTAGCCCTGTTGCCTCACAGCAAGATGGTCGCTAGTTCAAGCCTCGGCTGGGTAAGTTAGAATTTCTGTGTGGAGTTTGCATGTTCTCCATGTGTTGGCGTGGGTTTCCAAAGTCCAAAGACATGCGGTGTAGGTGAATTGGATAAGCTAAATTCTCTATAGTGTATGTGTGTGAATGAGAGTGTATGGGTGTTTCCCAGTGATGGGTTGCAGCTGGAAGTGCATCTGCTGCATAAAACATATGCTGGATAAGTTGGTGGTTCATTCCACTGTGGCAACCCCTGATTAATAAAGGAACTAAGCCGATAATAAAACGAATGAAGGAATGAATACAAATAATAAAAAAATAATTGTAATATTTAATATGAAAGTATTGATGTACTTTATCGTTTAAATAATTATATAATAAAAATATGAAATATGAAAAATGCGAGAAATAGAAAAAAAATGAAAAATTTAAAATGCGAAATTACAATGGAAAGTAAATCAGAACAAATACTAGTAACATACAAACACAAAAATAAAATATATTAAAATACTCAATATGAAATATCTTAAATTAAAAAAAAATATTTAAGTGAAAAATACAAAAACATGCCATGGAAAATATCCAACAAATAATATCACAAATTACAAGTATTAATATTAGATTTAAAAAAAAGGTGTAGGGGTTGTTCACATAGGTAGATAGCTAGGTAGAAAAAATGTAATAATACACTTATTTGAAAATGAAATATTCTAATTATATTATACAACAAAATTATTTATTCCCAGACATGGGTTGCGGCTGGAAGAGCATCCGCTGCATAAAAAAATGTGCTGGATAAGTTGGCGGTTCATTCCGCTGTGGCGACCCTGAATTAATAAAGGGACTAAGCCAACAAGAAACTGAATAAATGAATGAACAAATTATATAAATAAATAAAATCTATATTAAATCTATTTAATTCCAAATAATATTTGTATTATATATTAATATAATAAAAATAGTACTGCAATATTTTCTATCTCAAATTTGTATATTATTTTATATTATTTAGATGTATATTATTTATTATTTATTATTTATATGTATATTTTTTATTTCTTATTGTTTTTTTATTTAATTATTGTTATTGTTATTGTTTTATTATTTTTTATTGTTTATTTATATTTCAAAATTGAATTGTTAATCCTTTCATTTTACAGTTTTATCGTAATAAAATCTCAAATAATAACATATAATAAAAACAAAATACATATTTAACTAATACAAAACTTACAACATAAAAAATAAAAGATGTTATCCTTAAAAAGACTTTTTCTGTCTTGTTAAAAATACATTTTCTGACATATTGAAAGAAAAGCAGGTAGACTGAGTTACTAATATAAACACTTGAGCTTCGCGTCCCGCCCTCAGATTCATCCGACTGCTCTTTTAAAGCGGACATTGATCTGCTGTGCTGCGAGTCATAAGGTGAGCTATTTTTAACCCCACGCAGAGTCTTAAAAACGTGCAGCACATGGCATGAGACAAAGCAGACCCATCTGCCGCGTGCACAATGACCAGCACATGAAACAAAATAATGATGTGAACGACCCTTTTCACTCTTATATAATGACATAAGCCAACACTCATGGAAGAAGGAGAGAGACAGAGAGAGAACACAGTACAGATAAATCAATCGACGGGACACACGTTGAGCTGCTTTTTTTAAATTCAGCTAAACTCTGTTTTGGAGTATCACACAAATTGCATTGCAATGGACAATTTTCTCAAGACGCTGATAATTTAACAGTCATCAGCTTCTTAAATACTCAGAAGTTATTCATTTAATATATTTGTTAAAAAACAAAAACAATGTATGTACATTTATAAAGCAATACATTGTATTATATCACTTTAACGCTAATGTGATGTTTTTAATACATCGTCTATAGATGGGACAGTAAGGCCCTGACCACACGAACACAGGTATTTTCAAAACCACACTTTTTTTTTATGCAGTTTCGCTGTTTTTCCACATGAAAACGCAGTATTGGCTGATTAAAACTGAAACTTCTGAAAGTGAAGTGACTGAAACTTTCTACATTGTGGTTGTGTGGACACTACTGTATAACCAATTCGTTTTCGCCTCATGACTGTTTTCTCCTTTTTGATTGGCTGGGTTCACACCGAATGCAGATAAAATTTTGCTCATTTGTGGGAAATGTATTGCGTATCCTGAATTGTTCGACCATGTGACGGTAATGCTCTCACGTTTCCATCGACATGTATGCAGTTTACTAGTGAAATATACTTGATTTTTTGGCGAAGCAGTGGCGCAGTAGGTAGTGCTGTCGCCTCACAGCAAGAAGGTCGCTGGGTCGAGCCTCGGCTCAGTTGTCGTTTCTGTGTGGAGTTTGCATGTTCTCCCTGCGTTCGCATGGGTTTCCTCCAGGTGCTCTGGTTTCCCCCAGTCCAAAGACATGCAGTACAGGTGAATTGGGTTGGCTAAATTGTCCGTAGTGTATGAGTGTGTGTGTGAATGTGTGTGTGGATGTATGCCAGAGATGGGTTGCAGCTGGAAGGGCATCCGCTGCGTAAAAACTTTCTGGATAAGTTGGCGACCCCGGATTAATAAAGGGACTTAGCTGAAAAGAAAATGAATGAATGAATGAATAAATATACTTGATTTTCAGTTGGTGTGAGCTCAGCATAAAAGTGTCATTATTGCCACCTGTTGGTTTGTCGTGCGCTTAACAGGCATCACAGTGAGGTTTTGAATTTTTGAAGTGGACGGAGATTTTAAAAAATAAAAAAATGAAAGTGCATGGGGAACACCAACACAATCTCACGACAATTTGTAACTTTTTGATTTATATTTTTGATTTGTAGAAATTCCTACATTCTCATACACTTTAGCAAGATTTGCTCATCCCCCAGTGACGGTTGGGTTTAAGGGTGTGGTTTGGTGTGGTGGTTTCCAGACCTTTTTAAAATCATACATTTTCATATGACTAAACTCACTTGTACAAATTTGCCAATAACTGTCAAAACGTTTCCTTGTGAGATCAGGCTGGAAAAACTTTATAAAAATCCCCATGTACAGTCGCAATCAGAATTATTAAACCCCCTTTGAATTTCTTTTTTTAAATATTTCCCAAAATATGTTTTACAGAGCATGGAAATTTTCACAGTATGTCTGATAATATTTTGTCTCCTGGAGAAAGTCTTATTTGTTTTATTTTGGCTAGAATAAAAGCAGTTTTTAATTTTTAAAGCCATTTTACGATCAAAATTATTAGCCCCTTTAGGCTATATGTTTTTTGCGATAGTCTACAGAACAAAACATTGTTATACAATAACTTAATTACCCTAATCTACCAAGTTAACCTAATTACCCTAGTTAAGCCTTTAAATGTCACTTTAAGCTGTATAGAAGTGTTTTGAAAAATACCTAGTCAAATATTATTTACTGTCATCATGGCAAAGATAAAATAAATCAGTTATTAGAGATGAGTTATTAAAACTATTATGTTTAGAAATGTGTTAAGAAAATCCTCTGTCCATTAAACAGAAATTGGGGTAAAAATAAACAGGGGGGCTAATAATTCTGACTTTAACTGTATGTAAATTTAACATTGTTTTCTCTTCTGGCTGCCTTTATCAGTCTCACACAATTTTCTGAAATTCGTGAAAACAATAATGTGGAGTTTTTCTTTTGTTATTTGAGCATAAAAAGGTCTTTATCAAGACAACTGCACAAGCTTAAAAAATGAATTGAGTGAGAAATCAGTTCATGACAGCATGTGGAATACATTTAGAGAATCAGAGTATATACAAGGTCAGATTCCATCAACTGCACAAGCTTAGAAAACATTCATTCATTTTCCTTCGGCTTAGTCCCTTTATTCATCAGGGGTCGCCACAGCTGAATGCCCGTTCCAGCCGCAACCCAGTACTGGGAAACATCCATAAACACTCATTCACACACATACACTCATACATTACGGTTCAATTTAGTTTATTTCCTTTATTCATTTCAACTATACCTGTGGGGGGTAACCGGAGCACCCGGAGGAAACCCATGCCAACATGGGGAGAACATGCAAACTCCACACAGAAACTGACCAGCCAGGGCTCAAACCAGCAACCTTCTTGCTGTAAGGTGACAGTCCAAACCACTGAGCTACTGTGTCGCCACTTCAAAAACAAAGAAGACTAAAACGTAAATTATAATATATGGTGCATATAAAAAAATAGTCATTATTTGCCATGAACATTTGTGATATAATGATTAACTTTTCTTAAATATTACATTTTGAATGTACTGTCTCTAAAAGGTCCTGCTTGACTCAATAAAGAGTTCATAATTGAGATAATTAAACTAATTAGCATCCCTACTGTCTATGCATTGATATTTATATGAATTTTAGGTTGTGTTCAGTTTTTTAGTTTTTAGACAAAGTCCATTAAATACAGTATTATTGATGCAATTATTAATTAATGACCTTTTCGAAGTAACTCACCCAACACTGACTGCAACCTTATTATCTAAAGCAGTGTTCTTAACCATGTTCCTGAAGGACCACCAACACTGCATGTTTTGGATGTCTCCTTTGTCTGTCACACCCATTACAGGTCTTTCAGTCTCTGCTAATGAGCTGATGATCTGAATCAGGTGTGTTTTGTCAAGGAGACAGGGAAAATGTGCAGAGCTGGTGGTCCTCACGGAAAGTGGTTGAGAAACACAGTTCTTTTAGCTAAACTTTAAATATATATATATATATATATATATATATATATATATATATATATATATATATATATATATATATATATATATATATATATATATATATATATAGATCCTTTAATTAACATTTCCTTATTTTGTGATTCACATATGTTTTCCATTAATTTACAGTTAGGAATGACATTACAGGAGCTTGATCTCTATTCTGTTGACTTTTGACATTTAAAATTCAACACTATTATAACAAATTGACTTTTAACATTCAAGTAGTTTAAAACAATAAGTAAAACTGCAAATTTACAGATAATAAAAGTGAAAGTTATAGTGAAAACTCCTAAATTGAAATACAGAAGACACTTTTGGGTGTAAAAAGGTGAGAAAAAAAAAAAAGGGTGTTGCTGGCAGAGAGAGCGGAAATGAGCTTCTCTGCCTCTCATATATAGCTCAGGACAGAGCGGATGATGGCAAAAAACACAGCTGCATTTCCTCTCTGCCCGCATAGTTTACTCTGTGATCTGTGCCCAGCTGCCAGCTTTAGACATGGACTGTAAGAATACAAACAGTGACGGATCGGCCTGAGTTTTCTCTCACGCCGTGTGAAGTTACGATTATCAAATTACCCCTATTACCGAAAGCCTCCGTCATAAAAGCCAATAGAAGAGACGAAGGCCACACATGTTGACCCGCTGCCTCGCTCTTCCATAAATCACGTCATGCTGTATGTGTGCTGAGAAAATGATATTGCCCAGGAGTTTAGTTTTACTGTGGGGCAAGAGTGTGTTCAAATCAACGCTTTACATTTTATATGACATTTATGTTCTTGGCAGATGGTTTTCTATTAAAGCAACTTGTTGCGTGTCCTTGAGGAAGATTGTGCCAATACTGTGTCTGTGACAGTTGCTCGGAGGAGATATTTGTTTTCATGATTTGTGTTTATCATCAGGATTGCCCATATATTAATTGCTTTTTTTATTTAGAGTGTGAACAGCTCGCAAAAACACTTATAAGTGAATTTCTCTGAATTTACATGAATATTATTGAATATTAATATAATAAAATATAATATATTAATTATATAGAGGGCGTCCTCTATATAATTTAATATAACATAAGAAAAATAAATATAAGAGAACAATATAAGAAAATAATGTTATATAAAACATTAATGTTTTTATTGTTCAAATATTTCACAAAATTTTGGCTTTACATTTTTATAATATAATATAATATAATATAATATAATATAATATAATATAATATAATATAATATAATATAATGCAATACAATACAATATAATATAATATAATACAAAATAATATAATAAAATGTAATATAAGTTATTATAATTTAAAATAATGCAAATATATATGATATAATCCAACTTTTTAATAAAAACAATATAAAATATAAAATGAATGTAAAATAATAAAAAATATAATACTGTGTAAAAGAAATTGAACAAATAATAAAATAATATAATATAAAACATTTATAATATAATAAAAATAATTAAATATAAATATATATAAATATATATATATATATATATATATATATATATATATATATATATATATATATATATATATATATATATATATATGGTATAAAAAATAAAAAATGGTATAAAATGAAATAAAATGAAAATGAAATAAAAAATGAATATAGTTTGATAAAACTTTAATATAATAAAAAATAAATTAATATAATATAATAAAAATTATGTAATAAAAGTATGTACTAAATATATATAATATATTTATTATAATATAATAAAAATAAATATAAAAAGTATATAAGAAAATAATAATAAAAATATGTATTTTTTTATTGGTAAAATATTTTACTAAATTACAGCTTTACATTTTTAAAAATAACTTATTACAATTTAATCTTATTTACTATAACTTTTTTCTCATGTGGGGTCAGAATTCTAATTCAAATGACATTTATGACAGATGTTATCTTTTTACTCGATGTTATTTTCTGAAATATTTTTGCAATAAAAAATGTTCAATAAAAGCATATTTGATTGTAATTTTTTTATTATTATAATTTATGGTGGTTATAATTTTGTTATTTATTTTATTTTTTAAATGCAGTATTGGTGATTTCATAACAAAAAACTATGTAACCTTACACTTTTTGACAACAATAGCAGAAAGTTTGTATCTCTTTCATTTTATCCACTCATTTTGAATAATAAAGCTAAGATCGCAGGGCGTCCTAAATTGTCCATAGTGTATGTGTGTGACTGAGTGTGTATGAATGTTTCCCAGTGATTGGTTGCAGCTGGAAGGGTATCCGCTGCGTAAAACATATTCTGCATAAGTTGGCAGTTCATTCCGCTGTGGCGACCCCAGATTAATAAAGGGACTAAGCCAAAAAGAAGAAAGCTAAGATTGCTACAGTTCTTGAGATTTAAACAATGTATCTGGTGTGATTCATAAAACAGGCAGGTCAATAGGCAGCAACCTCATTTTATTTACTCTCCCTAGCCAATTTGTCACATTTGCTGCTTGGGGATAGTTAATTTTGGCCCCTGACTGTACAAATCGAGTGCAGACGCAAGATTAAAGCAGAAACTATCATAAAAACAGAGACGCACAGTATCGGCTCTCCTCGACGCTTGCTTCTTTTTAATTGGACAGCACAGCCATTCTAATCATAGGTGCTATTATTTACACAGCTATCAATCTGAGCTCGGGCTGACTCCCTCTGCTGCTTATAATGACTCAGATTGATTGCTCGCTGTGACATAGGATGAAATAACATCCAGCGAACGCGTCCCCCATTCCTTACACCTCTATGACCCTCCTCAAACACATCCATGCCGTCTCTCTTTTCAACACACTCGTTATACATACTTGAAGCTAAAAGGCTTTCTGTTGAAATGGACGAAAATTATAGCTCTAAACTCCAAACCTATAGCTTATTTCTTCCGTTGAACACAAAAGGAGATGTTTAGCTGAGTGTTCATGCTGCTCTTTTTAAAGTGAATGTGAATGGAAAAAAAGAAAAGGAAAAAGAGTTAATAAATAATCTTCTCTAGGGCAGATTATATAAACAGTGATTATATAACAGATTATCACTGTTTATATAGTAAACAAAACGGATTAAAGAATAAATATTTTCTTTGAGGTAAATTTTGAAATGCTATAAGTTTATTTTATGTAATGTTCAATTAAATAACAACAAAAAAGAAAGAAAGAAAGAAAGAAAGAAAGAAAGAAAGAAAGAAAAGAAGGAAGGAAGAAAAACGCCCATGCCGTCTCTCGTTGTTGAATCTCTGAATTCCAAACCAAGTTTTCCTTCTTTCACAAAAGAGATATTTTGATGAGTGTTCATGCTGCTCTATCACCATACAGTGAAAGAAAATAAAAATACTTTTTAAGAAAGATTTTATTGATGTAAGTTTAATATAGACTTCAACAACAAGAAAGAAAGAAAGAAAAAAAGAAAGAAAGAAAGAAAGAAAGAACGAAAGAAAGAAAGAAAGAAAGAAAGAAAGAAAGAAAGAACGAAAGAACGAAAAAAAGAAAGAAAGAATTTCTTGATGGTTTGGTAAACTTTAAATGTCAGCAACGGAAATAAAGTTCAAACTAAAGATTCTCTTTCTTTCATGAAATACAAAAGCAGATATTTCGCTGAATGTTCGTGCTGCTCTGTCATACAGTGAGAGTGAATGGTAAAAATGGGTTTTTGAGGTAAAAAAGTAATATTTGCAAACTATTTGTATCAGGGTATGTGCATACCATATTAAAATCTGCATCACACACTGTGTATGCAAAGCAGTTCTGAGTAAACCTCTTTACGTAAAATGTGTATTATGACAATCTGGTTTAGAAGAATCAAATCTGACAAAATTATTTAAAATAAACAGGATCACATTGGTAATAGCATACATTTTAGCTAAGCAAAAATCAATATGAGTTGTATATTACAGCATTGCTGAGGAAAGTTAAGGCTATATGCGATGATGCAATGCACCCTTTAAACCCTTTAGATTGTTTCTATCCGGACGCTGCTATAGGACAGTAAAGGCAACTGAAGCAATCTATAAACAAACCTTTGTGAAGTGGAACTTTGATATTTATTGAGAGGTGAAGGACTTATTAAGTATTACATATTTTGAGACTGTGTTATGTTAGTTTTGTTTATTGTGTGTAAAGCGAGACAAGGACCAATTTAAGTAAAGTAAAGAAGTAAAGTAAAGAAGTAAAGTAAAGAAGTAAAGTAAAGAAGTAAAGTAAATTAAAGTAAAGTAAAGTAAAGAAGTAAAGTAAATAAAGTAAAGTAAATTAAAGTAAGGTAAATTAAAGTAAAGTAAAGAAGTAAAGTAAAAGTAAAGTAAAGTAAAGTAAAGTAAATTAAAGTAAAGTAAATTAAAGTAAAGTAAATTAAAGTAAAGTAAAGAAGTAAAGTAAAAGTAAAGTAAATTAAAGTAAAGTAAATTAAAGTAAAGTAAAGAAGTAAAGTAAAAGTAAAGTAAAGTAAAGTAAAGTAAAAGTAAAGTAAAGAAGTAAAGTAAATTGAAGTAAAGAAGTAAAGTAAAGTAAAGTAAAGTAAAGTAAAGTAAAGTATTTTGATCGTCAACAAACAGTTTAATCACACTAAAGGAGCAATGTTACGGAAGCCAAATACTGTACTGGAATGTCTGACATTTGCCTATGTTTATGCCAGAAGACAATCGTCTGTAAAGTATAGACATCTGATGTCTGTATATGTGCAGTTAAGGTCAGAATTATGAGCTGTGTGGTTTTTTCGTGTGAATTCTTATTTTATTTTTTTATTTTTTTACAGTAATAAAAGCCCCCTTAAGACATTATTATTTTACAGAACAAACCATTGTTGACAAACAACTTGCCTAATTAACCTAACTTGCCTACACTGTAAAAAAGTTGACTCAGCTTAAAATTAGGGCAAAAAACTTCAGGACACTTTTGAGTTTACTCAACTTAAATCGAGTCAAGTGCAGTAATTGGGTTGAAAGTTGAGTCAACTAAAAATGTCCTGAAGTTTGTTGCCTTAAAATTTATATTGAGTCAACTTTTTTTTACAATGTACCTAATTAACCTTGTTATGCTTTTAAAATATACATTAAGCTGAATACTAGTATCTTTAAAAATGACTAGAAAAATATTAGGTATTGTCATGATTGTGATAAAATAAATTATTAACTGAAAAATTTGATATTAAAACTTTTGTTTAAAACTGTTGAAAAAACGAAATCCTATCTACGTTAAATAACACTTGGGAATTAAAAAAAAAATGATTTAAATGTTACAGGAGGGCTGATATTTCTGACTTCAACTGTATATCACAAAATACCATTTGAGTTTGAATATCCATAAAAACAAGAGTATACTTTGGGCTTTTTTTTTGTCAGTTTAGACCTTGTTTTTTTCTCCTCACATCTTCTCTTTCTTGTCTCCTCTTGTCCTTCAGAATCTACAAGCGCCCTTGAAACAAAAACACAGGTGGTAAAAGTTTTTCAAGCCTCTGTTGACTGTAAATTTCCATCGCACCGCCAGAGGTATGCAGTATATAGCGTAGCATGTCGGCTAACATTGGTCCATTACACACTGCCTGCATGAACTGAGAGACATAAAACACTCTCAGAATGTGTGTTTGTGCGTTAGGTGGGAGTTTCAGTCTGCCAGCTTAAACACACACACACACACACACACACACGCAACTCACGTAGCCAAATGCCTTTGCCTGAATGCTTGTTATGTCATCTATAAGAGACGTTTGAGGGGAAAAAAAACATGTTTATAATCCAGATCTTGTCAGGGCAGGTAAGAAGTGAAACATCTGTGGCAATTCATTCATCTAAATTAAAGATGTCAAAACATATGAAGAATTCAGAGATAGCAAATGTGTTTTAAGAAATGTAATTTAAGAATTAAGCACTCGGTTGACCACTAAACTGACATATGTCATGCTCTGAATCTATACCGACGCTTGCCCTAATTTGAATAAAGTTTAAATTATGTAAAGTTCCACATTTAAAAATTTTGCTAATAGATTTGAATCCAGTGTTCATATATATTTATATTCCTGCACCCCCAAAAGAACTTCCTCCCCCCCGAACACACAGATGCCAGTTTCAATTAGTCTTACAAAGCGTTTCTTGCACGGCTAGTGGGGGAGATGGGGAACTCATTACAGAATTCCTTTCCTCACACTTTGAAATATAGATAGGAAGCTCAGCGCCATCATTCCAGCGGTGTACAAGAGAGAGAGAGAGAGAGAGAGAGAGAGAGAGAGAGAGAGAGAGAGAGAGAGAGAGAGAGAGAGAGAAACACAAGGAAGGGGAGATAAAGCTCTAAAATGAAAGAAAACATGAGAGGTTGTTAGTTTAAATGTAGCTCTTTAATCATGTTTAATATTACAACTCCATATTTAAACAAGCAATAGAAGTTGTTTTAAGGTTTGTTTAATTTTTTTACAGTAAACAAACATTAAGAAAGAAAGAAACAAAAAGAATAAAGAGAAACAGAAAAATACAGACAGAAAGACAGACAGAAAATAAACAAATAATAAAAAGTAAGAAAATATATGGGTGACATGGTAGTGCAGTTGGTAGTGCTGTCGCCTCACACCAAGAAGGTCGCTGGTTTGAGCCTCGGCTGGGTCAGTTGGCATTTATGTGTGGAGTTTGCATGTTCTCCCCGTGTTCACGTTGGTTTACTCCGGGTGCTCCGGTTTTCCCCACAAGTCCAAGGACAAGCGGTATAAGCGAATTGGGTAAGCTAAAATTGGGCATAATGTATGTGTGTGAATGAGTAATTTGGATGTTTCCCAGTGATGGATTGCAGCTGGAAGGGCATCAGCTGCGTAAAAAAACATATGCTGGATAAGCTGGCGGTTTAAAAAAATTAATAAAGGGACTAAGCCGAAAAAGAAAATGAATGAAGAAAATAAATATAGAAAGAGACTGACAAAAAACAAAAAAGAAAGAAAAAGACAAGACAGAAAAAATAAAGAAAGAAAAAATAATGAAATAATTATAGAAAGACAGAAATAAGAATGAAAAGGGGAAAAGGAATAAAATATGAATGAAAGAAAGAAAAAGAATGAAAAGGAAACAGACAAGAAAAAGTAATGAAAAGAAAAAAAATAATGAAAAGAAAAAATAATTAAAAGAAAATAAAAAATATATAGAAAGAAACAGACAGACAGAAAAGAAAGAAAGAGCGAAAAAAAGAAAGAAAAATAACAAAAAGGAATGAAGAAAAATTAAGAAAGAAAGAATGAATGAATGAATGAAAAGGAAGAACAAAAAATAAATAAATAGAAAGACAGAAAGGGACAGACAGAAAGAACAACAATGAAAAGAAAGAAAATACATTTAGAAAGACAGAAAGGGAAAAATGAAAAGGGAAAAAGATAAAAAAGAATGAAAGAAAGAGAAAGAATGGAAAGAAAGAATCAAATAGAAAGACAATGAAAAAACAGACAAAAAAAAGAAGGAAAAAAGGAAGAAAGAAAGAAAGAAAGAAAGAAAAAGAAAGAAAGAAAGAAAGAAAGAAAGAAAGTTTTAATTAGTTATTAAAATAATCCTCTTTTTCTTGATGTGTTTTTTCAGGAGTGCAGTTCTGGCCTAAATCTTTCCACACCTTCCTCACTAAATTAAAAGGGATGTATGTGACTTTTTACACACCTACACTTCCTCTCCCTTAGGACCATCCGGCACAAACACACCTGTTAGAAGCCACACACACCTGTTAGACATCCACACACACAAACACGCACACACACCCATATGCACTGCAAAAACCTCCTAAAGCAGCACTGGCACGTCTACAGCAAACTAAAGATGTGTTTCAACCGTTACTGCTGCATTCTGGAGCTGCTCTGACGGATCGTAATTGATAATTGCTTCTAAATGCCATCTCAGTTCTGCACGGGTAAAAATAATAACACTTAACAATAATAATAAAGCTATAATTAAATGCTGAGGTAAAAGTCATACATCTTTATTAAAGGGATAGTTCACCCAAAAATGAGAATTTGCTCACTTTTTACTGGCGTGAAATGATGTCAAACATTTCTGAGTTTCTTTTTTCTGCTAAACAAAAAAGAAGATATTTTGGAGAATGTTAGAAACAGGTATTGACTTCAATAGTGGAAAAAAAACTAATACAATGGATGCCAATGGTTGCTGGTTTTCCAACATTTTTTTGACAAATGGAGGGTGCATTTTTGGTGAACTGTGCCTTTAAATATTAGTGTTTGTATTTGCATATAGATGATTTAAATGTAGTCATGTAATTGGCCCATGAACATTTCCTGTTTGTTATCAAACTCTTTCATAACTCTAACAAGAGACAATTCAATCATAGCTTGCACTCAAAAAATATGTTTGCTGCTTATTTAAACTACTTATTTAAAATGAGCTGAAACGATACAATTCTTGAGTTTTTTTGGAACAACTAAATTGTTTTGTTCAATCAACTTAAAACTGTAAAAGTTAACTTAATCCATTTGCAATGGGATTACGAGAAACTTGGTGTAATCCAGCATTTTATACAGTGTGTTAAAACAGCTATCATAACATTATTTGTCGATATGTAACTCTTTTTGGATTATCTGAAGCAACAGAAATTAAAAATGTAAAACAGGAAATACGTTAGGACCATTGTTGTCGTTTACGTCCCTCAAAATGATCTGTATATTTAAAAGATTAAGTGCTCTATTTTAACGATCTAGGGGCAAAGTTTAAAGTGCACGGCGCAAAAGCACTAAGGGTATGTCTGAATCCACTTTTGCTATTTTAAGAATGGAAAAATCACAGAGATGGGTTGCAGCTGGAAGGGCATCCACTGCATAAAAACTTGCTGGATAAGCTGGCGGTTCATTCCGCTGTGGCCACCCCGGATTGATAAAGGGACTAAGCCGACAAGAAAATGAATGAATGATTCAGAATACAGTGTGTGCCCTAACAGGGTTGTGCTCATTCTGTTAATGAGTCATGGGTGTGTTTTGAGCATAACGTGCAATAAACCAATCAGAGACTCATCTCCCATCCCCTTAAGAGTCAGTTGCATCGCACCATGGCGTATTTGCTATTTACATGCCAGACTTTGTAAGAGGAAAAACTGAACGCTTCACTAGAGAGAAAACAGTTAAACTGACCATCTGCAGCGCGAGGATAAAGAATGAGCCTCCTCCAATCAGCCTCTTCACTTACTCACGCACTCCAAAGACATCTCTTCTAAAGACATCTATTATCTACGTGTTTAATTTTGCTTGTTAAGCGCAAAGATTTGTTTCAAAACTATTTCTAAATTCAGTTCTAATTTTCAGCAAGCAAATAAATTAACAATAATAATGAGTTATATCCAAACACACGTCCTATTCCCTATATGGTCCAAAATCTGACAGGTGGACAAATCTAAACTAGTTTTTATTAAAAAAATATATAAATATTAGGGATGTAACGGTATTGTAAATACCGTCATACCGCAATATTATTTTTTTTCGATATTACCGTAGTCGCATGACTCGGTAAAACTATAGGTCTTCTGAGAAAATTTGCTCAGGCGAATGAAGCGAACGGGAGGTAGCTGAAACTACATTTCCCATCAGCCCAGGCGTGGCCATAATCCTTTGCGGTCTGTTGTCACTACAGATCCAGTAATGCGGAAATGGAGTGTGCTTCTAGTAGCGGGGATGAAAAAGAGCTGGAGATGATCGAAACCTAAAGCGGGTGTTGTCGCCGCGCGCGTACTGAATAGCGGTGTTGTCGCGCGCGTTCTGATCGGCTGTGTTGTCGCGCGCGTACTGTAAAGCAGAGAGGGGGGTTGAGCGCGCATACTCAAAAGCGTTGTTGTCGCGCGCCTACTGAAGGGCGGGACGGAGTGTGTGTCGCGTCGCGGGGGCACTTTTGATCATTTTGGAAGGGCACTTTCTATCCAAGACTAAAAAGGGCATGTGCACTGCACAGGTTGAGCCCTGTGTGTGCACGTGCCTGCAAGTTGGGGAATACGACTAATAATCAGTCATGGGGACTGCAGAAACACAGCACACTGTTCAGATTGATGCAGACATGAGACCTCTATCTCACTCATGGCTTGTCCTCTTAAGTGGGGGAAAGACAATGCACAACGTTACCCACTGCTGTCAACCTGGGCCAAGTCATATCTCTCTGTCCCAGAAACCTCAGTCCCAAAGGAGAGGGTTTTTTTTTGTTGCAGGGGACATTGTAAATGCCCAGAGATACCAGCTTTTACCAGATTATAGTTATAAGATAATTTTCCTTAAAGCCCATCTCTATCTAAGTGAGTGAGTGATTAAATGTTGAATGTGATGAGTTTTCAACAATACTAAATTGAAACTTTATTTTTTTACATGGTTTAATATTTTTTTGTTATTAAAATTGAAGTTCCTGTTTCAAAGCTTACAGATAGATGGCTAATTTGTATGTCATTGACACTTTTGGCACTTTTTTGGAGTATTTTCATAAGTTTTGTTTTTCCTGTAAATGACTCAATAAATATCGTACTGTGACATTCATACCGAGGTATTACCGTACCGTGAAATTCTGATACCGTTACATCCCTAATAAATATGCATATAATAAAAAATACTGTTAATAATAATAACATTAAACAAAAGCATGTTGTCATGAATCAACTGAAAAAGCCCCCTGAGATGAAGAAGACATGGAGGTAGTGGTTTTTATATTTAAAATAGTATTTTTTGTAATATTTTACTTCTTTTTAAAATTATTTTAATATATTTTTAAATATTATAATTTTCATTTCAATTTCAATTTCAATATTTCAATTTTCATTCACAAAACAAGAAAATTAGGGTTGCACTGGTCTCAAAATCGCAGCACATCATGCTAAACACAAGTACAAGTAAATTTCCAACATTAATACATCATTCATTTTATTTGGAATAATTTATCGTCACTTCTGATCAATGTAATTGCTGATTGAAGCGTCCCGGTTAAAAATGTTCTATAAAATAAAAAAAGCCAGCAAACTGACCCCATTGGGTTTCTGAGCCCTGAGCTCTCGCAGCCCATGTGTTTATTGTAGTGGACAGAGTGGGTCACTTAGCAACTTGACAGTGGTTAATATCCGACCAGACCGTGACCAAGTGTGACCACGTGTACGTGTCTAATTACATGTGTGCACATCCGTCTATTTCGTGCCTAATAATCAAGCCGTTCAATTAGCGCCACCGTCTATGGAATCCTATTGCCGTGGTAACAGTGTAGGAGGGGGGCACCGCGGGCACAAAAAAAGGGGCACTAAATCCTTCCCACAATGCTGTTCTAACATGTTAGCGACGGTTGCTAGGGCACTAGACGGTGAAATGCGTGTTTGGGCGGGGATTGGATCCTGGTTCTGATTTGTTCTATGTAAATGACATCAATCACAGGAAACACCGAGGCCTCTGCGTAAAGTTAATTGCGGTGGCAATAACAAAAGCCTGCCTTTGAGCAGGAGGCAAATTAAACATTAGTTTAGATTTTTTTTCTTCTTCTTCTTCCTTGGAACTGGTGGGATGTTCTAATTACAGAGAATGAACACATCAGCACTTTGCTGCATCGCACATTTTCGTTTAACAGCCAGAGCCTGGAAAACAACAATCTGGACGCTCCCGAGGCGCTCTGCTTATTGTGTGTGTGTGCAAGTGTGAAACCAGCATGAGAATCAAGCGGCCTTATTAGCATGTCGACCTCCGACCCAAAAGATGACCGTGACACCTCCATTAACATAACAGTCGCACCTGCAAGGCCATTTCCCCCCCCATTCGTGCTGTTATAAGTTGGATGTTTATTTTGTGCTGAAACTTTTACACTTCTCCTCTCATACAAGCTTGTGCTATTCTGGGTAATGATTGAAGCTCTGTATTGCTAGCAGTTCTCGTGTTATTGTTGTGTTAAAGACAAGCGCTTGTATTCCTCATCTGTAAGTCGATTAACGTATCTGCTAGATGTTAATGTAAATGTGTTCAGCTGGAATAAAACCAAAAGTGCAATATTGTTTAGTGCGGTTATTAAAGTGCAAAAGCTGTGCTTTAATTCGGTAACTCTATGCACCGTGTGTTACATACTGTAGTGCGCCATTTTGCAATGTTCAGTATTAATATCAAAATTACATGCAAAATATTTTTTTTTATTATTATTTACAAATTCGCCTTAATTGTGCAGCTGTTTAAATTGGCTGGAAACAATTTATCTTCTACATTATATAATAGCCCCTTTCACACAGTGATACCGGTAAATACCCGGCAAATTTCTGGAACGACTTTACCTTAACGACTTATCGAAAACTTTTTCCACTGTTGGGATAAATAAGGAGCATAAAAACGTTATCTGACTAACATCTAAATGTGTCTGGAAAAATATTCAAAGGATTTTATTTTTATAAACAGCTCAGATGTAAATGTGTCTGACTGTTTTGATTGGCTGCAGTAGACGTCTCAAGTCAGCGCGTTTCCGGCATTTTTTTGCCTATGCATTCACATAGAGCAGCATTCTAGCAAATTACCGGTAATGTTACAACTTCTCTTTTCCAGCAAATTACACACATTTGCCGTTAATTTACTGGAAAAGTCTGTATCTGTGAAAGGGGCTGATGATGCTGATAAATGGAAACGTAATACACTATGTGGTATCCACACATGGAGGATGAGAGAGCTCTAGGATTTCATCTAAAATATCTTGTAGTAAATAATAACAGAATTTTAATTTTGTGTGAACTAACCTTTTAAATTACCCATCCTCTCTCTGATGCTTGGTCTTAATTTATACATTTTATAATGATGCCGATAAATGGAAAAAAGTAATAAACTATGTGGTATCCACACCAATAGGTGTCAGTATAAAGTTTAAGAATGTATTCTGGATGAAATCCGAGAGCTCTCTCACCCCCCATCGACAACAACAACCCTTAGACATTGAAAGTCTGAAGACAAAGGCAAAACAAAATCATCTTTACAGGCTTTTTGGTGCAAAAAGTGTTCTTGGAGCTTTGTATGATTACAGTTGAAGCACTGAAGTCGCATGTTTTTGATTCATTTTAGGGACTTTGAATGTCTCAGGACAGTTGCTGTCTATGGAGGATGAGAGAGCTCTAGAATTTCATCTAAAATAACTTGTACTAATTAATAACACAATTTTAATTTTGTTTGAACTAAGCCTTTAAATCACCTGTCTTCTCCCTGATGCTTGGTCTTAATTTATATATTGTATAATGATGCTGATAACGTAATGCACTATGCAGTATCCACATCAATCGATGTCAGTATTGAGTTCAAAAATGTATTCTGGATGAAATCCGAGAGCTCTCTCTCATCCCCTATCGTCAAAAGGCAAAACAAAATCATCTTTACAGGCTTTTTGGTGCATAAAAGTGTTCTTGGAGCTTCGTATGATTACAATTGAACCACTGAAGTCATGTTTTTGCTTCATTTTCTGAACTTTGAACGTCTCAGGACTGTTGCTGTCTACGAAGAATGAGAGAGCTCTAGGATTACATCTAAAATATATTTTAATAATTAATAACAGAATTTTTATTTAATTTTAAACCCTTTAAATCACAGTTTCTCAACCACGTGCCTGGGGGACCACCAGCTCTGCACATTTTCCATGTCTCCTTAACACACCAGATTGAGATCATCAGCTTATTAGCAGAGATTGAAAGACCAAATGGGTGCAACAGACAAATTAGACATCCAAAACATGCAGTGTTGGTGGTCTTCCAGGAACGTCTTTGAGAAACACTGCTTTAAATCACCTGTCCTCTCCCTGATGCTTGGTCTTATACTCTACATTTTATAATGATGCTGATAAATGCAATAGGTGTCAGTATAGAGTTCAAGAATGTATATGTAACCAACCCACACACACACACACACATGCACACAAAAACAACTGTAATGAGCTTTAAACCTGTAAAGACTGTTAAAAGTAGTTAGACTGGCCACAATTTATAGATGATACACTCAAATTCTTTCTTTGAGGAGTTGACATGAATGTGAGGATGACATTGCTCTTAGTGATCAGTTGAACACAGAGACTCTGAAGTGACGTTGGCCCTGCCTTTACTTTAAATCCCCAAAAAAAAACACAAGCTGAGTGACAGTTTGCGTGTCTAGAGTTTAGCGTCCACACCCTTCCACTCATTCATCAACATTAGGAGTGTACAATCAATGACAGGCAAATATTCTTGAGGATATTATATTTATTTACTTGACCCTTAGAGCATTCGAACAACGTGTCAAGTATTTTAAAAAGGCAATGCATCACTAGAAGCTGAGATTTGTATAGCTTATTATCCTAGTTGAAGTAGCTAACGCAACATGAGTACTTTGTGGTCATAAAGTGGTCAGCAATAATACTCAGGTAGGGTGTGATGTTTAGATGATAATAAGTAGATACAAAGAGTGCCAAGAATATCTCCCCCAAAATGTATATACCCCCAGCATGAACTGTTCATACAAAGCAGGATGGATCCATGGCTTTCATGGTGTTTTTGTACATTTTGTCCAAAAAACTGAAAAAAATTAATAAATAAATAAATAAAATAAATAAATAATTAAAGAAAGAAAGAAAGAAAGACAGAAAGAAAAATTCAAATTTTTTGGACTATTCTCTGTGTACAGTTAGAATGATTGAGTGTAAAAATCCCAGTAGATCAGCAGTTTATGAAGAACTCAGAACAGCCAGTTTGGAACCAACAACCTTACCACGTTAAAAGTCACTTAAAGCATTCAGAATAAAGAAGACAGGTGATTTAAAGTGTTACTTCACCCAAAAACGCCTGTGAATTATGAATTACTCTCATATCATTCCAATTCCCTGAGACCTTTGTTTCTCTTTAGAGAACAAATTCTAATACTTTGGATGAAATCCAAGAGCTCTCTCATCCCCCATAGACAGCAACTGGCCCTAGACATTAAAAGTCTGAAGACAAAGTCATTTTTAAAGTTTTCTTGGTGCATAAAAGTGTTCTTGGAGCTTTGTATGATTACAACAACTGAAGTCCCATGGCATATTTTAACAATGTTTTTGGATAACTTTGAATATATCAAGACTGTTGTTGTCTATGAAGAAAGAGAGAGCTCTTGGAGTCCATCTAAAATATCTTGAAGTATCTCGTAATTAATAACAGAATTGTAATTTTGTGTGAACTAACCCTTTAAATCACCCTTCTCCCTGGTGTTTGGTCGAAATCCAGAGTGCCCAAAGTCAGTCCTGGAGGGCTGTTGTCCTATAGATTTTAGCTCCAACTTGCCTCAACACACCAGCATGGATGTTTCTAGAAAGCCTAGTAAGAGCTTGACCAGATGTGTCTGATTGGGGTTGGAACTAAACTTTGCAGGGCGCCGGTGCTCTGACGATCTGTGCTACCTCCTCAGAATGTGCTACTGGTAGCTTAATCGGTCATGTTTCATCTACCAAAACAGGGTTAGCACATCTTGTCAGCTTCAAATGTCATTCAGAAAGAACTACCACATTAAATAAGGATGTAAAAACAGGGATAGCACATATTGTCAGCTTCAAATATCTATCGAAATTAACTACTACTCATTTAAACAATGTAGAAAAAGGTGTAGCAGCTTCAAATGCCTATCGTGTAAACTAATGTCTTCATTTAATTTTATTTCATTACTTTTATATTTAATTAGTTTATTAAAGTGGTGGTTCATTCCGATTGACATTTGAAGCTAACAAAATATGATACCCCTGTTTTTTTTAGATGAAATATGACAGATTGAGCAACCTGTAGCACATTCTGATGAGGTCGTAAAGATCATCAGAACACAGGCCCTCTAGGACTAAGTTTGGGCACCCCTGGTCTAAATGAACTGACAGGGCTCAACAATAAGGACTGCCCGATGGCCCGGGGCCAGCTTGAGAGACGCTCGGGACAGTAGACAAGATCGTTACTGGCCCCATTGGGCCAGTGCCGCCCTGTCACTAAAGTTTAATTTGTCTGTAACAGTGTGACCATTTGTCAATTGTTTAAAATCGAGAAACAGTTTGTGCTTTTAAGCCTTTAAATGCTACCTTCTTTGTGATGTCGTAAACACCATATTGCTTTTTTAGTTCACCTTATCTGATTGGATTTTGTGAGCGTGTTATTGTTGTCTGTAACTTGGTAACAACCAGTACAGCGAAGAGACAGCAACATGGCGGGAGCATCAAATTATGAGGCTAATGTCTTGGAAGCAGACATTTATGTGGGTACAACACGTTGAAAAAATGAAGTGGGATTTGCCACAGTTTGTCGTCAGTTTGGCAAAGCAGCCACCTTTTGTTAAATAAAAAACCTGCATATTTTCCATACTGCACGATTTGTTTCCATAATACCTAATTATTAATTAATACATAAAAATACATTAAACACATTAACTTCTAAATTCACAGACATATTAACTTTTTTTTTTTTTTTTGGTGGGACCACTGAAAATTTTATCAGGGCAAGTAAAAATCTGAAGCACTGGCCCGACTGGGCCAGTTGAAAAAAATCCTTAGCGTTGAACCCTGACTAAGCTGCTGCCGTGTGATTGGGTAAATAGATATTTACACTAACAAGCACTTCATACTAAAAACTAGTGGTATAGGTGAACCATTAGACTTTGAATATTCTTTGCATACAAACGTCACTGTGAATTACCTTTCAAAAGCATTTATCAACCAATATAATGTCTGGTCATTTTTCTGTGAATACGTCATTTAAAACATTTTAGAAAAGTAATATTTAAAAGTAAAACTTTATAGTGGAAAAAGTATGAAAACTCCCAGGAACAGTTTGTTCAATTACAGCACTAAGCACTGGTCTTCTCTACCCAGTAGACCGAGCAATCTTCAAGCGCTGATGGTCGATGTATAATTTCTCAAGTCCCCACACAGAACTGAGTGTTCCCTCCTGTCGGCGTTGAGGGACATTACTAGCGCTTCACAGCCTGCATTTTATGGAGGAGGTCTCGATAGAGCGCTAATGCATATAAACAAAGTACTGATTAATAGTTCTGTGGTCAGATATAACAGTATATCAAGAAGCCAAGGCTAAACAGAAAAGCTGCATTTTCAGCATCATTACTCCAGGCTTCAGTGTCTCACGATTCTTCAAAAAACATTATAATATAGTGTTAAAGAAACAAGATGCTCAACATATGATCTGCATCACTTATTTTTATTAAAGAGGCCGTTCATACAAAAAATTTTATTCTGTCATTATTATTAATTTATAAACTTTCAAGTCATTCTAAAGCCACAGTACTTTATTTTTTACAATGAAGCATAACATCAATCAATCGAATGAATGAATGAATGAATGAATGAATGAATGAATGAATGAATGAATGAATGAATGAATGAATGAATCAATCAATCAATCAATCAATCAATCAATCAATCAATCGATGAATCAGTTAATCAATCAATTAATCAATGCATCAATATATCAATCGAATGAATAAATGAATGAACAAGTCAATCAATAAATTAAACAATCAATAAATAAATCGATTTATAAACAAATCAAGGAATAAATAAATCAATGCATCAATCAATCAATTAATCATGCATCAATCAATCAACCAACCAATCAATCAACCAATCATTGAATTAATCAATAAATTAATAAACCACAGCACTAACCAACCAATTAATCTATCTATCAATCAATCATTGAATAAATCAATCAAATCAATGCATAAACGAATCAATCAATCAATTGATGAATCCATTGATGAATCAATCAAACAATCAATGCATCAATGAATCAACCATTCAATCAATCAATCAAATCAATAAATCAATGCATCAATGAATCAACCATTCAATCAATCAATCAAATCAATGAATCAATGAATCAATGCATCAATGCATCAACTAACCAAACCACCAACCAATCAAACTGTCAATCAATCATTGCATAAGTCAATGAATGAATCAATCAATGCATCAACAAATGAACCAACCAACCAACCAATCGATCTGTGCATCAACGAATCAATCAATCAACCAACCAACCAACCAACCAACCAACCAACCAACCAACCAATCAATCAATCTTTCCAACAGTAAATGAATCAATCAATGCATAAACAAATCTACCAACCAACTGATCAATGAATCAATCAATCAATCAATCAATCAATCAATCAATCATTTCATCAATCAATGAATCAATCAATGCATCAGTGTATCAACCAAACAACCAACCAATCAATCAAGTCACACAAACAACAATACCAACCCATGTAGGTTTGAGAGATTTTTAGCTGAACTGTCACTTTAAGGTTCTTATGTCCTTATATAATTTGGAATTAGAAGGAAAATTAAATTGGCTAAGAAACAATGACATAAGCAGCTAAATAAATAAATTACAGACTCAGCGTGTCTGTTGCCAAGTAAAAAGCTCATGACGTGTGTGCATGAACGGATGTGTTCCTGTCTCTATTGAGTCACAAGAATTACATCACCAAATTGTTACATAAAGTTCTGTGGATTAAAACTGAAATACAATCACATACAATCATAACGAAGAAACAATTTATTTTGATGGTCCCCTGTTGGACATTCTATTGACCAAGTTACTTTACAAATGCATGTGAGCTAGCAGTCACTTGAGTATTAGCAGACCTTGTGCTTAATATCTGCTAACACTTTATTTTGATGGTTTCTCAACTGACAGTCTAACAGTGTTGCCAGATTGGGTTGACAATTTCCAGCTCACCTCATGGAAAAAGGTTTCTTAAAACCATTTAATGCCAGAAAATGCCATATGCACTTTTATTGCCATGTCATCCAAGGTTAATATAAACCTTTAAACATATAAACATACCTCGAACGTTTAGATTTGGTCCCTTCTCATGCTAAAAACTAGCATCAACATAGAACAGCAAACTAATGGCAGGATCCCACATTAAGAAAAAAATGCATTGCACAGCATCCTATTTTTCTTCTAGACAGTCAAATCCAATAAGTGAAGTTAACTCAAAGAGTTTATAGAAACCGATTGTGTCAAACCTTTTAAGTTTTGAAAAAAAAGTGGTTTAAATAGTATAAACTTTATTGTATATACACTGAAAAAAATGGCTGTGATTTCAACAGTAAAAAACAATAAAAATGCTACAGTACAAATCCGTAACCTGGTTAACAGTATGTTTCCTTAATATTTACGGCGAATAACCGTAAATTGACTTTCCCAGAATTCCCTGCATGGCAAATAACTTTTTATGCATTTGGTTGACATTAATATGGATCTTTTTAGTTGTTTGTTATGTACATTAGAGATTTATGTTACATCTAATGTTGATAAGCAATGTTTATTTCATGACTTTAATTTTATGCGTGTTACCATACTAGTGTTTAGTAGCTGTGTGAATGACACTGAGCACCTTCTATGTGCTGATACTTTGTTTTGCTTGTGGGAAAATGTGATTGTGATGAGCATTGGCTCATTATGTAACTTTCTCATCACCACCTGCATGTGGGTGTGCTAACGTGTCTAACTGTAACAAAAGATGTGTAGATGTTGATCATTCAAAATACATACATATTACGTCTATAAATTAATAAAATACGGTACTTTACCTTAAAAAAGAAAAATTACTTTTACGGCTTGTACCGTGTTTTTAACTTTTACGGATTTATTTTTTACAGTGTACTGTTTTAAGTCATAAACCTGGAAATATAAATATTGAACATGTCATGTTTTTTTACTGGGAATAATATTTCTAAAGGAGCTGTTGACATGGAATTGAACCAGATTTTGGTGAAAACCCAAACAATACGAAAAAAGTCTGAAAAACTAGTTATGTATAATAACAGAAAGTTCATTTTATTTTTTAAAAGGGAGTTTTAAACAGATCTTAATGTACTATGGGTCTCGTCTATCAAATCTGATCTTTATTTTACATTTTCTATTGGATTCAAGTCAGCTGATCGGCTGGGCCATTCTACATCATGATTTTCTTTCTCTGAAAACATTTGAGAGTTTTCTTGGCTGTGTTTTCTTGCTGAAATGTCCACCCTGGTTTCATCTTTATCATCCTGCTAATGTAGACGTTGGACTGAAGCTGCAATTATTCATTTACAATGATGAAGGGCAGAGGATTGCTGAATAACCACTGAGAGATTTCAGCTGCCGTCTGGGCTTTCACTGCATTTCTACACCTCTCTTTCTTTGTGTGTTTAATACTTTTTCCCTGCGCCATTTCATTTTATTACGCATACTTTGTAAACATTCAGTGTTGATATTTTCAAAAATTAAGAGTATTAGTAACTTAAACATTTTAAGCACAGTTATCAAATCGGTATGAGTTCAGTTAATAGTCTGAAAGTCCAAACACCTATATAGCTACTCAAATAGTTTGCCACTGCTTCTAGCAATAGAGTTTAACACACAAATATAATTAATTAATTCAACCCAGGCTCATTCTGAAGATGTATCTCTACACACATTTCTAAAGACTGTCAAATACGTTCCAGGGGGTAAGTTTTTTTTGCAGTTTTTTGATTTTGCGAATCCACGAAAGACTGCTGTGTATGATTTTTAAGATCTCAAATTTCTCAGAGTGCCATTCATGCCTGCTCTTCTCTCATAAATCCACCAGAGACCGCTGTTGAGTGACTGTTTGACTGACTGACTGACTGATCGACTGACCCACTCTCCCCTTCCCTAAACCCAAACAATAATATTTTAAAAAGCATAGATTGACTCATTTTTAAAGATGAAATGCAGCCAAACGTACTTCTGGCTACATAATTCACAATCTCCAGAAATTTATTTAGGGCTACGTTTTCAGAATGAGCCTATGTTGAATTAATTCATTACTCATTAGGTTTGAGTTAATATAATTAATTTATGAGTCACTATCACTCTTTTACATCAAGTCAAAGCAACTTTTTAAAACTTATTTCGTTTAGTGATTTTCGCTGTGAGGTTTTACAATGTATAAGCCTACATTCGATAACTCATACCTCAAGTCTTTAGAGGTACAATACAATTCATTTTAGCTCATTTTAACAGTCAACTTTAAAACTGTAGTTAACTCGAAATTGACTGAAAGTTAATTCTACTCATTTGAAAAGAGTTTTGAACTCAGTGTTGAAGGTAATGGGTTAATTAAATACCTCATTACTTCAACTTAAATGGAGTAAGTTCACAGTGCTCATATAGATTAGGTTTTTAACTCAAATGGTTTGTAGCAATTGTTTTTCTCAAACGGGTTTTGAGTTGCCTTAACGAACTGGGTTTTACAGTACTCAGTTGATTTAAGTTCTCTTCATTTATTGGGTTTTACAGCCTGATCTCAGGAGGAAACGTAAGTATTTTACGTTTTGCAAATTTAGTGGCTAAATCGTACAAATTCGTACGAGTTTAATTTTACGAATTTGTAAGATTTTAAAAAGCAGGCTTGGCACCTAACCCCACCCCTAACCCCAACCGTCATTGGGTGATGTGCAAATCGTACTAAGTTCATCATAGATCGTACAAATTCATACGAATTAGCCACTAAATCAAAAAGTTACGAATAGCTGTGAGATTGCATTGTGTTTTATTGTGCTCAAATTGCTTCGTTTACTTTAAAGGATTCAGTTTACAGTACACATTGGGATTAGTTTTTAACTTAAATTATTAAAGGTTTTTAACACAAATGGTTTGTTGCAATCGTTTTCCTCAAATGGTTTAAGTTACCTTGACTTTTTGGGTTTTACAGTGAAGGTAAGGCATCAGCTTTCTACGTAGCCCTTACAACCACAACAATGCCATATAACAAACCTTGGTTTTCATGTAAATGGTGTGTACGTTTGAATCCAGCAATTCTTCACTCTGTAACTTCCACTGTTCCGCTTAAAAATAAGAAATAACCCGAAAAATCACAGTAAAAGATGAAACGTACATCAGCTTGTCTGTTTACTGTTTTACACGCTTCAGTTGCATCATATTAAAAGACCCGCAGAGATGTCTACACTGATACATCACGTCCAGATAAGAAACTCCATCTAATATTCCAGAAATGTTAGGTCAAACAGTAACATAAGAAAGAGGAACGGCTCCATTTCCCACGTATAATTCACAAAACAGACCAATAGGGTCTTAACCAACAATATATTCCTCCCTCCTCCATACACTATAATAAAAAAATCCTTTCATAAGGCAAATGGAAAGTGTTTAGAGAAGGGGCTAGTTTCCTGTGAGCGCTGGCGTCAGTGGAAGCGGCATTTAGTGAAATCTACCCTGTTATTACAGGACGTGTTGCGCTTTACCAGCTCATGCGAAAATAAACTGCACTTCTGTCTCACCTGACATCATGGTCAACCCTCTGAGGAGCTCTTGTCAGATCAGTTTCTCGCTAACTTTGAGACTTTCAAAGTGGGTTTGGAAAACAAGTTTTGAACAGCTTTCAGACCGTAAAGTTTTGTATAGACATGTATGCAGTACATCTAACTGTTTACGGTCTTTCTGCCTATTTGGTTGAAGACTCAATTTCTCTTTTAAAAGTTGCCCTGAAATGTGCAGCTTTATTCTTTGTGTAATGTCCTTTCAATTAAAACATGAAGACAGAGCAGTGTGTGGGTTACTGTTTATTATAGGTGAACCCTTGAAATGAAAGCTCATTAGCGTGTCAGTATAAGGACCAATTTCTACTATTAAAGCAAATCGATATGCTTTTGTAAATGAAGTATTGATAATGTTTTTAAATTATAAAGCTCAATCACTGACTTTTGGTGTCATCCGAATGAATGTTATTCATGACTGACATATACAATGTATGACGTATTATGGGTAGACACATGTACGTGGCATTGTAAATGTAAAATACTCTGAATAATACTAAAATACTAAAAACACTAAAAAATAATCTTATACAATAACATCAAGCCAACTAGTTTTCTTTTTCATCCTTGTCTTCTGTGGTAAACACACCGTGTGGTAACTAACTAGAGCATCCGCTACTTCATATTCATCAATCAAACATAAAGTGTATACGAAAGTCTGTAATTGAAGTTTGTAATTTTAAAATGTCAATATTTTTGTTACTAAATCTCACTGATTTGCTCCATAAGCCATTTGTTAACCCCCTGGTTGCATGAGTTAATTGACATTTTAGAGTAAACTGTACCTTTATCATGTCTATTATTATTATTATATTGACTGTTTATTTGTACCGTACGTATTATCAGGGAATATGCAGGAACCCTAAAGGTAATTTCAATCTTTTTAAAGACCTTCTCAGAATATTTCAAGACCTCGTCACCACTTCAAGTTCTAATCAGCATCAAACCTTTAACCTAATAAACAGTTGTTAATAAACAGTTGTAGTTTAATAAATCAATGGAGAACCATGCAACTCAGATAAGCTCGGAAGAAACAAAGCTTAAGAGAATAAATTACGCAGTTGTTTTCAGCAACTGGCTTCAGCCACTGTTTAAACTCGTCTTACTCCAACCAGGAATATCCAAACTTACATTTTCCCATTTTGCTATCTTGCTCTATGGTTTCACTACATGTGGAGAGCGACATATCACAATCTCGTGTTTGTTGGAAATTAGGCTACATGACATCACCTGGAAGGAGGAGCTTGGCCAGATGCGCCCCAAGCCGATTTAATCGCATGGATCAAGCACATCGTTGTTAATATTAGAAGAAAAATAAATATATTTATGCTTTTTTGGAGTGAAACACTTTGGACAAAGTTTAAGACCTCGTAAAAATGTGACTAAGAATTTTAATACCTTTTAAGGGCCTTGGTTTTCTCATAATTGATTTATCAACTTTTAACACTTTTTAAGATCCTGTGGACACCCTGATTATGAATGTCCATATTCCTAGTACTACCCGATATCTGAACCCAATACCTTGTTGACTACATATTTAAAAGCAGCTTATTGAGGATAAATTTATAATAAATTAATTAAACTGACAGTTACAATCAAGTCTTAATGAAAGCTCAGTCATATGTGACCGATTTCAGACACGTCTAATAGGGAGTGGGACACTTCAAATACTAGGAGGCATTTGATTGGTCAGAAGATCAGATGAGAAGCTGAAGTACACAGTGATGTCATAAAAAGTTGTTGATTTTTATTGGCAGAAGGGATAAACCAAAGCCTATTGCAGGCAAGCCTTAAATTGTAGGCCTAAAAAGCATATTGGCTAATGCTAACATTGCCTCTATGACAGTATGCAGGAAAGGAGACTAAAAACCAATATGTGATTGATTTATTGAGGCTGATTTATCCTTCTGCATCAAGCACACATATATGCTCTGGCGCAGCCTTTGCGTGGTTGCATAGCCCTCGCCGTGGCTGACGCCGACGCTGATGCACACCTCGTAAAAAATTAAACTACAAATTGTAATTATGCGTAACACAAGCTCTGTGATTGGTCGACTTGGTATTGCTGACGAGCGTGGGCGGGGCTGAGAGCCATGCAAACCTATTGGAGCGCGTGTTTACAAGGGTCGAGTCCCGTGAAGGAGCTTCAGGTGGAAAGTTTTGTTTCGTGTTTACCTTATGATTAAAGTTGTTGCACATCCACTGGTTCCCACCTCAAAATAAGCGAGTCTGAGCTACTTGTACATTAAAGTAGCGTTCAGAAAAAAAACAAAACGCCAGCGAAGAAACTCAACAGAGAAACATAAAAACCTGACTGCCAGCAGGCATTTCAGAAGTGCAGATCCACACAAACATCATGCAGAGGTATAAATGCACAGCAACGCGCAAGGCAAGCGACATGGGTTACGCCGATCAGTCAACGCAGAAGTATAAACCAGCCTTACAACATGATTCACATGACCAAGTTAGCTTTACAGGTTTTCCAGTGATAAGTAACAGACATTTCAATCTCCACTATAGTAAGAAAATCTATGGATGAACTACAAGTTTTAAATCATGGGTGCTGGACTCTGTGCTGGAAGTCCGGTGTCCTTCAGAGTTTAGCTCCAACTTGCCTCATCACACCTACAGGGACATTTCCAGCAAGTCTAGTAAGAGCTTGATTAGCTAGCCCAGGTGTGTTTGATTGGGGTTGGAACTAATCTATAGTATGCAGGACACCTCAGGACTGAGTTCGGGCACCCCAGATTTAAATGCCTTTATCTTCTAAATGCAAATGTTGTCTTTGTTTTGAAGAACATTACAGCTCATGAACAACATTAAGAATAGCATTAAGATTTGCACCCAAAAAAACTTTCATTTTGATTTGAGGGAGACTTTAATGCCATCGAGCTGAGATCCACCAGCCTTATTCATGCGCCTATTATTGCTCACAGTGGCTCATCCCCTATCGTCCTTTCACATTCAACCTCTATTCACGTATACGAGTCTTTTTTTTCCTTCCCATTTCTCTATTCACACAGAAGGAGTGCTTTAGGTGCTTCCCACAATGCACTATTCATCATACACCTGGCTAACACAATTAGCAGCCTTACCCACTATAAATCACACAATAAAAAATACAAGAGCTGAAAACTCCCAGGAATAGCCGGAAATGCGACTGGCCTGGAATGCGGCGCATTTTCCTATCTCTTCTATAGAAAGACAAACATGCAAACAGACGGGCTGCCATTTGCCCTTTCCGCCAATAGCAGTCTGGTGGGAAGTGTGCAGGATTTATGATAGATGCCTGTCGCGGTGTGAAAACTCAAATCATATGGGTCGGAAGTTACACAAAACGCAGGGGGTTGAGGATGTGTCTTTATATGGCAGTGCTCTTGTAGATCAGAAAGTGTAAATGCCGTTAAAACGTCCCACAACATGAGCCATATTAAAGCAATGCTGTTCTTAAATGAGGGGAAAATGCAACTTTTAAGTACTTTGAAAAGTTGAAACATCAAGCAGCCCCAGTATGACCGCTCACTGAGTGTGTCTAATTTAAAAAGCAGAATGTGTAAAGTAGACTAGTAGGGTAAAAACAGCAAAGATAGGTCCTGCACCGCTCTGCATGAGGGAGAAATAGGGCCTGCTTGCTAAAATAAGCTGAAAGACTGCGCGGTTCTCACAAGAGAGAGGAAATTATACACTGCATATGTGTTATACTTTAAAAGACCATTTTGATTCTCTCTCTAGATTGCTACCTGTAGTAATATACAGTTGAAGGCAAAATTATCAGCCCTTCTGTGTGTGAAATTGTAATTCTTTTTCAAATATTTCCTAGGCGCTGTTTAACTGAGCGAGGAAAATGTTCACAGTATTTTCTATTACACTACTTTTAGTCTGAAGAAAGCCTATTTCTTTTTTTTTTGCTTGATTTTTATTATTGTTTATTTAGTTAAATGTAAAAACCGCTAAGGTAAATATTACTCGCCTTCTTGAGATATTATATTTTTTAATTTGCAACTGAACAACCACTGACATGCCTAATTAATGTAACTTACAGTGAGTGACAGTTCAAAATGACCACCACCACAGGACAAGGGATTAGTAAAATGTTTTCAGGTGTAACAGCAGTTTGCGACAATGCCACCAGGGGGCACAAAGGGATGGAATTCGACTGACAGAAATATACAGTATCTGTAAATACTCTGCAACTAGTAAATGAAGATGAAATAATGAAACAAAGCATTAAAATTAAATAATAAATCATTAAATAATAAATCATTAAAATCTTGTTAATAAACATTAATTATTATCATAATCAATTATTATTTATTTATTATCATTCAGTTTATTATAATAACTGTACCTATTATTAAACTGAGTTAAGCCTTTAAATTGTACTAATATGGTAGCTAAACTACTAGTATCTAGTCGCACACTAAGAATTAGGCTGCATCCAACTGCATACTTCAATACTTTTTAGTACGCTAAAATCAGTATGCGAGCAGAGTAGTATGTCAGAATTCATAGAATTCATAAATCAGTATGCGAGAAGTACCCGGATGACGTTCTACTTTCGGCGAGATTCTAAAGTGCGCATCCCATGCACACTGCATTATCCCATGATGCCATGCAAGATAATTCATGAATGAAAGTGAAGCGACGCAACTAAAGCAGGTAGGTCACGTGACCATAACAGAATGGCGAATACGTGCAAATTCCATTCATACTTTTTATATTAATTCTGTGTAGAACGTACTTTTTTAACAGTCAAGTAGTAAGTTTAAATTCAAATGCAGTACCTACTGAGTAGTAGGCGGTTTCGAACGCAGCCTTAGAATTTTACAGGAGGGCTAATTAATCTGTCTTTAACTGTATGCTAATATTTATTTCATAATAATAAAATATGTAATACTGTATATTTTTAAATAATACTATTTTTAATTAGAAGGGACTAATTAATTGAATTCGAGACAGTCATACAGAGACAGTAGAAGAAATGCATAAATGCAATAAAGTAACTTTGATTAGTGATTAAATAATACATTCTTCTGAACTTTTTTTTTTTATAAAAATTCCACAAGAAAATCACAACTTATTTTTAGGAGTGATAACTATTTCTTGAACTTAATTTCAGCACACTAGAATAATTAGTGAATGATCATGCGACCCTTGTTGTTTTTGTATAACTGAGATAGATACTATTTTAGAGTTTATTAATTGTTTGTTTTCTTTTATCAGGCATTTTTAAGGTGTCACCATCACTCTTTTTCTAAAAGTCAAAGCAACTTTTTAAACGTATTTATTTCATTTAGTGATTTTTGATGTGAGGTTTTACAATGTATAGACCTACATACTATAACTCATCCCTCAAATCTTTTGAGGTGCAATACAATCCGTTTTAGCTCCCCTTTGTTTATTTTTTACACTGTAAAACCCAACAGTCAACTTTATCAAATGAAATGAGTGTAGTTAACTCAAAATTGACTAAAAGTTAATTCTACTCTTTTGAAAGAGTTTTGAACTCAGTGTTGAAGGTAATCGTTGTAGCAATCGGTTTTCTCAAACAGTTTGAGTTGCCTTAATGTACTGGGTTTTACAGTACTCAGTTGGTTTAAGTTCTCTTCATTTATTTGGTTTTACTGTGCTCAAATTACTTCGTTTGCTCAAATGTATTCAGTTGACAGTACTCATTAGGATTAGATTTTGAACTTAAATGTTTAAAGGTTTTTAACTCAAGTGGTTTGTTGCAATCAGTTTCCTCAAATGGTTTGAGTTACCTTAACTTTTTGGGTTTTACAGTAGGTAAGGCATCAGCTTTATAAGTAGCCCTTACAAGCACAACAATGCCGTATGATTTCAGTTGAATGGCAAGGAGAAGGTCATTAGTCAATTACTGAAATGTCTTAATTTAAACCCAGGCTCATTGAGGATAAATACCAAGGTCTACATTTCTGGGGCAGTGAAATACGTGACCACAGTTTTTGCTTTTGCAAATCCACTAGAAGCGGCTGTGTACGCTTTTTGATGATCTCAAATTTCTCTCAAGCGACCTCTTTTGCATAAATCCACCAAAGGGCACAATATACACTTCAGCTAACCGGGCCAGCTTGCTGTCAACTGACTGACCGACCGACTGATTTACTGACTGACTGACCCATTCAACTGAAATCACTGAACATAAACTTAGGACACCCTAAAAATGCCTGATAAAAGAAAACAAACAATTAATAAACACTAAAATAGTATTTATGTCAGTTATACAAAAATAACAAGGGTTGCATGATTATTCACATATTATTTTAGTGTGCTGAAATTAAGTTTAAGAAATAGTTATCACTCCTAAAAATCAGTTGGGAAAAGCTGCCATGCCCGTGTGATTTCCCCACGTTTTTAACTTGTTGTTTATTTATTTATTTTATTTTTTGCTTTTGCTTTACCTGGTTTCTGGAACTGTTCTTAAGTACTATTTTAAGAACCCTATCATCACTGTCAACTTCGCTGTTTTCTTTTTTTTTTACTGAAAATAATGCATTGAATTTACAAACAAATTGTTAAGGTAACGGATTCCAAACTATTTATATAGGCTGCATTTAATCAAACAAGTTAAATTTAGTCATGTTTAACTTGATTTGTTTGTTTTAATTCAGCCCATATAAACTGTTTGCAACTCACCCTAAAAAAAAAAGTAAATCCAATTAATCGTTTTTTTCAGTGTGAGCTGTTCTCTCTGAGTCGACCCATAATGCACTGCTGGCCTGATGACAATAACCTCTCTCTCTCTCTAGCACCACCTCTCCAGGCCATCCCATTGTGTCTGTGTTGCTATGGAGACCCTGAATGATGCGCAGCGGTGATGATGTCGAGGGGGTTTGTGTGTCTGAAGCCCCTCTGAGTGGAGAAGAAGAGGACGAGAAACGAGATCCGCCACTTTCTGTTCAACCTTTACTCTCTGCTCACGCTACAGACAGATGGAGAAACCGTACGTGTGTTTTTATTTCTTGATTTGGCAGGTATTGAGATATGATCCATGTTATTGACCAGACACAACATAAAAATACATTGTAGGCCGAGTCAAACATATGAATTACCATCTGAACATTATAACCGGCAACAACAGGCTAATTGAGGGATATATCTGCCCAGGAGCTGTTGTCATTACAACAGAGCCATTAAATAGAAAGGTTCTGGAGGCAGTTATTAACAAATAGCAACAGAACTGACAACTGCGTACAACTGCAGAAAGGCAATTAATCATTACAGATTATGTCTATATAGGAGACGGCTCTGAGAATGAGAAAACATCTTGAACTTGAACAATTTAAGAGAAACATTTTTATTAAATAGTGTTCATTTTCTTATTTGTCCAAAACTACCCAAAACCACCATGGTACTGCTGTTTGATGGGTCACTGTATTAGGATAAAGTCACAAACATTCAAATAATAGATTTTTTAGTCTCTCTGAAGGTTCCCTTCTGAATTTATGGGGGGCAAAAAAAATATATATCATAGAATAACTAATGCTACTTTATGCTTATACATGGTAAATATTATTTTTTAGTAATGTTATAATTAGTTCTGGCATATTCAATTATTGTTCAATTTTTTTGTTTTACTAGTTAAATAGTTTATTTAATTAATTCAAAATAATAATAACAATAATTATACTAAATAATAATTTTGTATTAATTATTGATGATATTAAATGTAATAATAAAAATAATAATAAATTTTGTATTAATTATTGATTATACTACTACTACTACTACTAATAATAATAATAATAATAACAACAAAGTTTGCATTAATTATTGCTGATAATAAATAATAATAATAATAATAATAATAATAATAATAATAAATTGTATATTAATTATTGATAATAATAATAATAATAATAATAAATTGTGTAATATTAAGTGATAATACAAATATTAATAATAATAATAAATTGCATTAATTATTGATAATAATAATAATAATAATAATAATGTTTGCATTAATTGTTAATAATGATAAATATTAATATAATTAATAGTAATAATAATAATTATTATTATATTAATTATTGATAATAATAATAATAATAACAACAATAATAATACAACAATAATAATAATAATAATAATAATAAAATAATAATAATAATATTAATAATGATAATAATAAAAAAATTATTACTTATTGATAATAATAATTTTCAAAAGTTTGCCTATTCAAGTTTACAAAACTCTATTGTTATGTAAATGAACAGCTAAGTATGACCAAATTGGTGTCCATTACAACAACAAAAAAAAAAGAAAAGCTCACATTTTTGTTTTTTGACCGTTTGCTACTGTAAATATTCCTCACGCAACGTTTGCAGACCTACACAACAGCCAGGCATCGGCTCCTGTCAGCAAGGAAACAAACGAATCTTCATCAATATGCCCAACGTGTCTTGATGGCAGAAAATGAGAGCGAGTGAGAGAGAGAGAGACTTAGTGATGCATACATTCATTTCATTTAGAATTTCATTTGCCCCACGTCTTTTACACATTAATGAATCCAAAGTACTTAAGCAGGCTGCCCGGGGAGGCCGGCGGTGATTTGCAAGGAAAAAGAGCAGTGCATGCTGGGAAGGAAGGGTTAGTTAGGCCGCCCTTTCAGCAGCAGTGGCAAAATCCAGGATAAAAGAAGAGCGAAAGGCCAGAGCTGAGACCAGAGAGAGCGCTTCTATTAACAATGCATTACTGAGGCCAGATGTAGCATTCGTAAAAATAGAAACAGGTAGTGAGTTCAGACAAATGTATATGGGCTTAGGACGGAGCCACAGGCATGAAGTTAAATCAACTGGTCATGTATAATTCAGGGTGGCTTATATAACACCACAATCTATGCATGGCATAGATTCAGCAAGGTACTGGAAATATTCCTCAGTAATTTCGGTCCATAGTTACATGATGGCATCACGCAGTTGCTGCAGATTTGTCAGCTGCACATCCAGATGTGAATCTCCTGTTCCACCACATCCCAAAGATGCCCATTTGAATTATGATCTGGAGACTGTGGAGGCCATTTGAATACAGTGAACTCAATTGTCATGTTCAAGAAACCAGTCTGAGATGATTCGTGCTTTATAACATTGCGTGTTTTCCTGCTGGAAGTAGCCATCAGAAGACGGGAACGCTGTGGTCATAAAGGGATGGACATGGTCAGCAAAAATACTCAGGTAGGCTGTGGCGTTGAAACGATGCTCTATTGGTACTAATGAGCCTTTATCAGCTGGAACCAGTCTGGCCATTCTCTTCTGACCTCTGACATCAACAAGGCATTTGTGCACACAGAACTGCTGATCACTGGATTTCTCTTTTTCTGACCATTCCCTATGGTTATGCGTGAAATCCCAGTAGATCAGCAGTTTCTGAAATAATCAGACCAGCCCGTCTGGCACAAACAACCATGCCACATTTAAAGTCACTTAAATCAGCTTTCTTCCCCATCCTGATGCTCGGTTTGAATGTAGCGGATCGTCCTGACCTAAATGCATCGAGTTGCTGTCATGCGATTGGCTGATAACAAATAAGTGTTAAAGTGTAGTTGGACAGGTATATCTAATAAAGTGGCCGGTGAGTGTATGTTATAAGCACAGTTATAGGTCTAGCTATACATATAGGTCTAGCTAATCTAGTCTAAGCTAATTTTCAATTGATTGATCTTTATTTTAAAAAAATCCTAGTCTTCAGTAATGTAAAAAAATTAGGTTACATTAAATGCACTTTACCAGTTATGCCAAATTACTTAACGTTAAATTGACATCCAGTTAAATCTTAACTAACCTAAACATTTAAGTTGAAACACTTTCTTAATGTAAAGCGAAAGTTTACAAAAATAACTGTCATGACTTATTGATCATATTTTTTAGTGTGCTCACATCCTTGAAATGGCAGATCTCAGTTTCATTCATGTCCTTTATAAATCAATGAAAGTCATGAATATTTCACAATTGTGTCCCGTTGTGCATTTTGACAAGAACATTAAAACATAAAGATAGAGTCTCAACAAGTGCCATTCAACCAATGACAGATACACTAAACATGAGCTAATTAATGAGTGTGTGTGTGTCCTTCCAATCTCTGTGCCACCCTTCTCTAAGCCTAATGAGGGTAATATTGTGTTGATAGAAGCTCGGATGACGATTTCATAGAGGGACGCTGTGTTCCCCTGTTATTGATTACCAGTTTCAGCATGTCAGTGTTTTGAGAACAGAACGGCCAGCTGAGCTTAAACAAGCCAATATCATCCATTACTGTTCCTTTCTGAATCATGTTTAAAGGGACAGTTCACCCCCCAAAAAAGTATGTTTCCTCACCACTTACTCACACTTAAGTGGTTATGAAGTTAGTTTCTTTCTTCTGTTGAAGTCTTGGAAGTTTATGGAAGTCAATGGCACTTTTTAATATATTCTTCAATATATCTTTCTTTACAGAAGAATGAAAATAAAACATGTTTGGAACAAGTGGAGGATGAGTAAATGATGACATCTCTAAAAATTGTTAGATCAAAAAGCATTTTTTACACTGTAAATAGTGTTTAGTTGACTTTACTTTTAAAAAGTGAGTAAACTCATTGCCCTAAAATAAATTAGCAAATTTCCATATGCATAATTAGAAAAAAAATAAGTGAAGTGAACACATCTAGGTAGGGATGCACCGAATATTCAGCCCAAAAGTGCATTTTTTTGTTTTCGGCCGAAAGGTTTTTATCACCAAAACAATGCAGCCGAAACAGTTGTGATGATATAAACTAAAACCGCGGCCAGTACATAGATGGCTAAAGCAGAGTGTCTGCGGAGTGCCAATTTGCGTCCTTTGCACTTTATCACGACCGTACTTGTTCCTCGTTATAAAGATCTTTACTTGGATGCGAAATAAAGCAGCGTGCACGCAAAATGATCCAGCTCGCGGAGAACTCGTGGGGAGACAGAGCGCACGCGCAGAAGGGGAAGATCAGGGCACAGAAAAAAAGACTCCTCTCAGTGCACTAAATTATGACCTGTTAAAAGTATTTAACACCCACAACATCATATTTCAGTGGATTTTTTAAGGCCTTAAATATAGTTTTTGAAATGTAAGAAATTTTTAAGATCCCACGGACACCCTGAAAAAAACTAAAACTTTTTTCCCCTTTGAACACAATATGTTTTATTTTGAGACACATTCAAAATATTTTGGAAGAGTGAACATGTCAGGCTGCTCTCTTCTTTAGTTTTTAAAATCACAGATTTATTTACAATTTAAAATAGCATCTTTGGATATTTTTTCTGCTGGTGATACTGCTTTCCCAAAAAGCTACAAAAAATCGTACCCATACCTTAGGAACAGTCTAGCAGAAAATGTTTAAAAACCTTCACTTTCCAAGCCACGGTATACCTTGAAAATTGTCCCATGCCTAAACTACACACAATCCTCATTCTACGCATGATTCAGATGTACAATGCACATTTATTATGCACTGTAAAATCAGCTGATGACTGTTTTGATTACTTTTGTGAAGATCACTGAATGGTGCTAATAGTGTAATGTTCATATGCAATTGGGTATGAGTAGTAGCATGCTAGTAAAAGAGCTGAATACACTTTTCTTCACAATACCCACATAAATAAATCCATTAACCCTTCAGAAAAGTCCTTGTTCAGTCTAAAAACTCTCCATCATTATCTGACTCTGGTTTCAACACATAAGATATTTTGGCTCCGTGAGATTTGTTTGTTTTGTTGTGTCTGGAGTGTCAGAATAGCGTGAAAAGGCTAACAAGAAAATATCATCCACTACAGCTCCTTTCTGAATCACATTTAAGCACATAAAGCCTCCTGCCAACATCTACAGGTGCTTTCCTGCAAAAAAAAAAAACACCAACGACCAACACTCAGCCTTTTTTTATGTCTTGACACTTCTCTAAATTCACCTAAATCCAATTCTCAAGATAACGTTCTCTGCGGAAACACAATGTTAGTAATACAATGTTCTCAGTTTAAAAAAAATACAAAGTTTATATCATTTGGCAAAGCATCAAGAGGAAAAAAGGGAACATTGTGAGATTTTGCAGACATGGAAACTTGAAAGTTGAATTGTACTCGATTTAACAAGCGGCAATTTATGCTCCGACAAAAAAAGATAAGAAGCTGTTCCAGATCGACCTCGCTGCACATGGTACATTGGGAATGCTAACCCCCTTTAATAATTAACAAGGATTGGATACATGAGTAATTATTTTTCCAAACAAATTACACCTCAGGCCCAAACCGCTGGAACTTGATACACTGATATAGTTCAGCTCCATAAAGACGTTTAATCATCTTTCATTATTTATTAACCTCGCTCAGGAAAAGATTTCACAGCTCTGCGTTTTAGAAAATCGACAGTGTGGAAGCGTATGCCCGATCGTTTCAAAGAGACACACTGAACGCGAGTGTTAAAGCTAAATTTGAATAAATTTAGACACAATTACCACTGACAATAATGTGCAAAATAAAAAACGCATCAAAATTGTAACAAAAAAATTGTATTAAATACCTTAATAAACTAATTATATAAATATAAAAATCTTAGTGCTGTGCAAAAATAAATATTGATTAATCACATCTAAAATAAAATATGTTTGTTTTGACATAATAAATGTGTGTATTATCAGCGGCAGCGGAACCAACAAGCGAAGTAAGCAGCTGCTTAGGGCCCCAGGGAATTAGGGGGTCCTGAATAAATGTCAAGAAGCATTTATTAATCATACAGTATAGCTCTTTTATGAGTTTTCTATCATATGTTGTAAAATCTGTCTGTTACCATTAAGATTTTAACGTTATTACATATTTTCAAAACCAGGGGTCCCCATGAATAATGGAACATTCCTGCCGTACTGCACATGCATGAGGTGTGAGTGGTTTAAGACACTGCCAGTGCCAGTCTGCTGCCAGGGATCAGGGTGGAACTACTAAGGTGGAGGTTGGGTTAGTGAGAATTTTGAGAAAATTTGGGGAAAATAGTAGAAATAACACAAACAATTAAACGTATCTCCACGATCCTGCTTTCTGGCCGAAACACCTGTCAGATGGTGAGCGCTGTGAGCTTGTTAAGAGAGGGCCTGTTCAAATCAAATAAAACTTCCTAGTGAAAGGTAACGGCTGCTGACTCACAAACAACAATTATTCAATTCTTATAAAAAATGAGGACAAGATTAGTTTGATTTATCGTGAAATAAATTAGTTAAAATGTTTTTTTTATTAATATTAAAATATAATCACTAATATGGCTAATTAACTGTACATTGTTAGTTTGTGAACTTGTTTTTATTTGTGAATTTTTATTTTTTAATTTTATATTAAAAAGATAAAAGTTTCTTTAAATATAATATTCTATAAAATAAACTTCACATTGTTTCATATACATTGGTCAGCAACACGGACACCTCCAAATGGTGTTAAAAGTGTCACATATTGTATTTATAAGGTATAATTCAGCCGAAAATGGGTTATTTCACATCTATAGAATCGTGAGAAAATCGTGATCTTGATTTGCGGATGTGATTCTCATTTTAGCCAGAATAGCTATATGAGAATATACATTTAAATACTTTTTAACATGCAGTCTATTTCTATAGAGAAAGAGAATGTTTTGAGTTTCAAGGGCCCCATACCTGGAGGTCCATCCCTGTGTACTTTTATTATGTATATGTGAAACACACACATATAAAAACAAACATATACAAAGCAATTATGTTACCTAGATAATTAATAGTATATATATAATTTACATCATATACTATACGTATGTCTTTTATATCCAAGTATAAATAAACATTTCAAAGCATGTGTGTATTTACATATACATAATAAATATATACACACACATATAACAAACTTTTATTTTGGATGCGATTATGAATAATTTTTGCCCAGCACATAATAGACATTTTCTTAATAATCATTCATTCGTTTTCCTTCAGCTTAGTCCCTTTATTTATCAGGGGTCACCACAGCGAAATTAACTGCCAACTTATCCCCTTCTAGCTGAAACCCAGTACTGGGAAACATCCATACACTCTCGTATTCACACATACACACTACAGACAATTTAGCTTACCCAATTCACCTATACCACATGTCTTTGGATTGTTAATGAAATCTGAGCAACCGGAGGATACCTACGTGAACACGAGGAGAAAATGCAAACTTCAGACAGAAACGTCAACTGACCCAGCTGGGGTCCAGCCAGGGTCCACCAGGGAGCCACCATGTCGACCACATTTTTTAATATTTACAATAAATATGCAGCATCATATACAGTATTTTATACTACTTATTATTCATCAACAATGCAGATTTTAGTGTCATCTTTGCGATCATCGATAAAACATTTGTATCTTTATTTTTATTGGCGAGATTAACAACACTGAGAAACTAACGCTGGGAATTTATTGATACAACATTGTTTGACAACACGCGACTGAATAACCGCTCTGTCAGTGACGAATGTGAGAAACGCAAGGAGAACAGGAGAAACCAGTGAATAACAGCATTGATTATAGCAAACCACGCAGAACACTATGTGAAAGGACTGAATGGAATGAACGAAACAGTTTAAAACAGCAGAGAGAGAGAGAGAGAGAGGGAGAGAGGGAGAGAGAGAGAGAGAGAGAGAGACAGAGGGAGAGAGAGGGAGAGAGAGGGAGAGAGAGAGAGGGGGAAACAGATAGAGCAGGGCACTGAAACTGGATAAAAAAAAAAAGGCCTCAGCTGGCACGACAAGCTGGGTCCGGCCTGGCGGAAATTAGCCAAACTATTTACCCTCGTACGCGTATTAGCAAATTCTTCCAATTGAGAAAACAAATGCATCTGCTTCGTTCAGGGCAGTTCATGGGAAACTGCATGGCTGCCTGGAAGCCAGATATTTACTGTGACCAAGCTGAGAAAAGAGGCGAGAGGGAGGAGTGAAGCCACTTATGTTCACAAAACACATAATGCCCATAAAACCAGTCCTGCCTGGCTCTAATACAAGCCACAGCAACACTGGACACTGACCCTTCAAACTTGACTTGTTTCTGTGGAAACCCCAAACAAGCAATTCTTGCTGATAATAAAAGCCAAATCCACCATTACAACATACAGTTGAAGTCATTTATTAATTAATTTATTTATTTAATATTTCCCAAATGATGTTTAAAAATGCAAGGAATTTTTCACAGTATTTAATATAATATTTTTTTCTTCTGGAGAAAGTCTTATTTGTTTTATTTCGGCTAAACATTTTAAAGGGCACCTAGTGTCTTTTACCTCTTTTACAAGGTGTAAAATTACCCTTTGGTGTCTCCAGAATGTCTCTGTAAAGTTTCAGCTCAAAACACCCATCGGACTATTTAATATAGCCTCCAGAATGTGCTCATTTTGCTGTCTCACACGGTTTAGCTGTTTTTGTAGCCTGTGGCTTTAAATACATATGAGCTGCTTCTCCTCTCCCAACGTTCCCACATGCGTGTCTGCTTCTCCTCCTGCATTAAGTCAGATAAACAGCAGTCAGTGATAGAGACAGACATAAAGTTGAAATAGAGCTTATTAGTCAAACATAACAAGTAAGTTTATTTGATGTGTTTGTGGTAGAGTTTTTTCAAGCCTTTCTGAAATGATGAGTCTCGTTCCAATGCAGTTTGCAGTACACACACACACACACACACACACACACGTATATATATATACACGTGTGTGTGTGCGTTTGCTGACACCATGCGGCCTGAGTGATTATAGTGGTTAAGAATTACATAGTGATTTAACTGTAAAACTCAAATATAAATAATTTAAAAAATTGTTTTAAAAATCCCAAAGAGTTTTAACAAATATTTTAATACGAGATTATTTGCAAAAAAATGTTCTGTGGACATGTGTATACATGTTATAATAGAAACATAGTGCCTGTAAATCAATTCGGTGGGTGTGGAAAACCGCACCTCAAAATCACTGAGATTTGGGTCATATTTTAACGTTAGTCAATGTTAAAAAAGAGACTTGTTGAGTTTGCATCACTCCAATATGACTGAACACATTACACCTACACACTTCTGTCTAAACAGCTTACAATTTTTTTTTCGATTGTCTACAGAACAACCTATTGTTATAAAATTATTTGCCTAATTACCCCAGCTTGCCTAATTAGCCTTTTAAATCTCACTTTAGGCTGACTATTAGTACCTTAAAAATATCTAGTAAAATATGATGTGCTGTCATCATGGCAGAGATAAAATAAATCAGTTATTAGAAATTAGGTATTAAAAATATTATGTTTAGAAATGTGTTGAAAAAATCATATTTCCATTAAAAAGAAGTTGAGCAAAAAATATACAGGAGGGGCTGATAATTTAGGAGGGCTAATAATTCTGACTTCAACTGTAGTAGACCAGTGGAATACTTAACGTGGACATATCGTAAAAAAAATATTTTGCTTTTTTCAGTTGGCACGATATCATAAGTGTATCTAGCAACCCAGACTACATGAAAAAGAACAACCAAGTAACTTTTTTTGTTGCTGAGCCTTTCTCTGCAAGCAAAGAAAGGGAATTTGATTATATATTACCACCTCAGCAGTCAGTTTTCTCGCAGTAGCAGCTAGAGATATACAACATCTCTGCGTCATCTTGAAGTTGTAACCTCTTCTTCTCCTTTATTGTTTGAACATGTAAATCCTTGCGCACACGGGGACGGCTTTTCTCAGCGTTTGAGACGCTTTTCCGCAATCATACCCAAGTGGTTTTCACTGGAGATGAGCAGAGTGAACGTGCAAACTCACTCCCTGATGTTTAGACGATACTTACTTCACACTTCTGACACTCGCTTGTTGCAAAGAAATAATCCTTATGCTTTTTCTATGTGTATTAATCCAGCCTGATCTCACGAGGAAACGTAACTATTTTATGTTTTGTCAGTTTAGTGGCTAATTCGTATTAAAATGTATGATTTTGGAATGGATAGAATAGTGCAGAGAATTGACAAGAAATTTGAGAGCAAAAAAGTTGAGAGCAGAGAGAGGGGTAGGGTCGGCAAAGGACCTCGAGCCAGGAATCAAACTCGGGTCGCCCTGAGCAGCATGGTGCTATATGCACCTTTAACCACTAGGCTATTGGCGCCAACAAAAATGCAGGTTTTTAAAAAAAAGAGGCGTGGCACCCAACCTCACCCCTAAACCCAATCAAAAAGTAATGAATTGCTGTGAGATCATGTTGATTATTTAAGACACACAAACACGTAAGTGTTGGGTCAATAGACGATGCCATCATCCATCGCTAATGGCCAATAGACATCATGATGCTGAGCCGGCATTGCAATCCTTTGCCTATCATAATATGTCCCCTTTAACCAAGTGCACCAATTCACTCTGCTACTAGCAATTCGCATAAACCAAAGAGGACAGAGGAGTTCAGGATCTTCAAATACTACATTTGTGTGTGAGCCACTAGAAAATGGTTTATAAAGCCTGCGAGTGCAAACGGCACACTTGCAAAGAGGGATTATGGTTTATTTAGTCTGGGAAGAACACAGGCTAGATGTCAGCAAGCTATGCTATATACTCAACACAGTGTAATAATAGCACTGTAGGCTACAGTATAGTGTGCTAGACGCCACTAAAAGTCTTCTAAGTGACAGCGGATGGAAACGCCTTGGCAAAAAGGCATCATAATGGGCAGGGAAGATCACAGGCTACAATTTTTATGAAGCACAGAGCAAAGTATAACTGGTGAATTAGATTTTACTTTCCTCTAAACCACAGATAATTTTCTGCACATCTTTGTTTCCACAAAAGGAAAAGTGGAATGTTTGACGTAATCTCAATGGAAACATGAAGAGAGGGTGGGACATAGTGTAGCCCCTCCTCTTGAAAAAAAACAGCCAATTGCATTTTGTTTTATCACCGCTCTTCCAGTGAGTGTTAGTTTTTCAGGATATCTATAAGCTCGTGCACACCAAAATAGTGACAAAACAGTGACAAATATGACAAATACATTTGATAGCTCAAGCATATCAAATGTATAATGTTGGTAGGGCATGTTAGATACTAGAGAGCATTTGATTGGTTATGATTTGCTGAGAACTACAAGCTTTACATGTTTATATCAGTTTTATATCTCATATTTGTCACTGTTTTGCTTATAGATATCCAAAAAAACTAACAATACTGATACCAACATCTAAAAAACATTATTTTATTTTCATGGGATCTTTAAACACGATAGTGAGAAGCAATAACAACTTTGTGCTGATGTAAATATTTAAAAAGTTGATGTAATATTTAATGTGTTTTTCTAATATGTTATAGATACCCATTAATAATTTTATAAATTAATAATTACAAAAGACGAGACAGAGTGATGAAGCCAATTATGATATGGCGATGGTTAGGAGGGTATGATAGACAGAGGCTTGTGGACGAATTTGCCACGGTTGCCGGAGTTAAACCCCTACACTTTGGACATCCTGGGATTTTTAACGACCACAGAGAGTCAGGACCTCGGTTTAACATTTCATACGAAAGATGGCCCTCAATAGAGTCCCCTTCACTATACTAAGGCCCCCTGCTGGCCTCACTAACACCATTTCCGGCAGCAACCTAGCTTTCCCATGTTGTCTCCCATCTCAGTACTGACCGGGCACAGCCCTGCTTAGCGTTAGTGGACGACCATGTGAAAGTTGCAGAGAGCTAGCAGATTGCAAATTATTATTTTTGATCAAATACATTCATTAATTGTACCTAGTATTTAAAAAAATGAAGAGACCATCTTAATGTAATCCACCGATCATACTACACCCAACTCCCTCTAAACTGGTATCAAACTGGTGATACTTTGTATGGGAGTCGGTTGCTCTAGTAAGGAGGCTAAAGACCATGGTCCCTAGCGTTTCGCGCGAATCACTCAAGTTCAAAAATCTACACTTCAGCAGACATTCGCACCACTTTAACCAATCAGGAGCTTGCTCTTGTGGGGGTGTGATTATGACGTAGCGCCTGTTGTTGGTGTCCTAGGGGAAATCCTCCACCCGACACCGACAACAGTTCCTCAAACTAGGCTAGGCTCAGTCAGAAGCACCGCTGAAGTTTCTGGAGGAGTTTATGAGCTCACTGGATGCAGCTCTGAAAGGATCTAGTGGAGTAAAATCCATGTTAGCCATTTAGCAACGAAGCTACAGTCACCGGGCAGACAGAAGCCCTGCCCATCATGCAAATCCACATCTGTTCTGAAGTGAATATGACATGTGAATGAAGCGGATTTTGACGTGCGATTGAAGTGGATTTTGATGCGCGAATGAAGCGAGTGAACTCAAATGTTATTGCGTCTATTTATGCATGAATAGTGTGATTTATCTGGGTGTTCAACGTCTGGTGTGAACACAGCAATAGAAGTCAGAGAAGTGAGGTTTACCTGCACAGCACTTCACTAGCTGGCCTCCATTACCCCCTGAACATCACTACCATCCGGGTCATGGCACCAATGTAACCCACCAATCCTACAGTCCCAAACCCCTCTGAGCCGGGATCAAACCGGTAAACTTTTTAAAGACAACAGCTTCGGACAAATAATGAGAATAGTTCAAGTGACCAAATGTATCCTATTAGCACTATGCTAAATTAGCATAGCAAAAATGGCAAAAATTAAAGAGACACTGATAAAAACAACCACAAGACAGCTCTGCAAATAAACTAAAATAGTCAATATCTTTCAAACCTTATGTGGAATGAGTTTCCAGACTAAAATGACTTCGGCTAGGTGTTAGGATGCTCAAGTAGCAGGAGTTAATTAGCTACTTGTCTCTTGCTCCGCTGAGAAGAAAGTAAGACGCTATGAAGCAGCGAGCCCCACAGGCAAATCTAACCAGCGCCTGCTTATTACATTTCTGTCACTCATCTTCACAAAAGGTTGAACGTCTCATAAAAAGTAATTCTTGAGAGGTCTGAAGAAAAGAGTAAAAAAAAAAGGTTTCTTTCATTACCACAATGCACCTCGATGTCCATCGCTAGAAAAAAAGAAACCCCCTGAAATAGTAATCTTAATAACAAAGAAAATGTCACGGTTGACATTTGTCAAAGAAGTGTTGTACGTCCTCGGCATTATTATATTAGCTTCTATCTGAGCAGTACAAACAAACCCTTATTCTCCAGTGGAAAGCATATCAAAGACCCCAGTGATGTCTGTTGCCTGTTTTTGTTGCATTATGGGTAAACAGCTCTAGTTTTTGCTTGCTACAGGCCAGCCTAACTCATATGCAAGGCTCTGTGTAAGTGAATCCCAGCGCTCAGTGGCGTCTGTATAAAAAGATGCCTTACGTACGCTTGAGAGAACAGTAACTAGTGGCAACCTCATTCATTAAAGTGCTTCTTAATGCCTGCCACGGAGCCACAGCAAATGTCCTGGAACGGTAGTTCATTTATAAACACCAGATAGGCAGGTTCTGACTGCTCACATCCAGGCGTATTGTTTTGTGCCAGAAAAGGATCATGTTCCCTGTGATGTTCTTTAGATCGGCAGATTGATAATACTGGTTTGTCTTCTTTATTTTGCAATGAGGGGTCCCTGCTTAAATCACCATTGTGGTGATACGTGTTCTCTGAATGGTTTCTAAGCTACTGAATTAATATTTTCATTCAGCAAGGATGAATTCGTTTGATCAAAGAGATGGTAAAGACGTGCTAGATTGTTACAAAAGATTCAGTTTCAAGTAAATGCAGTTCTTTCCTCTAAGAAAGCTGTTTACAGGTTTACACAAACATATTAAGACGCAAAACCATTTCCAACAATGAAAAACACAAGTAATAAATTGTGCGATTTGAATTTGGCTACTTTCTCAATCACATTCTTAAGTGTTTGGGACACAATGTTGACATGCATTAGCCTGCGCATATTTCAATAATTGCATGATAAAACATGTAAAACCGCTGGCTTTCTATTTTCATTAGGCTGCTTAATAAAGCAGTAGTTTAATTTAGAAATGCGCTGTAGTCTAAATATAAGATTAAATTAGCCTGATAAATAATATCATTAAATACAATACATACTAGGACCGCACAATATATAGTTTCAGCATCGATATTGCAATGTGCGAATCTGCATTAACCACATCCCAGGACCTGCAAAGTCAAGTCGGGATAATAATCAACCAGAAAACACAGTTCAGAACATGCAGTTTATCTCTAATCTAATAATGAAAGACTTTTATTTGGATGAGTTTTTAAAGGACTGTGGCTGTAAAATGTCAAGCAAATTTAAACCATTTGGGCTCAAGAAATTATACAGTTTGCCGCTTTAACAAAGATTAATTGTGTTTAATTTGTTAATACAATAAATATGCATATATATTTGTTATTTTATGCTTTACTAACGAATTTCTGCACTTCAATGTTTTTTTAACTCCAACAAAAACCAAAAGTTTTATTTCATTTTCATCTTAGTTCTGTTGTTTTCTTCTGTGCTTATTCATTTTTATTATGTGTAATTCTGAATATTTTATGCAGATGCACTCTCCCACATCTTATTCCAGTCAATATAAAATTAAGAATAGTTTTCAAATAGAGACATCTTGTGAAATTATCTTTTATATATATATATATATATATATATATATATATATATATATATATATATATATATATATATATATCAGAAAAACAAAATATTGCAATGTCAATTTTTTCAATGTTGCACTTGATAATACATACATTTTCCTTCAGCTTAGTCTCTTATTTATCAAAGGTGGCCACAGTGGAATGAACCGCCAACTTATCCAGCAGTATGTTTTACACAGCAAATGCCCTTCCAGCTGCATCCCAGCACTAGGAAACACCCATACATACACTCATTCACACATGCATACACTATGGCCAATTTAGTTTGTTCAATTCAGCTATAGCGCATGTCTTCAGACTGTGGGGGATAATTCGTAATTCGTTTGACAGCACCAATAAAGATTATATACAGACCTACTGTAGCTATGTGTATAAATATGTTAATGTGTAGTATAAAAATCAGATACAAACATCACCAAACTAATGTATAAATAATATAATAATATAAGTAACGTACCCTGCCATGTAATCGCTGTAATGAAATATCCATCTTGCTTTACAATAATCCAAGTCTTTATTGGCGTTTTGGCAGATTAAACAACCAAAACGTGAACGTCTATATGAGCAGCAGCGTTGAATGTTTGTTGATGGTAAGTTCATCGACAGAACAAAAAAGAAATGCAACTCTTGCGACAAAACTAGACGGTTATTATTGTGGAGCACTTTTTCCCTCCTACATAAATAAATAAATAAATAAATAAATAATAATGTAGACCATGCGTATACACTTTTGAATGCTTATCTGTTATGTTTTGACGTCTGGAAGATATCCGCATGGGAAAAACATTGGGTAATTTATAATAAACATGTTTTTGAACCACATACTAAAGTGTATAATGTGTACAACTCTTTGTTAATAGTAAACTTATAAACTGTAATTAATACTGTAATGTTATTGTAAACTGTGGTGCCCTGTGATTATAGCATAGAAAACTTAAGCCTATTGAATCATTTGTTTATTACTACAGTTGTGTCATACAACAGCAACAATATAATTACGACAATTTAATTCAAGTATTAATCTATAGTATTCTTTCAAACACTATATTTACTATAGTATTTTTAATGTAACATAATTATACATTATCTACTGCCTCGTTGACAGGCAAATATATTTTAGTTCGGTAGAAAAATCGGCCCTCTTCATGATATGAGGATTGTCCCCAACATATGTGCTTATTTTCTATTTATATCTCCTCAGAAATATGGTATAAATCGCAGAAATACAGACTTTCCTCTATGTCTCCTATTCGGTTTTTTACTTCCTGCTCTTTATCTGAATTTTGCACGTCAATCAGAACCACATGACTAAAAACAACCTGTGCACATTTGATCAAATACATGCAAAGTGACTTTTTAAAAAAGGGAACACAAACTTCCTTTTTCAAGTATTTGTGTGAACAGGGATCTTATTTGTATGCAAAATATTTCAAAAATGCAAACCAATAGGGTTACATTTTTAAAAAAGTATTCCAGGAATGTTTCATGAATCAGGCTCTGTGTCATAAAGGACACCGATTGCCATGTCTTGAGGGTGAATCCTTCACGTTACGATCAGAGAAGAGGTCACATTGCATTCTGCGCAGTACAGCACTTCAAGAACACACAGTAAAAGGCGCACTAGCCCATTCCTGCATTATAGCACATTCAAGCTGCGTCCTTATGATCGATGTGTCTACTAGATAAATAGACTCTTGGATGAGATCCCTCAGGTTATGAGCTCTAGCCATTAGCGCAACGGCCGTTCTAAAAAAAGCAAGGTCATGAGCTCCGGATGTGCATCTTTGGGCTGAATTTCAACCCATCAAAGAAAAATGTGCAAAGCATGCTCCGTTTCACTCAAGATCTCCTATATTAAGGCTGTGATGTCTGGAGAGAGTATTGACTGACAGACTGAGTGGTCATGCTGTCTCTTCATTGGTGACCTCCACCCGCTGTGACTCACACTGGCCATACTAGCAGACTTGCTGGACCGATGACAAATAGAGGTTTTGGATGGGGCAGGAGTGGGATTCACAGGTTAACTCATGATATACCGTATTTTGCACATGATAATGATACATGATTCTGTGACAGATTTTATTTTGCGAGAAAATCCTCCATAATATAGCACAAAATCTTTAAATGAAGATAAAAGCGTCAAAACGTTACCTGATGTATTTAATTTATTAACAGTACATCTATTTTATAGAACAGCAACAATGCACAATAAGTGCAAAATTGCATATTAGGGCTGTGCGATTTGGGGAAAATATCTAATTGTGTTTTTTTTTAAAAGATACTTTGATTTCAATTTGATTTGTAATTTAATTTTGTAGTAAAGATTCAGCTTAATATTCTGTACTCTACAGGGCTCGAATTAGCATGTTACTTCGTAGCACTGGTGCTTCCAACTTCAAATATTTAGGAGCACAATAAATAATTATGAGCGCTAGAAAATATTTAGGAGGACTAGAAAAAAAATTAGGAGCAATACAAAAAATTTAGGAGCACTAGAAAGAAATTAGGAGCACTAGAAAGAAATTAGGAGCACTAGAAAAAAAAACTAGGAGCACTAGAAAAAAAACTAGGAGCACTAGAAAGAAATTAGGAGCACTAGAAAGAAATTAGGAGCACTAGAAAGAAATTAGGAGCACTAGAAAGAAATTAGGAGCACTAGAAAAAAAAACTAGGAGCACTAGAAAAAAAACTAGGAGCACTAGAAAGAAATTAGGAGCACTAGAAAGAAATTAGGAGCACTAGAAAGAAATTTAGTAACACTAGAAAAAAAATAGGTGCACTAGAAAAAATGTAGAAACACTACAAAAAGTTTAGCAGCACTCAAAGAAATTTAAAAGCACTAGAAAAAAATTTGGAGAACTACAAAAACAATTAGGAGCACTAGAAAAAAATAGGAGTACTAGAAAAAAATTGCATTAGTGGAAAACAATTAGGAGCACTACAAAAAAAATTAGGAGCGTTCGAAAAATAAACAAAAAAACTGGATCACTAGAAAAAAATTAGAAGCACTAGAAAAAAATAGGAGCACTAGAAAAAAAACAGAAGCACTAGAAAAAAATTTGGGAGAAATAGAAAAAATTTAGGAGCACTAGAAAAAAATTAGCAGCACTAGAAAAAATGTAGGAGCACTAAAAAAATAAGAAACAACTAACTAATGCTGTGATGAAAATGATATTTGTGCAATAATTTCAAAATAAATGTCTAATAATTATAAAATGTTAATTATGATAATGATGTCAATAATACTAACAATGAATTACAGTTCTCATCAACATGCTGCCTTCATTGTGCTTGAATGTGAGTAATTTGCTATATAAAGTCCTGTTAATATGTGGGCGTTCCGCATAGCTCGGTTGAGCAATTCTGATTGAGCAGAACGAAAGTGTGCTCACTCAATTGGCTAGTAAGACTGTCACACACAGACAGCAGTCACGCATTTGCTCTGGGGGGATTATATAATCTATAAACATATTTCATATCACATATCGATTAGCTAATCGCAACGTTTCAAATTGCGATTTTGATTCGATTTCAATTAATCGCACATCCCTAGTGCATACACAGTTGTCAAACTGTTGTAAGCCTTTATCAGCCTTTCAGTCACCTCTGTTTTACATTTAAACTGCATATACTCCAATTATAGAGTATCAATGTTTTGTGGCCAGAAATATTGGGATTTTTTTTAACCCAAACCTAGCACATAAGGCAACATATGCTCCGCATCTGCTCTGCTCTTTCCAACTGCAGCTATGCAACACTCAGCTGACGATTCTGTAAACCTCGAGTACATTCTATTCATCATACACATCATTTCATTTAAGTTAAAAGGGGTAAAGGCCCAACTGGGACAGGGCTCTAATCTGCTTTATCTGGTCCTCAGTAAGCTAGTCAGATTTACCTGTTACATCATTAGCTAGTCCACGCCATGGCTGGGGCACCGAAGTTAAGCTGACGTAACCTGAATAAACAGAGTATTAGGAACAACCTTAGACCAATGCAATCATGCTCTTGTATATATATATATATTACATATCTTATATATGTAATTTTAACGTCAATATGCAATCACAATTTATTCAGTACTGTCTAAAAACACACACAATAATTACTGTGAAAAGTGCTATACAAATAAACTTAAACTGAATTAAATGGCAGTTTAAAATAAAGATTTTTAATCAGTGTTGATGTCGGTGTTGCCAGATCCTTGATTTTCTACTTTTAGACTGTTGTTGGTGGATTTAACCAGCTTAATACAGATGAAGTCAAAATTATTAGCCGTCCTGTGCTTTTTTTTTTTTTTTTGTCTTTTTCAAATGTTTGCCAAATGATGTTTAAAAGATCAAGACTTTTTTCACATTATTTCTTATAATATTTTTTCTTCTGGGGAAAGTCTTATTTGATTTTTATTTTAGCTAGAATAAAAGCAGTTTTAATTTTTTTTAAGGGACACCTGTTTTTTTCAGAAATCTTTGAATGTTTAGCGCTGAATACAATGTAGCTGTTTTTGTAGCCTGTGCCTTTAATGCTGGTTCTCCCTGCCCACCATTCCCACGTGTCTATCAAATAAACATCACAGTGACAGACATGAAGGAAGCAGATCTCACATAATGTTTGTAAGAAATACTACAGTGATAACTTTTACAATGATTATTTGATGTATTTGTAGTGCAGTTAATTCAAGCCTATCTGCAATGAGTCACACACAATGTCAAAACAAAGTTCACGCACACACACACAGCGCACGTGTTTAACTTTGCACTGTTTTTGCATGCAAATATGACAGGATATACGTTAATATCCACTGCTGTATGGATATCCGTTGTTTTAATGTACAAAATAAACCTGATTTAACGTTCACATACCGGGACTGAAGCGTCGTCTTTTATCATTTTACTGTCACGCAGCTGTGGTGATGAAGTAAAGCTGAAGTGTAATTCATTACAAACATGAACTGTTTTAAAAGCGTTTTAAACTTGTAAAATTCAATCTTGATCACATTTGATGATAACTGAAGATCACAGAGAGCTGAACAGATCTTTTAATCCTGGTTGCTTTGAGCATGTCCTGTCTTGTTGATATGATTAAACGCGTTACTATTTAAACATGTTCAAATGTGGCAGTCAATCAACTCAGTGGGCGGGAAAAGTGCAGTCCTACATAACGTTGTGGTGGGCGTCAAAATGGGAGGGATTTAGATCCTATTTTAACATCAGGAAATTTAAAAAAAGAGACTTAATGTCTTTAGATCTACCCATTATGACTGTCGACACACTATACCTACATATAGTTCTGTCCAAACAGCTTACAAGAGTTGATTTTCATCATAGATGGCCTTTAAACCATTTTAAGATCAATATTATTAGTGTCCTTAAGAAATATTTGTTTCGATTGTCTACAGAACAAACCATCATTATATATTAGAAAAAAATATTTAGGGAAGCTAATAATTCAGAAGTGTTATAATAATTCTGACTTCAACTGTAAATAAAAAGAATAGTTGTGTAGATTGCAAAAAGATGATAACTTTATTGTTTTCAAAACTTGTGAAAGTGTTCAAACGTTTGCTTGAAAAGCCAAAAATGCAATAACATTGTATATTTTTAGTAAAAAAAAGTCTCATATAATAGCCCCTAAAACTGAAGTAAAAAGAAATACCAGTTCACAATCCACTTAATTAACGATAATAAAGTTCATTTTCTGAATATCCACTTTCACACGTCACATTACAAAACACTTCACAAACAGCAATTCACGTTGACATTAATAAGACATAGTGCAGACTCACAAAAAAAAAAAATCACACTTAAGCTGCATAAAACTGCAGTTTACTACTTTAATAAGGCTGTAAACGTCTAGTTCAACACAAGCAACATACCACGGCTGTTTCAGAATTTTTTTTTCTATGGCTAGCACGTACTCTATATGCTTCTAATACGCTTTCTAATGTTTACCATAATTATCCCTGCTTTGTTTGCTTATCACTTAATCCTACTGAAAAATCCATACGATCACAAGAAAAGCGAGCGACACCTACGAAACACAAGCTCCTTATACAAGCATTTGCATTGAACGGATCAAATAGCAGCAGAAGCGACAGACTGTGGCAGTAAAGATATGAAGAACAGCTGATGGGGTCTGCGCTGCCAGTGCTGACATCCGTTTGTGGAAGCTTTCACGGGGCGTTTTGCAGTAAGAGAATGACACCAAAGTCATCGGCAAGCTGCTGAGACTTTGGAAATTTCCTCCGCCTTCCACAATAACTTTTACAGCTGATGGCATCTTAAAAGCAGCACAGATACGACAAGGGGAGGGCTTTGGTTAAAAATATGCAAAGGGAACATTTTGTGCATCCTGTCCTATCGAAGGTCGCGGGGTAATTGTCCCTCCGATTTAAAAGCCGTGCCAAAACAAATAACTGCAGGGAAGGGAACAGAATGGAAGATGCATGAGCGTTGAGAGAGCGTGTCTTTATATAACACTTCTGTTAAAAGCCTTTCAGCCTTTCACAGAAACCGTTGGTGCATTCTCAAGTTAATTCTCAGTCCAGATGTGATATATATACAGACTCTTTTCTTTTCTTTCACTTTATAGAAAGGTTTGTGGTCTTGTTGTGTTAAGGTGTAGGTGCTATTTCTGTATTAATGAATGATATTGGAGGAAATAATGATAATGAAGGGAAGTGCTTTCATTTTTTCCTTACCAAAACAGATCACCGGCCACAGATTGTGTCATTGGTTGTCTCATTTCTGTCTTATTTACATAAATCTTTTTTAAACTGTTTGTGAACAGATTTAGTTAAAAGCAGTGTTGCTATTGTTTTAAAACTTCTTAAATAAAATAAAATGTAAATAAAATAAAATAAAATTCATTTTCTTTTCGGCTTAGTCCCTTTATTAATCTGAGGTCGCCACAGCGGAATGAACCACCAACTCATCCAGCATATGTTTTATGCAGCGGATGCCCTTCCAACCGCAACCCATCACTGGGAAACACACACACTCACTACGGTCAATTTAAGCATACCCAATTCACCTGTACCGCATGCCTTTAGACTTTTGGGGGAAACCAGAGCACCCGGAGGAAAGCCATGCGAACACAGGGAGACTATGCAAACTCCACATAGAAATGCCAACTGACCAAGCCGAGGCCACAACCAGCGACCTTCTTGTTGTGAGGCGACAGAGCTACCTACTGCACCACCACATCGCCCTGTTCAACCAACCTAAAATAGTTTTAAAAAAAACTAACTTAATCTATTTGCGTTTTCAAACAACATAAAGGGATTGTGTGGAATCCAGCGTTTTTTACAGTGTAGTAAGGTGTTTAAGCTTTTTTTGTGGAACTGGCTCAAATGATTTAATCTAAAAATTCAGGTTCATAGAACAAAACATCACCAACTGCATATCACTAAATCAAATCCCAGTGTTTATATTCTGGAACATGATTAAAAAGACATATTTATTTACTTGCAGTTTAATATACAGTTGAAGTCAAAATTATTAGCCGTCCTGTATTTTTTTTTAAACATTTTTTTTAATATATTTTCTAAATTATATTTAACAAAGCAAGAAATTTTTCCACAGTATTTCCTATAATATGTTTTCTTCTGAAGAAAGTCTAATTTGTTTCATTTCGGCAAGAATAAAAGCAGTTTTTTAATTTTATTTAAACCATATTAAAGTCAAAATTATCAGCTCACTTAAGGCCGGCTCACGCTGTGTCATTTTTTTATAGTCCTGAGTGATTGTAGCATGTCAGACTGCACGAACATGGCTCCCATGTCACAATGTAAGATCTCAGCTATCATAATGTCAGACTGAACGACAATGAAGACGCACCAAACACGGAAGAAAACTCCCTCGAAGTTTGACATCATCCACCCGTCACACTTTCACTATACCGCCTTCTGAAATGACTCCTCGCAGCAAACAAACAATTTTTAGCGCCAATTTAGAACACAGCACACGTTTTTTAGCATTTCCCTGTGGTCATTTGAATTGTCGCACAGATTGCGTCATCAGATTCTGCGCTCCTATTGGTTCTTGGATTGGCGCTCATCACAGCTCATCACACTGCAGGAAAGTGTGTTAAAACTTCCGACACTGTCAGAACTTCATTGGAGGGAAAATCTGTTCGCAACTGTGTCTGTGAACGTGTCAAACCAATGATCAAAAACCACATATTTTAGCCTAGGATTTGAGGAATCTTTTAGGATTTCTTAAATTTGACAAAATGGTGGCTGAAATCTCACAGTGTTTGCAGGGCTTTATGCAATTTCTTTATTCGATTGTCTACAGAACAAACCATCGTTACACAATGATTTGCCTAATTCCCCTAACTTGCCTAATTAACCTAATAATTCTGACTTCAACTGTATATTAGTGAAATACTAGGAAACACACTTTAAGTTTAAGCTTTAACACTAAACACACGAAGTATGAAGTGTAAAAGGAGATCATCGTTGTATTCTCTTTACACTGCAGATGTACAAGCAGCAGCCATTTAGAAAAGTGTCTGCTGATGATCCTTTCAGAAAGCCACAATCTTTTTCCACTTTCCATTATGAGATTTTCCCCCAATGAGAGACAGAAGCCCCCCGTTTTGAGCAGAAGCCTGTATTAAAGAGCCAGAGCGTTCCAGGAACAGTGTGATCCTCTCTCAGGGCTGTAGAGCGCTGTGGGAGGCCTCTACAGGTGGGTCGCTGCTGGCTACGTTTCTGCATGTGTGTCCTGTTACTCAAAAAATGTGCAGAGAGCCAGTTGGTAACAGTAGGCCGACGGCTGATTGAGGGATCTTGTTGCTTTCGGTGCAGAGCTGCAATGCATCGATGCAATGATAATTATAGGTCGCAAACGACAGCCCTGCAATCATACTGCATGCATGAACTGAATTCATCTGATTTCTTTGGTGTGTTTTCTCAAGTGGAAACTCTATGATGCCAAGGAGTTATGGAGTAGGTGGTTGTCAGGTGTTCATTTAAAGGGATAGTTCACACAAATATGAAGAAAAAAAAAAACAATAGTTCAGAAAACTTCTGTCATCGTTTACTCACACTTCACTTAATCAAAACTTGTTTGACTTTCAATTATATTTTGAAAAATGCTGGTATCTGGCGGCCATTGTTTTCCATAGTAATCTTTTTTTCAAACTTTGCCAGCAGGAACCTTGATGTCAAAACAACATCAAAGAACGCCTTAAAAATGCTAATTCAATTTGAAGCCAATTCACTGTCAAAATGACTAACACGGGTGTCAAAAACACATCAAAAATCAATTAAAAAGACAGTGCTATAATCGATTTTTGACGTGTTTTTGACACTAATGTAAGATGTCATTTTGACATCAAGGTATTTTTAGTGCATTGTAGAGATACACAAATCAGAGTAAATAGTGAATTGAAACTTTCAGATGAGTGAAACCTTTCTTATTACAAGAATAAAAAACCTTTTTTTTATTAAAAGTGTTTGTTTTTTTTTTTGTGGTCAAAAGGGCATCAATATGAAGATGTAAATAGACAAAAGGCCCAATCCCAACTCTACCCCTAAAGGCTGATTTATAATTCTGCATCAAGCGCACACGTATGCTCTGGAACAGCCTACACGTGGACATATAGCCCTTGCCATGGCCGTTGTCGATGCTGATGCGCACCTCTCCGAAAATGTAACTACACGTCAACAACACATAGCACAAGCTCTGTGGTATGTCGGCTTGTTAGTGCTGACAAGTGTGGGTGGGGCCGAGAGCCGTGCGAACCTGTTGTGCTTACAAGCGTCGAGTCCCGTGAAGGAGCTCCAGATGAAAACTTTTATTTTGTGCTTACCCTATGATTAAAGTTGTTGCACGTCTGCCAGTACCCCCCTCAAAATGATTGAGTTTGAGCTACTTCTACATTAAGGTAGCATTTAGAAAAAACAAAACACCAGCGGAGAAACTCGACACAGAGTAACATAAAAACCTCGCTGCCAGCTAGCGTTTCAGAAGTGTTAATACAGAGCAACACAAACAGCGCACAGAAGTATAAATGCACGGCAACGTGCAAGGCATGCGTTGTGGGTCACGCCGATCACTTGAAGTAGAAGTATACTTATAAAACAAGCATTTAGCCCTTCCTCTTACACACATGAAGGGGTAGGGGTGTCCCGATTATCTTTAGCTTGAAGGCGTAGGGTTAAGGGGAGGGGCTAGATAGCCCTTGAAACTGAGATTTTTCAGGACTACACTCAAAACCAAGGGATATAAAAATTTCCACAAATACACCATCTACAACGGCGGCATGACTACACATGGAAGTCAGGAGATGCACAAATTAGTATTTTTGCCATTATTAAGTTTTTACGTGCGTTTTTTTTTTACGAACAACATGATTAAGTTTTAAAACAAACAAGCACATGTTTTAATTCACAACCGCGTTCTTTTTTTATCATCACGATAAAAAAAAAAACTATAAAAAAACTCGCTAAATTTCTCTATCTATAATCCGTAATAATAATAATAATTCCTGTATAGTAGTCCCACAACATACCTTTACATATGACACTCGATGACACTTGAATACCCTGTCAGAAAAGTCTGGTAGCTGGAAATGACCTTTCAACAGTGTCTGCTATAATGTTATTGTAGTTTTTGTGTGGATGAATATCGCCACGGTGTAAATACACAGTACATTTACTAACTTTTTGCCGCATTATATCTTTATGATAACATGATATAAGCCTTAAATAATTTCCTGAAGATAAATACCAAAAAATAACACAACTAGAGTAATTACAGCAGTCGCCATCGTCCATCTCATATGAAGCACGAGCTTGCGATGACATATGCTTATGTGTGCAGGTGTTGTAGTGGTGTCCCATTTCTAAGGGATAAAATGTGAAGCCCTTGCCCTGCACACTCTGTTTCAAGGGCCAAAAGATAGGGGTAAAAACATAGGGGAGAAAAATGGGACTGGGCCCAAATTTTTTATGCCATACATGATGCCAATTTGATGTCAAGGTGCCCACTGGAATGGATGTCCATGAGTACTGTGTCAAAATGTCTATTGTAAATACCTTAAGCTGCATAAAATGGTAGTTTTCTACCTAAATAGATATCTGTTGTTGTACAGGTTTAAAATCACACAAGGAAGAATGAGGTAATTATCATTTCTGAGTGAACTGCCTCTTTAAAAATTATTGTAAGCCATAAACAATGTGTATAAAGTTACACCAATGATACAACATATTGAGCAATTAGCAGCCGCCAGGGCATCACTATGTGGTTCCTAAAGAGTGGTTTGCTATATGTTGCTAAGGTGTCTTGGGTGGGTGAGTCCAATCCAAAGTCTCTAGAAATATGGTTTAACCCTTCCTTCTATGCTAAGTTTTCTAATTAGTTTTTAATAAGTATTTTTTTCCAGTAAAAATGCATCAGTTTATGTGTAAAATAAAAAATAAGCTTAGAAGCAACACAGCAGAGCATATTAAGACTTTTTTCTCAAAGTGTATTGTGAATATATCATTTTAAAATGAATTTATACTTAACACAAGTGTATACACATCTGTGATAAATAAAGAAGATTAAATGAACTAATTGAAATATGCATTCTCTAAAAAGAAGTTGTATGTTGCAGGAATCATGTGGTTAATGTCAAATGCAAAACCGAAAAACAATGGAAAACACTGCAATGTGAACATAATGTCATCATGTCAGATACCGGATCAGTGATACCATTTTAATGACTTGGTCACTCTTTGTAATGATTTTTAAAAGCGTTTCTAAATGAAAATATGAAAAAAAGCCTAGCCACAAGCTTAATATTTTTTCCGTTTGCTACACTTTTAAAAACAAAAGTTCTTTGCATTGTTGGTTCTACGAAAAACATTTTCCAACTTTCCATTCTGTAAAAGTTTCTTAGTGCAGTTATTACGTATAATTTAAATGGTGCAGTATGAGTTATGAATCAAAGTTTTAACAAATCCTTAATACGAAATATGCACATTAGCAATAGGCCTCCCAATATACTATTCTCTCTCCCTCTTGCTCAGTGTCTCCAGATGTACAAGGCTGACAGATGATGTGACTCTGTTCATTGTCAGCTTTTTCCCCCATTCGTTCCAGCTGGGAGGAAGAGGACTCAAAGCTCAGAGTAATAGCAGCTCCTGTATTACTTTTTGCTATAAACTCATCTTAATTCACAGTCCAAAACATTGACAAACGCTTCTCAGTTATATCTCATGGGCAAAAACACTCTATTAGAATGTACTTTTTCCAAATAGTAACAACTTTCTACAGTTTGTTAAGAATATAAAGACAATTAGTGCAAAAAATGATTATTATTGCAGATTATTAGGAAGCAAATGTTCTTTAACATGTGATAGAACAATAATGAAATGCTTATTTTGTGTGAGACTGAACCAGAAACCGTCTTTATCTATTTTCATCTATTTCTCTATGCACAAACCAATCATATCAGCAAAATCAGTCCACTCATTTCAGCAGATTCCCAAACATGACCAAGGGCCAATTTCAACTCAAACTTTACAAGCTACAAAGCATTTGCAAAATTAACAACGATAGTTAATCTGCCCACATTCATTAATGGAATCATAAACACATCTGGCAACATTCATTCATTCCCCCGTGTTTGACTTCTCTCTGGCTGTGTGGTCATAGAACTAACCATAACCTAACCTGCTTTCTGCCCAACAGAGCAAGCTTCTGTGTGAACCAGGTTTACTTCTTTACAGAACGGCCCGAGAACCCAAACACGGCTACAGGTAAATGAAAGAGTTGACTGGGGGGGGGGGGGGGGGGGGGGATAAGCAGCTTTCAAGTGAGGCATCTGTTTCTAATGTTGGCGCTCTGGTGTGGATTACAGGGAAGTATTGCCGGGGAACTGACGGTGACCCCATATCTTCATCCCAAGGGAGATGGTAAGTAGTGATGAGAGCGCTGGATTGGGTAGTGAACCAAAATGAAAAAGACCCCCTTGTTTACAGTCAGCTTGCTTCTGCATTTCTTTAGGCTCTTTTTCCAATAGTACAATATATTGCTTTTCATACTAGGCACTCCAAAGGAGGAACGCAAAAAAATAATAAAATCAGCTGCAAATATCTCCCAGGTGCTGCTGCCACCATGAAGCTGCACCATGTTGTAAAACACAGTAAACGGTCTATTTTAATCTTCAAAGGAGAACTCAACAACATGTTTTATCACATTAAAAAAGATAAGGAAGCAGGTTCTCAGCAAGCCATTCAATTTTATGACTCCATCTAAACACACATGTTGAGGAAGTTCTGTGGAATTTTAACATAAACAAAACCAGGGGGAAAAAAATATGTGCACTTCCTCACTACAAGGCATGATAAAAGAAGGCAAAGCTGTAGGATATAGAAAATATTTCATAATGCTCATGGCAAATCATGGTAGTGTAGACAAACAATACAGCGAATGCATAACACTGTAACACTTAAAGAGATAGTTCATGCAAAAATGAAAATCTACTATTAACTTCTCCTTACTCTCTTTTTTTACATTGAACACAAAAGAAGATATTCTGAAAAATGTTTAAATCCAGTGTGTAGGAATAGTAAGAAAAAATAACACTATAAAATAACTTTTTTTGTTCAATAGGCAGGTATGGGTCTGAATAAATGATGACAGAAATTTCAGTTTAAAGTGAACTATCCCTTTAATTCTGTTTAAGTAGCCTCAGTGTCTTTTTAGAGCCAAAAGCAAACAGATTCTCAACTGCAATAAAAACATGATGAAAACTTTGTTAAATAAGTACTGAGAAATAGTTCTGCGTGTTAAAACTTTTCTTTCAACACCAAAGTAAATTAGCAAAACTAAAAAAACTCATATCTATGAAACAAAAACTAGTCACAACACCATATGTAGAGTTCGCAAGGTAAAAAGAGAGATACAAAATGCAGCCAGTGCATACTGGATATAGAGAATATTTCATAATACTCATGGCAAATCATAGTAGACAAACAATACAGCAAATGCATAACACTTTAATATTTAAAGGGATAGTTCACGCAAAAATAAAAATCTACTCACTATTTACTTCTCCTCAAGTGGTTCCAAACCTTTTTTCAGGTACTAAAAATAGTTCTGCATGGTAAAACTTTTCTTTAAACACCAAAGTAAATTAGCAAAACAAAATAAACTCATATACATGAAACAAAAACAAGTTGAAACACCATTTTTAGTGCTTACAAGTAAAATATTTAATTCAAAAAGAGAGATACAAATCAAAAAAACGCAGTTCATAGGAAATGATCATAAGATATACTGTACACTAGATATAGCATACGAACCCTGAGCATGCGTTAATAGCGCTGCAACATTTGTACAATATTCCTAGGACAAATGTCATTCAACCGGACTTAGTCAAGACTAAAGCCAATGTGAAGATGCTGGACTTTTGCGCTGCATATGCGTGTAGCGATGAGCAAACAAAGAAAACAAAGTATACAGGCATCACATTACATAGGTAAGATTTTGCTTTTCACGTTTTTGTATGTTACAAACTTTTGTGCTAATAAGTATTGATGATAAAACAGTCCCTTACTGCTTTGACCATAAGGAAAAGTAGCACCAACTCACACTGAATACTAGGCTTATGCAAGTTTTGTTGAATAAAATAAGCAAACAATGTAAATGAAATATGACAACAAGATGCTGCGGTGCCAGAAACTTGTATTATTGTCTGCTAAGTGAACAAGCCATTCATAACGGGGACTCAATCACAAACGAATCACTCCCTCTGTTAGAACGAGAAGTGAAAGCAGGAGAGGAGGTGTGTTTCAGGACACAGATTATATCAAATTTAACAGGACAATACATTTCCATGAACACAAATACACGCTCTTTGTCAGGAATGCCTGTGCGATCACGTATCCATCGACATAGAAAAGTGATGTAAAATTATAATTTTTGTAATGTAAAAAAATATTTGCATACTGGCCACCGGGATAACTGCCGATCATAGATATATGCAAATATGTGCATATATCTATGGCTCTGGATGGCCAGTCCTCCACTGCATCTTGGTCCCACATTCATTTCAAAGGAGCGCTACCCTGTACTAAAACGGTGGCTCTATTAATGCATTCTAGAGCTGCATTTTGAGATGAGAATCGTGATTATTTTTGCTCAAAATAAAGATCACGATTTTCTCATGATTCTGTAGATGTAAAATAAAGGTATGGTAAAAACAAACATATGGCAACATCGATAATAATATTATGTGTGGTCTACTGGTTTTTATAAATAATTCTATTCTACTTATAATAATTATGATGTTGAATTATTATGTTTGAGATATATGCTTGCAATCTGTCGTGTTAGACAAATTTATTCACTGGTAAAATCAGACATTTGCCATTATCAGATTATATTCAAAAATTTATAGGCTATACTGACATTGTAAACATTTATTTTCATGCACAACTGTGGGTTCGCTATGAAAGAAAAAACATACCAAATGCTTGCCGTAATCATAACTCTAAAATGCGATATGATCATTTAAATGAAGTGCACACTTTCGGTTTCATTTTGACTGCTAAGTGCTTGTTCATACTTCGCACGCGGCTCCCAAACGATCACTCTGTACCACAAACAGAATATTATTTGCAACTGTATTACCTGTTATCCGCAACATATGCAGGTTCTGTTCACTAAAGTAGACGTGCGCGCGTCCATCATTAAGTAGAGTGCACGCGCGGTCACGGTCAGCAGCTTACGTCATGTGTGATTTCCCGGCCGCGAAAACATCATTATATTAAGACAAAAATGACATTTTTAGGTGAATGATACCTTATAAATACAGTATGTGACTCATTCAACATCATTTGGAGGTGTCAATGTCACTGAGCAACGTATGTGAAACAATAAAAAGACTCGTGCAGCCGCCTTTGCTTCTCCCCTGAACTTAAAAAAAAATATGATTGGCCGAATCGTAGAAATGCTGGATTAAGATCCTCTAGGGGGTCGAATCGAGATCGCGATCTTTTAACGATTAATTGTGCAGCTCTAATGCAATCCTTCCAATAGGCAACAATAGCGTAGGTGACATCTAATGTAAATATCTATGAGGCACAAGAATCTTGATCCAGCCAAAATATCCATTCAGAAACCAAAACAAAGCAATGATTCTGATAAAGGGATGACAAGATCAGCACCTTACCTATAGTATCTAGATTGCAGGTAGGTGGAGCACACCGCTTTGGAGACGTGACTAGCAGATCCGAAGTCGATCACCTTGACCCTGTAGGGTTGGCGGGCTGGGTCTACAAGCATGATGTTCTCAGGCTTCAAGTCAGCGTGGATCAGTCCTAGGCTCTTGAGCTTCATCAGGGCAGTGGCGACCTGCTGCAGGATCGGTCGGATGTACTTGAGCGGCAACGGGCTGAACTTGTTCTGTTTGAGGAAGTCGTAGAGGTTCTGCTCCAACATCTCGAAGACCAGGCACGTGTGGTTCTTGTGCTGGAAGCACTCGTACGCTCGAACAAAGTTGTAGTCGTCCGCACTCTCCGTGCTCAGCCGTGCCAGTATGCTCACCTCAATCTGGCCCTGCCTCGCATAGGAAGGGTGGTTCTTCAGGATCTTGATGGCCACGATCTCACTGGTGCCCCGTTTCCAGCACTTCACCACTTGCCCGAACGTCCCTCGACCCAGGAACTCCAGCACCTCGTAGGTGTTGGTCATGGAGCACAGCACTTCATGTTGTAGGAGCTGATAGTCGCCCTCGCTGTTGGCTCCACTGTTCTTGGATGTGGCCGTGGTGGAGGCAGTCGCGGTCGCGACGGTGGCCCCGCTCTGCACGTTGTTCTGGATCATGGGTGCCGGCGGCTGCTGCTCCTCAACCACATGCACACTACTCCCACTACCACTGCCGTTGTTGTTGTCAAGTTCCTCACTTTTGCGCTTAAGCCCGCATCGCTGGTAGGTGTCCAGCAGACTGACGGTGCTGCGGCGCGTCAGGTTATGGCCTCCGCTGCCGCTTCCGCTGCTACCAGTGCTGCCCAACAGTTGACCAGCTGCCCCAGACGTGCTGCTGGCTGAGGCCACAACAATGTGCCCCGAGCCGGCCGGGAAGAGTAGGGCCTGTTCGTATGACAGGGAAGAGTTGGAAACCTGGAGACTGGCGCCGTTGATGCCCACAGGGGCGACTGACACACTCTGCTTGCTGTTCTGACTGTAGACCTTGCTGTGCGTGCCGTACCCTGTCATATCCCAGTTGCAACTCTGCTCCACCTTCAGTTTCTTCACGCTAAAGAAGGCACTTGACTGGAGAGTGTGAGGGGAGAAGACTTGCACTTGCGAGGCCATACCTGAAGGAAGAGAGAGGGAGAGGGAATGTGAGACTTGGATTGAAACTCGAGTATAAGCTTTAAATAAAAATCCTACAGGTCATGGCAGGCCAGTTTAATAGAGTCAGAGTCCAGATGCTAACTTATAAAATAGCCGCTGTACAAATACCTTGCACACTTTTGATTTGATTGCTCAGCAGTGTTGAGACTTGAAACCAAAGTTGAAGGAGTCAGCTTCAGGGCAGCACCTGGACTGATTTCACCACATATATACGCATATATATTTATGAACATTTCTACATAAAGTGAATCCACGTGGTGAGAAAATCCACACATGCACATGTATTTTTCCAGTAAGGTTTGTGGCTACTCCTGTCGCAAATCCAGCTTTTTTTGTAAAACCTTGACAAATTAAATGAAAAATATTTTCAGAAGAACATTCCTGACAAAAAATTTTCAATACGCTTGTGTTAACCTGTATAATTTGAATATGTATTGATATCCTTTAATTATTGATTCTTTACTGTCCCCACAGACTTTCTATAAAAACAAATGTACTACGCATGTAAGGACCACCAAAAGTCATGGTCATTTGCGTGAGTCTCAAGGAATGATTGCAATTTCCCCCACAAAAAAAATGCAGCCTATGCATGCAATTGCATGCTATGCATTGCGGCGTTAACCTCAGAGAGATGCACATCACTTTTCCAGAGGCATTTACAAAACAACAAGAGAGCACTTAAACCTGAAATATCTGAATAACATCTCAACATTAGATCCTCAAAACAAAACAACAGAAGCAGAACTGAGGGGGATTTGTGCTTCTGGGAACTCAGAAAGGACAACGCTTCTCGAAGCAAACAACAGTCCAGAAATAGCCGTCACGAACAGCACAGTTTGTAGTGCTAAAATAATGATTACAGTTCGGAGAGGATTACATTCAGCGTGTGCTGTAATGCACTATTTACAGAATCTCCAAAGTGGCCTGAATTAGTGCACTAGGAAATAAAAAGGCTGCAATTCTCACCACACATGCAGATCAGCTCGCAAATAAACCGCTCAAAAGAACATCTTAATTTCATAATCTGCCTTAAATATGAATGAAAAAGTATCTCTGAGGCTCAAATATACAAACAGTGTTTTACCATTTTCTGCTAGTCATACAGTTGAAATCAGAATTATTTAACACCCTTTGAATTTTTTCTTCTGTTTTAAATATTCCAAATGATGTTTAGCAAGGACATTTTCACAGCTTAGTTGGCGCTTCTGTGTGGAGTTTGCATGTTCTCCCTGCGTGGGTTTCCTCCGGGTGCTCCAGTTTCCCCCATAGTTCATTCACATGCGGTAAAGGGGAATTGGGTAGGATAAATTGTCCGTAATGTATGAGTGTGTGTATGAATGAGTGTGTGTGGATGTTTCCCTGAGATGGGTTGCAGGTGCAAGGGCATCCGCTGCATAAAAACGTGCTGGATGAGTTGGCCTTTCATTCCGCTCTGGTGACCCCGAAATGATAAAGGGACTAAGCCGACAAAAAAATGAATGAATTATTTTAATATTATTATTTTAAATAAAATTAAATAAATTATTACATTAAAATAAATTAAAACATTAGAGAAACTAAAGTTACATATTCTATCATTTGAACCAGACAGGCTTAGCCTACTTTCATTGTGTTATGATTATCAGCGATCAAGCGGCTGCAGATCAATAACGAACTACAAATCGGCAATTACATGGTCGACATATACTGTCATGCACCACACACACCTGTTTAGGATCAACATTGATTACACACACACAGCCGGATGACCAATATGAACCATTTACATGGACTATACACAAAGCACACACGCACACATCAGTGCTGAGTCTTGTTATCTGTTTTTGTGACATTATAACTCGTTTTCATTGCCTTGTCATGTAAGACCCTTGCCTTGTTTTATTGTTTACTCCGGTCTGCTTCCTGCCTTTTGACCATCCTCCTGTTGTATGACCACAATGCTGGATTTGTCTGTATACATCTAATTGCCCCTGTGTTGACCGTTGCTTGCCAGACCATTCTCCTGTATTAAACCTTCATTTGGATCCGCACTCCTTTGTCAGCGTCCTTCACATTACACATTGAATATGCATAAAATTACGTGAATTCGCAGTGTTATTAGACATTTGTCATTAGAATAATGTCATTGTTCGCCGCCAAACTTCTTGCTGCTATTCCCCTGATGCTGAGCAAAGATAGCCATTTCTGAGCAGCACCTAGTTTGCATGATTGTTTCAGAGCTAGGCCTAAATAATAATAATAATAATAATAAATAACATAATGATGAGTAAGTGATGTCAAATTCTCATGTTTTCAGTAAAAGCTTTAAAAATGTTGTCCCTAGGGCTTTAAAACCCTTATAGCTGAAATACTTTTATGATTCTTTCTGACCTTTTTAACCCACGTTTGGGATAACCATAAACTGTCACCATAAAAACGTTGAATGTTCCATGGAAAAACGGTAAAAAAGGTTTGTGATGACATTATGACAGCCTGACCGGAATATATCATCCCTGCAAAGGATATACAATGGATCTCTTATGATGTTTTCCACACAAACGAACATCTACTGTATAAGACGAACCGCTTTTCCTTTGTGGGCTCATCTTACAAACAGATAATGAATCTCATTTAGTTTCAGGAATTCCTTGACGCAACACAATTGCCAAGACAGGAAAACATAGAGGAAACTTACATGAACACTTCATCATTGTCTTGATAGTAACAATTTAAAAATGACCTTCCTGATTCTCTGCTTTCGTTTACTTAGATTTGACAGTGTCGTTGAATGATTTCAATCTGGCTTCGGCTTTCCAGTGCAGGAATTCTTGGGGTTTTAAAAGTCGATTACACACTCAAAAGATGCTGACTGTACAATCTACACAGCATATGCATTCACAATCCATATAAATCCTAACATATGCAGTGTTCATAATCTATCCCATACAAACCAAAACAGCACACACTATGTTGAATTTATACAGACCAAATGCAACATTTATTTACCACAGTATCTTCACATGAGATAATATACATTTTATAATTTAATAGAACTTCCCAGGCAATTTGTTGATGGAGCAAGCAATGAGGAACATCCGCTATTGCTATTAGGAGCAAGGGCCCTATGTTAATCCCATAAGCTACTAGGCCAGATGTCACTCCTTGGATTATGCTTTTCTTTGCCAGCTCTTTAAGCTAAAAATAATTTGTACATGGTCAGTGGCTCTCTGTCTGTCTGCCTCTGTGTGTGTGTGTCTGTGTTTGTCAGAGGTAGGGATGGAGCCTGGAAAGTAATAAATCTCCTGTAGCATCGGCTGTAGCATCAGTTGGATCGTCCCTGGAATTCTTTGCGTCAGACATGAGTGGTAATCTAGTCTGGAGGACAGCTGATGCTTTAGATTACCCCAGCGCAACAACTCCACTACTCATCACAGCTAAGTTATGAGTGTTTTTGCCACGAATTGGTCTAATCGAGTCCCACCCAGTATCAGGTTATGCTCATCATTGCATTATGGAAGGGACAGAAATTACTATTACAGAAACTACATCCTCCTAGCCAACGTTTCAACCGGTCAGAAGGCCTTTGAAAGTTCCTGCATTTAAATTAAAGGAATAGTTCACCCAGATTTTATCTTACTTCTGTTGAACACAAATGAATACATTCTGAGGGATATATGGGGTACAAAACAAACATCTATAGTCAAAAAAAAAAAAACTGTGGCGGTCAATGACTGTTTTAAAATAGTTTGAAAAAGTTGAATCCAATCAGATGGACTTATTTTTGCTGATTTAGTCCAATTGGGTCCCTCTGAGAATCGTAAGGTCTTGCCAGATTATGCTCATCATCACATCATGAAAGGAACAGAAATTCATGTCTACATCCTCCAAGCCAAAGTTTCAACCAATCAGAATGCCTTTGAAATTTCCTTCATTTGAATTAAAAGGATAGTTCACCCAAAAGTCTAATTTTACTTTCCATTTTCGTTTTGTAAATTTCTTACTTCTGTTGAACACAAATAAATATATTCTGAAGAATATTCTGGTAAAAAAAGCCCCTAATGCCAGTATTTAGAACATAAAACACAGTGGAGGCCAAAGTCAAAGTTTGAACCAATCAGATGGACTCATAGGGCTAAATAGGTTTTTTTTGCTGATTTAGTCCAATTGAGTCTCACTGAGTATCGTAAAGTCTTGCTAGATTATGCTCATCCTCATATCATGGAAGAAACCGAAATTCACGTCTGCATCCTCATGCAGCCAAAGTTCGAACCAATTAGATGGACTCATTTATTTATTCATTCATTCATTTATTCATTTTCTTTTCGGCTTAGTCCCTTTATTAATCTGGGGTCGCCACAGCGGAATAAACCGCCAACTAATCCAGCACGGTTTTACGCAGCGGATGCCCTTCCAGCCGCAACCCATCTCTAATCTCTAGGAAAATCAGATGGACTCATCACGGCTAATTTATGGTTTTTTTTTTGCCAATCTAGTCCAATTGGGTCCCACGGAGTAATGTAAAGTCTTGCCAGATTATGCTCAAAATCACATCATGAAAGGAACAGAAATTAACGTCTACGTCCTTCTAACCAAAGTTTGACCCAATCAGAATGCCTTTGATATTAGGGATAGTTCACCCAAAAGTCAAATTTTACTCTGGATTTTCGTTTCGTGAATTTCTTCTGTTGAACACAAACATAGTCTGAAGAATATTCAGGTAAAGAAAAGCCACTAATGTCCATAGTCAGAACATAAAAACACAGTGTTCTGTTAACACAAAAAATAAATAAATTAAGGAAGGAAAGACCAAAAAAAGAAACAATGCAACAAAGAAAAAAATAAAGATTTTTAAACAATTCCATTATTAACTTCAGATGAGATACAAAATCATTATTTGGCAGAATAACACTGACTTTCAATCAAAACAAGTGAAAATCTTTGTTATTCTGATCAACTGTCATTCTTTGAAAATACAAAAAATGACATATAAATATAAACTATAAACTATAAACTATAAATGACATTATTTTTATTGTAAATTTGAAAATAATGTTGGAGCTCATTCACACTTTTTACTTCTCCTGTCTTTGAAGCACCACGTTTGTTTAGAAGTTGTGTCAAGTTAAAAAAACTCAACTTTCACACTCAGCCACGTCAATGTCAGTTCCAAAGCAGTGAACCAATCAGAAGAACTCGGAGGCGGAGCAAGCAAGGCAACTCTCTGGGTACCTTCATGATCTACTCAGCACTTATTTAAAAACCTTAAGTTTAAGACGTGAATGTGAATCGTGAATAATCCCTTAACAGTTCTTCATAGAATAAAACAAATATTAACATCTTAGGTTAAACTTTTACTCAATGTTTTTTTTATTGCACAACAGCCATGTTTTTCATTCCGAATGCTGCACAACCCTGTTTCAAACACAGACACATTGTTAACCAAATCGCAGTAATTTAATTTAAAGAGAGTTCAAACGGTCAGAATGTTATCTTCAAACAACAATGCATTCATTCCCACTGAACCTCAGTAACTCTGCAGCTGTTCAGCGCGAGTCTGATCCAAGCGTTTACAGCCTGGAGACGGCAGCCACCGTGAGAATGATGTTTATGCACTGATATCGTAGAAACTCAACTGTTGACGTTTTTTGGAATTTCTCAACGCTGCAGCGAGAACACAAGCAGTCTGCGCTATTGTTTCGTATTTACAATGCTGGAATGCTTTTGGCAGTGCCAGCCAGCTTTCAGCATACACACACACACACACACACACACACACGGTGGGTCGGTTTAATGCACTGCCTCCAACATACCAATGTGCTATTCATCTGCCCTATACAAGCAATGTGTTGAAATGCTAATGGTCAGTTTATTGCGGGATGAACCATTACTCCATTTGTTCACGACTGAATAATCTACTTTTTTTTTTCTTTGGAAGGAATGAGGAGATTTCAGATTAAATAGAGGCACCGGTCCAAACTTTAAGCTTGTTTACTCTATGGAGAAGAAGTACATGGAAAAATGATTACGAATAAAAAAGCCTATAAATTATATAAACATGGCTGCTGTCAGGCTAAAAGGTTGAGCACAAGTGCCTGTACTACGAGAGCTTGTTTACTATTTATATATTCCTATTTTCTCCAATAGGTATCTACCTCACAATCCTGAATGCATGTCTTGCGATTGTGAGTTCATTTCTCTTATATTGCCAGTAATTCGCAGTTTACATCTTGGTATTCTGACTATTTTCTTTTATGTTCGTGTCTCTTCTTTTCGAGTAATAATAAAAATATGAAAATTATGTTGAAAACTTTAAATTGCAAGACAAAAAAAACAATTCCAAGAAAAAGAAACTGAATTTAAAACAAATGTCACGATTATAAGATATAATTAAATTCGAAATGACAAGAAAACAAGTCAGAACTGATGTACATAAATTGTGAGAAAAATATATATTTTAAAAAATTCAAAATATACATTTTAAAAACAATTAAACAAACAAGCTAATGAATGATAAGTGTATAATATGCATAAAGCTATGTACACTCACAGGCCACTTTATTAGGTACACCTGTCCAACTGCTTGTTGACGCAAATTTCCAATCAGCCAATCATGTGGCAGCAACTCAAGTCAAAATTTCAATTATGGCTAAACAGAAATATTTAAACGGTATAATTACATGACATATAATAAAACATTAAATAATAAAACCTAAAATATTTTTTTCCAAGTTTAATTTTATTCATTAAAAAATGTTTTTAAATATTGTTGCAATTTAAATATTGTTGCAAATGAAAACTAAATATAAATATTTCAAACAAAAAATACAGAACTGATTCAGAATTGCAAGAAAAAAAGGTCAGAATTCCAAGTTTACATCTCACAATTCTGAGTTTTAGTTTTGTTTTAAATCCCATCTCAATCCCATTTTAGTGTTTTAGTGTTAGTGATGTGCTGCAGAGGTCTGCTTGTTCTCCTCTGTGTGCTCCAGGACAGAAGCACTGGGGAAGAAATCAGTGGTTAATGAATTGACCTCCGCTTGTCTAGACAAAGCATTATCCCCCGTGGCTCGAGCGATGCCCACTCCAGCACACCATCAGGGGGGAGAGGACGCACAACCACCGGCTCTTCACAAAACACTTTTTCTACTTCCAAGTCCTTTACAGTACATACCTCTCTCTATGAGATATAGGCATTTGCTGGCACTCCTGCGGTATCTCGTTTCACCAGGTCTGGACTGATCTTTTCCAGCTCTCCAATCCTCCATTTATTTTGTCCTTTCTGTCCTCTCTCTAACAATCAAACCATCTCTGCTGACAGGCTCTCTCATCAGACTTTGAGTTTTGTGATTTTTCTGACATGACAAATGATTTTGTAGTCATATTAACATGCGCAGCTTATAGATGTTTTGTAGATAATGTAAATAAGAGAAAACATGCGGAGTAATTAGTATTTTAGGTCACACTTTATTTTAATGGTCTAATTGTTGAATTTAAGTTGCATTGCATCTACATGCCAACTAATTCTCATTAGATTATAAGTAGAAGTTGGGGTTAAGTTATAGGGTTAGTGTAAGTTGACATGTACTTGCAAAGTTTCTTATAGTCAGTTAAATGTCTGTTGAAGGAGCAGTATTAACAGATATTAAGCAGACAGTCTACTAATACTCAAACAGACCATCAAAATAAAGTGTTACCGAACTTTATTTGGCGTCACTGTGAGATTGCAAAGATGTAGTTTTGGCCTGATTGTTATATGGTTACTAGGGTATTCTGCATGGTTGTTAGGTTGTTATATGAAGTCCAACGGCAAGCCTTGTTTTTGACTGCAAATTAATGGTATTTTACCAATTTGCTGAGATATTTCTAAAACTGTTAGAAATTAAAGAAAATATCAAATTAGAAATTAAAAAACAATTAAATTAACAAAGTAACTTTTTACTTATTTTTATTTATAAAATTTTTAAATTTAAAATATCTATAATATAAAATAATAAAGGTTTTAATAAAATAAAAAAATCTAAATAAAAATATTTACATTAAGTCTAAATTTAACATTTAAAATAGGGGCGACACAGTGTCTCAGTGCTTAGCACTGTTGCCTCACAACAAGAAAAGTTGCTGGTTTGAGTCCCAGAGTCATTCCACTGTGGTGACCCCTGATGAATAAAGGGACTAAGCCAGGGGTGTCCACTCGGTCCTGGAGGGCCGGTGTCCTGGAGAGTTTAGTTCCAACCCTAATCAAACACATCTGAATCATCTAATCAAGCTCTTGCTAGATACACTAGAAACTTCCTGGCAGGTGTTTTGAAGCAAGTTGGAGCTAAACTCGGCAGGACACCGGCCCTCCAGGACCAAGTTTGGACACCCCTGGACTAAGCCGATTGAAAATGAATTAATAAATATGATGAAGTACAATAAATAGAGCTATATATTTAAATGTTTAATTATTGTTTTCGAATATAAAATATTTGTATTTAAAAGATTTATTTTAAAATTTTAAAATTCAAATATTGACAATAAGTCTAAACAGAATATATTTATATATAAACAAAATAAAAAGATTTTAAACAAAAAAATGTAAGGAAATATTGATTAGATATTTAAATATATACTACTAAAATAACATCTCTTAATGAAGACAAATGTTAAATCAATTTCAAAATCAACGGTACAGCAAGAATAAGCAAAGTTTTTTATTTATATTTTCGACTGAAATGAATAAAAAAAATTATATAAAACCAATACAAAAATTTTTATTCACAAAACTTATTAAAATATCTATAATATTATTTTAAGGGCCGACACGGTGGCGCAATGGGTAGCGCTGTCGCCTTACAGTAAGAAGGTCGCTGGTTCGAGCCTCGGCTGGGTTAGTTGACATTTTTGCGTGGAGATTGCAAATTCTCCCCTTGTTCACGTGGATTTCCTCCAGGTGCTCCGTTTTCCCCCACAGTCCAAATACATGTGGTACAGGCGATTTGGGTAAGCTAAAATTATCCATAGTGTATGTGCCTCAATAAGAGTGTATAGGCTTTCCCAGTGAGGGGTTGCAGTTGGAAGAGCAGTCGCTGCGTAAAACATATGCTGGATAAGTTGGCGGTTCATTCAGCTGTGGCGACCCCTGAGTAATAAAGTGACTTAGCCGAAAAGAAAATGAATGAATGAATATTATCCTAAAATAATGCACCAAAAAACCTCTGAGAATTCTAGATGTTATACAGCTGCGGACACTCACAACAATATAGCATCAATTTTGTACCCCTGTACAATAATAATTCATATTCTTACTTTACTGTGAGAGTTGAGTTTAGAGTTTGGGTAGGGGTGGATGTTAATAAAATACATTTCAATGGGCAATTTAATAAATGCTGTGAATAATACTCTGTATGATTACTGTTTTTACATTACTGTAAGGGTTGTGGTAGACGTTAATAAAACAATTTAATGATAATTTAATAAATAATATAACTGCATCCCTTTTAGCAACAACCCAAACCCGCTCTAATAAAAGCCTGTATCTCCATGATAATGAAAGCTCTGTTATTTCCCCATTCATCAGCTGCTGTTGAGTATATCTCTCACCTCCAGACCAGAGAAACTGGAGACAAAAAAAAAAAAGAGCTCCAGGATGTTCCTCATCTCCTCCACGCTCTCACTGAAACAGCACGGGCTCATATTGATCAGCCGGGCCTCGTTTAACAATCACATCCAAACCTATTTCTGGAAAGGAAACGTTGAAGGCGGCTGCAACATAAATAAAGCATTAGCACTTAGTGCTAATGTTTGACTGGCTGCTAACGCAAGCTGCTCGCTCACACCTGATAAAAACCCGTCTGTCTGCCAACCAAATCACTAGCTGAGCCGTTTCAAATCAGTCACAATCTAAACTTAGAGCAAACTGATGCTTTTCTGTACTAGTATGTGGAGATACATGTCCACAAAGTGGGATCAAATTAGCTAATGTGTCTGTCGTTGTTTAAATATTAAACTTGTGTAACTCGTATTGATATATAAACATGAATTGTTAATTAAACCGTTTAGGAAATGTGTAATTTAGTTATATTAGTGACTGGACTGATTAGCATTCTGCAGAGTTCCAGCCTCAACTAGGACGGAGCTTATGATACAATGTTTCAATCAATCTCATGTGCGTGCGTGTGGTAGCTGGTCACGTGACACGATAGCGCAAATTTAGGCGCCAGTGTTTGAATCCCATCCTAACGGCATCATCGTGACCTGTGAAGGCAAGTTAATTTCCTTAATATTTGCATGTAAGACTATTCATTACTCAACAGAGGATATTGGTTGTAATTTCATGATAGATCCGTTCAGTAAAATCCTCAAATAAGGCATAAATCATTTGAAATCCTCGTCATTGAGGCCATTATAAGCACCGTCAGACCAGAGAGAGAGCTGTTTTTTTTCCTGTGATATATTATTATCAATAATAATGATATGATTATGTATGTATGACCATTATGATTATTTATTTATTTATTTATTTATTTATTTTTATTTATTATATATTTTTATTCATTTATCTTATTTAAATTTATTTATTCATATTTAATTATTTATTTATTTTATTTAAATTTATTTTTTATTATTTATTTATTTATTTATTTAACTATCTGTCAAACTATCTATCTATTTATTCAATTTAAATTTATTTATTTATTTTATTTATGTTTGTTTTTATTTATTTAATTAAAATTTATTTATGTATATAATTTTTATGTATTTATTTATTTTTATTCATTTATTTATGTATTAGTTTTTATTTTTTGTTTTGTTTATTATATATATATATATATATATATATATATATATATATATATATATATATTTTTTTTTTTTTTTTTTTTTTTTTTTTCCCCTCAGATTGTTTTAGAATTTACCTGTCCAGGGACTGCAAGTGGAAAATAGCAACCTTGCTAAAAACCTAGCACAAAGCATCTTTCCCTTTTTCGTAGTTAGTGTAATTTTCATATCTCTGTAAAAAATAAATAAATAAAAATAAAACACAGAGCAATAATCATCCATCAGTTAAATCCTTGTCTGATGTGGCGTATATGTGGGCTACTCATGAAAGTTTGTTTTGCAGCAGGTTTTCGCTGCACTGTTGGCACATCAAAAGAATAAGACCTGAGCAACATGCCAGAGTTAAACCACAGAGCCAAGCCAGACACAGATGAAACAAGATTCACACACACACACACACACACACACACACAAACACACACACACACACACACACACACACACACACACACACACACACACAAACACACAAACACACAAACACACAAACACACAAACACACAAACACACAGAACATCCTGCAGCTCAAAGAACAGATAAATGTGGTGCCCCATGACTAAAGCGATCCTCTAACAACAACAAAAAAAAAACTCTTCTTTACCGCAAAAATACAAAAAAACAACATCTTAAAATTACCCAGAGCTCAAAGTGTTACCAAAGTGCAAAAGAGAAGTTTTAGCCCTGCGTTTAAATCTTAAACAAAAAACAGCAACAGCTCATGAAGCTCTTCAGCGTCATTTAAACACAGCGTGGTTTTCTGGAATTCTGCACATCTGTCATCTGCCAGTTCAGTTTGTGTTTTCCATCAACTATAATCTTTACACAAGTGACGGTTCTGGAGAATACCAGAGATAAACAGACACGGCTAATACGCCAAAGTCCACGCGGAGGATACATTATGAGCGCTTCTTCCTGCACATGCATCACACTCCATGTGTGTGTGTGGCCGACCTCTGTAACCGAACAGCACAAACTTGTACAGAATGATGGGAAAGCATTAGAGGACTCTTAAAGGAACACTACACCTTTCATTGAAAATAGGCTCATTTTACAGTTCCCCTAGGGTTAAAGAGTAGAGTTTTAGCTTTTTTTTAGTCCCTTTATTTAATTTTGCTGTCTTGCGAAAGCACTTTTAGCTTAGCTTAGCATAGATCATTAAATCAGATTAGACCATTAGCATCTCACTCAAAAATGACCAAAGAGTTGACATAATGTTTCTCTAATATCATAGCAAAGTTGCTTGATTATTGAACTAGATTGAGCTAAATATGATACTGAATATTAATTTTGAGCGATATTAATACAGAAGAGTCAAGCTTTAAATAGAAAAATTATGGAAACTCTTCGGTCATTTTTTTGCTAGATGCCAATGGTTTAAATCTGATTCAATCAATCCAGGCTCATACTGAAAACGTACTGCTACATACATTTTTAGACAGAGCTAGATATGTCCCAGGAGCTACATTTTTTGAAGTTTTTGTTTTTCGCGAATCCACCAGAGACCACTGTGTATGCTTTCTGAGATCTTGCGAGTGCCATTCTTGCCTGCTGTTCTTATGTACAGTAAATCCACCAGAGGACGCTGTCGACTGGGTGACTGACTGACTGACCAACCAATCAACTGACCCACCCTCCTTCTTTCCTAAACCTAACCAATAGTGATTTCAAAAGCACTGATTGGCCCACCCACTTCCCAAAACCCAACGACAGTTTTAAAAAGCAATCGAGAAAAAAAAAACCCTTGAATGATTTTTTACCATGTTTAACCTTATTCTCACCCTGCTATTTACTTATTAGTTTTATTTTTTGGCTTCTGTTTTTGTCTTAATTGCTTTCTGGAACTGTTCTTCGCCGAATTCGAACACCGTCATCATCTCCTCTCTGCGTCTCAAGTCGGCCAACATACATGGTGAGCTACCGTACAAACTGGTAACACCGGAAAAGCCGTTCATACGGAGGTAAACAGTCAGCTAATAAGCACAAAAAGGAATGGCGTCATACCACCTCGTAGCGTTCGCTTAAGTATGTATTTTTCGCAAGCGGGTTTGCGACAGGAGTTGGGCGGAGGATCGGCGATGCCGGCTCAGCATCGTGTTGTCTATTGGCCATCGGCGATGGACGCTGGCTTCGTCTATCGGCCCAACCCTACTGTCAATGAAACATACGAGGCAGAATTGTTCAGTTCAGTTATTTACTGCTGTATTAAACAGAAACAAATGATAGTATATAACAGCAAAAACAAAATTATCCAATAAAATTAGGTGATACTATAGTTGTTTATAGTAAAGGGAAATATTTAGCAATAAGAATTATATTGTATCTACATTTACAAATCTTCATTACACTACATAATGTATCATTAGTAACAATCCTGAACTAATAGTAATAACCATAGTATACTTTAGCCTTTACTATAGTAAACTATATATATATCGTGAATGTCGATGTCGTCACTTATTGATTTGCTATCAGTAAATGTAGCTTTTATGGACGCTACTGTGCTACTTGACTAAAAAAATTGCTTCCCAACTGGAAAGCTATTTGATTTCGAAAGTAGCGACACTACCGCCACACTACTGAGAAATGTAATTAAGCGAGTATTGCACTACTTGTAGCGACGCTACTGCCCAACACTAAATATGCATAATATCACTGGCCATTGTGCAGCAGCAAAGTACCTTGATTATTAAGATAGATTGAGAGTGTAGTTATAGCAACTTTTCATTTTCCTTTGGTCTTAGTATACAACTACAGAAGATTTAAGCTTTAAATAGAAAAATTATGGAAGATCTCATTTTTAGTAAGATGTTAATGGTGTAATCCGATTCAATGACATCTGCTAAACTAAGCTAAACATGGTCTATGAGCGATTGGCTGAGGGGATTGTAAAATGGTAACTCTTAACAGTTTAACTCCATAGGAAACTTGTAAAATTTGCTTTTTTTTTTTTAAAGTGACATTTTAGTAGCTTAATATATTGTTCAAAATCAACTTTTTTTCAGTTAACATTTTTAACCTCACAAATTACATATCATTATACTAACCAACTGAAACCAAATGAAGTCCTGTTTTCTTCAATCTACAATTCTCACTCATCATACAGTACGTCACACAACTGATGTCAAATGACTTTGAGTCACTGATGATGAAGATCAGTATAGAGCTCCATAAACAAAGCCTAGAGTCCTGCCAGCCAGTGACGCTGGTGATAAGTGAACAACATATACAACATATTAATACCTCAGCAAAAGCCATAAACTATGAGTAATCTGATTACTGAACAGTCTGACATTTCTAGGGAGGCAAGAATGAAATTACAGGTCTGGATGGAACAATGGAAGCAAATAGAAACGTGTATATAGACGCACACAAGCGGCGCACAAGAAAATAAAGTTTCAAAATAATGCAATCTGTGACTCCGTCAGAGTCTGTCTAGGCGGATTAATTGGTTTTGGCTCTAAGATGATGAATGACTTTGTACATGGGCCACAGTTTTTTTTTTTAATTCTCGTTATGACCTTTATACCAAGACAAATTAAATGGTAAAAGCATTTACATGTTGTGCTTTAATTAGCTTTCCTTCAGAAGGGCTGAAAATATGGGTGATTCTTTAAGGGATATTTGTGGTTTCGTCTAATATACGGTACTAGCATACACTACCTGACAAAAGTCTTGTCACCTATCCAAGTTTTAGGAACAACAAATAATAACTTGATTTTTAGTTGATCAATTGGTATCAGAAGTATGAAAGGCAAAGGCCTCTAGATTACGCTTATTTTAATGAAATAAAATATGATCATGGCTTAATTTTTAATTAGTTAATCAGGACATAAGGTCTGATTTTGCTTACTGTAAACAAAAGTCTTGTTACTTATCAGAAATAATGTATAGAATATAACGTCATGGTGCAGTGGAAAAAGAATAGTGTGAATGACTCCCTTGCCATGAGCTTAGACGACTGCATCCATGCATCCCTGCAATGACTCAAATAACTTATTAATAAAGTTAATACAGTTCCTCCTTCTTCATCTTACCGCAGAAATGCTCAATAAAGTTTATGTCTGGTGACTGGGCTGGCCAATCCTGGAGCACCTTGACCTTCTTTACTTTCAGAAATTTGATATGGAGACTGAAGTAAGAGAAGGAGTGCTATCCTGCTGAAGAATTTGCCCTCTCCTGTGATTTGTAATGCAATGGGCAGCACAAATGTCTTGATACCTCAGGCTGTTAATGTTGTCATCTACTCTGTATTCTACTGTGATCAACGTAATCAAGTACTGCTACTGTAGTTGAAAACAAAAATGTGACAAAAAAAAATTTGTTTGGAATTTAATATAGTAAATACTATATATAGTAAAATTTAAATAAATTACCGTAAAAGTACTGTTAAAATTGTTATACTGTAAAATGAAAATGTGGTAAAGGGCTTTTTACCATAAAAATATTATGTATACATAGACAGATGGACACATTTATGCATGGATGGATGGATGGACAAAAAGATGGATGGATGGATGGAAGGATAAATTATTGATGGATACATAGACAAATGGACAAATTAATGCATGGATGGATGAATGGGCAAAAACATGAATGGACAAAAATATGGATGGATGGATGGATGGATGGATGGATAAAAAGATGGAGAGATGGATGCATGGATGGATGGTTGGACAAAAATATGGATGGACGGATGGATGGATGAACGGACAAAAATATGGATGAACGGATGGACAAAAATATGGATGGATGGATAGACAAAATTATGCATGCATGGATAGACAAAAAAATGGATAGATGAACAGACTGATGGATGGATGGTTCAATGGATGGATGGATAGATGGATGGATGGATGGATGGATGGAAGGATGAATGAAGAGAAATATGGATGGACGGATAGACAAAATTATGCATGCATGGATAGACAAAAAAATGGATGGATAAACAGACTGATGGATGGATGGGTGAATGGATGGATGGATGAATGGATGGATAGATGGAAGGATGAATGAACAGAAATATGGATGGACGGATAGACAAAATTATGCATGCAAGGATAGACAAAAAATGGATGGATGAACAGACTGATGGATGGATGGATGGATGGATGGATAAATGGATGGATGGGTGGATGGATGGGTGGATGGATGGATGGATGGATGGATGGATGGATGGATGGATAGATAGATGGAAGGATGAATAATCAAAAATATGGATGGACGGATGGACAAAAAGTTGAACAGATGGATGCATGGATGGAAAAAAAATGGATCAACGGATGGACATAAAAATGGATGAATGGTTGGACATAAATATGGATGAATGGATGGATGGACGGATAGATGGACGGATGGATGAATGAAACAAAAAAATAGTCAATGACAAGAAAAACAACGGTGGATAGATAGATGCAAGAAGCGATAAATGCAGCCATGGAAAAATAAAATATGATTGGTTGGTTGGATTCAACAACATACTGTAAATGTATTGTTCCATACAACATGGAAACCTATATTTCATTGCAGAAACTATGCATGGAATACAAAAATGACACAAACAGCCAATTCCGAGCCCATGGTAAAGCATGTTTTGTGTCATTTGTTCCTCATGTCCCACTTTGCATACATTATTCTTGCGGCCCTGTAGTGCTGTGGAATCCATTACCACTAATATGTATATCTGTGACGGCTGTGCCATTTGTTTCATGCTTGGGCAAACACACGAAAACGTGCCCTTCTGAGGTTCATATTAACAAACACACATTAAAACATATTCTGAGCGAGGATGTCTCTCAGGATCAGATCATGCTGAAGTGCTAAAGAACCAGTCAGACCCGATCGCTCTTCGCGGCAGCTAATGGCGAGCCAAAGAAAGCTGTTTCCAAAACATGTTTGTTTTTGAGAGCAGGCCTGTAGAAAGAGGATCAGCACTGGCACCACACACACATACACTGTCCATGTGTCTGATTGTGATAAGCATTTAACCCACCCGCTTTCTGCTTTTTCTTCACCATGAGACTATGGTGTGTGTATGTGTGTGTGTGGTTTGTTCGTATCCTCCGTTCTCAAATGCAAGAGTTCAGGCACATGGCTCGAGCAGTGTCAGCCACATGAGACATTTAAGGCCACAGTGCCAAACTGACCCTCGCACAAACACACACCTTAAAGAGACAGGCACCCAAAACGAACATTCTGTCAATGTTTATTCATTATTTTTTAAATAAAGAATAAGTATTGAACACGTCACGTTTTCTCAGAAAACATACGTCTAAAGGTGCTGTTACACATGAAGTTATGTGTAATAAAAGAAAATGACGCAGGGAAAAGTATTGAACAATTGAAGAAAGGAAGGTGTAGAAAGCAACTGAAATCGCTTAGTAGTTATTCAGCAACCCTCAGCCCTTCGTCATGGTAAATCAATATCAGCTGCTTAAGTCCAACATCTACATGGCCAGGAGGATGAAGAGGAAGCCAGAGTGGACATTTCAGCAAGACAATGATCCAAAACACATTCAAGGAACGCTCTCAGAATGCTTTCAGAGAAGAAAACCAAGCTGTAGAACTTGAATTCAATATAATTTACAAATTATAGATCAGATAGACAAGACCCACAGAACATCAATATTTTTACACACTGTTAAAGTCTAGAAAAAAAAAAAATCACACCAGAGCAATTAATGTGACTTCATTCTCTATATAAGAGGCATCTTTAAGCTGACATAATTTTAAAAAGCCTTTTAATGAAAGTATTTATATACATATATTATACATAATTCTATACATAATTAATTATATACATAATTAATTCATTTTTCAGATTTTTTGGTTTTGTTTTATTTTTTAAGTTTTTAGTTTGTTTGGGTTTTTTGGTTCAATTCCACATAAACATCTCCTTAAAATATTATTCCCAGAAAAAAAGTGCTCAATCATTATTTTTCCTGCTGTATACATTATTTTTTATAATATGCAACTAAAACAAGTACTAAAATGGAAAGTACAAAAATAAAAACCAGTTGAAATATACTATAAATATACTATACCATATAACAGTGTTTCTCAACCACATTCCTGGAGGACCACCAGCTCTACACAATTTCCATGTCTCCTTAACCAAACACAACTGATTCAGATCATTACCTCATTAGCAGAGATTGAAAGACCTGTAATGAATGTAACAGACAAATGAGACATCCAAAACATGCAATGTTCTTGGTCCTACAGGAATGTGGTGGAGAAACACTGTAATATATTAAAAGTGTTTTTAAAAATGAACTTGAAGTGTTAGATGAAGATGAAAAACATTATCCTAATGAAGCAAATGATCATTTAATACACTGTAAAATGCAACAGGCAACTTTGTCAAATGAAATGAGTGTAGTTAACTCAAAATTGACAGAAAGTTAATTCTACTAATTTGAAAAGAGTTTTGAACTGAAGGTAAAAAGTTAATTAAATACCTCATTACTTCAACCTAAATGGAGTAAGTTCAGAGTACTCGTATAGATTTGCTTTTTAACTCAAATGGTTTGTAGCAATCAGTTTCCTCAAACAGTTTGAGTTGCCTTAACATACTGGGTTTTACAGTACTCAGTTGGTTTGAGTTCTCTTCATTTATTGGGTTTTACTGTGCTCAAATTGCTTTGTTTACTCAAATGGATTAAGTTTAAAGTACTTATTAGGATTAGTTTTTAAACTTAAATGATTTGTTGCTATCGATTTTGTTGCAATCAATAACTTTTCGGGTTTTATTGAATACACAATTAATTAAAATAATATCAGACAATATAACAGTAAAACTACACAAAGTACATAATTGTTAAGGTACAATACTGCAGTGCATACTAGGCAGATAAACTATATTTTTCCATTTAAAATGAGTTCATTCATTCACTCTGTAAATGTAAAATCCCTACTAATTGACATTCCAATCAAACATTTGAAAATATTTTTTCTTCATTCACATTTCTTTCGTATTTACTTGAACTTTTCCCCTGCAAGGCTGATTTCAAACTGCTTCTTTTATAAGCATGACAAGAACACTGTTGCATTCACACATGCACACACCACAACATGTGACTCACATTCTTATTGAAAGTAAAAAGGAGACATAAATACATTATTGACGGGACATGTCATGTTTCTAAGTCAAGTTAGAGGTCGTAATGTCTCTGCACAGCCATCCCAACGGCTTTCGTCAGGGATTGAGACACACTGATGTCATATTTTCTCAAAGAAAGAAACCTCTAATCAGTCAGCGGCCCATGACACCAAAGCCAACACGTACTTTCAAGATACATGAAAGAGAGTTTCCAGCCTCAAAAAAAAAAAAAAAAACCCACTATCCTCAATCCCACACGACTCATGGTCCTATTGTTGACGCTCTATATCCATTAAGTTCTGCGACTGCTCAATTATGACCCCCGATATCACAATTATTTTGATCAATACTGAAAATGTAACACCATTAAGAGAAAAATCGACTTTTCAATAATTCATTCAATTCAACTCTCAATAATTATGGTTCCAAAGCAGCCTTACAAAATGTTCAGTGTTAAATGTTAGCAGTGTGAGTTTGAAAACCGTTATACATCACTTTTATTGCCATACAGTAATCGACAACCGACCTTAAAAATATAAATAAAATGGGTAAAAGATAAAACATGCGTTCGAAATTGCATACCACTAAAGTAAGTACTACATTTGAATTTGAATTTACTTCAGACCGTTTATCATTAAAGTACATTACATATAATATGAACATGAGTAATGTGAATAGAATTCAGACATACATAAGCCTGATTATCATTATCACATGACCTACTTCTGACCCCGACACATGACCCTGTCTTCGTGGAATAGCAAAGTGTCCAGTGTTTCTCACATACAATACTATATAATAGGGGAAGTATGCAATTTCAGATGCAGCTGCAGTATAGGTAAACATGTACCTTTGAACTGTGACCTCAGTGTTAAAAGGTTTAATAATATTAGTTAGATTATTAAATCTGAATGAGATACATCACTTGTCTGCGGTATTTAAATGTTTCTGCTGTGTTGTGTCTTGTGCGGATAGCTAAATTGCTTGTCACTCACTTAAAGGGTCATGACACCCCCCAGTTTCGGTTCAGGCCTACCTCAAATTTTTTTTCAAAAGATGCATCATAATGGGCGTGGAGCTCCACGAGCAAAGGGAAGGAGGGGCATGGCCAGCAGAGCAGGGGAGAAGGAGGGGAGCGAACAACTGTTGTCTCACAAACCGTGAGGAGACGCATGATTTTATAGTTTACAAAGTTAAAATGCAAAGAAATAAACCATAATTGAATGCCCTGCTACATTTGTAATTTCATCCGCCATTTCTCGTACTGCTTTCCCGACAAAAATGGTTGCTGCACACAAACAGTTTTGCTGTATCGACCCTAACAGCATCGCGGGGAAAAACGTGCAACAAACTGTGTGGTTCATGGAAGCAAACACATACGACCCTGAACAGCTAAATACTGTGTGCCGTGGGTCCGTGTCTCACAGCTTGGCACTGGCAGGTCTGCCTTGCCTTCGGAAAGCACATGCAGTCATAAATAATTAATAAGCAGGCTCTTCTCGTAGGATAAGAAAACTCTGCTATATGAATAATAATGAGAAACCGACAAATCATCTTTCCACTTGCGGTTTTGTGCTACGTCACCGATTTTGATCCCGCCCCTAAAATCATTTTAAACCTGGAAGCTGAAATTCGCTGACAAAAGCTCAAAATTATCCAGTTTTTACCACAAATAAAGCTGACAGGTGCTTACATTGTCTTAACTGATGCTCAACACACAAAACCTGTTAAAATCTCAAAAAAAAGTACTTAAGGGTTTCGTGAACCTTTAAAGAATGATTTTTGCTGCTTGTTCAAACTACTGAATTAAATTGCGCTGAATCAACACAATTTGAGTTTTTTGGGGGAAAACTTAACTGTTTTATGTTCAATCCATTTCAATTGGCAAAAATAATTAGATTAATCGATTTGTCTTGGGACAACTTGAAGGAATTGTGTGGAACCAACATTTTTTTACAGTGCTGGAATCTTGTCACGTGTTGTTAGGAAACGAATATTTTTTTTTACTAAGACCCTTTCGTGCAATGGAAAGGTTCTATTGACAACGTGGTTCTTCCGGAAATGCCAGTAAGGAACCTTTATATTTTCCCTACATCGCATAGGAACCTTGACCTCATTGCTTGTGCTCCCAGTCAAAAAGTTTGCAGGGTAAAAACAACAATCCCACAAACGGCAAAGGCCATGCTTTCATAGCAAAAGGTCAGCGTTTGGCCTTTTTTTTCAGAGACAGACCGAGGAAGGAGACAGATTCTCTAGGCTCTGGGATCGTGGAGCTGCTCTGACCGGTCATGGGATACACAGAGGGGAGAGCAGGCCCACGTGTGTCATTGATCTTGAAAGAGGGGAGGCGTCTCTCACACACACACACACTAACAAAGGTTACAGCCTACGCACAACTACACCCTGCCAACAACCCACCAGAACCCTTTCAATTATTAACCTCCAAGATATCAGCCCTGCAAAATGCACCCCAGCAGAGGAGAGGACGGAGAGGATGGAAGATATTGCATCCATCATCAGCGTCTCTTTCACTCTCTGGAGAGTGTGTTGAAGGATAGGTCAGTTCAGAAAGCGGTCGGAGAGAGCCAAATCTATAGCCTACATCACAAACCAACGGCCCACAGCACATCTTTCATCTTCTCTATCTCTTATAAGAGGTTTTCCAAATGTTAATACATAATTGTGATGAAACGATTTTATTAAAAACACGCTGTTGACAAAACTATGCTCTATAAATTGCTGGTTGTTTAAACCCAAATGGGGCTTTGTCCATTTTGACCAACATTTGTATTGAACAGAGATGAAAAGAGTACTAAAAAAGTACTAAAACAAAAAAGGTAACCCTTGAAAAAGCCAAGATTGGTTAGTTTAAAAGCACTGCCAATCAAAGCTCTGCTTGGTTAAACTTAAGTCCAGCGTTAACTGATCAAGCTTCCCTGACAAAGAGGAGCTGTGCGCAGGCATGAAGGCTTTTGGAGCAGAGCTCATTAAGGGCCAATGGGGCCGCTCATCTCCGGCTCTTAAGTGCGGTCTGGTCTGTCGGGGCGCCACTGTACCTTTCTCTCTCCTCCAGGCGCACATCAAAAAAAAAAAAAAAAAAATGGGGCAGACTCTCTTAGCTCTGTTCTGGCTGTCTGGGGCTTTGAAGTCCTTTGGTTATCAGCCAAGCGTGTCCCGCTACCTGCAGCCATCTGTGAAGAGCCCACAGTCGAGCTGGGCCAACCAAAGCCTACAATGACTGTGTGTGTGTGGAGAGAGAGAAAAAGAGTTTTACCTGCAGCTTTCAGTACATGAGGCATAAAACATGAGAATGAGAGGGTGGGAAGTGACCGTTTTGAAAAGCCCCGCAGTGAAAAGATTTCTTTATTGACAATATCTCTCTCAGGGCTGCTCTTTTATGCTCCTCACTGTATTCACTTAAAGGAAGATGTGGAGCTACATACTCATGCGGGAAATGCTAATTCCAATCCAGCAAGTAATGATCTTGTCATCACTATTCATGTTATTACAACTGGCAAAGAACTTTGAAATAAAGACGTTAAAAAGGTTATTTGATTAATACATGTCACTTAAATCCAACAGTTTGCATGCTAAAAAAAAAAGTTTTTTTTGTATTTATTTAATCATTTTAATAATCATATGTTTTTTTTGTTAACAATATTTATAATAATAATTTTATACTGATATTTATATTAATAATAAAAATCTATGTGTTTATTTAAATATTTATAATAATAATTCTATACTAATATTTGTAGTAATAATGTTGTGTTTATTTAAATATTTATAATAATAATTTATAGTCATATTTATACTAATAATTTGATATTAATATTTATAATAATAATGTTGTGTTTATTTAAATATGTATAACAATTTATACTAATATTTATAATAATAATTTGATACTAATATTTATAATGATAATGTTGTGTTTATTTGTATATTTATAAAAATAAATAATTTGATACTAATCTTAATAAAAACATGTTAATAGGTAGTGTTTATTTAAATTCCTAAAATAATAGTTTTTTACTAATATTTTTAATAATAATAACAACAACAACAACAACAACAACAATAATAATAATAATGTTGTGTGTATTCAAATATTTATAATAATACTTTTATATTAACAACAACAACAACAAGAATTTAGAATAACATTTTTATACTATTATTTAAATAATAATAATATTAATGTTGTATTATTTAAATATTTTTAATAATAATAATAATAATAATAATATACATTTAAAAGACTAAAGCATTCAACATTTGAAGTGGATCAAAATAGTTTTTCAAAAATTGTCTGGAGACACGAATGGATGTAGTTGAATAGTTTTAGGGCAACTTTTAGAAAAGGTTGTCCAATATTGACTATACTTTATATTGATTATCATTGTAAAGTTTAAAATTAATACGAGTTTTTCTTTCTTAGACATTACAGTAATCATTGTATTTAGAATTATTAAAAGGAATGGGGTAAAAATATACAGTTTCTTTTTAAGTAAATAAATGCATGCTATATAACGATAAAATTAGTAATGTTAAGATATTTGTTTATCCCAGAAAACACCCAATCAGAAAACACTGTTATATGTAGATTTTCGGTTAAAGAAACAATAACTGATATCAATATTGAAAACAATTGTGTACATTTTTCATCCAGGGTTTTTAAAGGGATAACTCACCCACAATAATGACAAATATGCCATCATGTGCTCTCCCTTCACTTGTTCCAAACCTGTTTGACTTTCTTTATTTTTCTAATCACAAAACAAGCTATTTTGAAGAAAGCTATGGAAGTCACTGGTTACAGGTTTCCAGCTTTCTTCAAAATATCTCAACCGAAAAGAAAAGAAACTCATAAAACTACACTGACAGTTCATTTTCATTTTTGGGTGAACTATCCCTTTAAATACACGAAAAATTAATAAGTACAATAATAAATGATATAGCATTTTTATATTTATATAACAAATTAATATTTAAATAAAAGTTTTTCTACACCTCCAGTGTAAAGGACCACCTGCGCTCCCATTGGCACTGATGGCATCACGTCCCTTCTCATTTGCATAATGTTGAACTCTGCTCAACTCTGTCACATCACCGCTTCTCATTTATAATAAATGACTTCCACTCGCTTTGGCACTATACAAATCACTGTCGTCACGTGTGCACCCCTTGAGTTTCACATCGGAGTGTGGCCAATCGACTATATACAGTACGAATAATAGTCAATGTAACCCATGAAACACAACCTATCTTTCAGGTTGTGGCTAGCTATGGGATATTTGTGGGCAAAGTTAATCTGTCTGTCACATCACAATTGGACTCGACATTAACCCCAATAAAGCGGAATGGGCCTCGCCATGCCAAATGGCCTAAGTCATGGGGGTTTCTCCACAACAAAAGGATTATATAGGGCATAGACAATGTGCTTTCAGCAAGCTGGCATAGCATGGGCAGCACAGGGAGGGGGAGGGCATGCTGAAAGACCAATGAATGCATTGTATACCAATTTAACCCCCGGATTCATCCATGTATGCTCATGCACAGTAACCCACATTACAAAAAAGCAGCACACGAGACTTCAAAACCACATGTTATCAGCTCAGGTTAAATATGTTGTCTATAAACTAAAGATATGATCACTTGCAATCATGCATTTTACTAAAAGCCCTGAGATACACGGTAAAAACAAATCATATAATGCACTAAAAAAAAACGAGAAGACCACCACATTTTTGAAGTTCAAAACACAACAAACATGACAAAAACACAACTATAAGCAGGTATGGATGAGAAAGTGAACCAAAGTTCAACACAAATAACATTTTCCACCAGCAGAAAAGAAACATACTAATATTTAGAAGGTGATCAGTGTCATTCACAACACACTATCATGGTATTAAAATAATGTAATACACATTATTTATCAACATTAGATGTTACATACAACTATAATGCGCATAATTAAATAGAAAAAAAATAAATAATAGTAATGTCAGTAACAAACATTAAAAATGAAGTGTCTAATTCTGGCAAAATAAATGTATGCCTATTTAACATATACTGTATATTATGGAAACTTACTGTTAAACGGGTTAAGCATTTTTACAATTTTTTTTAGCAATATTACACAGATTTCAGATAGAAAGAAAATTCTATGTTATAAAAATGATTATCATTAAATCATTATAGCTTTTGTTGTTTTTTCTTATTTTGTCAATGTGGCAGAATCAAGCACAATTGGACTACTTTGGTTTTTGTGAGATTATATCTCTCAATTTTGACTTTTATTCTCACAATTTAAAAAAATAAATAAAAAGAGAAGCAAGCTTGACTTTCTTTACAGAATGCTATTTTATCAGCTCAGGTCAAATATATTATTTATAACTGAAGATACAATCACTAGCGATCGTGCATTTTACAAAAAGCCCTGAAATACACACACAAACAAAAATCATAATGTACTGTATATAAAAAAATCATGGCAGCTGTGGCTACTGGAATTTATCCGATAAAAATATGGTATACACTCTCAGAAATAAAGGTACGCGATCTGTCACTGGGGTGGTACCTTTTTGAAATTTCAAATTTTGTATTTAAAAAGTTCATAATAACACCTCAAGGGTACATTTTAGTACCTAAAAAGTGCAAAAGTGTTCCTCTTAAAATTTTTAGGTACTATCATATACATTTAAGGTAGCAATATGGACCATTCAGGTACAAATGTGTACCTTTTGAAAAGGTGCACCCCAGTGACAGCTCAGGTAACTTTATTTCTGAGAGTGTAGAAACTTTTTTTTAAAAGTCTAGATTTTAAGGTAAATTACAATACCTTTTGTCATACACCAGATTTTTGAAGTACTAAACACAACAAACATGAAAAAAACACAACTAATAGCAGGTATGGATGAGAAAGTGAACCAAAGTTCATCACAAATAATTTTGTCAAGCAGAAAAGAAACATACTAATATTTAGAAGGTGCTCAGTGTCATCACTACTAAACACCATTACAGTACAGTATTAAAGTAATGCAATTCACATTATTTATCAGCATTAGATGTTACATAGAACTCTAATGAGCATAAAATCTAATGAGCAAAACAAAAACTAAGAAGAACCAACAAACGTAAAACATGTGCGGGTTAAGTTGACAGTTCATTCTACTGCGGTGACCCCAGATTACTAAAAGGACTAAGCCAAAAAGAAAATGAATGAATGTTTCTTTTATTTTCAATATTTTCTAATGTTTATGTATTCTATACTTTGAAGCTAATTTCCTCCACATATTTGTAACACTTTCAATATAGGCTTATATAATTACACTGCTCTAAATGAACAGATCAAGGAGATTGGGGTCATTTTGTGTGATGTTGTGGGTAGGTTTGAGTTTAGTTTTTTTTCTTAGAGGGGAGGTGTGTTAGGGTTACAGGGTCCATATTTTTTACATAGGGCTGGCCGACTTGGGATGTCTCTACTTGCATAAATCATAGTGCGCACACAGCATTCTAAAATGTTTTCAACTAGGTGCGCCTGAAAAAAGTGTGCTCATTTGAACAAAGCTATAGCGCTTCATACTGAAAATTCATACCAAACTTTTTTTTTTTTTATCGGTATTGACAATGGTGTTCGGTCAATAAGTTTGATAGCATTTTATCGGCCCAGCCCTATTTTTACATCACATTTTTTTTACAGGTATGTAAAAATCCAATATACAACCACTCGCAGTCATGCAAAAACTGAGATAAAAGCAGGATTGCACTATTCCTTATGTGCGACAGAAACAAGTACAACTGCACATCTTTGTTTTTGTAATAGTGAGGTTATTGCTCTCAATTTATGTTTGGTAACACTTTATTTTGATGGTCCATTTGAGTATTAGTAGACTGTCTGCTTAAAATCTGCTGATACTGCTCCTTCAACAGACTTTGCAAGTACACGTCAACATACACGACCCCTAATCCTAACCCCAACCTAACAGTCTACATCTGAGAATTAGTTGGCCTGCAGATGTAACGTAACTTCAATTCAACAGACAGACCATCAAAATAAAGTGTGACCTGATGTTTTTGTTCTCAAAATTTAAAAAAAAAGACAATCTTGACTTTTTCTTTACAGAATCCTATTTTATCAGCTCAGGTCAAATATGTTCAAAATCCAATATACAACCGCTTGCAGACAGTTGTGTATTTTACAAAAATTCATAACTGCGACGCTGAGATATAGGCATAAGCAGGATTGCATTGCACATAAGCTGAATTCCATCAGTCAGTGGCTGGAGATATGAACCCTGGTGCCAGTAACCATAGGTGTGAAGGCAAAATGAATGGTGCCCTTCATGAAGGAGTAATTGCCATGTGATTACAGCCCGCAAATCCAGCGGCTGTGAAAAAAGCCCTCCTTTCATTTCCCTTTGTTGCTGGAAGAATGCAGCAGGGAGAGACCCCAGCGTGAACTGATCCTCTCATATCTGATCAAAGGAAGCATGCCAGTTGGACCCCCACCCTTAAAAAAAGAACATCCACCAGACCTGGAAGAACGAGTCAAAACAGGACAGGTTTATGGCTGATTTCCGCAAAGAATTAAATAAAAATTGTGACTTTAAAATCTTGAAATTGTCTTGAGAAAAAAAAGCTCAGAATGGCGAGTTAAAAAATTTAAATTACAGCTCGAATGAAATTAAAAATAAAGTTTTTTTTTTTAGATGTTAGTACCACTTTAAACAATATAAACCTAACATAAACACCCAAAGCATACAGTTTGTCAAACTGCCTAAATGGATCAACAAGTTTTTTTCACGTCACCTACTTCAGTTTCTCATCAAATCTCAACCATTTAAAAGCTCTCTAGTATTTGACAAACTCTGCCCCCTTCAAGATGCTTCTTATTTGCTTTTTATTTGAGCTCCACCTCTTACTGGCAGAGCTGTGATAAAAAATAAAAAAAAAACGCTATTGGCTGTTTTTTTAAGGGGAAGGGCTACTGTCTATCCAGCCTCTCTTCGGGTTTTAGTTGAAATGATGCTAAATTTTTTTAAAAATGCACATTTCCAAGCACTTCACGAGACCTTTTTTATTTCTATTTAGATTATTTCATAATAGAATGAAGCTTGACTTTTTCTTTGTAGCTAATTCTGACCTTTCTTTGTGCAATTAAAAAAAGGCTTTAATGTATTGTTTTTTTCATTCCATGGCAAAAACGAGTGGGACTTTTGTTTTTTATAATTGCGATTTTTTAGCTCACACTTTTGACTTTTATTCTTGCAATTCTAAAAGAAAGAAAGAAAGAAAGAAAGAAAGAAAGACAGACAGACAGACAGACAGACAGGAAGAAAGGGAGAAGGAAAGAAAGAAAGAAAGAAAGAAAGGGAGAAAGAAAGAAAGAAAGAAAGAAAGAAAGACAGACAGACAGACAGACAGACAGACAGGAAGAAAGGGAGAAAGAAAGAAAGAAAGAAAGAAAGAAAGAAAGAAAGAAAGAAAGAAAGAAAGAAAGAAAGAAAGACATACAGACAGACAGGAAGAAAGGGAGAAAGAAAGAAAGAAAGAAAGAAAGAAAGAAAGAAAGAAAGACAGAAAGAAAGAAAGACAGAAAGAAAGAAAGACAGGAAGAAAGGGAGAAAGAAAGAAAGAAAGAAAGAAAGAAAGAAAGAAAGAAAGAAAGAAAGAAAGAAAGAAAGAAAGAAAGAAAGAAAGAAAGAAAGACAGACAGACGGACAGGAAGTACGGAAGAAAGAAAGAAAGAAAGAAAGAAAGACAGACAGAAAGAAAGAAAGAAAGACAGACAGACAGACAGACAGACAGACAGACAGACAGACAGGAAGTACAGAAGGAAGGAAGGAAGGAAGGAAGGAAGGAAGGAAGGAAGGAAGGAAGGAAGGAAGGAAGAAAGAAAGACAGACAGACAGAAAGAAAGACAGAAAGAAAGACAGACAGACAGACGGACAGGAAGTACGGAAGAAAGAAAGAAAGAAAGAAAGAAAGAAAGAAAGAAAGAAAGAAAGAAAGAAAGAAAGAAAGAAAGAAAGAAAGAAAGAAAGAAAGAAAGAAAGACAGACAGACAGACAGACAGACGGACAGGAAGTACGGAAGAAAGAAAGAAAGAAAGAAAGAAAGAAAGAAAGAAAGAAAGAAAGAAAGAAAGACAGACAGAAAGAAAGAAAGAAAGACAGACAGACAGACAGACAGACAGACAGGAAGTACGGAAGTACGGAAGGAAGGAAGGAAGGAAGGAAGGAAGGAAGGAAGAAAGAAAGAAAGAAAGAAAGAAAGAAAGACAGACAGACAGAAAGAAAGACAGAAAGAAAGAAAGAAAGACAGACAGACAGAAAGAAAGACAGAAAGAAAGAAAGAAAGAAAGAAAGAAAGAAAGAAAGAAAGAAAGAAAGAAAGAGACAAACTATACAGATTATACAGACAAATCTATACAGAACAAACCATCGTTATACAATAACTTGCCTAATTACCCTAACCTGCCTAGTTACCCTAATTAACCTAGTTAAGCATTTAAATGTCACTTTAAGCTGTATAGAAGTACCTTGAAAAATATCTAGTCAGATATTATTTACTGTCATCATGGCAAAGATGAAAGAAATCAGTTATTACAAATGAGTTATTAAAACTATTATGATTAGAAATGTGTTGAAAAAATCTCTCCAATAAACAGAAATTGAGGGAAAAATAAACATAAATATATAGACTGATTTGTGAGACCACCTTCCAGTACTAAAGTAAAAAGGAAATTGACATAGATAAAGTAAAAAGGCTAATCTGAGGTTGCAAGGTGAAAAAAGCTTCAATTGCACATAAATACATATAGTCTATGATACAGTAGATATAAACAAGATCGTAACAAATATTACAAGATCGTAACAAACAAACAAACAAATTATCGTTAAAAATGCGGAAAAAATAATAAAAAACCTTTATTGACATGGCCATTCCTTAAAACTGCTTAATGTCAGTTTTAAGATACAGCCATGTCAATAACTACTTGATATTTTTTGTTCGAGTGCCTTGCACTGATTTTTGCTATTTATTCCGATGAATGCATTACTCCAAGAGCACTGAGACAATATTTAAGCTTCCCCTGAGCACTTGTTTAATTTTGAAAAGAAATAAATATCTTGTGTGTTCGATTTCCTTGTGATATGTTGTTTCCCTTTTCATTTTCATAGCTGCTTATTTACCTCACTAAATGACCGTGTGTTGACACAGCCTGGCAACTGAATGCAAAGCTTTTGTTTTCCGTGTAAACATGGCACATATCCCAGAATGCATCTGTGCTGCAGGATAAGTGTGGGTGTAGAAAGGTATGACACTCAGCATTGTCTGAAAATGCCCTTGGTGCTGCATCATATCTGACGGTCGCGGCCAAACAAACAGAGACGCTTGCAGCTGGATCCTTCTGTGTTTCCGCATGGCTGCGAATCAGTGCTGAACTCACCTAACCTAGCATAGCCCATGTGGCGAGAGCTATCGGGCTAACAATCGCTGGCATCGCTCTGCCTCAAACCTTATAGAGGCCTAATCGTTGGCAGTCGTGCCCAAACTTTAGTAAACAGAGAACCGCAAATTAGTCGTTTAAACTGGGGGTTACATAACTAATTATTACATAAGTCAACATGAGCACAGCAAACAGGCTAATTATGAAGTAATAAAATCCCATTATGCAGCCTGCAGGTCATGTGCTGTGGTGCCCATGGGGACATACAGACAAACACAACCCAATCTGAAGGGAAAGATACAGCAGTTGTCAATGCTTTGTGATGATCTAAATAATAATATTTAAAAACATCCATTAGTAAATATTGGTTACAAACACAAGCTGATGCATTGTCTGACCACATGTCTTTGGATTGTGAGGGAAACTGGAGCAAACCCACGCAAACACGGTGAGAACATGCAAACAACCGTGACTCGAACCAGTGACCTTCTTGCTATGAGGTGAGAGTGCTAACCACTGGGCCACTGTGCTGCCCTATGAAAAATACAATAAATATATAAATTATAAAATGATGAAAGTACAACAACACAATCAAAACAAACTACAAGTAAAGTGAAAAGTTTATTTAATTTCTTTACAATTAAGAATTAATGCATTTGTGTCAATCAATCAATCAAATAATTTTTGATTAAAAAATTGTCTGCCTTTTCATCTAACTTAAACCAAGTATTAAGGAAAAATTAATAAAATTAGCCAATAAAATTAATAAATAATTTATTAATAATTTAAATGTGTAAAATAATTTAAGATACAAAATTCAGTATTTACACAAAATAATAAGTTATTATACATTATATATATATATATATATATATATATATATATATATATATATATACAGCAGTTGTCAATATATATATATATATATATATATAATACCTGTATAAGAAAAAAACTTCACAATGATAAGACCATGTAAAATAACATTTGTTTATTGCCCAAATTCTCTGCTGACCTCAACTCTACAAAAATTGGGCAACAAAAATTATTGTGGATGATCTGTACAAAAGAAAAGAAATAAACAAAAAATATTAAGTGGTTAGTGAAAGAAAAAAAGTGAAAATATTTTTATTCTTAATAAAAATATAAATAATAACAATATAACATAGATAATATTTTTTTATAATGTAAATAAAAATAATAATAACATGTAAAATATTTTATTTAAAATAATTAACACGTATTCCCTGAAATCTCTGCTGGCCTCAACATACAAAAAAAATTAAGCAACAATTATTCTGAAAAGTATGTACTTACAAAACTTACAAGAAAAAAAGGATACAAAATTAGTGATACAACAACTTTTTATTAAAATAATAATAATAACAACAACAACAACAACAACATAATAATAATAGCAATAATAATAACAACAATATATTAACAACAACAACAACAACAACAACATAATAATAGTAATAATAATAATAATAATAATAATAAATATTATTATTATTATTATTGATATTATTAATAGTATGTTGTTGTTGTATTATTATTATTATTATTATTATTATTATTATTATTATTATAGAAAGTAAAATATTTTATTTTACTTTTACTGCTCAACTTCTCTGCTTGCCTCAACTCTACCAAACATATATTTGCATACAATGAAACAAACAGCATGTGAAATGCAAACCCTTTTTACAAATAAACAACTTCAGAAAAAAGCGAGTGTTTGTATTCTGTTAAATGAATTCTCTGAGCTTCCCAGAATAATAGGATTCAAAGTTTGCTTTTACTCTATTTATAGGAAAAGAGATGAATTAAACATTAAAAGTCACGTTTAACACGGTTTACTTATTGTGACAATGAAACGTTTTCATTCTGTAAGACTTCTTAGAGGTCAAGAATCACTGTGACAGCACCCCCACATGAATCACTTAATGAGAGAAACATGTTTTGCCAAAACATGCACTGTGTTTACATTTCATAATTGTTAAGCTTTGAAGATATAATTGTAGCCATGTACACGGAGTGCAAATTACTTTAGTTTTATTAGTCGTCTCTGGATTTCATTCATAAACGTTCACCATTAACTGTTTCTCAGAGAGCTTCTCCATCATTTATTGATAAACCAGCAAATGAGTGCAGATATAAGATTAAATCAAAGTCTTATTTTCTTATTCCAGTTCCAATTCCATGCAACTGAGTTCATTACTGAGAGCAAGAGTATAAATTCAGAAAAACTGTTGTTGTTCAGCATTACAGAGATATTTATGCAAAAATTAAGCTAAAAAAAGATTAAGCATACAAAAGCTTACTACATCATAAAGTCAGAATTATTAGCCGCGCTTTAATTGTTTTTTTTTATTTTATATATTTCCAAAATGATGATTAACAGAGCAAGGAAATTTTCAAAGTGTGTCTGATAATATTTTTTCTTCTTGAGAAAGTCTTATTTGTTTTATTTGAGCTAGAATAAAAGCAGTTTTTTAATTTTTAAAAGCCATTTTAAGGTCAAAATTATAGCCCCTTTAATCTATTTTTTTCGATAGTTTACACACAAACCATTGATAAAAAATGATTTGCCAACTTACCCTAACATACCTAGTTAACCTAGTTAAGCCTTTAAATGTCACTTTAAGCTGCATAGAAGTGTCTTGAAAAATATCTACTAAAATATTATTTACCGTCATCATGGCAAAGAATAAATAAATAAGTTATTATAAACGAGTTATTAAAGCAGTTATGTTCAAAAATGTGTTGAAAAAAAAATTCTCTCCATTAAACAGAAATTGGGAAACAAAAATAAACAGGGGGGCTAATAATTCTGACTTCAACTGTAAGTGATCAAAAATGCTGACAAATTGGTCAAACCTAGTGATTTGAAGGATAATGGCAAATAGGGCTGCACAATTTATTGTTTTAGCATCGATATCGCAATGTGATCATTTGCAATAGTCACATCGCAGGATAAGCAATGTTAAGTTTGTACACTCTCAGAAAAAATGTGTTAAATAGTGATATTAGGAGTTAAGAAATGCAATCCAAACATTTTTTCGAGGAGTACCTAAAGGGTTAAAGCTTTTATTGCACATTAATTTTTGACCATTGAAATGCATCGATAATACACTTATAAAAAATGTGTTCAAAAACTACTTATTCAGAATGAGCTGAAACAATGTTTTGGGACAGCTTAGTTGCTTTATATTCAATCCACTTAAATTTGCCAAAACAAATTAACTTTAATGATTTGTGTTGGAAGGAACAACATGAAAGAATTGTGTGGAATCTTGCATTTTTTACAGTGTACACACATCAGTTTCTAGATGAAAAAACTGGTCAATATCTCAAACACCCACCAAAAAAAAAAAAAAAAAGGAATGAGCTCACCTTGGTCTGTAACACAAAGCCCCGTTTCCCCCCACATTTTTGCTTTCCATCAGTAGGACAGACCCCATTAACTAACCAACCCCCATAACCCACTATTCTTCTCCCCTGGGCACCAAAGCACACCTGTGAGCCATTTCCCCACCGAGGTTCTGAAAGCTCAAATGTCCCTCAGGCTTCAAAGGGAGCACAAGATGTGGACAGCATAATCACATTCAGTAAGACGACGGTTCATTCGCTGACCTACGGTGAGGCAGAAAACCCCAGTGAGGACTAATGGACTAAAAACAGCTATTTCTGAAAGCGACCGATGACCTGGACAGCCATTGTGGTTTTTAAAAACGTGGATGTCTATGAGAACCAGGCCAAACGGAGACCGCTGTGACAATGTTTCTGCGTCCTCACAAAAAAGCACTTCCTTTGGAGTGAGGGGGGCAACAATGTAAACTCAGTCCAGAGTAATGACCTCCAAACTTATAGATTTTCCTGCAATTCTCAGCTGACAACGACCTTGGACCTTGCGCATGGGTTAAGATCAGTTAGGGACAATCAATCAAGCTCACCAAAATAACAAAGACAAAACATGTTAGAGCAGTTGCTTTAGGAAATTTATGAGATGGTGACGGGAACTCAAACTCAAGGGAAACAAGGTTTCCAAAGGTCTGAAAAGCAAAAAACTGTTGGTGGAGATCATGTACAGGTCAAAGAAATGGAAAGCCCAATCACATGGTTTAGATCTGATGGTGCTATTAAGAGCTAGACAGTTTTTGGTGAGCAATTTCTATCAATCATTTGATCAAATCTCTACGATCGAACTGCATATTATATATAAATAGAAAATGTTTCATATGTTAGTGTTGATGATTCAATTTGTTTGGCTGACATCTCTACAGACTTCACTTCAATTTAATTCAATAGATTGATAGAATAAACCCTGGTTTGCTTCACATTCATGCTCCACATTTTAAAAACCAAACCTACCAAACAACAACAACAACAAAGATGCATTTATAAGTATGAGTCCAGTCAAAAAAATGTGAAACGGATTGTCAAACAGCTATCCAATCAATATTGAATTTAAGTGCCACTGACTGAGCATTGGGGGTGTCAAAATGAATCGTTTCTTCAATGCACCGCAATGTAGACATGATCTATTAATGAACTAATAAAGAATTGTTCATCTCGGTTGTTACGTACTGACGTCATGTCATGGTAGAATACTATTCAAACGAGGCGAGGACAGGTAAAATGCTCCAACTACCTAAAAAACAGACAAACAATTCACTGCAAGCCAGTTTGCTGGACAGTCTTTCACTGACACTGAAGTACAGCAGAACCAGGGGACACTATTTCACTGCTAGGGAGAAAATGAAAGCTCTCTCTCTCTCTCTCACTTTGGATCTTTGAACTGCTGGCATGTTTGTAAGGTAATTTTTCCTCTCCTGTATCGCTATTAAAGTGATACTTGTGGATCCTGACACGAGTGTGTCTTTAGAGCGTCTACTACGGATCAGCTTTATTATGCGCATGCAGATTGTTACTGCGAATTTTTCAGTGTCCGCGTCACTTATCGTTGAACAGCGCTGACAGTTTCTGTTGAGCGTTTAAACAATGACCAATCATAGAGATGTAAGAACCATAACACTCACTCATTATTTCTGGGAGTCTCCCGTATTTCAGACCCATCTCCCACCACCCTCCCGTTTTGTTATTTCAACCGGAAAGCTCCTGTAATTTCACTCTGCCCCTGGTCCTCAGCTTTTTGGTACAGTCTGTAACACCCCCGGCTCGCCAAATTTGGTATAGTATCTGATCTCAGCGGCGGCCAGAAACCCGTTCTATAGTAGGCTACTTACACCACAGTACTAAACCGGTTCTGAGCTGTGCTATTCAGACAAACACACACCGACACCTCCTCCGCCAAACGATGCCATGATAATCGTAACTGAACCGAATCGGGAGACTGGTGTAGGTTCACACCGCTTCTGAGCATGTGCTTAAACACTGCTGATTGGCTTGTTTATGTGCTCAACAGGTTATTGGCTCTGAAGATCACCGCTTCACCACTCTTAAGTGTTGCTCACTAAATGCAAATACACAAACACTAGTACTTTCAAATAGCCTAGTGCAGGGGTGGGCAAACTCAGTCCTGGAGGGTTGGTGTCCTGCACAGTTTTGCTCCAACACTAATCAAACACACCTGAACATGCTAATCAATGGCTGTTTCTTAATATGCGTTCTTCAGCGGTCTTGCGTCCTCGTGTTCTCGTGCAACGTCATCATCAGCTGCCTAAGTTCAGTTCCAATACTCAAGACCGCAAGTACGGAGGACGTGTGAAACTTCCCGGATGTGTTCTTGATATCGAGGACGCACTGATGCAGACTTGAGCACCGAACTCGCTCTTTAAGTCCCAGAAGTCATTGCGACTGGAGATGGGAAGCGCAGCATTTTATTTAGATTTATTATTAAAGTTCAGAGATATAATTTATTTACCTCAGGACTTTCCCTAAATGAAACGGTGAAAGTAAATATTAACATGAACATCTTAATAAAGGAATAAACACATAAGGGTGTTTGCTTGCTGAAATTCGTATTAAAATTTGTTTTATTTATATTGTGCAGGGTATATTTATAATGCTTTTATGCAAAGTATATATTTTGAAGAGGGGAAAAACAATAAATCGTTGTATGAGTGCTGTAATGTTTAAATATTTTACCATTTAAAACGCATGAAGGTCACATGACCATCAGGAAGAACGCAGCATCTCATTTCTCAAAGGACGCGTTCTCTGCCCTCTCGGTCTCCTAAGTTCGTTCTTCCGAGGACATCTGGCAAGACCGGTCTCCACAAGAACGCAAGTTCATTCTCTGCGTTCTTGGAATTGAGAAACAGCCAATGTCTTCAATATCACTAGAAATCTATAAGCAGGTGTGTTTGATTAGAGTTGGAGCTAAACTGTGCAAGGCATCGACCTCCAGGACCGAGTTCGCCCACCCCTGCACTAGAGTATTTGAAAGCCAGGGGTCTGTACTATGAAGCTGTATTAGCTAGATAGCTAGTTAAGTTTCAGTTTAGTTTGCACCAATCTTGGGTTTGAGGTCACAAAGGCAGCTTGACTTTAACCACTCTTTGTTGCCATGATATTATGAAGCACCTGAGATGAGCTGAGCTGCCATCACAGTAAAAACCCAGAATTGGTGCAAACTTAACTGGAACTTGATAGCCAGCTAACTCAGTTGTATGATACAGGCTCCTGCTCTATCTACTGATCCATCAATGAGCAGAAACCTTAGTGATCTGCTGACGGATTTGTAAATACATAATGACAGAATGTTTACTTTAAAAAGAGAGTTTCAGCTCCAAACATGCTGTTTAATAATCACCTCACAAAATCCCACCAATTCGCTTGAAAAACCCAGACAGGCCTGTCTCAAGGTGTCTTTCCATCTCCACATTTCAAGGCTAAACATTTGCTTCCTACTGCCTCAGAGACAGGTCGTCCTGGTCCTCACATCAGGCATTTATCAACATGTCAGTGTGGGTTACGGGGCCAGGAGCCAAGACTCCTCTGGCCCCAGATTACTCTTCCGTATGGGATTGAGCCAGAGCATTTGGGCCTGCACCACAGCGCTCCACAAAGACACATCAGTGCAGGGGAAAAGGCAACAACAAAGAGCTCTCACTATGGACTGGCATTACAAACGTCTCAACGGACAGTCTGTACCCTAAACTGGAGCAGTAACAGATATTTATTCACAAACTGAAAGGTTTTTTACTCCTGATTTTCAAAAGAGCTCAAGGCAGCTCACACGTGCTTTTAACAACACAATACATGCATCTGACAGGCATGAGATGCGCAGAGGAGTCTGTAAATAAACCATAAACAAGCATGACGGTACATTTAATCTAGTTTTTAATGCATGTTCAAATGCACCAAACCACAAAAAGCAATATGTTAACCAATTAGTGAAGGGATAGTTCACACAAAAATGTGGCTTAGCACTGTCACCTCACAGCAAAAAGGTCGCTGGTTCCAGTCCCGGCTGGGCCAGTATGCAGTCTGTGTGGAGTTTGCATGTTATCTTCGTGTTCGCGTGGGTTTTCTCCGGGTGCTCCAGTTTTCCCCACAGTCCAAACATTTGAGCTATTCGCCTGCTTAGTGATGTCGTATGGAATACTTTTTCCGGGTCCAAGCCGCTACTCATTTGAATTCAGAAAATATTTGTTTCTGACCACTTTTTAGTCATATCACACATTAAAGAGAACTTTATATAAAATAATGGTGTACACAACAGTCTCTGAACTTGCTGCATCACAGACACCAATATTTTAACAACCTATAAAAAGAAAATGAATCACTTAATTTTTTAACTCTGTTACCTGAGGGTGGTTAAGTTAACAACAAATGTTCAATTTTTAGATTACCAACCCATTAAATCATCTATAAGGAAATGACAAATAAACTCCCAATTTTAAAACTCACCTAAAAAAGCACTATAGTCTATGAGTGAAACAAAGAGTGATAAACAGTAACAGAAACCATCCAAATCCAGCCATCGGGAGTGTAACAACCACATAATTACATTCATAATATCACACGAGACATATGGACAGTAAAGAAAATGTGTGATGCTGCCCCACATTTCCATTCTGAGCGCATGCATCTATAATAAGCAAGAGCAGAAAAAGAGAAGCCAGCAGAACAATGTCACTTCTACTTCAGCGACTACTTCCAAATGACAGATCTCTTTTTGCACCTTATAAGCACCACCATTTGACTAAACAATGACGTTAAAGTTCTGCAGACTGGTTCTAAATTGAGCTCACTCGGTTTTGTTTGGGATCTTGGTAAACATCCCCATAGGAAAAGCTGTTTACACAATACACAGAGCAAACTTCAGGAGTAACGATAAGGCTAAGACAAGCCTCAAGGGTCTTCTGATGTCCCATGAGGTTGTAACATTAAAGTCCGCTTGAACTGGAAGTTGCTGAGACTTGTATTTCAGCATATTGACGTACTTTCAACTGAAAAGGAATTTTCAGTAGGGGGCGGGGCTTTTGTTTTTGAGCATCATTTATTTGCAGCAAACTAACGGTAAGAGGGGCGTGGCTAAAAATATTGTAGCTGAAGCCATCAAACTGACTCAGAGATCAATAGAGAAGGACCACCACACCAAACACAGAAGCAAATACACAGACTGTGATTAAAGATTACCAAAAAAAAAAGTTAATTGTTCACCTAAAGAATAATTACTAGCAAAATAAACATTGTACATTTGATTTTACATGGACTTTAAAGATTTTCAAAAGTTGTATTCTAACAAAATAAATCTATCTATCATCTGTCTGTCTGTCTGTCTGTCTGTCTGTCTGTCTATCTATCTATCTATCTATCTATCTATCTGTCTGTCTGTCTGTCATCTATCTATCTATCTATCTATCTATCTATCTATCTATCTATCTATCTATCTATCTATCTGTCATCTATCTGTCATCTATCTATCTATCTATCTATCTATCTATCTATCTATCTATCTATCTATCTATCTATCTATCTATCTATCTCTGTCTGTCTCTCTGTCTGTCTGTCATCTATCTATCTATCTATCTATCTATCTATCTATCTATCTATCTATCTGTCTGTCTGTCTGTCTGTCTGTCTGTCTGTCTGTCTGTCTGTCTGTCATCTATCTATCTATCTATCTATCTATCTATCTATCTATCTATCTATCTATCTATCTATCTATCTATCATTTGCATAGTAAAATCATCCGAGCACCTAATAAGTCAAAAAACTATTTGAGTAAAAGTTTGCATATTTCCCACTTCCCTTTGTTTGTTAGTTCATTAAAAGCACTGCTTATTTGTTTGCAAATAATCACAAAGACATTGATTAACATTTGCTATGGTGGGATTGATACCACCAGCAGAGGGAGCCTGGGTAATCAATCAATCAAAAATACTTTTCAAAATTCAAGCATAATCCTGCAGTTGTCTGAGGGAGGCATCATGGCACCTCTGACATTTTCAGGGCTTCATCTTTAATTATGAACTAACACCAACAAAGAGGATTTGTTCTCAATCTGAAACCAAACTCAACCACAACACAGGCTCTGCCACAAGACCTACAGTAGTGAGCTGCTTACACAGACAGCATTTTTATAGCACTGAATAAAAGGCTGCATATGCACTGATGATGCTGTCTAGGTAGGAAGCGCACAGGTTTCAAGACAGCCGTAAGGGAATAGTTCATCCAAAAATGTCAATTCAAGCATATTTGCTCACCCTCATATCATTCAAAAGCTGTATGACTGGAAAAGATACCACTGTTCACTTTCAATTCATCTTTTATGAAAGTGAACAACCAGACTGGCGGACACTAACATTCTGTCTAAAATCTCCACAGAAAAGGTGAGCAAATGATGACAGGATTCATTTTAGGGTGAACTGGCCCTGTGAATGACCTCGAGACACTCTATAGAGAACAAAACAGTATTTTAGGCTGATGATGAATCGATTTCACCACTCGTGGAGAACAAATAAATGCTAAGAGGGTACAAAAAAACTGCACTGTATTCGCTTTATGAAGCATTCCTGCACAAAGATTAGTCACCACAACACTGCAGTGTATTAGTTAGTATAAATTATGCTAAACCATTACAACATGAACGCTATTGTGCAGCATGTCAAGTCCCATAATAGTTCAATAAGAAAATAGAAAGCAAGAAGTACATCTGTATGCACAGTGTTTGACTCACATCCACTTTTCCCTTTCTGTTTCGTACGCTAGCAAATAAATCCAAATAACCTAGGCTATTATACACAGAGCATGCACGACAGTCTATTTTAAACCTTGTAATGGCACCATTTAATGATAAACGTTAAGTGAGGAACAGCATTTGACAATTATAGGTATTGTTAATGCATTTTAGTCACACATTCACAATTAATAAAGCAGAACGAACTCAACAACTATATGTCAGACGCTTTGCTTTTGATACATACATTAATATAAACAAATGCATCCTCTCTGACACAAGTAATAGATAGGTAATGAACCTCAGGACCCGACGGTCTCTCTGCGCAGAGAGTGAATAATGTTGCTTAATTACGTGCAGGTCTGACATCAATTTCACCATGGTAAAGGCTGTGGATCTTACCTTCGTATACAGGGGCCATCGGTGCAAGGGTTTCTGTTATTCATGGCAAAAAATGAAGCGACAGCACTGTTCACAACTCAATAAAAATCTGCCATCTTGAGCCGCGGACAGAATCGCTGCTATCTCCTGCATTACTAACCCAGTTCATCGGGGGAGAGAAAAGGGATAAAAGACTGAAAAATCACATCCAGAATTTACATTTGATGATCGGCCCGGGGTGCGTGATGAGAAACGGACGTCTGCAACTTAACTCCACGGGTCTCGGTGGTGTTTGGCTCCAAAACAGAGCCAAATTGCAGGTCTTGGCTTCAGCTTGTGATCATGTCTGTGGAGTGAGTGCCTGCAAAAGTTGCAATGAGAGATACGAGCGAGCGAACGGAGCGACTTTGCGTTATAATCGAGCGACGAGAGAGCTGATCGTGTTGAGCAGGGAGTTTAAATCAAACGACGATCTACTCGATCACGCAGTACACTAGCTTTATGAACAGAGCTAGTTCTGTCAAAATACTACTGATAAAGTGCCTAAATGTGTGCTGGTGATAAGATGGTATATTAATATTACATTTTAATTAAATGTTAATATTGTTGTAATTTTTTAAATTTCATTCATTTCCCTTCGGCTTAGTCCCTTTATTTATCAGGGGTTGCCACAGCTGAATGAACCGCCAACTTATCCTAAATATGTTTTTACACAGCAGATGCCCTTCCAGCTGGAACCCAGTACTGGGAAACACCCATACACACTCATTCACACACACACTCATACACTACAGCCAATTTAGTTAATTCAATTCACCTACAGTTTAGCCCATGTCATATTTTTTTAATGTCTACCTCCACCCAACCCTAAACCCTACCGTCACAATACTAAAAAAAGATTAATTGTCACAAAAATGATGCTGATGTGTGTATCCGCAGCCGTCCAATCTAGACATTACCCACCCAGAGGAAACCCACGCCAACATGGGGAGAACGCCAACTGACGCAGCCGGAACTCGATCCAGTGACCTTCTTGCTGTTAGGTGACAGTGCTAACCACTGAGCCACCGTGTTGCCCCTATTTTTGTAATTTGATACACAATGTACAATAATATTCATGTGAATGAATGGTATTTTTAAATAAAGGCATTTTAAAAATTACCACATACAGTTGAAGTCAGAATTATTAGACCCCCTGATTATTTTCCCCCAATTTCTGTTAATGAAGAGATTTTTTTTTCAACACGTCTAAACATAAAAGTTTTGATAATTAATTTCTAATAAATGAATAGATCTTTTTCATGATGACAGTAAATAATAATTGATTCAATATTTTAAGACACTTCTATATAGCTTAAAGTGCCATTTAAAGGCTTAACTTGGTTAATTAGGTTAACTAGGCAGTTTAGGGTAATTAAACAAGTTATTGTATAATGATGGTTTGTTCTGTATACTATCGAAAAATATATATTGCTTAAAGGGCTAATAATTTTGTGTTGAAACAAGGTTAAAACGTTTTTTATTATTTAGACATTTAAATGGACATGCAAAGAGGTAAATAAACTGGATTAAAACATTGTAACAAATGTAAACAATAAAAGTAAAATGATTAATAGAAGAAAAAGTATGATTTAAAAAATAGTAAAACAATAAATAAATGACCATTAAATTAGTAAATATAATCAATAATACTACATTCAAAATTTATCTAAATTAATAATAAATTTTAGATTAACAGGTAATGGATGTGGAAAGAAATGAACACAGCCCTAAAATGGGTACACAAAATGTTAAAATGCAACTTGATATAACTAATTCCCATATTATGTTTAAACATTTATTATATTAAAAAATTGAATTCAATATTATAATTATTGTACAATGATATGATATAACTATGATTCTTTGTCTTCTTCTTCTTCTTCTCCTTATTATTATTATTATTATTATTATTATTATTATTATTATTATTATTATTATTATTAATAAAAAAATCTTCTAACAGCCTAATAATAAAGTTAAAAAAAAAAAACTTGAGCACTGTGCAAACTCCAAGTACCACAATTCATTGCGTGGGAAAAGCGCTTATTGTCAGCGCAAAACTACAAGTTCCAGAACGCCTCTGTGTCATCGCAAGCGGTTGTTGTCAAACACGGGGTAAGCGCGTTGTTATTATTATTTACTATCATGGTTAACTAATACGTTCATAACACTACTACACAGCATCTCTGAAATACCAAGACTAACACATATTAGCAGAAGACCATTAGATTAGATGTCTTCTTCCGCAAGGCTAAACTGCTGTACGCATGCTATTTCAAAACAATAGGTGAAAGGTGACATGACATAACATTGAAAGTGTTGAACTTATTCATCGTATTTGTACTGGTGCAACAGTAACACAGTGTTGACATTTAATTATAAATATCCCGACTTTTAACTTTAATTTTGTTAGAGAACGTTAATAATTACGTAATAAACACAGAGCGTTAGCAGAAAGGAATCGCTGTCAAATGGATAAATCTGTTTCTTTCTTGTAGCTATATAATGACTTTCCAGAAAAATCTTTCCATTGTATAACTGCATCTTTGATATTATGTATGTATCAATAATACTGAAACAAATCTAGTACAGTAAACTCAAGTCCTGCGATGTCCTTAATGTATACTTTTATAGCTCTGATTTCTCCTGTCTTATCAAGTGAGCATGAGATGGTTATCTAATTTCTCATTTTGCTTTATGCAAAGTATACAAATCACATGGGTAGTGTCAGTTTTATTATATCTAAATGTTTCCCTGCATGGTCTATTACTGTGAAATTTATAATATTGGCCCTTTTGCACACCTTGATATTCTTATATGCTCTTAATCTGTTTGACAGTTGATGATAATATAATGTCAGCCATGCTAGACACCAGTAATTTTTTAATTATTTGTATTGTGTATTTTTTTTAAAAAACATGTTAACTAACATTATGTTCACTTTAACAGAACGTTATTAGCTGGTAGACAACTTTACGATTCTGGTAATAACATATAGAGCTCTGCATGTTCAAGCCCTCCTTTATATTCAAGATCTTTTACATGGTCACTCCTGTGGCTGGTCTCTGAGGTCTATTGGCAAAGACCTTTTAGCCATTCACAGAACATGTCTTAAGACTAAAGATGGCCGTGCCTTCTGTGTTGTGGCCCCAAGGCTCTGGAATTCTCCCTCTAGCACTGAGAACTCTGGGATCTGTTGACCTTTTTAAAAAACATTTAAAGACACATTTTTGGTCAAGCTTTTAATTAACATTATGGTTAGCTGGTTTTATATTGGTGTTTCTTTTTTTGGACTTTTAACCTGTTTTTATATATTTTGTTTAATTATATGCTTTCTTTTACCTGTTTTCCAGTTTTCTTTTAATGTGAAGCACTTTGTGGCTTATTGTCTGTAAAAGGTGCTATATAAATACACCTTTACTCACTTACTTTGGGGATGCTGTCCATTTTTTGAGCTTATATTTTTTCATAGTAAAATTCTATATAATGATGTATGATGATAATTTGGAAATATCAAAAATTATTAAATAATAATTAAACATTGCAGTACCTAAAATCATTTTATTCACAATTGTCATTGTTGTTTTTTTAATAAACAGCTGGGATTAAAACATTTCTCCCCATAATCAATTTTAGTTTAAATCATCCTGAATTCCATTTATTATTATTATTATTATTATAATTATTTTTATTTTTTTTTATAAATTTTTTTTTTTTCATTTTCTTTTCAGCTTAGTCCCTCTATTAATCTGGGGTTGCCACAGTGGAATAAACCGGCAACTTATCTAGCATATATTTTACACAGCGGATGCCCTTCCAGCTGCAACCTATCACTGGGAAACACCATACACTTTCATTCACACACATACACTACAGACTATTTATCCTACCCAATTCACCTGTAGCGCATGTCTTTGGACTTGTGGGGGAAACCGGAGCACCCACGCAAACACACGGAGAACATGCAAACTCCACACAGAAATGCCAACTGACCCAGCCAAAGTTTATTATTATTATTATTATTATTATTATTATTATTATTTCTAATAATACATTCAATTATTTTCCTCCAGCTTAGTCTCTTTATTTATCAGGGGTCACCACAGTGGAATGTACCACCAACTTATCCAGCATGTTGGTGGTACCGACAAGTGACTGTTTATTTCAACATATAGCGAGCTACTTCTGGCGACCGCTGTCTAAGTGAACGACAGTGAGCGCTGGCGACCAGGTAGGCTTGTTGAGCGATGTGACAAGGTTGAGAACTTTATGCAAATAAAGAAAACTCATGCCAAAACTGGGAGAACATGTAAACTCTATTTAGAAATGCCAATGGGCCAAACCAGCAACTTTCTTGCTGTGAAGTGACGGTGTTACTCAACGAGCGATCGTGTCACCTTTTTCCTAATTATTATTTTTCTAATTATTATTATTATTTCTATTTTTTTATAATTTCTAATAATTATTATTTTTTAAATTAATATTTTTCTAATTATATTTTTTTCATATGTTTCAATAGCTAAAAATAAATGTTACAGATCTAATAAATGAAAAAATTTCAGCACTTAGTACAATTACACATACAATTTAACATCTTTAATTTTTAGAACGTTTCTCAAATTCTCAAAAGGTAAAACGGATAGGAAAAATTGTGATTATTCGTTAAAAATGTAATAATAATTTTGTCAAATAATGTATTCCATAACTTTCAGCATCACAGAAATCAGAGGGCCCTTTGGTTGTCATTCATTTTTACAATTCCTTCATGTTGTTTCAACACAAATCAATTAATTTACCATAGCTGTTTCTACAAAATTAAGTGGATTGGACATAAAACAATTAAGTTGTGCCAAAAAAAGAAAAAAATGCATTGATACAATTTAACCTAAATAAGTAATTTGAACAAGCAGCAAAAAAAAAAAAAAATACATTATTAAGTGTATGACAGATGATCGTATAATTTAATGATATTATGGTTAATTGGAGGTATCACGGTGGCACAGTGGGTAGCACGATCGCCTCACAGCAAAAAGGTTGCCAATATGGTTCAAACCGTGGCTGGGCCTGTTGGCATTTCTGTGTGGAGTTTGCATGTTCTCCTTGTGTTTGCGTAGGTTTTCTCCGCGTGCTCTGGTTTCCTCCACAAGTCCAAAAACATGCGCTATAGGTGAATTGGGTAGACTAAATTGTCCGTAGTGTATGTGTGTGAATGAGTGAGTATGAATGTTTCCCAGTGATGGGTTTCAACTGGAAAGGCATCACCTGCATAAAACATATGCGGGGGCCGAAAAGAAAATGAATGAATGAATATTTTAATTGACTTGTCTGTTTTTAAAGATCAGATAAAATTGTTCATCTAAAGGATTTTTTCACTGTGTAGTGCAGTCCTTTTGAACATCAAGTGCATTTAGTTTGTTGTCTCCTCTTTATGTGCAGGAAGAAAACGGTGAGATTGACAGATCCCATCATGCAGCTGTTAGTGGACGGTCTGAAGTGGTTTGGGGTCGAGGCGAGTGGACTCTCACTGACCGTGTGCCTTTTTCTGCTCTCCCTCAGCCTCCTTTACTGGTGAGTCAAACAGTTCGATCTTGAGGTTTCATCACAAACACTGTTTTTTACAGACTCCAATGGCTGTTCTTGTGACCAGTGGTGGAAAGTTTGCACTATTGTCAGATCCAAACAGCTCAGACTTGTTGTTTTTTTTTTTTGGAATGACCTGATCAAATTCCAATCACATGTGTCTCTGCACTTATCTTTTCAATTTCTTTCCATTCGTATGCAGACAGTCCACATTCAGGTTGTATTTTAGAGTGGCGCAAGGCTAGGTTTGAAGGAAATATTCACTATACAGTATTTAAATATTCACTCAATATTCTTCTGAATTCTTACTATGTTTTATTGTTGCCTAAGGAACACGATAGTAAAGACAAAGGTAAATGACTTTAATAAAACCTTAGAAGCTCCATGTGTCCCTGACAGCACATGATCATAGCTATAAAGCATTCTGTAAATATCTGTGTAGTATGAATTCCAAAAAAAAAAAAAAATGTTGCATTTTTCTTTGTGAATTGATTTTAGAACATCAACATGCTCTTTTTAGAAGTGTGCAATATTTATAATACATCATTAACTTACTAAAAAGTATAGCCCAACAGAATGTACTACAAAATTAGACGATTCTTTAGGACAACAGAATTGGTCTTAAAAAAACTGTGATCTTAAAACAAAAGTGCTCTGCATTTAAATGAAGGATTATTTAAAGCGCTGCTTTTATAAAGCAGCGACTCGGGCTTGTGAGACGCTGATTAGAGTTGCAGGTCTGTATTAAGGTTATATTTAGTTTTCTTTATAAGAACAACTTTATTACAGCGTTGGAATCAGTGAATTTAATTACAGCCATTTTTACAGGGCTTAGTCACACCCTTTCTCCGCTGAAACATTTATATTGTCAGCTTTAACAGAGAAAGTGCACCGGATAAAAAGACTTTCTCATGTTATCTATGGTAGCACAAGGCCTCTGGACGCCGAATAGCATTAAGGTTTATGAACTTTAGCCAGCCTAATATATTTATTTATTTTCAATTTCAAGTCCAAGTTGAGCTTTATTGTCTTTCAACTAGACGTGTGGAAATTCAGTGGAATGAAATAGTGTGTCTTGCAGGACCATAGTGCTGCATCAATAAACATCATCATAAATATGAACATAATTCTTGAGGTAGAAGCTATTTTACATCTGTACAGAAAGGACATAGCAGAGCGGTAATCTAACTACTAACTATGCATTTACTGTAACTATACACACTCTGTTAACAATTTCCTGTTGAATCTACAATAAACTACTAGCAGCAGATTGCCAATAATTTACTGTAAATCAAATACAGCAAAAACTACAAAATTTGCATTTGCATTATTTATATTGCTGTATATGTATTTACAGTACAGTATGACTTTACTGTGGAATATACAGTAATTTTTACAATGCTACTTTAAAATACAGTAACATACCAGATAACTGTCCTACAGTAAAATTCAGTTCATTTTGCTTGAAGTCAACACACAGCTAGTTTCATTTAAGGTGAAATACTTCTAGTGATAAATTACTGGAGGCATTTTGTCTTGGTTATCAAGGAAATTCAATTATAGGTTAAATAATGTTTTGAATAATATTTTAATTATTTCAGTATCAGGGAAATATTATAGAGACCTGGCATCTTCCATAAATGTTTTTATCAAGTATTTGAGAAATTATTCTGTTTCTTTCTATTATTCTCTCTCTCTCTCTCTCTCTCTCTCTCTCTCTCTCTCTCTCTCTCTCTCGTAATCTATATTAGCAGAAACTTGCAATCTATACATCCAAAAATGTTAAAATGTTAGCGATTTTAAGGATTTTAGTTGATGAATGATTTATTATCCTTTGAAATGTTCCGGTGCTATATATATATATACATACATACATACACACATATATATATATTAGATGGAAGGGGACTTACTCAATTGTTAACTGTACTTGCTAACGGTAAAATTAATTGTTTGGAATAAATTGTTTGGAATTAAGTTAAAATGATAATTTAAAAAAAACTATCTTAATCTCTTTGTGTGTGTGTGTGTGTGTGTGTGTGTGTGTGTGTGTGTGTGTGTGTGTGTGTGTATGCGTATATGTATGTATGTATGTATGTATGTATGTATGTATGTATGTATGTATGTGTGTGTGTGTATGTATGTATGTATGTGTGTGTGTGTATGTATATGTGTGTATGTATGTGTGTATGTATGTATGTGTGTGTGTGTGTGTGTATGTATAGTTGATGTCAAAATTATTAATTTATAAATTATTTTTTTAATATTTGCCAAGTTCTGCCAATTAAGATATTTTTCAACACATTTCTAAAAATAATAGTTTTAATTACCACTTTATTTTGTCTTTGCAATGATGGTGGTACATAATATCTTCCAAGTCATTTTGCAAGATTCTAATATTCAGCTTAGAAATTAATTCAAAGACAAAGTTAGCTAAGTTGATTAGAAAGTTAGGTTAATTAGGCAAGTTATGGGACAACAGTGTTTTTTTCTGAAGCCAATAAAAAACTCTTAAAGCTTCCGTGAAATAAAAACGCACAATGTTTATTTTGCTAGCTCACATTGTTATTCTTAAGGTGAATGATCAATCTGCAAGTAAATTCACAAAAAATGTGTTTATTTTGGTAATCTTCAATGAAAGTCTGACCATTTTCTTCTACGTTTGGAGTGGTGGTGTTTCTGTTTATGTCAACCTGAGGGCTTCCATAGAAATTGCATTCATTTAGTCCTCTCTTACCGTTAGTTTGCTACTAGAGAATGAAGCGCAAAAGAAAGCCCCACACCCTACTCAATATTCCGTTTCAGTTTTAAGTTCATTAACATACTGAAATAAAACTCTCAGGCACGTTGATCTCTGCTCTGTCGGCTTTTGATGTCGAAAATTTAACTCAGTTTAACAAAGTGACTTTTACTGACATTTTAGTAGTTTGAAATAATATGAATGTATAAAAAGTAATATATAGAGAAACAAGCCTGTAAAATAAAAATAAAAAAATGTACTGGTAGTTTATTACAAGATTATTGTACTGTAACATACAACACCAACACCAGACAATCTAGCACTTTATTAAAAATGTTAATAAAAGTCACAAGTTTTCAATGTTAAAAGTTATTGAAAGAAAGATCAAGGTTTGATAATGCAATTCAAAAGCAAAAATAAATGGGAAAAAATACCACCATCACAAAATACAGAAAACTGCTAATACTGTTTCATTTACAGGGACTATAAGACTTTGAAAAAGTAAATAGAAAGAAAGAAATATCTTAATATGTGGGAATCAGACCAACTGCTTCTTTTCCCCCTATGGGGTACCAATGCTTCCTTGTTTTTTTAACTTTTAGTAGTCTTACACACACACTGTTTTTTCAGAACAAGTAAATTCCTGTCTGCTGGCGAAGGCACGACTGTCATTCACAGTGGACTAAAAGAGGCTGGTTATGTAAGGGCTCACTCATTCTGTCACTGTGCAAATGGAGATTTATATCAGGGGATGAAACCTTTCTGCACAGGGTAGCTTTGACAAATTTGTATTTTTTTTTTTAAATCAGGATATCAATGAGCATTCCCAAAGCACAAATAAGCCATATTAGAGGATTAAAACCTGATTTTAGACTTGAATGCACTGTTAAATATAAGCCTTGTTGTGTCCTTGAGAAGCTGCTTGTCAAACACTTACACTTAAAACACAAAAGACACACTGTTTTACAAATATAAAAAAAAATCACTTTTTAATCAGTAGAGGAGCCAAGACTTTCCTCTGAGGTCATCCCTGTGTAAATGAGACGGCTCGCAAACATTATTTATTTGCGTCAAACTTGCAATTGATACGGCAGAAATTGCAAAAACACATTTCTTTGCCAAGCACTTTTAGCTACTCCAGCTCGCTCCCTTTACCTTTAGACAAAGAATTGATCTTCAGTGCAAAAGGTTACAGCTTATATAAGAAGCCATCTTGAATCAGTAGATGTAAGGGTTTTACTGTGACGGTCTTCAGAGGGTTTGCATTTGCCAGAATAGTGCGGAAAGCGTGATTAGCAGTGAGCTGAACTTCTTCTGAACTCTGTCCCCTTCTGCCTCATTATGCATAAACGCATGATGAGAGGGGACTGGAATCAGCCACTGCGTCACCTACTGGCAAATAGACCTGTTAGGTTTTTAAAAACGCTTCAGAAAAAAGGGATATTTGAATTGACAGCATGAGCAGCTAACCATCTGTTGTTCTGTAAACTGGATGCCAACAAGACTTCATTTTGACAGTTTTTGCTGTCCGCTTTAAAGAGAGTGTTTTAAAAAGTTCATGATTTTGTTTATTAGGTTTACTTGGGGTATATTTTAGCCATTAATTAAATCTGTCATCATAGCTTAATATTTAATATTCATAAATAAAAAAACATATATATATATATTGGAACACACATACAGTTAAGTCAGAATTATTAACCCCCTGAATTATTAGCCCCTTTGTTTATTTTTTTCTTAATTTCTGTTTAAGGGAGAGAAGATATTTTCAACACATTTCTAATTTCTAGTAACTGATTTATGTTATCTTTGTCATGATAACAGTAAATAATATTTTACTAGACAATATTTTAAGTGACATTTAAAGGCTTAACTAGGTTAACTGGGTTAACTAGGCAGGTTAGGGTAATTAGGCAAGTTATTGTATAATGAAGGTTTGTTCTGTAGACTATCTGAAAAAATCTAGTTTAAAGGGGCTAATAATTTTGACCTTAAAATTGTTTTTAAAACATTAAAAAATGCTTTTATTCTAGATTAAATAAAACAATTAAGTCTTTCTCCAGAAGAAAAATATTATCAGACATACTGTGAAAATTTCCTTTCTCTGGTAAACATAATTTGTGAAATATTTAAAAAAGAAAAAAAATATTTAAAATAATTAAATAATTTTGACTAATAATTTAGGGCTAATAATTTTGACTTAATAATTTAAGGCTAATAATTTTGACTTCAACTTCATGTCTTTAAATTAATATCTAAGCTGAATACTAGTATTGTGTTAATAATTCTGACTTCAACTGTAAAAATATATTTTGAAACAAATAGGAGAGATTTGTGAAGACATAAAAAAAATTATATGACTTGACTATTTTTATTTTGACTTAATAATTTAAGGCTAATAATTTTGACTTCAACTCCAAGTCTTTAAATTAATATCTAAGCTGAATACTAGTATTGTGTTAATAATTCTGACTTCAACTGTAAAAATATATTTTGAAACAAATAGGAGAGATTTGTGAAGACATAAAAAAATTATATGACTTGACTATTTTTATGTTTATTGGACAATATTTAGTTGTCCTGTATTCTTTTCATATTTTCATTACTTTTCACAATTCATTAAAGGTGGTTTTGTGGTTCAACCACAAAAATGAAAATTCCATCATTATTTACTATAATTGTTCCAAACCATCTGGCACGGTGGCTCAGTGGTTAGCACTGTCGCCTCACAACAAGAAAGTTGCTGGTTCGAGTCCCGCTAGACTAGGAGACAATTCTGTGTGGAGTTTGTTTGTTCTCCATATGTTGGCATCAGGGCTTAACTTGTGCTGGAACACGCGGGATCCGGAACTTCTGAAATCTGATCTGGCACCTTATTTTACAGATCTACCTCCTCAACCACCCTCCTCCCCTGTCCGCTGTTCACTTTCACTTTCACTTTCTTCCACGACTCCCCAACCCTCTTCATTTCATCCCCGACGCTCTACCATACTTACGCTATGGGTAAACTGAATAAAACTAAATTGTCTGCAGTGTGTATTGATGTTTCCCAATATTGGGTTGTGGCTGAAAGGGCATCCGCTACGTAAAACATATGCTGGAATTGTATGAAATAGAGACTAAAGGCTGATGTATACTTCTGCGTTGAGCGATGCTTATGGTCCGGCGCAGCTTTCGCACACGTGGCAACAATATGTAGCGCAAGCTCTGTGATTGGTTGGCTTGGTAGCGGTGACGAGTGTGGGCTGGGCCGAGAGCCACACAAACCTACTGGAGCGAGTGTCAAGTCCCATGAAGGAGCTCCAGTTGGAAACTTTAATTTTGTGTCTACCTTATGGTTAAAGTTTTTGCACGTCCGCTGGTTCCCACCACTAAATTAACGAATTTTAGCTACATTAAGGAAGCATTTAGAAAAAACAGGACCCACAAAGAAACTCAACACAGAGGAACATAAAAAAATCTGAGTTATTGCAGAGCAACCCAAACAGCACACAGAGGTATAAATGCACGACTATGCGCAGGACTACGCGCACAATGGAAGTCAATAGTTATGGGATTTTAACATTCTTCGGTATATATCAACAAAAACAAAACTCAAACTGATTTGAAACAAGTAAATACGATTAATTTTGGGTAAAATATCCCTTTGTCACGGAAGGGGACGCTAAAAACAGAGTTGCGGATTCAAATGTAAGATTTATTGACAAGAAGCGTCATACAGTCAAAGGTCGATACAGCTACAAACAGTTTCAAACAAGCCAATCCAAAAAAGTGTTTAACAACAGGCTAATAACAAATAACATAAAACAAACAAGCAAAGTAAAGATTAGTGCACAACAAAATGCGTCGTAATATTAACAGCTCACAAGACTCAGCTCTGATGTATGTGCGGGCTGTGTAAATAGTCCTCGTACTCAGTCCTTGACAATCCTCTAGTTATGTGTGTGTGTGTGTGTGTGTAATCAATGGTGATCCGGAACAGGTGTGTCTAAAGTGCATGACAGGACTTGTAGTTCAATAGTGTGGTGTGTCTCTATGGCTCTCCGGCATTCTGCAGTTGCTGGATCGCTTGTGCTTGTAACACCTATTAAGTCAAGTAAATGCTGTCTTTTTCAAATCTCAAAATGTAATTTAATATTAAGCGTTAATCAGCCTAGGTTTGGAAAGTAAAAAAAATACAGATTTGTTATTAATGTATTTATTAATATTTTTTTCATACATCTCTTTTAATATAATGTAATAGCAGACATGCTGAAATATAATTAGATGCATTTCCTTGATCTTTGTCTCATTTCTCCTTGCCTAAAGGACAACATCCGCTAAAAGTAACCCAGTTTACCCTTCCCTTCCCTCAACGAAGATTAATGCATACATTCCCATTGATCTTTATCTGTTGTTCCTCTGTCTTCATTGCATAAGAAAAAAAAGTGTCTCCTTTCTCATAAAGACTGTGAATTCCCCCATCTGTGAAACCTGAGAAGTTTGTTTTCCTCTCTCATTGAAAAACTTGCTAATCCCCCTCACCTAACGCACTGTGGATATACAGGGGCCTTGTGACCATGACCGATTCTCTCCACTGGCAAGGCTGACTGGAGACGATGACATATTCTAATAGATCCTCTCGTAAAATTTAAGAGACAGAGTCGAGTGCGAACCCATCTGTCACCCTTTGGACCGACTGCATAAACAACAGGCAGCGCTTCAGAAAGGTCATGCACTTACAGTATATATGTGACATCTGCCGCAATATCATATGGATGCTTTTTTTGCTTTACTTTACCTCCCCTTCATAAAACAGACTCTTCTGGATTCATTGCAGGAGCCTATTAAAACCCTTAATCCTCGTGCATGACGCTATTAAATCATTTTAAACTTGTGCAAGCTGCCATGGATGTTGGGTTGTGATTCACACAGAATTAAAAATCACCCCCTGTGATCTGTATTTTATTTTTTACACGTTGAAAAGATTCAGATGTTAGCTTTGGCTAAAGTTTTGCCTAGTAACTGAAATGTTATTGACTTTATTCTCACAAGAATGAAGTGATCACTATTGCAAGCTTGATCAAAACACTTATAAGTAGGATACACTTTTAAAAAATGGATTAAAAAAGCATTTTTTTACAGATCACTCAGATGATTAGGATCAAATAAATTAGAAATTCCAAGGGTTTAGTCAAAGCAGGGTGAATCTGCCTTCAGCTTTTACGCCCCCCGCTGTAGTGATGGGAAGTTCGAATCATTTTACTGACTTGGATCTTTGAGTCTCGTTCATCAAGATGAACGAATCTTTTTTCGAGTCATTTCGTTCATTTGGTTCAATTTGCCAAAATAATATTAAAATGTTACAAATTGCTTCCAAACACTGCTACAGCTAGCCCAAAAGGTTGATCACAGGACAAATAAGTCATAAATAGAATACTATAAGAAGGAGAAAATAATCATTCAATGTTTACCTGCTCTTTTGTCTATAAAGGTAATGTTGTCTCCTTGCTCAGCTCACCTCTTCATGTCTTCAAATGTCAGGGGTTCATTCACGTTACACTGACAGTCACATATAATCTTAACCAATGCACAGTCTTTGCCGATAGGAGCCATGATCGTTCGTTCATCACGTGACAGAATGACTCAAACCCGAGGACTCGAGAGATGAGCGGTTCAATTCTTTTTCCGGCTCTAAACGCGTATGATTGGCCTGTGATGAACAAGTAACTCAGACCCGATAAAGGACTTGAGAGGTGAGCGGATCAATTCTTTTTCCGGCTCTAAACGCATATGATTGGCTTCTGCCAATGTGGTGAAGACTTGAAATTAACGATACTACCTGCACAAATGTGCGCACGCGCGGATGAACGAATCACTCCCTGAGAGGACTCATAGTTCCCGAGTCATATTGAAGATTCTTTCAAAATGAACGAATCGTTCATGAACGACCCATCACTACCCCGCTGCTGAAATAATCTTCCAGAAATGATCAGATGTGCTCCAACATTAGGCACATCACATTAGCTATGCCTTTACTGAATAAGCACTCTGCTACGCCCGACTTTTTCATTCTTTTATAACCTGTTTTAACACATTTCAATCGGTTTTAATCATTTTTAATTCTTTTAATAATTTGTTGATTTCTTGTTTCTTTTATTCATGGTTGTGTAAAGCACTTTGAATTACCATTGTGTATAAAATGTGCTATTTAAATAAACTTGTAGGTTATAGGTTTGCTGTGGCAATATTGACTGAGTGGTGCTTTATTGTAGATTCTGTTCTAAACTTATAAGGCAAATAGTTCTGGTTGGGATCAGTTTTAGAGTCAACAGATTTCCTACATGATTGCTTCCATCTCAGGGATGGTTGCTGTATTCCAATTCACTTACCATGCCCTAAATATAAGCACTCTTTTCTGAAGCAAAAGTACCTTGCCTTGCCTTGCCTAATGGTAGAGTTGGCAATTTTAGGACATATTATGTCATAATTGCTGAACAGTCCGTTCAGTTGCTTAGTTACATGCATCTGTCACCGTTTAAACAGCCCAGTCAATCATCTTGTCACACATTTAACATCCCTCACTTTTTTATTATTGAGTTCCCTATTGAAATCAAGAAGCTTGTTGTTTCGTAGTTAATATGCAATTTCATGCAGATAAATGTCTTCATGTGCTTGTGTAATGATGCATTAATTAATAATCATTCAAACTCCTTTAACAAAAACCTCTGTACTTAACTGTTGGTCTTGCTTTATTCATTCATTCATTCATTCATTCATTTTGCTTCACCTATTTCAGAGGTCACCGAATGAACCACGAACTATTCCAGCTTATGTTTTATTCAACCGCAACCCAGTATTTTGAAACAGCCATACACATTCATTCAGACACATACACTTTGGACAATTTAGTTTATTTAATTCACCTATGGCGCTTGTTTTTGGACTGAGGGGGAAACTGGAGCACACAGAGGAAACCAACATAAACACGGAGAGAACATGAAAACTCCACACAGAAATGCCAACTGACCCAGCTTGGACTTGAACCAGCAACCTTCTTGCTGTAAAGTGACAGTGTTGACCACTGAGCCACCGTGCCGACCATGCCATGTTTGATGTTTCTTTAAACCTTTTCTAAACTAATGGAATCTTCGTCCAATCAACAATGTCTTATGAGTGCAGTCAAAAATTATGTTTGCTGTTTGTTTAAATTATTTATTTAACATGAGCTCAATCAAATTTTTTGTGGGGTCAACTTACAGTTTTTCTCAGTCGCTTTGGTGCGTTTCTCACAACACCAGTGCATTTTTGCACAACAGTTAATGCATTTCTCAAAACTATTAGTACAAACTGCAAAACCTAGCTGATAACCTGCAAAAGCGCGTCACATGCTCAAAATGGATAGTTCATTCCTCAAAAGCAAGTATTCATGTCAATCAAAGTGTCAGTGTCATCAAAATAAAAAGTCCTGACTACATTGTTTATGAACAAGATAGTCAAATGGCTTTGTCATGTTTTCATTGTAATAGTTTACTCTGGACATTTTTTCAATGCAAAAAAGTCAGATTTTGGTGACACTTCCTGAAAATGCTCAAGACAGCACTATATACTATTAGCACAGCCATTTGAAAACTACAGCAAAGTTAGACATCACTGCATTTAGTGAGGTATCTTGAGTACAAGACACTGAATATGTATGTTTCACACTTTTACTGCAGATGCTTGTTGCAATTCTAATTTATTCACAGCATTGTGCAAAAGAATTAATACACTCTTATTTTCAACAAGCATAAGCTTTCTTTGGGTAGCGCTGTGCACAACTGTAAACAATATTGCAGGACATATTGGAACTGAACCTACAACATACACAGGTTTATAAATCATTCATGAAATTGTTCAATTTAGAAGACATTTTCAGAAAAATAAAGATTTAAATTTTTTATATAAAATTGGCTTGACAGATTTTGACAACTAGTTCAACATTTTTGTATGTTTTGACTCAAGTAATGAAATGAGAACTATTAGTTTTATATGGGATGACTATTCAGCATTTACAAGTTTAGTTAATTTTGACTGACGTGACATAAGCAAATGATAATGTTATAAATAGCAGAGAGCGGTATGAAAACAATTGATGCATGTCCAAAAGCATCTGCAATTTGTTGGAAGGAATGAGAAACTGCTACTATGATGTGCACAAATGACTAATTGTTTTGAGAACTGCATTAACTGTTGTGCAAATGTAAATAGTGTTGTGAGAAATGCATCAAAGCCACTGAGAAAAACTGTAATTGCTTTATGTCCAATCTACTTAAGTTTGCAAAAACGAATGCTATTTTAATTCTTTTATGTTATCCCAACATAAATTGATTGTGTGGAACCCATTTTTTTTTACAGTATGTGTGTGTGAGTGTTTTACAGTGAATAAGTACAATTAGTGCATTAACACAATTTATACCGGAAGTAGCAGTCACTGACTGTGCATTCACACTGAAGGCAGCGAGAGCGTCCAAGTTAGCTTTGGCCGCCCTGTCGACAACACTGTCTGCTTTCACAACTCCAGCGGCGAGAGCGTCAAAATTTGCTACATTGATGTTGTATTTAAAGGAGCCGTTGCAGCATATCAGCAAATCACTTACATTCCCGCATAAAAATGAACTTTCTAGTGTGAAACGCCTTTTTATCAAATTCATATAACTTGGGAAGATCCAGCTGTAGCATGTGCTGTGGCATATATAACATAAAAATATAAATATATAAAACATATAGAAGATTTAATTCACATCAGTAACTCACCAGTAACAGTTTTTTTATTTAAATCCATGTAAGAAAACATCGTAAATAATTTTAAATCTGGCGCTTATCACTGTCGGCTCCCATTGAAAATTAATGAATTCTGGCTCCTTTTACATTCTCGCCACCTTCGGTGTGAACACACGGTTACTGTGAAGCGATCAGTACCCTATTGAGACTTGAAAATACAGTATTTGAAAGCATAATTCAAGATGGCTAACATAGGAAAATTGTCATTCATTTGATTGAGTATGACCCTCTGAATCAAAAGAGACCAGTCTTTTCATTTGCAATGCTTTTAATTGTCAAACGCTTTCAGAAATTCACTTTCGCTTTCAGAAATGACACAGAAAGTCACTCTTCCACGATTTGACTGTCCAATTTGTATTCTGTAAATGTTGTCTGCATAGTCTAAAAACGATCTAGGTTGAATGTCTTAAAAGTTGTACAAACGATCTTGGAATAGAAAATTGTTTTTAAAATTTGAACTTTGAAATTTGACTACATGTGTAAAAAACATACATGCAATTTTGGACGGTTACTGGCAGTAGAGCGATTGAGTTAGAAATTCAATTTGCTGTGATAAATGTTCAGACTATTTCTATCTGGGGGGGGATTGTGTAGAACCCAGCATTTTATTCCAGGTTCATTTGATTTACTCATTTGTTTAAAGCAGGTCACACACCGAATGCGCCGCTCAAGCCGCCTTTCCACTGCACACGGCAAGCGAAAGACCGGAAGTCATTCATTTTCAATGGAGAGTAGTCAGGGAGCTGCATGGAGTTCCGATCATCTCTGTATGCAGAAAATTCAGATCTGATTGGAGCTGCGGATTAATTAAAATACTAGAATTTCTGTGACTTGACTGTATGCGACCTGCCGACCGGATGTGATGTACAGTATTCCAGTGTTATCCTAGCAGGTCTGTGCATACGAGATGAGAAATACTAGCTTTTTTAGTTATTTTTGGACTAAAAAAATAACCTTTCCACTGCACACGACATTTGGACATGACTGTCGGAATACGCCCCCTTGTGGCAGTCGCACAGAATTTTCAGTTTTGTCGTGTACAATGAGAGGGAAGCTGTTTTCGCAATGTCCGAAATGAAGGAGTGCAAAAGCAAGAGACTTTATTCTCTGTGCGTTCACCATGGTTAAATGGATGAATAGAAACTCATAGACCGCTAAAAAATTTTGGGAAAATGTGGAGACAACATAAAAAAAATATTTTTTATTACTCATTTCTGAACACAAATGTTTTTTTTTTTAATATAGACTTTTTCTGATTCAAAAAATAACAAAAAATAAAAGAGCATTTCTCATCTTGCGTGCACGGACCTGCTTGGACAACACTGGAATTCATCACATCCAGTCGGCTGGGTGTATATGGTCTAGTCGCAGGAATTTAAATATTTAAACAAATCCACAGCTTAATTCAGATCCGAATTTTCCGCATACGGAGATGATCGCAACTCCACACAGCTCCTGGACTACTCTCCATTGAAAATGAATGACTTCTGTTGTTTCTTGTTTGTCGTGTGCAGTGGAAAGGAGGCTGAAGGCAGCATCAGTGCCATGCTGCGACGTGCATATGACAGTTGGAAGTAAAGCACACCAGACGCGCACATTCGCATGTTATTTAAAATGAAACCAGATGGCGCTCTGTGGCGTTGCAGAAATAAGAAGTGTCCTGAGTTGTAACTGGACGCCATGTACAGCTGCTGACTTGTGCCGCCGGTGTGCGTACCCTGATAGAAATCAATGTTTAGATTTCTAAAATGCATTTTATTCGTTGTGCGACACGCTTAAGGTAAGTGCTTGCAAACTATTTATATGGGCTGAATTTAAACACACAAATTAAGTTGAACATTAGTAAATTTAGTTTGTTTGTTTCAATTCAGCCCATATAAATTGTTTGCAACCACTTACCTCAAGAAAATTTTGTCAATCCAATGAATCATTTTTTACTGTGTGCATCCCTAAATGCTAGTTTCAGTCAGTCTTTCTCTCTAGCCTCACTGCAGTGAAATCCCACAGTGCTAGATTGTCTGTTCCCTCTGGGTTCCCAGCCGCCCAATCTGACTATCTCTGCCCTCCGATGTGAAAGTAGAGGCTGAGCGCCGACCATTCTGTGCTGATTGCATCAAGCTGTGGACAGCTGACTTGGCAGCAAGGCACTTGCACACACTGTTTGACTTTCTTTGTCATTGGCCAGCCCGTAGAATAGTTATTGTTTAATTGAGGGCCGTTGGACAGCTCATCCATCACAGATGTTAATCATATCAAATGCTCGCACCTCCCTGAGAAGCTGCTACGCTCCTCCGTTTCCACAGTGACGGGCACCTAATAAATCTAAATATGGTAATCTACTCTAATTTCACCCAGATCCACCCTCTGCTGTAAATGAGCTCGCCGTGCAAGACCGCCGCTAAGATAGGCCCGCTAATATGGAAATAGAGTACCCTAGCATACACCATTAAGGTCTGTAACCAGATTGTCTTGACACCTCATGCTGCATTTATGCGGAGGGAGAGTTATGCGCAGATTAAATCTCAAATTGCACAATTGTTATTTGATTATTAAGTGACAAAAATCAGCAGTTGCTTTCGTCAGGTTCTCGCTTCAGTTTGTGTCGTATGTAAAGCGACTTACAGGCCCTCCCGTAGCTTGCATTAATTGACTGGCGTTATATGACTTTACATTCGATCATCTTTCCTTCGCTTTGATTTATTATAATTTTTTTCTGCCTGTGGAGTCTTATGGGATTAATGAAGTACCAGTGGAGTCTTGGAGATATTTCTACTGTAGCCATAGGATTTAAATTATGAATAAAAAGAGAGACTTTTCTCTTTTTAAAAGAGCTAGTTTATCAAAAAGAATAAATAAATTCAGCCATTATTTACTTGCCCTAGTGTATTTTTAAACCTATACTGTATGACTTTTTTGTTATAGAGGACCACAGAAAGAGAGGTATTGAAGAATTTTACCCATACATCTCATTCAATCATTAATTTTCTATTCCCCTTTATTAATCTGGGGTTGCCACAGCGAAATGAACCGCCAACTTATCCAGCATATGTTTTATTCATAAACCAGAAGTTTACATACACTCTAAAAAAGGAACATAACCATTTTTTTAAAAATGCCTGATGGTAAATCATACTAAATGTTTACTATTTTAGGTTCCGTTAGGATTATCTAAATGATTTACATTTGATAAATGCCAGAATATTGAGAGAATTTTTTTTTGAGAATTTTTTTTATTAATTTCCAGACAGTCAAAAGTTTACATACATTTCCTTCGTATTTTTTTAGCCTTGCTTTTATACTGTATAACTTTAGTCAAATGTTTTGGGTATCCTTCCACAAACCACAATAGTTTGAAGGAATTTTGGCCCATTCCTCCTGACAGAACTGGTGTAACTGAGTCAGATTTGTTGGCTGTCTTGCTTGCACTAGCTATTTCCACTCTGCCCACAATTTTTTTAATAGGATTGAGATCAGGGCTTTGTGATGGCCACTCCAAAACATTCACTTTATTGTCCTTAAAGCACATTTTAACTAATTTAGCAGTATGCTTAGAGTCATTGAAAGACCGATTTGTGGCCATGTTTTAATTTCCAGGCTGATGTCTTGAGATGTTGCTAAAGTATTTCTACATAATGTTCTTTCTTCATGATGCCATCTATGCTGTGAAGTGGACCAGTCCCTCCTGCAGCAAAACAGCCCCACAACATGATGCTGCCGCCCCCATATTTCACAGTTGGGATGGTGTTCCTAAGCTTGTAAGCTTTCCCCTTTGTCCTCCAAATGTAACACTCTTCATTATAGCCAAACAGTCCAATCTTATTTCCACCTGCCACAGAACATGTCTCCAAAAATTATTCTTTTCCCCAGTGTAATTTAGCATACTGTAATCTGGCTTTTTTTTTTGTTGATTCTGGCTTGTTGATTTTCCCATGTTGTCACAAAAGGAAGAAGTGTGTTTGAGGTTTTCCTAAAATACTATTCTACAGTTGTGCCTCCAAATAAATTAAATGTTGTCAATTAGGCAATCAGAAACTTCCAAAACCTTGACACCATCATCTGAGCTTTTTCAGATGCATAATAATCGCATGCTTTGTAAACTTGACCTTAAAGAAAAGTAATAACAATTTCTCCAAAAATATATCTCTCATTATTCTGCTATTAAGTGTAATAGAAACAAATTTGATAATCCTAACTTTCCTGAAAGAGAAAAAGTTTAGTCACATAAACATCTGACTTTTTTTTAAATGTGCCTTTTTATACCGTGTCTGTAAACTTCTGGTTTCAACGGTATCTTTTCATGAAATTATAGTAGACGCAATTTGAAGTTTCAAAAATATGAACAATCATGCTATTCTGCTGTGGCCAGCCCTGGTTAATAAAGGGTCTGAGCCGAAAAGAAAATGAATAAATATGACAGTTTTGTGAGACAAAAATTGAAGTTGTTTTTCACTTTCAGCGGGTTGTTATCTGACAGAATCATGAAGTCAGTGAGTTGTAAATGATAGAAAATCATGAATAAATCATCCAAGCATATTTGACCGAAAAAAAAGCAGTAAAAAGAAAAGCTTGTTTACAAATAAAATCTTTCACTAAAACTGAATTTAAGAATTTGATTGAACATTACATCTTCAGTATAGAGTTGGCATTATAGATTGGAATAATTATGTTTAAAGTGTAAAGTTCTCTCATATACTTAATTCTAATAGGCAGTTAAACTAAAAAATTAAGATTACTCAATATCTTTCAAAAACGTACCTTTTTCTGCAGTACATTAAATAACAACATTTTTCTGATTTTGATTGTGATGTAAGAATGCACTCCTTTTGAAAAGCTGCTTCAGAACAATAATTATAATGAAAATCGCTATACAAATGTAACCCCACCGGTCCTACGCCACCCAACACTCTCCGAGCTGGTATCGAACCGGCGACCTTCCGCATGGGAGTCGGTTGCTCTAAAAAGGAGGCTAAAGACCCTGGCCTCTAACGTTTGTCTCTAGAGCACCTTTAGAGTTCAGAGGAGTGAGGTTTACCTGCACAGCACTTACTAGCTGGCCTCAGTTACACTCACCCCCCTAAACCTCAATTCCATCCGGGTAATGGCACCAATGTAACCCCACCGGTCCTACGCCACCCAACCCTCTCCAAGCTGGTATCGAACCGGCGACCTTCCGCATGGGAGTCGATTGCTCTAACAAGGAGGCTAAAGACCATGGCCTCTAGCTGGCCTCCTTTACACAAATAAACTTGAAATGAATCAAAAGGTTTTAAACAATTTCACTGGTTGCTTAATGCAGTTACACTTTGGAGATTAAAGTTAAAAAAATTACTTTAACAAACGTCGCAGTATCATACATATTGTCTCTGACTTGTGCGCTAAAAGATTTTTGAAGTTTAAAGAAAACCCAGAAAACTACATTTGCTAATCAACCTTTAGTGAATCATTGAGTGCATTTTTGCCAAACATAAGATGAGAAGTTTGAAAGAATTGTACTGGAAACTTCTTTTCATGCAAATACACTGAAAGGAGATTGAAAAGGGACTTAAAAGTACCAAGTATCATAACATGGTCTATATGACTTGTGTGCTATATTACACGATTTAATCTGTGATGCGTTTTGTATTTTTTATGCAATCTCAAGTGGAGTGTTAACCAACCATAACATTGTCAGTGATTTGTAAACCAAATCATGAATCAATCATTTATACAATAGATTCATAGAGAAGATCAAAAGAGTAAAATACAAAAAACAGTTTGTTCACATATCCAATCTTTTGCATGATCTTCAGGAGAATTAGGGCATATTTAAAGTGGTCTTTAGGCATCATTTTAAATTAAATGAACTAAAAAATACATTTAAAAAACTATTTTTATTGGCAAAGTAAGTTCTTTTCCTTAAAATTACATAAAAATCTAAAGCTTTAAGTTAATAAAAAATGGTTCATACATTCATAAAAATAGTTTGATGCTTGTTTAACTATTTATTTAAAATAAGCTGAATCAACACAATTTTTGATTTCAGTTTTTTTGTGATTACTTAGTTATTTTATGTTCAATCCACTTAAATTTATAAAAGCAACTTTAACGAGTTGTGTTGGGATGAGGAATTGTGTGGAATCCAGCATTTTTTAAAGTGCATGACTCATTTGATATTTTGAATATTCACTTAAAAAATTACATTTTCTGTTTGTTAATACAACTTAATTAAAAAAAGCTATAACAACACAATTAGGGAGTTTTTTTGCCGGGGAGGACTTAATTGTCTTATGCTCAATACTAGGGATGGAACAAGATCTGGTATGATGAGATCTTGTGAGATTAAATCGTGACAAGATTTTTCTTTGAGGTGAAAAGTTGTCTCATGATATTATGATAGAGCATGAGGGTGTAATTAGCATTGAAAATTGGATTCAGGATTGGATTTGATCTGCAAATCAAGTGCTTTGCACACACCTGGCAACCCAAGCTGGCCTCAGAGTTGCACGTGTGACGTAACCGCTTATTATTTCACTAGAGTTCAGTGGCTGCCCTGTCTAACAGAGGCTAAAACTGCCGCCACACACATTATGGTTCGTAACCATTCGATAAAATATCACTTCCGATATGCTTAAAGTCATAATCGTCGTAAACACAAATGGAATTTAGGCATGAAGTATTTAGTCGCATTATTGAAGTGCAGATATGTCAATCGCATAATCAAACTATTTACATTGTGAATAATATGTATTTTGCATCAGGATAAGACATACACACACATCTATTTGACACCATTCTCTGTACCTACCAAGTCAGTATAGGTCCACAAACAGACACATCTCTAAATGTGCACACACACACACACACACACACACACACACACACACACACACGCACGCACGTACGCACCCACGGGCGTCCGGCTGGGGGTTTTATATCTCTTTTACTAAAAACTCTGAGAGAACAAATTAGCCTACATCTATATTGGTTGCAAAAAAAATTGTACACCATTTGTACCAAAAATTAAATAAATCTTAAAGGAATTTTTTTAAGTTCAATTTGTGGAAAGGAGTTCAATTTCTCCTGTGAAACTGTACAGGGGGTAGCCAGTCAGTAGAGTTTATAGATAAATATTTAGCAGTGTTTGCATGTGCTTTATGGCATGTAATTCATCAAAATAGAAGTAAAATACCGTTCATTACAATGTTTTTTAAAAGCACCTAAGTTGTTTGTGATTTATTTTTTGTTGAATAAAAAATTATTTTTTATTTATATATTGGCAAATAGTTTGTTAATATTTAAAATTATATGTAAAAAGACTATTTTCTATTCACATAGGCTATTAAAAACTATTTTGCAGTGTTTTCATGAGAAATGTACTTTACTGCGTATAATTCATTAAAATAGAAGTAAAATAACATTTTTAAAAAGCACCTAAATGGTTTAGCAATTTGTCTTTTTTTTCATTTAAATAAAAGATTTTTTCCATTCATATATTTCATCATTGAAGATTTGTTAACAATTTTGTAAAAAATCTTGTCTCGTTCTCGTGAACCCAATCTTGTGTCTCGTCTTATCCCGTGGAGTAAGCGTCTCGTCACACCCTAACTCAATACACTTAAATATGTAAAAACGAATAAGTTAGCCTAATTGTTTCATGTTGTCCCATGTTACAGTCATCAGCGAGCTATCTACAGCAGATCACTGGAGAACCTTCACTTGCACTCCGACTACAATTCTGTCACCACACAAACTACAAATCTGTTTTTACATTGATTGCATTTACACAGCCAGAGGACCATGATAAACTGATTACATGGACTACACAACACTTGCACACACACAGGGCTGAGTCTTGTTCCTATAACCATTATGAAACAGTCTTCATTGCCTTGTTTTCATATGCCGTGTTTGACTGCTTTGTTTACTGATTTTTGATGTTAGCCACCTCAACAGATCTCTTGCCTTTTTTTGATGACTCTTTTGGAGCCCCATCTGTTTGCTCCTGTGATTGATTGTGTGAAACCCAGCATTTTTTTACAGTGTTCCCAAGCCATTTGATGAAACAAAAACTGAAATTATCGACATCAATTACTAGCAGTGGACTGTTAACCAACATGATCGTCGAGCTCAGAACTGAATCAAATCAAAAATGACAGCAAAATGCTTAAGAGAGTCAAAATCATGACTTAAAATTCATTCTGTTCCTCCCATGGCTTCAGAGGACTTGGAATATAGTCATACTGATTGTTTATATGAAACTACATCCATTTTGAGACTCATTTTTAAAGGCTTACTACTTTTCCACAGCAATTCAGTGAATCAGTACAGCTTCACAATGGCTCTCTCCGACGTCTTTAGCGAGTCACTGTGGCGAGATATGCCGTAGTCCCTGCTGAGGGCTGGAAATAGCAGCATGTTTTGTGTGGAAAGGCTCGGAAGAACAGGAATGGGTTCTGGGGAGGTGTTATAGAACCGGAGGGACTCACATGACTAATGCCGACGAGAGAGATGTCACAGCAGGCCCGTTCACACGTCTATTTTAGCGCCATTTTTCAGACTATTTTTGGTTATTGTTGTCTCACAGCTGGCTACACATGTGCACCTGCACACACAATGGCGGTGAGAGGGTGACAGGGTTAGATACACTCCTTTCTATAGCTGCATTCACCCTCTTGGTTTATTCTTTTATTTTGACTTTCTCACTTTGTTCATCTTTAAGAAGCGCTTTGATGAACGGCTGATGATGATGGAGATTTTTTTACCATCATGGTACCCATCATGGGATGTGTTTCTCCGACCCAGCAGTCACAGCAGTTTTGTCTTGATTCTGTTTGCTAAATCCATCGTTCTAGTGAACATTCGCAAACAGCACTGCAATATTGTGCATTTCTTGGCTGTGTTATCTCCACTATGCCCTATTCCTCTCATGCACTTCACCAACCACTTTGAAAGATTTTAAAAGATTAAGGTTTTCTGGTTCACATTTTACATTCAATCAAGGCTGGGTGATTTAACTGAGGCGTTTTATGCACATTTTGTCAGTAAATTGGATATTGCACAGTTCACTGATATGTTCACTAATTGGCTACACAACAAATCAGTTTAAATTTGAATTCGGTTTAATCACTCAATAATGACATCAAGACAATTGTTCTTCAAAAATGATGACAATCATGACATTGAACTATGGCTGTTGTAAATGCTGCACATGAAATGACCACATATAGCAACATGTTTCTAAACTCACCTAATAACTACAGTTGAGTGTTTGAGATAAATCCTTCTGTGAGAAGATTCCATAGTCATGTGTTTATCAGTTACGTTGAATCGATGAAAGCAGTTAAATCTTTGCTATTTTCCACAGGGCATTTTCTGGGTTTCTTTGTGTATATTCTAGCCTTTGTAAGGAGATTTACAACAAATCACACTGTGATATGCATGACAATCACAAAACCTCTAAAAATTATTTTATTACAGCTTAGTTTAACGATTTCAGTTGTAACACGTTGTTATTTGAGTTACTGTTGCCTGTCTATTAGCTCAAACCAGTCTTTTGAGCCATTGTCCTCTGAAATCTGGCATCAACAAGGCATTTGTGCCAACAAAACTGCCGCTCATTGGATATTTTCACTTTTTTGGACTATTCTCTGTAAACCCCAAAGATGGTTGTGTGTGAAAATCCCGGTAGATCAACAGTTTCTGAAATACTTAGACAACCCCGTCTGGAATCAACAACCATGCCATATTCAAAGTCCCCTTTCTTCCCCATTCTGATTCTCGGTTTAAACTGCGGTTGATCGTCTTGACCATGTCTACATGCTTAAATGCACTGAGTTGCTGCCATGTGATTGGCTGATTAGAAATTTGCGTTAACAAGCAGTTGGACAGGTGTACCTAATAAAGTGGCCGGTGAGTGTATGATACAGTATGTCTTCAGTAGACATAATGTCAGATTTAACTTGCATTTAAAGTTTAAAGGCCTATTACAGATAGTTTTACATAATGCTATTTTCAGGTGAACTATACTATGTCATTACATGCTCAAACTAAAGTTTACTGTTAGCTCTTTACCTTACAATTACATGGGATGGCAATTCCTTCAAGCTCTCCAAAAGATGCAAAAACACTATTAAACGTCATGAAAGTCGTTCACATGACTTAATATGATCAAAAAATAGACCTCCTTCCTCTGTAGCCTGACACGGACTGAAGCTATAATGAGAGAGAAGCGTTTGTGTGTTTATAAAGGCTGGTTTTCGGAATTGTAAATGCACGTCGCATAGTGATGAGAGGAATTAGAAGTCATTAAAAAGCCCTCTGAACTCAGTGAGGGGCTTTTAACATGCAATCATTAGTTTGCATAGCACAACGGCACGGTTCTGTAAACAAGAATATCTTACATCATCAAGTGTGTTGGTTGGATAGCAGGCGACACACAGCTATCCCCATGGGGACAGTAATGCCACAAAACTTTGTTAACATAGATATGTACATCATTGGGTCTCCACTTGAGCACAAATCAAATGTAAATGCGGTGCCATGCGGTAAATGGTCAATAATAGCTATTTACTGACTGACACAAAAGCTGTCTGGCGTTCGTTCGATGATATCCATCAATAGCTGGAGAATACATTCATTTGAAAGAGGTTTATAGATCTACATTCGTTTGTGCAGGATGATCAAAAGCTTATTTAACTATTTTCAGTGGTGGTAATGCTTATTGTGACAAATGTTAAAGCACTTGATCTAATTTGATGATTTTCCGCTTGTGTTCATAATAATATACAGCTAAATAAAATGTATACAGCAATGGAATAATGAGTCCACTTGAAAATTCGCAGTTTCTTTTGATTTACTGGATTTATTAGGTACAATTTAAGAGTAAAATGTATTTATTTTATTCGATAAAAGGGCTGATTATATTTGTTTTAAATTGCAAGAAAAAAGTTTTTTTTTTTTTTTTTTTGTAAATGACAATTTATCAGAATTGGTCAGAAGATGATGAGATATTTTTTGTCTCTGTATTGGAATGTTTGGTACACTGTAAAACCCCAAAAGTTAAGGTAACTTAAACCATTTGTGAAAAGCGATTGCAACAAACCATTTAAGTTCAAAATCTAATCCTAATGAGTACTGTAAATTTAATCCATTTGAGTAAATGACGCAATTTGAGCACAGTAAAACCCAATAAATGAAGAGAACTCAAACCATCTGAGTACTTTAAAACCCAATAAGTTAAGGCAACTCAAAGCATTTGAGGAAACTGATTGCTAGAAACCATTTGAGTTCAAAAACTAATCTATGAGTACTGTGAACTTACTCCATTTAAGTTGAAGTAATGAGGTATTTAATTAAGTTCAAACGTCTTTTCAAATGAGTAGAATTAACTTTCAGTCAATTTTGAGTTAACTACACTCATTTCTAGGGATGTAACGGTATCAGAATTTCACGGTACGGTAATACGTCGGTATGAATGTCACGGTACGGTATTTATTGAATCATTTACAGGAAAAAACAAAACTTATGAAAATACTCCAAAAAAGTGGCAAAAGTGTCAATGACATACAAATTAGCCATCTATCTGTAAGCTTTGAAACAGGAACTTCAATTTTAATAACAAAAAAATATTAAACCATGTAAAAAAATAAAGTTTCAATTTAGTATTGTTGAAAACTCATCACATTCAACATTTAATCACTCACTCACTTAGATAGAGATGGGTTTAAAGGAAAATTATCATATAAATATAATCTGGTAAAAGCTGGTATCTCTGGGTATTTACAATGTCCCCTGCAACAGAAAAAAAACCCTCTCATTTGGGACTGAGGTTTCTGGGACAAGAGAGATATGACGCGACAACACAGCTGATAAGAACGCGCGCGACAACACAGCTGATAAGGACTCACGTGACAACACTGCTATTCAGTACGCGCGCGACAACACAGCTGATAAGAACTCGCGCGACAACACCGCTATTCAGAACGCGCGCGACGCATTACTCCGCATTTCCGCATTTCCGCATTACTGGATCTGTAGCGACAACAGACCGCAAGGGATGATGGTCAAGCATGGGCTGATGGGAATTGTAGTTTCCGGTACCTCCCGTTCGCTTCATTCGCCTGAGCAAATTTTCTCAGAAGACCTATAGTTTTACCGAGTCATGCGACTTCGGTAATATCGAAAAAAATTAATATTGCGGTATGACGGTATTTACAATACCGTTACATCCCTACTCATTTCATTTGATAAAGCTGACTGTTGGGTTTTACAGTGTAATGATTGCTTTTGTTGTTTTGTTATAGATCCTTTAATGTTTCAAGAGTTCAAACTCAGCTGATGATTGATTTATAAAGCTTGTTTGGCATGCTATCCCGGGAGAGAGCCCTAAGCTCATAAGATCCTCAAGCCCGGAGCTCCCTCCCGTTTGCAAGGCGAGAGGGGAGTTTAAGCTCAGCTAGATCTCGAGAACTCCCCTGCTGTAGTAACTAATGAACAGACAGTGATTGCTCTTGAGATATAACTATTAACTAGGAGCATGTCTATGGTGCTGATTTGGATTAGACAATTAACTTAGGTTGCATGTTTATTTTGACAGTGGGAGGAAACCGGGGAACCCGGGGGAAACCCGTGTGAGCACGGGGAAAACGTGTAAACTCCACACAGAAATGTCAGCTGGCTTGGTAAGGACTAGAACCAGTGACGTTCTTGCTGTGAGGCAACAGTGTTAACCACTGGGCCACCGTGCCACCCATTTAGGTAAGGAGGAGAAGTAGGGGTGGAAGGGGGAATTCTTCAAAATGAAGATGGCTGTCTTATGGAACTTATGGTTTTTATAGTGGCTTAGGAATCGTCTGATTGGTGAATCGTGAATTGGCTAACGCAGAACCAGCCTCAAGCAATCATAAGCACATGATCCTTTCGAAATTAGTTTATAAATAATCTTCACCTAGCAAGGTTGCATTTATTTGATCAGCTCTATAATTTTGTTTTGCCATTTTGTATGTTTTTTTTACTCTCAGAGTAAAAATCTTTTTTACAGTTTCTCTCAGTCGCTTTGGTACATTTCTCAGATCAGAATTGAAATCTGCAAAACAGTAAGTGCATTTCTTAAAACAATGCATACAAATAGCAAAACACCATGGATTACCTGCAAAAGCCAGTCTCCTGCTCAAAATTCTTACTTCACCTCTCAAAACTAAATTTCTGTGTCAATGAATGTGTCAGTGCCATCAGAATGACAAATCCTTATGTGAGTGCGTACAGATAGAACAGTCAAATTTCTTAGTCACGTTGTCAATATATCTTTGTTCTGGAGAGGTGTTCTGATGTAAACTATGGCTTTTCTTTTTTTTGCAATTAATAATGCAGGAAACATCAAAGAAATGCGTATAATCATTTGCATGGATGTACAAAAGCATTTGCAACTTGTTCAAAGGAATGAGAAGCTCCTTTTTTGATGTGCACAATTGACACAATGATCAAAAGATTGAACAGGTACAGTATTGAGATTTTCAATTCTGATCTGAGAAATGGACCAAAGTGACTGAGAAAACTGTAAAGTTTTACTGACATAAGGCCCTCTTGGATGACTTTAAGGTATGGTTGAGAACATACATGACTGGTATGTACTTCAGTGACACTTATGCTTAGATGTCAACTGAATTCAGCAGCATGGGAAGTAAAGTATTGGAAACTTTTTTATTTTTCTTCAGAGAAAGCAAATATGTTCATATACCAGCAGGCTAATGGCTAAAATGTTAAGCTGATTTGTAGAATTAGAACAGCTTATTTAGTGTTTAAATATTGTAGTTTGTTTAGGCGACTTATCAAAACATTTGCGTATATACCTGAATTGAAAATAGTAACATTTGTCAATACAAAGTTTGATTCTGACTTGAGAACGCTCATTGGAGGCAGTTGGCTTTGAAATAGAAATAGGTAGGTAGGTAGGCAGGCAGGCAGGCAGGCAGGCAGGCAGGCAGGCAGGCAGGCAGGCAGGCAGGCAGATAGATAGATAGATAGATAGATAGATAGATAGATAGATAGATAGATAGATAGATAGATAGATAGATAGATAGATAGATAGATAGATAGATAGATAGATAGATAGATAGATAGATAGATAGATAGATAGATAGATAGATAGATAGATAGATACATAAATGGATGCATAAATGGATGCATGGATACATTCATACATACATACCAAGGTTATTATAGTTAACGAAAACGAACAAAAAAACTTAAACTAAAATGTAAAAATATTGTCGTTAACTGAAATAAAAATAAAAACGAGAGTTTTTTAAGAAACTAGAACTAACTAAAACTGTATTGTGTACATACAAAACTAACTGAAACTAACTAAAATTATCCTTCGTTTTCGTATTTGTAACTATATTTAATACACAATCTTACTGTAAGCCTTTTTAAAAGTAAATCTAATCCCCGCTGCAGGTGTTTGTGTTTGACCCTTTCGCACCTCAGAGTCTCCTGCTGCCACTGGCCAGATCGAGCCGGTTCTTCTCTAGTCATCCTCGCTGTTGCTCCTGTGACAAAAACAACAAGTGGACATGACAGCAGCACGGTGACAGCATTAAATACAGAGACTTAAAACTATTACTTTAACACGTTTGTGCCCAATAATGGGTTTTATTTCTGTATCGCGATCGCAAACGAATCTTTGCTGTTGCATTTGAATTTAAGGATGGGTAGATGGTAGTGGTAGATGATAGTGTTGATGTGTTCTCTGAATACATGTTTTTAAAAAAATGTATGACCGAGTTTTTATTAAACAATATTTATTCTGTTGATTTTTAATCTTGCACCTAACAAATATCCTTATTTAGAAAAAAAAATGAAACTAATACTAAAACTAATAAAACTAAACTAAAACTAAGACATTTTTAAAACGTAGAAACTAATAAAAACTAGTAAATCTGCCTCTAAAACTAATTAAAACTAACTGAATTTGAAAACAAAAAGTCAAAAAGGAAATAGAAACTAAAACTATTGAAAAATCCAAAACTATTATAACCTTGATACATACATACACACAAACATGCATACAGACATACATACATACATACATACATACATACATACATACATGCATACATGCATACATACATACATACATGCATACATACATACATACATACATACATACATACATACATACATACATACATACATACACATACATACATACATACATACATACATGCATACATACATACATACATACATACATACATACATACATACATACATACATACACATACATTCATACATACATACATACATACATGCATACATACATACATACATACATACATACATACATACATACATACACATACATACATACATACACATACATACATACATACATACATACATACATACATACATACATGCATACATACATACATACATACATACATACATACATACATACATACACATACATACATACATACATACATACATACATACATACATACATACACATACATACATACATACACATACATACATACATACATACATACATGCATACATACATACATACATGCATACATACATACATACAGACAGACAGACACAATGCCCTAGTTGAAGGTGAAGGGCAAATTTGGATTTTGGAGTCAGCTATCTTTAACATAACCATAACCATTAGAACATTAGTTGACAGACCGTGTGCACTTTAAACATCACATTCACGTTTAAACAGATGTGTATACATTTGTAAAGGATGTTTGTTGTTTGCTAGCCTTTGCAGCAGCAGACTGTTTGGTGTTGTGTTGGAGCGTAGAGAGCTTCCTCTTCCACAGCTGATCAATCTCAGCAGCTCTCTGCTCTCAGAGATAAATGTGCGGTCTGAGCTCCACTACCGCGGCGTGACCGCCAAGCGTCTGATCCAGGTCTGCGTACTGCACAAAACTCCACAGGGGAGCTCGTCCTCTGCCCACCACCAGACCGCCTAAGCAGTTCTGGGCATCTCTTTCCCCCCATGCACACGTTTAGTCTGTAGGCCACCCAGGCCCACAGCACCATCAGCAGACTATTGAGCGCAGAGCTGGCAGATCACGCTCCATGTGACTGCAGCTGTACACTGCGGGGCATATGTGTGTGTGTGTGTGTGTGTGTGTGTGTGTGTGTGTGTGTGCGCTTGTTTTTGTCACATATCAGGTCTTGAATGTGTATACAGTAACTACATGGGTATGGCACACACTGTAATAAATATCTGTTAATTAATTGTTTCAGTATTTTGTGATTCATAAGTGTTTTTTCTGTTTATTTACGATGTTGAATTGCATTATGGGGGCTTGATCTCTTCTCTGTCTACTTTTGATGTTAAAAATTCAACTTTTATGGACATTTTAATAATGTGAAATCATATAATCAATATTTCCTCTAGGATTTTTTCCAGCTGTGGCGTAAGACTCTGTTGGACCTTTTACACAGATCTACTAACTACTCCGAGCATGTGAATCTCCTTGCTTGCGAGCCGATTTCCTCTGTTCGTGCACAAAATTTCGTGCACGGCCTCAAATATACACTGCTCAACATACTCTGACTTTTTTGTGCGCTGTCAAATAATGTAAATGCTGCTGAAGTGCGATTTTGGGTGTTTATGTAACGAGTATCTCACCAACATTTATTAGATTTGCTAGGAATACTTATGTCTCCAATAGACCTACAAAGCGGCATTAATGCTTCCTGAAGTACAGTGAAACGGCTATAAACTCCAGCAAAATAAAGTCGTCGTGTGCACAGCCATGGACCTTTATCTATAATTATGGAAACTGTGTTCATCTTAACTGAAAGCTACGATACGTCATGTTTGCTGGCCTCAAGCATTGCGCCGCCCTGTCAGTCAGTCAGCATGTCACCTTAAAGTCTTTATCAAAACTGGTTAAAAACCGGTAGAATCTACATTCAGGCAGTTTTATCCTTACTACACCAAGTCTATCTTGAATAAAAAGTAGAATCACTTTAAAAGAATTAACCGTGAAAATAGCAAAATCACTTTAGACATTTTAGACAGTATTAACTCGTCGAAATAACAATAGAAACAGTTGCTTCCTGTCCTCAGCCCTCAGTTCCACTCAAGGTCTCCGTGACCTCTGACCTAGTTTGGTGGCTTCTGAAAATAGTTATAAAGGGACAGGCAAATGCACTGAACATTCTTATATTAAGCAATGTGTTAACTCATTCATTAATTAAAATCAATTCACAATTAAATACTGAGAAACAGGATGATGAAAAGGATAAACGTTGGTCCATGATGAGATGGACTGGAAAGCAGAAATCCAAATCCTTCAAAACAAATAAAGCACTACTACGATTACAGAAACGTTTGCGTGGTTATAATTTGCTTACCTTTCAATATGTTTTGGTGCAATTATAACCGGCTAATAATAAAAAAAATGACTGAAGGTTTTGAATGAGAAGCTGTAATGTAGCCGTAGCGGGATAAATTTTGGTGTGGCGCCCTGCCATGGAAGAATGAATGTAGCGGGAACCATGATAATGTGTTAGAAATAATATATAAAGAAATAAGTCTGTAAAATAACAGAGAAATGTACTGACAAGTTATTACAGGGTTTTGTACTATACTTTCCATCACCAACACAGACAATATATCTCTTTAAACTATTGAAAATGTTCATAAAAGTCACAGTTTTAAACTTTTCAAGGTTAAATGCTGTCGAAGGTAAGGTTAAAGTCCCATAATGGAATTCAAAAGCATAAATTAATGTAGAAAAATACAAATAAAATTAAAACATGAATCACAGAATTTGTGAAACTGCTCATTTACATTTTTTTTTTTTACAGTGCAGGTATTACAGAGAGATAGTACATTATCAGTACATTGTGATGTCCCCATATCCCAAAAAGCTTATAAATCCTACAGAATGATGAATTTTTCAGTAACTATAAAACTGTACAGTTTCCAATGAAGATTGGGATAGGGTATTAGAATCCATTATGAACAGTATAAAAGCAATGGAAATTTATGGAATGTCCAAACTATTCACACGAAAAAAGGGCTGCAAGATATAAGAAAAAAATGATGTTGCGTTATTTTAAGAGTTCACACTTAGATATTGCTTGACGCTAGTAGCAGGTTTGGCATGCTGTCCAGGGAGAGAAGCCTGAGCTCGGAGATAACTAGTTTGGTCATTTAGCATCTAGGGGGTCCGAGATCAAGTGGGTCTTGAGAGCTCCCCATGAAAAAGGAGGAAAAGGAAGAGATTGGGTGGAGGGGGGATTCTTCCAAAACGAAGATAGGAGTGAAATCGATCTATTTATTGTAGGCTTGGATCGATCTGATTGTATTATTGCTGATTACAGATGAGAGACCAGCCGCGATCAATCATATCACGTGCTCCTCTCGAAAAATTATTTCTATGACTTCACTTAGTTTTTTTACACTATATATTGCAACTTGAATGATTTCACAAGATGACTATACAAAGAATTCATAATAAATTGACTGGCATTATTTTGTAATGATAGGAGAGTGCATCTGCCTAAAATAAACAAAAACAGGAAATAAATGAAAAATATCCAACTTCCTGTTGAGTTTTAGATTCTGCTCCAATAGACTTTTTTATAGGTATTGGCAATTTTGATGTGTGTGCTAATTTTCATATATGTGCGTAAAACGTAGCTCGTGGGGAACTTCATTGAATGTTTATAGGTGGTGCTGTCAAGCCATTTTGCCACACCCATTTCTGAAAGCCATATAACACATTTTCAGCAGTTCTAGTGTGTGTGCAATGTTTCGTCAGCAGAGATGGGAAGTAGGAGGTACAAATACTTTGTTACTGTACTTAAGTACATTTTTCTGGTATCAGTACTTTGCTCCACTACTTTTTTTTCTGACAACTTTTTACTTTTACTCCTTACATTTTTACACAAATATCATTACTTTCTACTCCTTAGATTTTTTAATCGGGGTTGTTACTTTCGTTTTAAAATGTTTTGTGGCACAATCTATATTATTTAATATTATACATTATCAACATGAGTATGACTTTATCCATCAATAAAATATACACAAAATATAAATATACAAAACAAAAAAATAATTAGTGAAATCATAGGAGCTGCAAAAGTGTGCTGTTTGCAGAAAATAAAGCAACTTTGGCATACTGCAAACAAAGATCTGTAGTCAAATACATTCATTTTGTACAGGAAAAACCTGAAATATATTTTGGACAAAATGAAGTGTTAAATTTAAGACATTTATTAGTTATGAATATATAGACCTACACAATTATGCTTTAGAATATATGAACTACTATGGCAGCTGTTGTTCTTAAACAAGTTAAATTTTGTGTCCAGTTGATGACCCACAGGGCAACTTTTTGAGCAGTGTTGTTGGACAATATTAAAGTGATGTTAGTTGGCTAGTTTGCAGCTGAAAATACAAAAAATATATAGAAATTTAAGTTATTTTGTATAAATGTATACATGATGTGCGGTGTGGTTACCCCAGTAAAACTAAAACGTAGAAGTAATGAATACTTTTTACTTAAGTACATATTTCAGGCCGTACTTTTTACTTGAGTACAAAAGTGTAGTCAGTTCTTCAACTTTTACCAGAGTCGTTTTAAATACAAGTATCTACTTGACTAAAGAATGTGTGTACTTTTGCCATCTCTGTTCGTGAGATTTTGAGCATGTTCACACCCTCAAAAATGCAGTAATAATAATAATAATAAATTGAGCTATTTCAATAGGGCCTATGCACCGTTCTGGTGCTCGGTCCCTAATAAATAAATAAAGCACAGATGAAAACAACAGGGCAAAGATGAAAATGAAAGTCATACCACTTTATGGTTTTTCGGTGAAATCTAACTATCAACATAAAAAAATTCAATAACCAGATCTAAAATTACACTGTGTAGTCTTCGTTGTGTAAATAAATAAGCACAATTATTTTTTTAGAGCGCCATAGTTTATTTATTATGCATCTCAGGCTCATAATGAAAACATACCCCTGTATACATTTCTAGAGAGAGCAAATTATATACAATAGCCAGAGGTACGCATGGCTGCATTTCATCTGTAAAACGAACACTACGGGGCAGTATGACGCCGCTGACAGCTTCTGTTTCTTTTAGCTACTGGCTGACTGCTTACTTCCGTGTGGTTTAGGGATAATCTGTGCTTTCGAAAATACTATCAGTTGGGTTTAGGGATGGGGGTGTGTGGAGAGATCGGTCGGTTGGTCAATCAGTCAGTCAGTCAGTCAGACAGTCAGTGGTGTCTGGTGGATTTACGCGAGAACAGCAGACGCAAATGCACTCGCAAGAGAAATTTGAGATTTCAAAAAGCGTAAACTGCAGCCTTCTGATGGATTCGCAAAAACAAAGACTGCAAAAAACATACCTCCTGAAATATATTTTTAAAAATGTATACTGCGGTACATATCCATAATAAGCATGGGTTGAAATCATGTGCCCAAGTGGTTTAAATCCATTGGGAGTGTTACATTCCTTAAAAACACATCCAAATAATTTTTTTTTACACTATTAGATTAAAATCAAACATGTTATAACCTTTGGTTCATAAGTATAATGTCAACTTGAGATTGCAAATTCTGCCATCTGTCTATTGCAGATTCGCACATTGCTATAACGACGCTGAAAGAATATATAGTGCAGCCCTTGTGTGTGTGTGTGTGTGTGTGTGTGTGTGTGTGTGTGTGTGTGTGTGTGTGTGTGTGTGTGTGTGTGTGTGTGTGTGTGTGTGTGTGTGTGTGTGTGTGTGTGTGTGTGTGTGTGTTTATGTGTGTTAGGGAGCGACAGAAGGGAGTTTGTGATTTTGTGGCCATGATAAAACCCCTGTCCGACAGGCTAATCCTGCATGAATCAATGCGCTTTTATTGGTGCCCATTTTTAATAGGCTCTTAGAATAGAAAAGAAATCAAATGTGTCATGGATGATCAAGAGAGACACTAGAAGCAGCTCAGAGCAATTATAGCCCGCGCTTTTATGCCCGGCAGGATCAATGTGTGCGTCTGGAGCTGTTTGCTGATACTAACTTAAAGTGTGTCTCTGAAGCGTACAGACTTTCTGCTACATAAACGCTTTCGGTAAACTGAACTTCATGACTGAAATCAGGTTCATGCTGTGGGATGATGTATTGTGTGATATGAAAATAAAGCAAGTGTTTTTTATTTGGAGCACAAAGCCTGCAGGTGATTCTGATGATAATATTAGGCTGATTGTATACACTGTAAAACCCAACAGTCAACTTCATCAAATGAAATGAGTGTATTTAACTCAAAATTGACTGAAAGTTAATTCTACGATTTGAAAAGAGTTTTGAACTCAATGTTGAAGGTAATGGGATAATATTTTAACCACATTTATGTGCAATGTATATACTGTAAATGTTCTTTTTCTTAAACTCTACTATTTTTTATATATATTTTTTATATTAATGTTAAGCACCTTGGTTCTGAGAGTAACGCAATTTCGATTCTCTATATGTCTTGTACATGTGGCTGAATTGACAATAAAGCTGACTTTGACTTTGATAATTTAATACCTCATTACTTCAACTTAAATGAAGTAAGTTCACAGTACTCGTATAGATTTTTTATTAATTGTTTTACTCAAATGGTGTGTAGCAATCGGTTTCCTCAAACGAGTTGACTTTACTTTATTGGGTTTTACAGTACTCAGTTGGTTTGAGCTCTCTTCATTTATTGGGTTTTACTTTGCTCATATTACTTGGTTACTCAAATTTTCATATCTAATTTGTTGTTTTAGAATTGTTATTCTCCAAAAGAATACATTTTAGATCAGCTGAAATAGGTGAGCTTGGCTTGATGGAAAAGACCTTTTGTTTTTTGTGGATTGTAGGTAAATATCCACCTAATTAGGGCGACAAGACGTCCCATTTTTCTTGCGACAGTCTCATATTTCAGCTCTATTTTTAGTGTCTGAACTTGTTATGAAGTTGTTTGTCCTGTATTTTACTTTTCCTAAAAATTCTTAATTGCTACGTGGTAGGAACAGTCTTCTGTCACATAAAAATAGCCAAATCAATGGTATAACAACAGCCAGTCTTCTCAAAGTATATATTGAAGAACAAAATGACTGAACTAACGACATGAAGCTGGTTTCAGTGTCAATAACAGAGAGTGCAAAGGGGATGAAGTCGGATACAAACACAATTTACAGTAATTATAGCAGGATGAAACAAAAAAAAAAAGAGCATTACAAGACTGAGGACATTAATAAAGCATATTGTAAACTATTAACATAACTTTTACCTCAGGAAAGCCAATCAGCATCCAAAACTTGTTAAAAACAACACAAAGAGGAATGTTTTGTATAGTAAGTCTATGCACTGTATATTCATTTATACATTTTCTTTTCAGCTTAGTCCCTTTATTAATCTGGAGTCACCACAGCGGAATGATTCGCCAACTTATCCAGCATAGGTTTTACGCAGCGGATGCCCTTTCAGCTGCAACCCATCTCTAGGAAACAGCCATACACACTCATTCACATACATACACTATGAATAATTTTAGCTTACCCAATTCACCTGTACTGCATGTCTTTGGGCTTGTGAGGGAAACCGTAGCTCTTAGAGGAAACCCACGCGAATGCAGGGAGAACATGCAAACTCCACACAGAAATACCAACTGACCCAGCCAAGGCTCGAACCAGCAACCTTCTTGCTGTGAGGTGACAGCACTACCTAATGTGCCACCATGTCGCACACACTGTATATTACAATTAATTTATCATTCATGTCTGTCTGTATTCCTCTTAAAAATATACCATTACTACACTGTAAAACCCAAAAAGTTAAAGTACCTCAAATCATTTGAGGAAACTGATTGCTACAAACCATTTAAGTTCAAAAACTAATCTCAATGAATACTGTGAACTTAATCCATTTGAGTAAACAAAGAAATTTGAACACAGTAAAACCCATTAAATGAAGAGAACTCAAACCAACTGAGTACTGTAAAACCCAATAAATTAAGGCAACTCAGACCATTTGAGGAAACCGATTGCTACAAACCATTTCAGTAAAAAAAAAAACCTAATCTGTATAAGTACTGTGATGTTGTAATGAGGATATTAATTTACTCATTACCTTGAACACTGAGTTTTAAACTCTTTTCAAATGAGTAGAATTAACTTTCAGTACATTCAATATAAGGACTTCAATTAGTGTAGGACTAACCTTAAACCTTTTCTCTGAAAACAGGGGGAAATGTTTATGAGGACTTTGTATAAAAGAATTGATGATTTGGTAGTGATGAAGAGATGCATTAGTTTTACTAATATCAGTTTGTCTTAATACGTTGGATTGTATGCTGCCTTAAAATAATGTCAGCAAGGAAGTTTTTGCAGGTTTCATATGGGTGATGGAAATCCTTGGAATTGCTTGAATTGGTGTTTTCAAGGTTTGAAAAGTGCTTAGATTTTGGATAAAGCACTTTCAAATTAATTTGAAACTAAATAGGTTTATACTAATTAATATATATATACACACTACCGGTCAAAAGTTTGGTTTAGTAGGATTTGAAAATGTTTTAAAATAATCTTCTCTTGCTCACCAAAAGTGCATTTATTCAATCAAAAATACAACACACATTGTTAAAATGTGCAATAAATGTTATTGCACAAATAAAAACTGTTCAAAAATAAATAAATCATTTAATTTAATTATTTATTCCAGTGATTTTAAAGATGAATTTTCAGTGTCATTACTCCAGTCTTCAGAGTCACATGATCCTTCAAAAATCACTATAATATTAATTATTGTTGTTGTTGTTATTATTATTATTAATATTGTTATTAATGGTCATAGTAATAAAAGCAATAATGACTGAAGTAATAAATTCATTTGAAACTACATACAATAAATTTGAATAAATATTTGACAATTTAACATTTGTAAAAAAAATTTTTTACATTTGACAAATGCTGCCTTAAAAAACATGAAAAAAAAAAATAAATAAACTGACCCCAAACTTTTGACCGGTAAGGTTGTTGTTTTTTTTTCTTTGCATAAAATTAAAACTCAATAATTAATAATAATAAATATCAAAATCAATAAATATTAATTTAAGAGGAAAGATGACAAATTTAAGATTTCAGTCAGCATCACTTTTGTCAAATATATGTAGTTATATTTAGCCTGCACTTACTTTTGGCAGGATGGTTCTGTTCTGGGCAAAACTCTATTTACTGTTCTTGCAGGCATGGATGGACAGAGCAGAAAGAACAGCAGAAAGTCAATCCCCCATGGGGGTAACAGAACAAAACCCAAGAACCCGTTCATAAACAATTTCAACTGATTTTGATCTAATCCAAATACCAGAGACATGAGGCTGATTGCTATGTACTTGGCTAATACTTTGAACAGATATCAGAAATGAGCTTGGAGCAGTTGGTAATGGAAGAACTGTTGAGCAGCCAAACACTGAACAGAGACTGGATGTATGATTTAAATAGACCACTGTGACATATGTCAGAACCGGATTGGTACGTGTCATGAACAGCTGACTATCAGCTTGCTTGACGTGTCCACCTGTACTAATGCGATGCTCCTTTTAAGAAGGTAAAATACAATAATTCAATGTTGGGGTGGGGGCAAACATGCCATTAAAAAAAATCTTAAAATACTATACTACGGTGGAAGTCAGAATAATTAGCCCCCCTGTTTATTTTTTTCCCTAATTTCTGTGTAATGGACATAAGATTTTTTCAACACATTTCTAAACATAAGTTTTAATAATTCAGCTCTAATAACTGATTTGGGGCGACGCGGTGGCGCAGTGGTTAGCACATTCGCCTCACAGCAAGAAGGTCGCTGGTTCGAGCCTCAGCTGGGTCAGTTGGCATTTCTGTGTAGAGTTTGTATGGTCTTCCATCTTCTACACCCGGTTTCCTCCGGGTGCTCCAGTTTCCCACACAGTCCAAAGACATGAGGTACAGGTGAATTGGGAATGCTAAAATTGACCATAGTGTATGTGTGTGAATGATGGGTTGTGGCTAGAAGGGCATCCACTGCTTAAAACATATGCTGTATAAGTTGGCGGTTCATTCTGCTGTGGCGACCCCGGATTAATAAAGGGATTAAGCTGAAAAGAAAATGAATGAATAAATGAATAATGATAACTGTTTTATTTTATCTTTGCCATGATGACAGTAAATAATATTTTGCTGGATATTTTTCAAGACACTTCTATACAGCTTAAAGTGACATTTAAAGACTTAACTAGGCTTAACTATTGTGTAAAGATGGATTATTCTGTAAACAATCGAAAACAAATAAGGGGCTAAGAATTTTGACCTTAATAATGTTTTTTTTTTTTTAAGCTGCTTTTACTCTAGCCAAAATAATACAAATAAGACTTTCTCCAGAAGAAAAAATATTATCAGACATACTGTGAAAATTTCCTTACTTTGTTAAACATCAATTGAGACATATAAAAAAATAAATAAAATTCAAAGGGGGGCTAATAATTCTGATTTCAACTGTATATAGAATATTAATATCTGATATAATGTGATGAAGTATGTATATGTATGTAAATATGTATTTTGTCACACTTGTAGAGTGCTGGAGAAGTTTGAAAATGCACCTGAGGTGCTTTATTTTCACATTGGAAAAGGTGTAGGAACCCTGTTTTTGGAGCAAAGCCGGTTTAAGCATTTTGATTCTTCACCTTTTTCCTCTGCAGAATCTGGACCGAAGCTTTTTAGTTTCTCGCTCTTCTTCCAGCTCACAATGCATCTTTCCTCCTTTATGGCACTTTGGGCCCTAATGAGAACATTGGCCTGTTCCTTCCAACCTCTTTCCGAAAACAACACAGCAAGTGCCTCGCTGTCACTCAGACTTGATTATCTCAATCTCTCTTTTCCTTCCAAGGACTGCTCGTTCACCCCAAAGTTACAGGTCACCCCAAACTCATCCATTTTAATGACTTCCTGATGTGCAAGTCTAAAGCTCAGCAAACTATAATATCAGCCTTGGAGACGTTTGTGTTTGTGAAAATGTCTAGCAGCGCTTGTGTGTACATCCATTTTTTAAAGTTGAAACGCGTTTGATTTGTTTGTGCTGGTGCCAAACAGTGATCCTTTCTTACATCATTCTCGAATTTGGGAAGGACAGAAAGTAAAGCTGAGGTAAATATTTAACATGGAGGCTGAGTGTGAATTTTAGTGGTGTTTTAGCCTGGCCTTTTCCCAGTATATTTAGCCTGTGGCACGTCTCTGTCTCTCTCTCGTTCCTGGCACACGGCTTAGGAACGGCCGGGCGTATTCACTGATAAGCTACATCAACATCTGTTTATCTAGCCTGGAGAGACACGCAGAGGAGATGCCTCGCTGGATTTGTCAGTCAGCTCAGGCTCGCATTGAACTCCAATTGATCGTCATGCAGTGTGTGCTGTCTTGTGTAAACTTAATTATTGTGCTGTATAGGGTGTTGGCAAATAATAAAATGCACATATACTGTATTATATACAGCTATTGGGTAATTTGGGGGTTATAATGGATTTACACTGTGAATAAATACTTTATTTACTTTTTGTCTTGTTTGTAGTCTAAATATCTAAAATAATAATAATAATCAGGACGCTGGACAAGAAAAAAATAATGCTGTTTTTCTTTTAGAAATAATAGCTAAAAATCTGCAAATGGTGTAAAGTAAAACAATCTTGTTTTCAGTTTGAAATAAGTCTTACAGAGGTAGCATGGTGGTTCAGTATTTAGGGATGGGCATGATCAACAACAATACTCAGGTAGGTTGTGGCATTGATACGATGCTCAATTGGTGCTAATGGGCCCAAAGTGTGTAAAGAACCGTTGTTACGAGGCAGGATGGATCCATGCTTTCATGATGTTGACACCAAATTCTGACCCTACCATCCGAATGATGCAGCAGTAAACAAGACTCATCAGACCAGGCAACGTTTTCCCAATCGTCTATTGTCCAATTTTGTCTCTGTGAATTGTAGCCCCAGTTTCCTGTTCTTAGCTGACAGGAGTGGCACCCAGTGTGATCTTCTGCTGCTGTAGCCCATCTGCCTAAAGGTTGGACGTGTTGTGCATTCAGAGATGCTCTCCTGCAAACTCTGTTGTAACGAGTGGTTATTTGAGTTATAGTTTCCTTTTTATCAGCTCAAACCAGTCTGGCCATTCTCCCCTGACCTCTGGCATCGATAAGGCATTTTCGCCCACAGAACTACCGATCACTGGATATTTTCTCCTTTTCTGACTATTCTCTGTAAACCCTAGAGATGAAAATAGATCAGCAGTTTCTGAAATACTCAGACCATCCCGTCTGGCACCAATAACCATGCCACGTTCAAAGTCACTTAAATCACCTTTCTTCCCCATTGTGATGCTTGGTTTGAACTGCAGCAGATCCTCTTGACCATGTCTACGTGCCTAAATGCACTGAGTTGCTGATTAGACAGGTGTACCTAATAAAGTGGCCGTTGAGTGTAGTTTATAACAAAGTATACAACATATAAAATGTGTATTATTGATAACATTTCTCTATCAAAACAAGAGCACATTAATGACTTTGAATCTATTCAGTGTTCATCAGCATGATCAGAACAGCAGTGTCAGCTATGCCAGTAAACAGAGGTAGTCAATCGTAATAGCCATCCATATATTGGGCCAGTTTTACTTGCACCAGCACAAACCCTCTTTTGGCTCTAAAAAACTACTGTCAGGATGACAGCTAGTGCTGAAGACAGCTAGTGTTCTGAAACTGCACTGATGCAGGTATTTTGAGGCTGACCTTGGGATAACATAAGTTTTTTGGTGCATTTTGGTGTTTACATCAAATGAAAGTCAAAGGGAATTTAAATTCATACACTGTAAAAATAAATTATATCTAATTAAAACTTGCCTCTTTTTCATGATTCATGGATGCTTTCCATTGATTTACATTTTCAAATTGCATTACAGGATCTCTGCTACAACAACTTTGTATGTTGAAGAGTTTACAGTGACTCTTATTGACCTTCTTTGTATTTTTCAAGGAGAATAAACATATACTGTAATACGCAGTCTGAGTCACGTGATTTACAGGATATATAAACCGGCACCAAATTCAAACAGGTCAATTATGTCACATAAATACACTCAGTTTATAAAAAAAAGGTGCGTGTTTTCTTTTCAAATTGTCCGAACTAGCTCACACAACAGAAACCGAACTAAAGAAAAAAGTGCAAATTTATTCCGACGTCACCTTTAACCAATAACGAGCTGAAAGACTGGAGGATGTTTGGTGAATATGTTTGTGCTGAAGTGAGAAATGGTGTTGAATGTGGACGTGGATAGATTGGGTCTTTCAGTGTTGGGACGCGACGTGCTTCTGTGTAATTAAGAGCGTGTCATAAAATGAGTTATCATTCCAGCATTTTTTACAGCATGTGTTAAGACCCGCTCTCTAATCTGACAATTAATATGGTAATGAACTCCTGCCGAGCTGGAGATTATGAAAGAGATTGATGTCAGAATCTTTCAGTTACTTTTTTATTATTTTTGAGGAAGATAGGTGGTTATTTTTTTCGCCACAGTGCGGAAGTTATTTCCTGTCACTGTACTTTTGGACTATAAACACAGTCGGATTGACATGCACTGAATTACTTTAAAGTCACACAAAGAAAATGTATTTAAATGTATTTAAAGTGAATTATTCATACATTTATCTTCAGCTCTCTATTTCAGAGGTCGCCACAGTGGAATAAATTACCACATTTTCTGACATAATGTTTTGTGCAGTGGATGCCCTTCCAAGCAGCAACCCATTACTGGGAAACACCCATACAAACATTCACAAACACACACACACACACACTCACTATATACAGCAATTCACCTATCGAAAATGGACCAGAAATGCTAGGACTCAAACCAGTTGACCTTATTGCTGTGAAGTGACAGTGCTAACCACTCAGCCACCGTTCTGCCTAAAGCAAATTTTCTTTGTTTAAACTATAGCTGTGTTTTTTTATGAAGATCAAATGTATGTAACATTGCTCTAGCAACAATAAAAAAAGTTATATATCAAAAATAAAAGTTTTAAAAGCAGCTACCAAATATAAATGCAAATAAAACACTGTTAGGGGCTAGTTAAACAAGAGACAAATGAATATATACAATTGAAGTCTGATTGGGGGTATATTTGCTTTGTTGATACTTTATATGCATTTTCTTGATCTTGAATAAAGTAATAATAATAATTACTTGACATTATATAGCGCTTTTTTGGGTACTCGAAGAGCATTACACATTTTGGGGTAATCTCCTCATCCACAAGCAGCACATGCATAAAAAATAAAAGTAGAAATAAAAAAAATCTTTTAAAATATAGTTGTTGAAATCAGTAATTATTTAAATACTAAATTATCAAAGTAAAACCTAGTTTATTTATGTCAACTCAAAATCAGAGTTAGATTGAAACATTATCAATGGATAAAATAATGATGAAATAAACTGATTTTTATTCTTGTCACAATGGTAAGCTAGTAATTTCAGTAACGGTTATGAGGCAATATGGTTATGAGGCCACAACTATATATAAGAGCAATATTACACTCGTAGCATTGCGATATACTTGTATATCAGCACTGGTGGGGTGGGAGGCGTGCCTTAGTGCCCCACCAGTGATGATATACAGCCATATCGCACTGCTACGAGTGTAATATTGGGTTTATACAACAGTTTAAGGACATATTTGTGTGTATAAAACAAACAAACAAACACGGAGTCTCAAAAACCTTTTTGAAAGAGGAACTACTATCTTCAGCCATTCATTCACATCTGCAGCTGACGTCAAAACAGCAGAAACCATTGCTACTTCACCAACGTCACTTTAGAGCTAGTATTTGAATGATTCTCTAGTGTACTGTCTAAAATGAAAACAAAACAGGTGATTTTGCTCACATTCTAAGATTATAAGGGTGAACAGCATGAAATGTTATCAGTCTACAGAGATTTTCCAGTATTTCTCTGTTGCAATCGGGAGATCACAATAATTAACCCCGAAAAAGCCAAAGCAGCGCAAACACTACCAGATTACTGTTGTGTTTGCGATTCGGAAAAAACGCTAAACACATGCAGGCTTTTCTTCTTTTTTTTTTTTTTTTTACTTAACTAGTCTGCAGTAACAAAAACAGGAGATGCATTAGAAACAAACAGATAGCCAAGCAAAAAGTAACTCAGGGCTATACAAAGAGTGGCCAACACAAAATACCTACATTCCTGATATGCGAGTACCATCTCGCACTCAATAAACTTCAATTACTGTATAAATACAGCACTGCAACATATAAAAGAGAAAGGTCAACTTAGAATGTCACCAGTTTAATAATGATTTGATAAGCTGAAGTCATCTAAGAGATTTTTATGGTGTCTCTCGCCAGCTTGTGGATGGACAATGTCAAACGTCTTTGCTCTGCTCAATGACAGGCCAATGGCCGCCGATTCGCTGTCTCAGAAATTATAAATATTTTAAAATAGGCACTGTCCTTTTAAATAAACGGCATATTTGCACTCTAAACAACTACATTCTCGACTAAAAAAGCCTCAAAAGTACAATATGTTGTCTAACAGCTCCAATATTTGTCAAACTGTAGTGTCCTTTGCTTGTCGCTGTATGTGGGCGAAGTAATACACAAGGGTGAAGGGTTAGGAGGCTGGATGAGTGCTGTTATTTGCAGAATATTGCACGGCTATCAGTCTATCAGATTCAAGAACCAGACAGAATTTAAACATTTAATTTTTTTAATCATGAATTAAATTATAAATAATTAATCATTATTATCATACGTTTTCACTATTTTTGCCAATTCACAGAAACAAAATTATGCTAGAAGGTCTGACGACCGGTTCTCATAATGCAGTCTGACTAAAAATGTTTTGCACACAAGCTGTTTTTTTGGCCAGATATTCCCTTCATATATGAAATAATACATTTTTCCTTTGCGTCTTTTGAAGATGGATTTAGTTTCATCCCAAAAAATTTTTTTATATGACCTTCATATTACAACTTTTTGGACGTTAAAATGCCTGTAGCTGAAAAAAAAACCCAATATGTGTTTCTCAACTAATAAGGGTAGGGTTTTCTGAGACGCACCCGCGATAATGATTACACATTTGAATAAAGTACCCGTTGTTCTCTTTCTCTACTGGATTAAGACATTTGTGTTTAACTTCTAGGGGACAGAAATACACTTTGTGAGCAAATACAGTCTCGTCATGTCCCACGGCTCGCTTCAAAGTTGAAAGCGGTCGAAGCGCTGGTGTGTCAGCAGATGCAAACCTCATGCATTATGCAGATCTCCTTTTCCATACTCAGAGGAGAAGCAGCACTTCCAGAGCGCTCAGATACAGCTCGTGTCATCATGCATTTGCACCAACCATCACTTACACCCGTCTACAATAGGAGCGGGGCTGTGGTCTGTGCGAGACAACATTGGGAGCATTGTCTTGTCCTCTATGACAAAGACAGACTACTATAGTGCGTTACTCAGTGGACCCAGTAAAGACAGGACACGACCTTAACAATTTTCTTTGTCGGCTTAGTCCCTTAATTAATCCTGGGTCGCCACAGCAGAATGAATCGCCAACTCATCCAACAAGTTTTTACGCAGCGGATGCCCTTCCAGCCACAACCCATCACTGGGAAATATCTTAAAAAATTGTAGTAAAATATTATCATTGCAAAGATAAGAGAAATCAGTTATTAGAAATTAGTTATTAAAACTATTATATTTAGAAATGTGTTGAAAAAATCTAATATCTAGGAGGGCTTATTTTATCTGTATTATTCACACTGCATTACTGGCTTAAACCAGATATATCTCAGCATCTAATGCAATTCATATATTAAAAGCATAATAAATAAAAATGCTATTTTAATTCTAAATCTTGATGTTGATTAAAAAGAATCAATTTACATTGCTTAACCATGATTTTTGCTTTACTATTATCTTAATAATAATAGTTCCTTACATTTATGTAGGGCTTTTTTGTACCCTCAGAGTGCTTAACACATTTTTGGGAGGAATCTCCTCATCCAGTGTGCAGCATCCACCAGGATGATGTGACGGCAGGCATATTGCATCCGACCGCACACAACACACAGGAGAGGAGGAAGAGTGATGAAGCCAATTATGATATGGGGATGGTTAGGAGGGCAGAGTGGGCTCACCGAGCAGTAAAGAATCCCCTTCACTATAATGGGGTGTTAGGACCGCTGTTGGCCTTACTAACACCACTTCCGGCAGCATGTGGTCTCCCTTTTAGGTACTGACCAGACTCGGCCCTGCTTAGCTTCAGTGGGCAACCATGTGAAAATTTCAGAGGGCTAGCTGCCAGCTCACTTTCTTGTAGCTTTATAATAATAAGGTGCTCAATCAACTCCTAAAGTCCTAAATCATTAGGTCATGTGCACAAATGTGGGCACTGGACAATGAGGACATTGTTTATTGGGACACTTATGTGACATTTTATTGTACAACATTAATACTGGAACTTAAAAGCAACAGCAGAACTGTGGTGGTGCAGTGGGTAGCGCTTTCGCCTCACAGCAAGAAGGTCGATGGTTCGAACCTCAGCTGGGTTAGTTGGCGTTTCTTTGTGGAGTTTGCATTTTGTTCCCACGTTTGCATGAATTTCCTCGGGGTGCTCCGTTTTCCCCCACAGTCCAAAGACATGGGGATGGTTATCAGACCATTGTCCAGTGCCCAAATTAGTCACATGGTCGCCCACTGAAGCTAAGCAGGGCTGATTCTTGTCAGTAACTGGATGGAAGACCACATGGGAAAGCTAGGTTGCTGCTGGAAGTGGTGTTAGTAAGGCCAGCAGGATTCCTAACGCCCCATTATAGTGAAGGGGACTCTTTACTGCTCAGTGAGCACACTCTGTCCATCTTGGCCTCCTAACATGTGGTACAGCCGAATTGGGTAAGCTAAATTGGCCGTGTGTATGGATGTTTCCCAGTGATGGGTTGCAGCTGGAAGGGCATCCGCTGCATAAAACATACGCTGGATAAGTTGGTAGTACATTCTTAGTGGTGACCCCAGATTTCTAAGGACTAAGCCGAAAAGAAAATGAATGAATAATAAATGTATAAGCTTTTTTTTTTGTTGTTAAAAATTAATAATCCCCTTGTTTCGTGTACCAGCAACATTTCAGCTATTAATCAACTATAAATGTTTTTTAGATTGTTCTGTACTTGTCCAACTATGTTTGTTCATGGTTAAATGTAAAAACGGTTTCTTTATTTTAAACTTCTCTTGTTTGTTGTTTCACACTTTAAACGTCCGCTAAATTACTAGTGAGTATAGTCAAAGACTATAGAATACACAAGACATGTCACTCGTATAATTTTGAATGGGGAAAAGTGTAACTGTGAATATGGCAAATGAAACCCCGGCTTTTAGTACAGGAGCCAATCAGCAATCGCTATATACTGACGATATTCTGGGGGAGGGGCTCAGAATAGACGTGAGTTTCTGCTAATTTTGTGTGATTTGAACGTTTATAAACATTGACGCTTCCTGACTTTCACAGTGCATTGTGAGACTTTTTTTTAGAGCGTGAATGTTTAAATACACAATTGATTAAGGCAGCTGAATTCGATGCAATAGTAGTCGTTTACACTAAGCTCAAACTGAACTGATCTTGTGTTTGTGTTAACAGGTACTCTATCTCCCCGTTCTCCAATCTGGAACGATGTGGCATCAAACACCCAAAGCCCTTGCCATTTATTGGGAACCTGATGATGTTCCGAAACGTAAGAATTTTGGTTATTTTATGAAGCACAAAAGTCATTCTCTCCTATATGCCATGTACACACACACACTTTTCGTACCGATGTTCTGAAGCAGGAATAATGTAATTTCTCTCCGCGAGACTCACTTCATTAGATGTGTTCATTAAAGATGACTCACCGCTAATGACATCTAATGCCATCTGATTCCCAAACAGATTATCCTCTGTGCTTTTACCAGCACAGTATAAAAGACGGACGGGAGAATGGGTGGCTTTAATATTGCAGAATTAATACTTTTTAATTCCTCATGTATTATCATTTTTCAAAGTTTAATCTTTGTCCTGAGCAATAATGTAGCAAATCAACAGCTGCAGTACTTCAGGAACCCCTCTTTGTTTTATGAGAAATAAAGGTCAAGATTTTGATGCTGTGGGGCAGTTCATGTCCAGTGAGAGTCTTTAGATGTATGAATGTGAAATGCCTGTATTCATCTGGCAACCAGTAAACGTTTTTATTTATTTATTTATTTATTTATTTATTTATTTATTTATTTATTTATTTATTTATTTATTTATTTATTGTTGTGCATGCATTTTGCCATATTATTTTTTATAATATTTTTATAATTATTTTTAAGTAATTAAATAATTTATTAATTTATTTATTATTTACCAGTATTTATTTATTTATTACCAGTATTTAATAATTTATTTATTTGTTGTTGTACATGCATTTTTGTCATATTTGTATAATGTTTTTAATTATTTGTTTATTTATTTATTTATTGTTGTGCATACATTTTTGTCATATTATTTTTTATAATATTTTTATTTATTTATTTGTTTGTTTATTAATTTATTTTGTTGTTGTGCGTGCATTTTTTGTCATATTATTTTTATAATGTTTTTGTTTTTATTTATTTATTTATTGCCAATATTTATTTATTTATTGTTGTGCATGTATTGTTGTGCATGCATTATTTTTATAATGTTTTTATTTTTTTATTTATTTATTAACAATATTTATTTATTTATTTATTTATTGCTGTGTTTGGATTTTCTGTCTTATTATTTATTTAAAAAAATCAATTTATTACATATGCACAGTTCCCAGCATTAATAAGTACTCAGCCTTACAAATCTGTACATTACATTAGTCAATACCAAAACTGAAACTATAACAAATATATTAAAATACCTTAAGATCACGGTGCAAAAATGTGTACAACCCCAATCAATATGTTAGGGGAAAATAATAAAACAAAAAATGTTGTAGTTTGTATTATTTTTATAATACTTGAATCCAGATGTATTACTTTTCAAGTCTTAAAATTTTAGGTGAATCATTTAAATGAGCACAATTGATTAATAAAACTGTTATTATCATATATTGTGTATATTCACTGAGAAATGAATAAAACATTAGTTTACTCATTTATGCTGTCCACTGACACTAAAACATATACCATGTTATATTCTTTAAATTGGTTTGTAGTATTATTTATGGATTTATAATGTAATGTAATGTATAATTTGTAAACGTAAAACAAACAAGACCTATATGTTTTGGTCTCAATCAATCACACTGACCCAATCAACTATTAAATCAAACCTGTGACATATACAAGCTTTTTTCTTTTCTTTTTTCCAGAAAAAAAATGGATGTTTTATTTTCATGGCATTCACCCTCTGGCAAACTAGAATATTTGACCTAAATCTTTGATTCCAGTTGCGATAGCCGAACAGTTGCTCAGATCAATATGTTACTGTCAGGCAGCGCTGGTCGACTGGACAGCCTGTCGTTCACAACACACGTTTCATTCGCTCTTTCTATCAGCCGCTTATGACAGGCCTCCCTCTTCCTCCTCTCCCTCTCTGTCTGCCTGTCGGTTTGCCTTTATCCAGGCATTTCATCTCAATACACATCATCCTCGTTGCGATTAAATGTTATTAGCTGGAAGTGAGAAAGGCGTAAATGAATATGCATGCGTGCATAATTACGGCATGTCTAGATGAAGCTCCCAGGTGAACCAAAGGTATGAGCTGTTTTTAGTGTGTGGGTTTTTGTGCCCTTTGTCTGAGCGCATTAGTGTGTGTATGTGTGTGTGGATTTGTGCACACGTCAGCACACTGAGTCTCACAAACAGTGGTCTCCAGAGCATTGCTCCAGCAGAATCCTCTGACCCATTTCTACAGGCCAGCCTCTCAGCTAAATCCTGCAGGTCTGCATGTGTGTGTGTTTGTGCCACTGTGTGCACATTTTATGTTACTGGCACCAGAGACAGACGCAATCCCCTCTCGAGAGGCAGGTGACTGCATATCAGCTTAGAAATTTGACGAAACGCAAAAGAGGAAAGCCGAGATGTTGAAAGACAAAAAGCAGAAGGAAAGAAAGCCATAGGCTACGTTAGCAAATTCAGCGCTTGGGATTGATGACTTTGTTTCCTGATGGACAAATAGTGGAAAATGTGTAACCTTACACCCAGATGTTGCATAAAGTCATCCAGCGCTGTTTTTCAGTGCTGTAGTTTAGTGTGCATTAGTTCTGAAAACTTGGTTTTGGTTCTTTACGCATCAGATGCGTCAAACAATGCATTATGACTAGAAATTGCGAGACTAATTGATTTGTAACAGTTGTATCAGATTAACTCTAACTGTATGAATGTCATGATTATTAGCTGGAGTACCCACCAGACTCACTAGAGGGCACTTCAGCTAGATAAATACTCCACTAGTCACTCACCGAGACTACACCTCCCATTGTGTATCGTGCCCCACAGCTGAAACTGTTTACCAATCTAGACACTGACACACACACAGCTGTTGATCATTAACATTAGCTTTGTTTCCATCCAAAGATCACGTCTTATCGTAACAATGAAGGTCACGCCTTATCGTAACAATGAGTAATGCTTGAAACGTTATTTTAGTTTTCGAGTTGCTACTGTTGGGTTTTTATCAATGCTGGGATTCGTTTTTAGGAAAGTGTTTTATGTATTATCAATTTAGTTAAATTAGTCCATATGCAATCAAAATTTACAATGTTTATTTATTTACCTGTTGCTCTTGTAGGTTCTGTTTAGCAATATATTTGGTAACATAGGCCTTTATCAGCATTTGTAAAGGTTACTAACAGTCCCGTTACTTGCAGCAGTTTACTTTTTTGAATTTTGACTGTAGTTTGGTTTAATGAAGTTTAATTTCATCTCAGTGTCATTAATGCCTTTGCTAAATGTTTTACTAAAATAAACAAGTGTTTTGGTTAAGTCTATTCTCAACCCTGTGAAAATAATATTTTTTGGAAAATATAATAAGGAAAACAATTAAATATAGAAAAAATCTTGCTCAGTACCAGCCGCCATATTAAGGCCTAACATTATAAAAATGTGGTTTGAATAAGACATATAAATTTACAACTTTTTTAGAAAAATTAAGAGACCACAGAATGCATAAATTTTATAATCGTAACTTAAATCACTTTTAAATCTAAAACTTATCAAAAATCTTATATTTTAGCCATTAAACTGTTTTGAGAAACATATGAGCAATAGGTAAATGTTGGTTTTATAGCAAAAGCTTTTTAAAATACTAATATTAATAACTCATAGTTATGTCCGTTACGTGGTTGAGAATAATGGGTCTCTCAAATAAGAATAAAACAAAAAATAATATAAAGGCTTTAATGCCTGATGTAGGAAAATATTAATTTTTTTGACAATTTAAATTGTGCCTAATTATGTAGGCTATTTAAAAATATAATCAATACACTTTTAAAAGTAAGTTTGCTCAAGCTGAAATATTGCCAAATGCAAGCTGAAATATTACCAAATGCAAATTCTGACCCTACCATCCGAATGACAAGAAATTAAGACTCATCAGACCAGGCAACGTTTTTTTCCATCTTCTATTGTCCAATTTTGATGAGCCTTTCTATCAGCTCGAACCAGTCTTGCCATTCCCCTCTGACCTCTGACATCAACAAGGCATTTGTGCCCACAGAACTGCCGCTCACTGGATATTTTCTCTTTTTCTGACCATTCTCTGTAAACTCTAGAGATGGTTGTGCATGAAAATCCCAGTAGATCAACAGACTCAGAACAGCCCGTCTGGCACCATCAACCATGCCACGTTCAAAGTCACTTAAATCACCTTTCTTCCCGATTCTGATGCTCGGTTTAAACTGCAGCCGATCGTCTTGACCATGTCTACATGCCTAAATGCATTCGAGTTGCTGCCATGTGATTGGCTGATTTGCGTTAACAAACAGTTGGACAGTTGTACCTAATAAAGTGGCCGGTGAGTGTATACCCTATTTTACAATGATGGCAACACTGGCTACACAGCATCATTACTCCTGTCTTTAGTGTCATGTTTCTTTAGAAATTAATTTGATATACTGATGCAGTAAATAAATATGCATACAAGTAGATTGAAAGATGAAGGTATAATTATTTTCTCAATAAATACTTTGCGATATATAGAAACTAATTTAAGTTATTTTGTTGTTTATTTTTGTGCATCCTTCTTAAACAAAAGTAGTAATAGACTGGCAGATAACCAAAATAGACATAAAAATAGGATATACTTGACCATAAATGTACTTACAGTCATGAGAGAGCAAGGTGTCACACGTAAACTTAAAAAACAAACAAAAAATTATATATATTTGCAGTGATTTAAAAGGAAAATAAACATCCAGGTTGTAGGGGAGGATCATAGGTAACAGGAAGTGATGTTCAGAGACCAGCAGTGTGTGCGATACAGGGCAGATTGAGTCAGATTTAGAGACTAGACGACAGAGTCTCTCTCAGCGCACAGCAGCACATTATCATGACACACTCCATTACCAAATACAACACTCGCAGACATGAGATCTGCTCCATTTAAGATCCTAAACAAGCTAGATGCACTTCCTCTCTTTCTCTCTGTTGCCAGAACACACGCACATGCTTGCTTTCGCTTTATCCATAGGGGACGTATCTGGAAAACAGGATTCGTCTTGCTATTTTGAAGCACAAGAGCTGCAGTATAGACTTACTGTAACTTTTACAACATAAAGCTGACTCCCCAGTGTCAAGATAAATATATATAAAAAAATAGGAAATATTGTTTTAGGAGATCTGATGTCCACATTGACACTGATTAATTGATTGATTATATTTAGTCTGGATCCACAGACTGGTTGTTTAATACTTGATAACTTGTTTTGTACTTAATATACTTGATGGGTCAACTTTTTCGGTAGTAGTTTGGTAATACATGCTTCAGTAAATCAAGTTTATGATAGTAATTAAATTACATCTAATTTATCAATAAAATGTGTACAATTTCAGTGTTTTGAGGGATATTTAGGGACTATTTTAGAGGTTACGGTAGGTCAAACTTTACAAATTATGTCTAATGTTTTTCTTTTTTAGGCTACATGCAAATATAACCTATATATATAACCTATAAATATAACCACCTATTTTACAAGAAATGTGTTTTGTGTATTCTGATGTATGTCTGACTAGCTATACTAGATGTCTATTGCTCTAAAACTGCCAGTTTCAGACTGTTGAATGATATTTTTCCTAGCATTGATTGGCACATTATGCTTTCACAATGGTATAAACTGTTGTAGTGGGGACCAAATGTATATTTATATTATACATTTTATTTATTAATTTTTAAGATATAGATTAGAGATCAGAGAGAGCTAATTCTTACTATTAAAGGGCTGACCCCCCGCCATGCATCTGCTTTTGATGTCCTACAGGTAGAATCTAGCGTTAATTAGGGGGGTCAATCACCCCAAAACCCACCTGAAATTCACACCCTGCTTAAAACACCTCCTTAATATGTCATTTCTAGTTTACACATGTTAGTTTTTGCTTTATAATACTATAAACTTATACAAACTGAGTCATATACACACTGTAAAAAAAAAAAGTTGAGTAAACTTAAAATAATTAGGCAACCTATCACACATAGCTTTTTGAGTTAACTCAACAAACTGGGTTTGAAGACCAGTGAACTCAAAATATTTTGTTGAATTCTTTAGTTCTCTGAACAAAAAGTATCATGTTCACCCAACAAGATATTTTTGTTTGCTGAACAAAAAATATCATGTTCAACCAACAGGATATTTTTGTTTGCTGAACAAAAAATATCATGTTCATTCAACAAGACATTTTTGTTTGCTGTACAAAAAATATCATGTTAACCCAACAAGACATTTTTGTTTGCTGAACAAAAAATATCATGTTCAACCAACAGGATATTTTTGTGTGCTGAACAAAAAATATCATGTTCAACCAACAAGATATTTTTGTTTGCTGAACAAATATTATCATGTTTACTCAACAAGATCTTTTGTTTGCTGAACAAAAATTTTCACGTTTATTCAACAAGATCTTTTGTTTACTGAACAAAAATCATTATGTTTACCCAACAAGATTTTTTTAGTTTACTGAACAAAATAAAACAAACTGATTCATTATGCATTTACTATTAATTTTTAGGATTCAAATTAAATACACAAGAATAGTCAATTCACTTTTTTTTATTTTTAACTGTGTTCAAATCACAATCCAAAACATTTGCATACAAAATCAGCATTTGACATTAGCCGTGTTCAGCATTGGGCTAGTTTGTACACAACTAGTACTGAATGTTTCCAGATTTGAAAAGATTGTACACTGCCTCAACATAAAATAACTGGCAACCTTACTAAAACCAAGCTATTAGTGTGTCTAAACACTCAAACCAGGTGAATATACAATCATCTAATCAGAGTAAACCCTAAAAGCCACTCCATTCATACAGTCTTTAAAGTGTACTGCACTTTTGTCAACAAAGTACATAAAGTCCAAAAACAGACCTCAAAACATTCAAACAGTGGCACATTAGGAAGTGGTCACGGGTCAGTTGCCGTTACTGTGTGGTTTGTTTGAATGTTCTCCCTGCGTTCACGTGGGTTTCCTTTGGGTTCTCCGGTTTCCCCCACAGTCCAAAGACGTGTGGCACAGGTGAATTGGGTAGGCTAAAATTGTCCGTAGTGTATGTGTGAATGAGTGTGTATGGATGTTTTCCAGAGATGGGTTGCAGCCAGAAGGGCATACGCTGCGTAAAACAAGTTCATTGCGCTGTGGCGACCCCAGATTAATAAAGGGACTAAGCCGAAAAGAAAATGAATGAATGAATGAACTGAACTCTCGCAGATCATGTGCCACCAACCTCCATAAAACATGCTGAATCACTTAAAAAGTATATTTGAGTTCTTTTGGGTGTTCCATATTCAGTCTATACAAGAGGCTGAACAAGTAAGCGAAGGCTGCAGGCAGATGTGTGATTTCCTGAAGTACTATGGCCTCCTCCAAGATTTTAGCGAGGTTCATCACATATTGCAGGGATGCAGAAGTGCCATTATCATCTTCCACCACAGTGAAGATTCCAATCCTTTAATCTCTGGTGCTGTGGTCTTCAGGGTCCGTGTCCTTATAGGAGATTAAGTAATGGGAAAATTAATTGATGTGTAATATTAATTACTACTTATTAATGTTATTACTATTATGCAAAGAAAATAAAAACATGTAATACTTTCGTACATACAAACAGTAACACTTTGAATAGTCTATAATATATAATAATTGAACAATATATTGACAACTTTTTAATATTTAGCAATTTTTTAAACTTTTATTTTACATAAAATTGCAAAGATTTACTTTTATTTGATACAGTTTCAATTGTGAAAGTTGTTTATTGTCCTGTTTAGAATATAACTGAGCCTTTAATTGTCATTCATAAGGGATTTATAAAGCATAAATAGTCCTCACTTTAGATTAGGTCACAACTGGATGAAGTTAAGCTCATAAAGCATATACTAACATACAAAGTAACTATTATTACATACCTTAATATTAGGATATTTAAATGTTAATTTGAATAGTTTATTAATCGTGTACTTAAGCATTCTGAATGATCTTAAAAACACCAAGTATTCTTAAATAACTGGTTTGTAAATAATGCAATACTTAAATTAGTAATACAAATGAATCATTAAAGTTAAAAAAATACAATCATTGAGCACTTCATGTAGAGTTATGCTTAACAGAAAATAAATTAACTATTCGCTAATACTAAATAAATTATTTATAGCGTGCAGCTATTATAAGTGTTACCAAGCAGACTAATAAATGTAGAATAGGGTATGAAAATGGGTAACTTACCAGACATATCTTGAGAAAGCAAGCAGAATTTTTACGAAGAAAAATTGCCAATCCCTCAGAAGCTGCTCTTTCTCGATCGGTGACAATATCAGTGACCTAAAGGAAAGTCATTTACAAAGGGTGTTTTACAATCTTATTGTTTTGTAAGTAAAAATGTACTTAGTACATTTAAGTGAGCATAGTATTTTATTCATGCTGTTGAAAAAACACATGGCTTTATTTTTAAAAAAGAATTTTGTGGTTTCCATACAATGGAATTTGATAATGGTTGTGTTGGCAAATTTAGAAAAATGTTTAGTTTCATGTGACAATTACTTTGAGTTAAAAACTACAGCTATTATTTTCTATTTTCCTCTTTGAATGTATTCATTTGAAATGGTCACTCAAAACAAGTGAAACATCTGTTATTTATCTTACTTCCATCTCACAATCAAAACACAACTTGACACAATTAAAATTAATGCAAAAGGGCTGGACAATTAAATTGTTGCAATTACGTTTTATTAGACTGTATTACCTGAGCATGAAATTCTTGACAGGACAAAATATGTTGCACATGTTAAAAACATCAGACGGGTGTATAAGAAAAAAAAAATCTTAATGAGTACCTGCTCATCCATCTTGTTTAAAGTTGTATCCATCTCTGGACCCATTGAATCCCTTCTTTTCTGTAGAGTTTCAGGAGAGGTGCTGTATATTTATCAAGTCACTCGATTAACTGTCTCAGGAGATCTACATTACAGATCTGAGAAAACTCTGTGCAGATCTACAATATACAAAAAAAACATACATATTAATTTTTACACATAATATATATATATATATATATATATATATATATATATATATATATATATATATATATATATATATGTAAATGTAAATATTTAAATGTTCAAATGCTGAATACAGATGTATTTTGAATTACCTATAATAATAATGTTGTTTGTTATTTTTAGCATTATCATTACTACCTTGAATGAAACCAAAGCAATTGCAATATAGTGACTTACCTCTTCCTTAAAGTCCAGGTTATCTCTCTCTAATTTCTTCCTGGCTTAATCTCAACAACTTCTTTTGGGCAAAGAGAAAAGGTTTCTTGCATCTGCTGGTGAATGACCGTCAAATTTCACTGATGATAACAAGTCTCACCTCCTCAAGGAAATCTTGCATTGAATTATGTCATTGTCAATATTTCAGTCCTTTTGAGCAAAAAGAAAGAAAAATATATATTTAGCCCTTTATATTTTTTATGTAAATAAAAGCTAGCTGACTGTTAAAGCAAGTTGGTCTGAATATGATAGACATTTAGTCGAGCTAACAAATCAAGCAATGAATTACATGAAAATCACACGATTTTCACACAAATTACACAGTTAAACACGTCACCGTTTGTTCCACTGGCTCTGGTTCGAAGGGAAAAAAGGTTATGATGTGCGCAATGCTGACAGCAATCTAGATAAACAGGACATAATTTTATATTTGACTTGGATACCTGATCTGGTATGTTATATGATACTCATTGTATTAATCGTGAGTTATTAAAGCAAATGACTCGATTGAAATCGCTATTTGTTTCAAATACATTCACTCTAAACTTTTATTGATGTAAATAGCCAAAACCAAGTGCACAAAACAAGTAACTCACGGCTAAATTATAACAAATAGTTCCGTATTAGGATACACGCGCACATCAAAGCCAACATATCAAATAATATAACGTTAGATGACAACAAAAAAGACATACATACCTATGATTTAGCAGAAACGTCGTTGGCCTGCTCTTAACTAGGGATGGCTGACGTGAAACTGATGTTTTGACACAGTGTCGAGATCCCGAAGCGCAAGTGTTTCGAATCACTGCACCGAAGCATGATCCGAAGCACCCAAGTCACGTGACTAAAGTGTTTCGAAACACCTAGTCACGTGACTAAAGCGATTCAAAGCATCGATCAGCTTAGAAACGTTTCGAGACCTGGTGAATCCTAATTTGACTGCTAAGGTCTCCAAATTATCTCTGTCTCAAATGGCTTAGAGCACTGTGGGTTTGCTGATTGATTCTATGCTAAGCATGATGTTTTGGGTTCGAATCCCGACTTCGAAATCATGGTTTTATGTATTTTAATCATGTTTCTGTTTTGTGTAGCCTAAATAGGATACAGCTACAGTTACGCCATCAATTTAGCATCATTTTTGTAACACTGTAAAACAATAATAAATATTTTTACAGTATGGTTGGGTTTAGGGTTTGGGTAGACATTAATAAAATACAATAAATGGGAAATTTAATGAATAATATAAATAATTCTTGATAACTTCAGGCCACCATTTTTGATCTAGCAACAACCCTGTTTTAAGACAAAAACAAGACATATTTATTCACAAATTGTTTATTCGGATATCAGACCAATGTTGAAACAAAACGATACAAGAGCAAAGCATTACCAACTGGTATTAAAGCATTTTAAAACAACTTCTACTGACTAGCTTCGAAACCTACTACTCTTGCATGGATGTCTGACACCTTAACCACTGTTACTTGAAGGATTCCACTTTCACAAAGTGGGGTTTAATCCCTCAATTTGTTCAATCGTTCTTTGCTGAAGCTGTTTCAGTGCAATATATATAAAAATGACCACTAAATGTCACTGTAGAGTGAGGTTTCGAAACGTTTCGAAGCTTCGACACATTTGCTTCGACTGTTTCAGTGTTTCACGAAGCCTCGCTTTGCCCACCACTACTCTTAACCGCTCTATCACGGTCTCTCACATCATTAATACACTGGTAAAATAGATCGGGCAGTCAGATGGGTAGCACATCGCACAAAAACATGTATACAATTATATACAATCGATTATGAAAACGATTGACACGTAGCTCCGCAGAAAGAAAGATGGTTCGTTTTGTCGCGCGCACGTGACAGGTACCCCCTGCAGTGAGCTATGGAAGTATATTGCGCATGCGCCAGAAGCTTATAAGGCGCATGCACCAACAAGAAGGGCACGCATCAACGCAAAACTAAGAATTTTGTATTAGTTCAACGAAATATTTTAAGTTTTTCACATTGAAGCACCATATTTGTTGAACAAACTAACTATTATTTGTCAGCATTTCAAATGAAAATATTTAAATTCAGTTAACTTAATAATCTTTGTTCAGAGGACTTTTTGAAAGTTGGCGTTTTTACAGTGCACTTTTAGGAGTGCAGGGCACAAAGTAATGGCATGGCATGCTTGCAAGGTTTTCACCACAGTGTCGGCAGACATCTTCCTGCCAATTATTGAAAAAGTTTGGTGAAATTTGGATGAAAAAAACTGGAGAAACCATGTTTGCAGCACATATGTTTATTTTCAAAAAATCTGTGAAAGTATAAAATCTTATATTGTTGTGTCAAAAGATAAAACCTAGAAGACAGCGACTATTTTAGAGGTTACGGTAGGTCAAACTATACAAATTATGTCTAATTTTTGTCTTTTTTTAGGCTACATGCAAATATGAACACCTATTTTACAAGAAATGTGTTTTGTGTATACTGTACACTGTGTGTAAGTAAAATACACAGTGACTGCAAACCAGTTTTGAGGAAACATGACACAGCGGGGTTAGTTACAATTAAGGGTTTTTATAATTAAGCCACACACTGTTGGACACCAATTAAACCAACAAAATACTTTTTTTTTTAATGTAATGTTGAGAACCTTTTATACTAAAATGTTTTTTAATATATATTTTTTTATTAAAAAAGTATTTTATTGCTAATAATGCAAATAAATGCATTGTATCATAATGGATAAATGGATAATAATGCAAATAAATTCAAATGTGTATAGCCAATACATAAATAAAAAAACACTGTTTTATGTAGAATAAAAAATAAATGAGCCAATTACTGAGGAAATATAGCTACTATTTAAAGTAAACAGAAATTAAATTAACTGTGTGAAATCTGCCTTTTTAAGCATGTGTTACAACTAACCCTCTGACTGTTACAACTTGCCCCACAGGTGAGGTAAATAGTAACATTTTTACTCCTGGCTCTTCTGGCAATACTGCACAGAAACTCTTGGTCCGGCGATCATTTTGTCAGTGCTTATTTGTAGAAGAGGCTTGTGTGTTATTAGTATTTAGTATTAGTATTAGTTGTGTGTTATTAGCCACTAGTTATTAGTGGCTATTACTTTATTCATTATTCGACCAAAACCAAAAAGTGTTACCTTCTGCCCCATATCATCAAACATTTAGAGTATTAGTAACTTAAATAATTTAAGTTCAGTTATCAAATCTGTTTGAGACCAATTGCGGCAAACTATTTATGTTGACTAAGGTTGCTTTTGCACCTATATGTTTGTTTCGGAACCCGTCTCGTTTGCCCAGTTAGTGCAGTTTGTTTGGCATACTGTATGTGAATTCATCAATTAAGCTCTGATCCATGCCAAATTAATCGGTCCGACATCGCTTGAATGAGGTGGTCTCGGTTCGATATAAACAAACTCGGGAGTGGATCGGTTATAGTGAAAAGGCAATGCAATCCTATGAACCAGGTATATAATACAGCTATATGAAGAGAATAATGAGAATGGTGGGATGTCATCATTCCTACCGGTAAATGTGTGTTTCACGACAAATACGAAAGTGAAAGCATGCTGAAATAATACCGAGTGCTGTTTATCCATTAGGAAAATTGACAGAAATTATATTTAACTTAAAAATTTAATTTTAATCTTATAATATTTTGTATTTGGGACTGTTGTTTTCTTTGTTTTTACACTGACACCTGAACAGAAAGATCAACATTTATCTGCTTCATGATCTGACTGAAGTCTCGGTTTATCTGTTACAATTTTTTTGGATGTTCACAAAAACAAAGAGAAGCAAACTGCTCATCAATAACCAAATGATCTCTGATGCACTTTGCACACAGAACCGTTAAGTACTTGCGAAAGTTGCAAGATCCAGTTTGCATGATTTATCAGTGAGTGCAGACATGCTTAAACCGATTTGCTTCATTTAGTGCTTTTGGGAAAGGAATAATCACTGGATTTGGCAAGGTTAGCCAGGTTCATGGTACTGAATCATTGAACGTTGTGAAGAGGTTTGTTTGAGGCACTTAGCAACTACATATCTGATATTTCTTTTCAGAGTAATCTCTCAACATAAATGAGTTACTTTTGGACAAACAGATGTGAGGGTTCAAAGTCTAGAATATTTATTTATTTATTTTTTTATCTTAGTCCATTCTCTTTCAGAATCACGAATTTCAGATTTACCCTTCTGCAAAGGTGATTGACACAAAAAGATGATCTAAAATACTTTGTGTTACAAAACAACATGAGAACACAAATCATATATTTCTTGGGTGGCCTATACTCTGAAATAAGTATAGCATATTCACTGAGTAAATGTTGACTATTGTGCATGAAGTATATGTTGAAATGTTCTCTTTAGGAAAAATAGGTTATAGTGGAAACAAATTTTGATTTTATTTAGTTTTACTTTAATTTAATTTGTAGATGTTCTCTTCAGCATATAATAAGGTTGAATAGACATAAGTGTGAATAGAATAGAATGAGAGAACGATAATTAGTAAATGATTATGATTATATTTTTGTAGGAAATGCCCCTGTAAATATATTAAAAAGAATATTAAAGAATATAATTTTTTTACATAATGAGGACAAGTAAACTGACAGTTAATGTTTGTATGAAATATGCCTTTAAATATTCATCTTAGTGAGAATAGAATAGAATAGAATAGAATAGAATAGAATAGAATAGAATAGAATAGAATTTTAGAACAATATTAGAAGTGAATGGTGAAAAATGTATTTTTGGGTAAGCTTTTCTTTCAAATGTTCACATTAGTACATAGATTGGAATGAGAATATGAAAATAAGAAAATTAATACGAAATATTTTTCTGTGTGAACTGTCCCTGTAAATGTTCACTTAAATGAGGAGGATAGAATAAAATAGAATATATATATATATATATATATATATATATATATATATATATATATATATATATATATATACTGTATGTAAAACTTTAGTGGGAATGAAATAGAATAGAGAACAATATAATATTGGAAAAATATAAGGAAGAGTAAATATATATATATATATTAGGTACTCTTTTTCCTTTAAATTGGTCACATTAGTGTAAATAGAATAGAATAAGAACATGAGAATTAGTGAATGATTATGGAATTTGTGTGAAATGTAAAAAAAAAAAAGTGAGGACATAATAAATAGAATATAATTTTACCATAATGAGGATGAGTAAATTGTGACAGTTCATCAATCTAATAGAACTGAACAGAATATAATTGAATAGAACAAAATATAATAGAACCGAATAGAAAAGAATAGAACAGAACAGAATAGAACAGAACAGAATTGAATGTAATAGAACAGAGTAGAACAGGACAAAATACAATAAAACAGAACAGAATAGAAATGATTTGAACAGATGACAATTGAACAGAACCAAACAGAATAGAAAAAAACAGAACAGGACAGGACAGAATCAAATAAAACAGAACAGAATATAATAGAATTAAATTGAACAGAATAAAGTAGAACAGAACAAAACAGAATAGAATAGAACAGAACAGAATCGAATAAAACAGAAAAGAATAGAATTGAATGTAACAATAAAATAGAACAGAACCGAACAGAATAGAAAAGAATGGAATAGGATAAAACAGAATAGAATAGAAAAGAATTCAACAAAATAGAATAGAACAGAATCTAATAGAACCGAACAGAATAGAAATTGAATAGAACAGGACAGAATAGATCAGAATCGAATAAAACAGAATAGAATTGAATAGAACAGAATACAATAGAACAGAACCGAACAGAATAGAAAAGAACAGAAAGAAAAGAATAGAATAAAACACAATAGAACAGAACAGAATAGAATAGAATTTAATAGAATAGAATTTAAAAGCACAGAACAGAATAGAACAGCACAAAATAGAATAGAACAGAATAGAAAAAATAAAATACAATAAAATAGAAGAGAATAGAATCGAATAGAACAGATCAGAATAGAATAGAATAAAATAAAATAGAATAGAACGGAATAGAATGGAATAGCATAGAACAGGATAGAATAGAAAAGAAAAGAATAGAACAGAATAGTATAGAATAGAACAGAACATAATAGAATAGAATAGAATAGAATAGAATAGAATAGAATAGAATATGGCCACTTGAAATGTCTTTTTTCTCAGTTCTGTCTTCTAAAGTGCACACCCTCAGCAGAGCTTCCCTCACATTGTCTCAGACACACGCTGAAGATCTGAGTGACATGAGCGATGATTAGTGGCTGAGACAAAGAGAAGCAGTGAGCTGTTCAGACCTGCAGGGGTCAAGGTCACAGATGGGCTTGAAAACAGCTGAAAGTGCCTAATCTTTTTAAGAGAATTCCAATAGGATTGCCGACCGTCCTCTTCACTCCAGACCCGCCGTTATTGATCGCATCCATTCGTGATGAATCCCTGAAGAAGCCAAAGGCAGGAGCAGCTCATTTGTTTGAATTGAGCCTCTGGTCTCCTGTTTAACTCGTGTCACGACGCTTCTGCCAGATGCATGCTAGGTATGCTTACTATGCTATAATTTATCATTTAGAATATACCAGTAAAAATTATCTCCACAAGAAGAATTGGTGTTCCTGCAATTAAAAACAATTACACCTAGAATCTGGAATCTGCCTCTACAATCTGAAACTGGTTTGTTTAGTGCTGTACAGTGCCATATACTAAATGCAATGAAAATGAGCCTTTCTATAAATAAAAGAAATTACTGGCATAGTTTATTTGAAAGCATTGTTATTTGAGTGTTTGAACAAAACTTTTGACCAGATGTGGTTTCACATCATAGATAAGGAAGTAATCACACTACTTTATAGCATTCTGCACTGCAGTGTTGATAAGTATTGCATAATAAATAAAATAAAATAAAATAAAATAAATACCCAGCATGTCATGAGGAGCACCAGATAAATAAACCAGATATTAGAACAATTATGCTTTTAGTGTCTTTAAGTTTTATCAAGCATCTTCTTTCTTCTAGGCTTCAACAGTAGCTTGAATAAAACATGTTCCATTATGAACACACAACTTTATATACATTCAAACACATTGACGTTGGTGTTGTAAATTACGCTACGAAAACCTTGTAATTAACTACAAGTACATTAACTGTTATTTTACAGACTTAATTCTCTTTATAGTATACATATAATTTTACTACTACTAACATACAATTTCACTTACTACTCAATACTTAAATGTCAATAAAAGTGTCTTTGTTAAACTGTAGAGTTGGATTTTCAACATCAAAAGTCGACAGAGCAGAGATCAAGAACCATAATGCAATACACAACTGTAAATAAACGGAAAACACCAAATTACAAAAATTTTAACAGATATTTTTTAGATTGTAAATATAATTTATTATACAATTTATCAACATGTAGCTCTATATATGTTTCTGGAGATCGCAAACTATATGTAGCCAGAAGTATTTCATCTTTAAAAGAAGCGCTACGGGTTAATGGGACGCCATTTTTTTTCACGCTGTTACCAGTTTGTCCAGTAGCTCGCCATGTACGTCGGTGGACTTGAGATGCAGAGAGGAGCTGACCATGACAACAAGGTTCGAGTCTGGTAAAGAATGGTTCCAGAAGACAAAAACAAAAGCCAAAAAATAAAATAAACAAGTAAATAACAGGATGAGAATGTGGTAAAATCTGAAAACGTGGTATAAAATTAGGCAAGGGCTTTTGTTTTTCTGGATTGCTTTTTAAAACAGTCGGTTGCCTTTAGGGAAGTGGGTGGGCGGGTCAATCTGTGCTTTTGAAAACACTATTGGTTGGGTTTAGGTAAAGAGGAGGGTAGGTCAGTCGAACGGTCAGTCAGTCGACAGCGGCCTCTGGTGGATTTACGAATGACACTTGCGACAGAAATCTGAGATCTCAAAAAGCGTATACAGCGACCTCTGGTGGATTTGTGAAAACAAATTGCAAAAAAACTTAGCTGCTAGGATGTATTTGGCGCTCTCCAGAAATCTATATAGCTGTATATTTTCAAAATGAGCCTGGGTTGCGATATATTGTTTTAAGCTAAACTTAAATGTCAATAAATGTCACTTTATTAAAATACAAAGTTAAATTGGCAACATTAACAGTTAATTCTAACAATTAGTTCTAGTTTTATTTTTAACAATGTTTTGTTTTTCGGTGTGGTAATCGACATTTAATAGCAATTATTGGCTTCAGTCCTTTTGCAGAATTCGCAAATAACACACACCCAAAGTGTAACACCCACTCTGCTCCAAGCCATGACCACATTTCCACCTGAGGTGTGCATTACTTCATAATAATTCAATGGCCCGTTGTTAATTATTCCTTACATAGTTTTAAAGCCACATCGCCAATCACTAATGCCCACGCAGCCTCTTCCATATGACAGAGCAGTAATAAAAGGCTGAAGGAGAGGACATCAGGACAGAAGGGCACACCCCACTGCTTAATGCTCAGTGAGGAACACACACACACGCGTCCCTGCCTAATGCCCACCAGGGAGACTGCAGGAATGGTGGGATGGAGAAGGGAGGGCAGGCGCTCTGGTGCCAGCGCTGTCGACTCCTTCATTAGTAGAGACAGCAGAGCCACCGGCTGCCATGCATACCAAACTAGCACTTTTTTCCTTGCATGCATGTACTGTATGCGTGTGTGTGTGTGTGTTTGTGTGTGTGTGCATTTAACAGTCAGATTTGATGTTCATTGTTTGCTTTGTTGTGTAACTTATCTCCACTCTATAAACACAGTGCAATCTCAGCAGCCCTGTGTGCAGAGTTTAATACATTCTTCAATTTTAAATGGGGATATAATGATATTCATGTTATTGTGTTATGGTTCTGGATATTTCAGGATAATATTCTCAGTAGACCTCAATAAACCTTTAGAGAGCCCATAAACCTTGAGAGAGAGAGAAAGAGAGGAGTACAGTTAATGATTTTTGCTCTATCCTGTCTCCTACTGGTAGATGAGTGCAGTTGCGCACTGTTGTTTGTGTTCAATCTGTAGTAATACTGTAGAGAATGATCTATTTTGTGCAGGGAGGTCTAGTCTTATTTAATAGATGATAATTGCTTTAAATTACATGATGGGCACTGGGGATACATTAAAATGTGTCCTGTTTAGTTGCTTTCTTTTTTTTTGTAGCAAACGACTGGATAGAACAGCAAACGACTGTCATACATTTTTGCCATGAAAGATTTAATGTAACAATATTTTACATATGAACAACTACAGTAAAACAAGCAACACCACTTACTACTGACTTTATTACCTGCCTAATATTACGATAATAACTGTTTATTATAGCACTTATTAAGTATGACCACATCCTACCCAATACTAAATCCCAACTACTACATTACTATCTTTTATTAAGGAGCTAATTAATAGTTTATTGAGCTTAAAGTCTTACTGAATGGCTTGTTAATAGCATGAATTGTACGTTATAGTGGGATCACAACTACTCTCTGGCCTATTGACAGCAAGAATCATCAGAACACTTTTAGGTACCGTTCCCACTAATAACTAACCTACCTGTTAATAAGATATTTATTGGCTGTTTATTATAGTAGTTAGAAAGTCTGATCATTTTCTACATCTCTAATCCTACCCAATACCTAAACCCAACTACTACCTTAATAACTAGTAATAAGCAGCAAATTACTAGTTTATTGAACTAGTTAATGGTGTGCTAATAGTAATAATTATACTTCAAAGTAAAGTGTGATCAAATCGGTAACTAGCAATGAACTATACTTGTTCTGCATATATTAATCATCGTTCAAGATTGTTTAATGTATTATTAAACTCGCTAAGACTTTATTTTGATGCTTCCTATTGCACATTTTGATGACTAAAGGTACATAAATGCCAATGAATTTGAGTATTAGTTGACTGTCTGCTTATACTGCTTTTGCACAGGGAGCTCTTGTCTTATTTATTTATTTATTTATTTATTTGATACTTATTTATTTATTTATTTGTTTGTTTGTTTATTTAATTGTGTGCCTTAATAAGTTATAAGTTATTAGAGCACATTAGTTATTAGTGCATTAGTAATGTACAATTACAGCAAAAACAGATATCAAAAACTAAAGTTCCAAAGATAATTGAAATTCGAATAAAAAGAAAAAACTTAACAAAATAAACACAACAAAAGGAAGAGATTCACAAGACGGCAAATACTGATTCATAATAACTTACAACAGACAGAGCTTTTACATCTTTCACAGCTTTGAGAGACTTCATTAACAGAATAAGTTCTGGTCTAGTCTTATTTATTAGATGATAATAGCTCTAAATTATGTGATGGGTGCTGGGGATACAGAACGTGTCATGTCCTGTTTTTTTTTTTTTTTTTTTCCTTAGGCAAGGCAATGCAAGTTTATTTATATAGCACATTTCATACACAATATTAATCCAAAGTGCTTTACAAACCACAATAAAAGAAACATAAAACACCAGAATAAGAAATAAAAACTTAATTTTTTTTTTTTTAGCTAAAATGATTTTTTCTACCAAAACAGATGTCATTTAGTGTAATACTTGTTTGTAAACAATTACTGTCTGGCCTTTTTACAGCAAAAATTATCAGTAACACTTTAGTTCAAGTACCGTTCCTACTATTAAGTAACCTACCTATTTATAGGATATTTATGGTCAGTGTATAATTATAAAGTCTAATCTTTTTCTACAATCCTGATTCTACCAATACCTAAACCCAACTACCACCTTAATAACTATTAATAAGCAGCAAATTTGTAGTTTATTTAGTTAATAATCATAGGTAATGGTTTGCTAATTGGAAAAAGATTGTTTCTCTTAAGAGAGAATGGAATAGAATGGAATGGAATGGAATGGAATGGAATGGAATGGAATGGAATGGAATAGAATAGAATAGAATAGAAAAAAGGACAGAATTCTCATCAACAGGAGGATGAGTGATTGATATAATTTCTGTTTCTGTTTTTAAGTACTATTTCCACTATTAACCAACCTACCTAATAATAAGATATTTATTGTCTGTTTGTAGTTATAAAGTCTAAACTTTTCTACATTCCTACATTCTTCATTCCTGATCCAATACCTAAACCAAACCACTACCCTAATAACTATTAAAAATCAGCAAATTTGTAGCTTATTTAGCTAATAGTCATAATAAATGGTTTGCCAATAGAGAGAATTATACTTCAAAATAAAGTGTGACCGAATCAGTAACAATTTAAAATAATGGTCAGTTTACTAACATGACCTAGGACTGAACAATAGTTGTTCTGCATTTAATAATCACAGTTCAACATTTTCTAATGTGTTACTACACTCTAAAGTTAACAGTCTGTGTGAATAAAGTAGAACTAACAATAAACAACTTTATTTTCAGTAACTAACACTAATAAATATTGTAATAAATGAATTGTTCATGTTACAAAATACATGTAATACATGGACCATTACTTTAGGTTTCACCATTAAAGTAATACTTTCAATGCAAAAAGGAATTGGTCATTCAATTTATAATTCTCATGGTTGTGGAATTTAATAGTCTCTAAAATAAAATAAATCACTTGTGTAACTTGAATATCAACTTGTCTTCTAACGTTTTCATAAACTTTCTGCTTTTTGCACAGGGTTTCTTTAAGTCTCAAGCTGACCTCATAAACAAGTACGGACGAATTTGTGGGTAAGTCTCTTTTGATTGTACTCACAGTTATCAAACTGTCCATCAAATGCAGAAATATGAAAGAAAACAGATTGAATTGTATTTTGCTTTCTTTGTTAACAATAAAAACTGAAATTGCCGTCTAAAAGAAACCTTTTGTCGAAAGCATTAATAAACACAAATATGCGAAACCTATTTGTTTTGCCAAGTGAAACATGAATGACTTCTCATTACCCCCTGGGTAATAGAAAATGATTTTTTTCCCCCCCTGATTATATTCCTGATGAAAAGTGCCCGACGTGATTGCTTTAGTCATTTCCACATTTATAGAATTACTTTAACACCACAGCGTCTCTGCGTAACACCCATCACACATGAGGCTCTTGTTCACCATCCTGTCATTCATATTCAGACAGCATGAGCCTCTCAGTGAGCGCCCAGTGTCCTCTAATTTAGTCCGTCGCTTGCCAGACATTGTGTTTTAATATGCCTGCTTCTGAGAGGCCGACTTCTCCTTGGGGAGATCAAAGCAGCGAGTGCCACTGGCCTTCCTGTGTTTAATATGAGCCCAATGGAGAGGAAGGGAATCAGAATGACGCTAGTTGTCTGTGTGTTTCTTGGTATTCATCACGTTGTGGGGACTAAATGTCTCTGCAAGTATAGCAATAACAGCAATTTTAGGCCTTGTGGGGACATGTTTGTAATCCCCATGAGAAAAACAACATAGGCTCATAATGAAAATTTAGCTCTACGGTATATAAATTTCAGGAGATCGCGATTTATGTAGCCAAAGGTACGTATGAATGCATTTTGTCTTTAGAACGAACGCTGCGGGGCCGTATGACATCCTTTTCACGCTAGCAGTTGACTGCTTACTTCCTTATGGACGGCTTTCCCCACTGTTACCAGTTTGTCTAGTGGCTCACCTTGTATGTCAGCGGACTTGAGATGGAAAGAGAAGTTGACCATGTTGACAGGGTTTGAGTCCGGCAAAGAACTGTTCCAGAAAGCGGGTAAGACGTAAATCATTAAACATTAAATAAACAAGTAAATAACAGGGTGAGAATGTGGTAAAATCTGAAACTGTGGTAAAAATCTGGCGATGGCTTTTGAAAACTGTCAGTTGGGTTTATGGAAGTGGGTGGGCTGGTCAATCTGTGCTTTTGAAAACACTATTGGTTGGGTTTAGGGTAGTGGGTGTAACGGATTACAAATCTTACAGTTCAGATAACACCGCGGTTTTTGAGTCACGGATGGGACCATTTTTCGGGTCAGCAAAAAAGGAAGGAAACAAATGTCATTTGCTTTCCTTTTCCACAAAAATTTTACTGCAAAAACAATTGCATCTAACAAACAATGTAGAACCTGTAATTTTAATAAAAATCAAGAAAGAATAAGCTGAAAAAAAAGGAAATATTGAAAACAAAAAATGATCCTTGCTACGTTTGCTGATAATGCTAAATATGGAAATCTAACATCTTGTACGACAGATCATATTTATCATCAATGAATATATCAATGAATAGGATTTTTAGAGGATGAGTGAATGAATAAACCATCCCTTTAAAAATTATTATTATGGTGTAGAATAGAATAGATTTGAATTTTTCATCAAGATGATGAGTGATTGATATGATTTATGTTTAAGTGAACTACTTTTAATTGTTATCTTAAGAGACAATAGAATAGAATAGAATATTTCGTCAACAGGACGATGAGTGATTGATACAGTGTGATTTGTGTTTAGGTGAGCTGCTTTTAAATGTTATCTTAAGAGACAATAGAATAGAATAGAATAGAATAGAATAGAATAGAATAGAATAGAATAGAATATTTAATCAACAAGAGGATAAGTGATTGATATAATTTATGTTTAGGTGAACTGCTTTTAAATGTTATCTTAAGAGACAATGGAATAGAATAGAATAGAATAGAATAGAATATTTCGTCAACAGGACGATGAGGGATTGATATGATTTATGTTTAGGTGAGCTGCTTTTAAATGTTATCTTAAGAGACAATAGAATAGAATAGAATAAAATAGAATAGAATAGAATAGAATAGAATAGAATAGAATAGAATTTTTCATCAACAAGACGATGAGTGATTGATATGATTAACGTTTAGGTGAGCTGCTTTTAAATGTTATCTTAAGAGACAGTAGAATAGAATAGAATAGAATAGAATAGAATAGAATAGAATAGAATATTTAATCAACAAGAGGATAAGTGATTGATATAATTTATGTTTAGGTGAACTGCTTTTAAATGTTATCTTAAGAGACAATGGAATAGAATAGAATAGAATAGAATAGAATAGAATAGAATAGAATAGAATAGAATAGAATAGAATAATGGAACAAACTATGGAACAACAAACGTGAGCATGAATATATGATGGCAGTATACATTTTGGTGAATTATCTGTTCTTGTTTTTAATACTTGAAATGCTCTCTTCCAGGAAAATTGAATAAAATACAGCAGAATCTCATAACAAGGCAAGCGTGAGTATAGAATAGGATTGAGTAGATAAGTACAAAATAGAATACAGTAAAAATTTAGAACAACTGGTGGTGTGTTTTGTTGTGTTTAATAGGCCTGATTCTCCTTGGGGGATCAAAGCAGCGAGTGCCATTGGCCTTCCTGTGGTTAATATGAGCCTAATAGAGGGGAAGAGTGTGTGTGTGTGCGCCTGTGTGTTTATGGGATATAGGGGTGTTGGGACCGGAAAAGAGGATCTAATTCAGAGTCATGTGGATATATGTCAGGAGACATTACGACATCCTTCAGTTAGAGTAATTCAAGAGCTGAGCTTCTCTCCAAAATCAAAGGGCTTTGAAATACATATCAGTGCTCTGCATGATCCTTAAAACCCTTGTCGGTTTCCCAAGTACAAGACATCAGTCATCAGAGTTCAGACATTTCTGTGCATTGCAGGAGCACTCTTAAGGCGCGTGGAGGCTTTGCTCACGAAGGTGATTTATTTTTTTGCTCTGCCCAAAAATATCCTTGTGATATGGTGTGAGAACATCTCGAAATGACATCTAACCAGACTCTTTAATGCTATAGTGTAAGAAACTTGATATAGGGGTCAGCTGATATTTAAAAGTGTGACTAATAAAGTAAAATCCAGCTATTTTCAGTGTTGGGGGTAACGCATTACATGTAACGTGAGTTAAGTCTTTATTTAAGTAACGAGTAAAGTAACGCATTACTTTAAAAAAAAGTAATAATATTTAAGTTACTTTTGGGAAAATGTAAATGGGAATTACTTTTTAGTTTAATAAATTGCTGCATTGATATTAAAGTAGTCACAATGAATCACACAGTCAATGAGAGAATCAAAATTTTGAACGCATCGAAGAAAAGAAAAAGGGGATTACAGTCTCAATGGACAGTGATTTTTCCTTAAGATAAATAGTAAAAAGAAGCAAACACATTGCTTTAAACTATATTACTGTATTAAATGTATTTAATACATTAATATGTATTAAATGTATGCATTAAATTATCTGTATAAATGGCATGTATAGCTCTGGGGTCAGGAAGTTCTCAGATAACACGATCCTACAGTTGAAATCAGAACTATTAGCCCCCCTTTAATTTTTTTTCCCTTTTAAATATTTCCCAAATGATGTTTAACAGAGCAAGGAAATTTTCACAGTATGTCAGATAATATTTTTTCTTCTAGAGAAAGTCTTATTTGGTTTATTTCGGCTAGAATAAAAGCAGTTTTTAACTTTTTATGAACAATTTTAACATTATTAGCCAATACAATAACTTGCCTAATTCCTCTACCCTGCCTAGTTAACCTAATCAACCTAGTAAAGCCTTTAAATGTCACTTTAAGCTGTATAGAAGTGTCTTTAAATATATCCACTCAAATATTATTTACTGTCATTATGGTAAAGATAAAATAAATCAGTTATTAATAATGAAATATTAAAACTATTAGGTTTCTCTCTGTTAAACAGAAATTGGGGAAAAAATAAACAGGAGGGGCTAATAAATCAGGGGGGTTAATAATTTTGACTTACACTGTAAAATATTTTTTGATATGCTTTTTAAAGGTAAATGTAGCTGTAGGATAGACAGTGCTTTGTTAATTGCAGAACTCTTCTATTAAAAAAAGAAAAAAGCCTCACCCAGCTAATAAAAAGAAATGCAAAAGTAACATAAAAAATGCAACTAGTTATTTTTTGGGGGGGAGGGGAGTAACTCAATATTGTAAAGCAGTACTTTCAAAATTAACTTTCCCCAACCTGTCATTTTTATTGTGAATTAAGCATCTAAAATTTTTGGGGAAACTGATCAGTGATTTTACAAGCATTGCAAATAAAAAGAAATATTTCAGTGGCGCAGTAGTGCTGTCCCCTCACAGCAAGAAGGCCGCTGGTTCGAGCCTCAGCTGGGTCAGTTGGCGTTTCTGTGTGGAGTTGAATGTTTTCCCTGCGTTTGCGTGGGTTTCTCCCGGGTGCTTCGGTTTCCCCCACAGTCCAAATATATGCAGTACAGGTGAATTGGGTAAGCTAAATTGTCCATAGTGTATGTGTGTGAATGAGTGTGTATGGGTTTCCCAGTGATGGTTGTGGCTAGAACAGGACTTGCTGCGTAAAACAAAGGATAAGTTGGCGGTTAATTCCGCTGTGGAGACCCCAGATTAATAACGGGACCAAGCCAAAAAGAAAATGAATGAATGAATGAATGAATGAAAAAAGTCATCTGCAGTTGATGAAAACAGTAAAAGTCTGTTTTTGTCACATAAGTTAAAAAAAACTTATCCAGCAAGTCAAAGAAAACTTGTTTATGGTTAATCTTGTTAAATTGATTGGAGTTGTCATAATGATGAGCTACAATGCCATTATATTTTGAATTTTCTCAGAGTTTTCATTATGTTGAGAGAATTACTTATAATATAAATATATAAAATTAATGTCTTATTTAAATGAGAATATATGTTCCATATTGGGGGCAACACGGTGGCTCAGTGGTTAGCATTGTCACCTCGCAGCAGCAGGTCACTGGTTTGAATCCTGGCTGGGCCTGTTGGCATTTCTGTATGGAGTTTGCCTGTTCTCCCCATGTTGGACTGGGTTGCAGCTACAAGGGCATCTGCTGTGTAAAACATAAACTGGATAATTTGGCGGTTCATTCCACTGTGGCGACCCCTGATGAATAAAGAGACTAAGCTGGAGGAAAATGAAAGAATCAATGTTCCATATTACATTTTCATGATTTAATAATTAATAAAACCTTCCGAAAATAATAACTTTGTATCTTAATATTATCATAATATATTAAATACTTCATAATAACTATTAATAACCATAACAGTTTTGTACTGCATCATAAGATTAAGAAACTGTATCATAAGATTAAAAAACTGTATCATAAGATTAAGAAACTCCATCACAATTAGTTAATCATGATAAACTATTATAACATTGTAATTGTAATTTTCATTGTATAGAAATGCTACAGATGTTAGCTCATCTTATCCTAAAAGTATGTCTTATGTTGAAAAGCTTTCCATAACAAAACTGTAGTTTTCCTAAATACTGAGGTTTCTCTCAATAGTAATTTATTATATTAAAATATTATTGTCTTAATATTGCTAAACTCTTATACTTTTAAAATGGTATGCCATTATGTTTGATGGAATGTAATCAAATGCCTTAATATATCATAAAATTGATCAACTTTAGCATAATTACCCGCAGCGGCCACTTTATTGGGTACACCTTACTAGTACCGGGTTAGACCCTTTTTGACTTCAGAACTGCCCTAATTCTTCCTGGTATAGATTCAACAAGGTACTGGAAATATTCCTCAGAGATTTTGGTCCATATTGACATGATAGCATCACGCAGTTGCTTGCAGATTTGTAAGCTGCACATCCATGATGAGAATCTCCCATTCCACCACATCTCAAAGATGCTCTGTCTATTGGATTGAGATCTGGTGACTGTGGAGGCATTTCAGTACAGTGAACTTATTGTCATGTTCACTAAACTAGTCTGAGATGATTCACACTTTATGATCCCGCTGGAAGTAGCAATCAAAAGATTGGTACACTGTGGACTTAAAGGGATGGGCATGGTCAGCAACAATACTCATATAGGCTGTGGCGTTTACACGATGCTCAGTTGGTGCTAATGGGCCCAAAGTGTGCCAAGAAAACATCCCTCACACAGTTAGATCGCCAGTTTGAACCATTGATATTGATATTCATTGATACTATTGAATGTCGCAGCAGAAATCGAGACTCATCAGACCAGGCAACGTTTTTCCAATCTTCTATTGTCCAATTTTTAGTGAGTCTGTGTAAATTGTAGTCTCAGTGTCTGTTCTTAGCTGACAGGTGTGGCACCCGGTGTGGTCTTCTGCTGCTGTAGCCCATCCGCCTCAAGTTTCGATGTGTTGTGCATTCAGAGCTGCTCTTCTGCATATCTTCGTTGTAACGAGTGGTTATTTGAGTTACTTTTGTCTTTCTATCAGCTCAAACTAGTCTGGCCATTCTCCTCTGACATCTGGCATCAGCAAGGAATTTGCGCCCACAGAACTGCCGCTTACTGGATATTTTCTCTTTTTCTGTAAACCCTTGAGATGGTTGTGCGTGAAAATCTCAGTAGATCAGCAGTTTCTGAAATACTCAGACCAGCCCTTCTGGCACCAGCAACCATGCCACGTTCCTAAATCACCTTTTTTCTCCATTCTGATGCTCAGTTTGATCTGCAGCAGATCGTCTTGACCATGTCTCAAGACGAGTTGCTGCCATGTAATTGGCTGATTATAAATTTAGATTAACGAGCAGTTGGACAGGTGTACCTAATAAAGTGGCCCGTAAGTGTATATCAAGTCATGATGATATAAAAAAAAATGGTAATTGCAAACTGTTTATACAGCAAAAAATAAAAAATAAAAAAATCTAAGAAAAATAATAATAATATGTTGCCTGTGAACATTATATCAGTGTATCTTGCATATCATTTTGTATTGCCAAGACTTTTTTTTCACAGGTCTTCAGTTTGTGAACAGACCGGCGGCGCAGATGCATAGATAAACCAAAACATACTAATGAGATCAGTGTTTTATAGGTCACTTAGCTGCAAGCTTAATTAAACTCATCCTGCTCTTAGAGCCATGTGCACTGCCAATGTCAGCTTCATTAGCAGGAGATGATATGAAGAGCCGATCCAGCTTTTACAGTACCAGTACAGACGCTGCACATGAAAGGAGAGTACAGTAAATGATAAGAGTGATCCGTCTCTGCTGCGTCTGCCTCCAGCTGAGCTTCAATGTGCTTTACAGACACTGGACACGGTAATGAACCTTTGCATAGCCGTCTGCTGAGGGAAAAAATGAAGCTTATGGTTTTCACGGTTTTCGTACTTAGAAACATAAAACTTTATTTGTATTATGAATGGCTTATATAGAGCAACTGATCAAAGTGTGCTCCCTTTATGATCAGCAGAACTGCTCACTGATTAAGGTACTATGTTAATAGAAAAAAAGAAAAATATGCTGGTAATGATAAAGGAGTCTCTTAAATTGCGCCAATACTTTTTGTTGGTTATTAATGATATCCACACTGATTCTGACTAAAAACACCAAAGATCTCAAGAAGTGGCAAACACAAATAGAAACCTTTGATGCTCATACAGATTGCTTAAACAGATATGGAAAATGATCCGTGCCAAAAGAATTTGCGTGTAATTTGATTGTCAACACACACACGCAATTTGACTGTGTCAACAAGCACAGCAGCCAATGAGATTTTGTACTAGAGACTATATATTTGCATATGTTGTGTAATATTTTGTTGTGATATCATGTGTCGTGTTTGTGAAGAGTATTGCACTGGTTTCCTGAGATGTACAGTGCATCTGAAAAGTATGCCACATTTGTTTATGATACAGCCTTTTTCCAAAATTAATTAAATTAATTTATTTGCTCAAAAATTCCAATAGTATCTGGATGCAGCCTTTTTGATGCAAGCTAAGACTGCATCACTCAGCGATGCAATGTCAGACACAATGCACTCAAATGGAGCTAGTGACGTCACTGTGACGGGTAGGGTTAGGGTTGGGGTTAGGTGAGCCCATTAAAAAGCATTGAATGCAGCGCAGATTGCACTGCACCAGGTCTGCGGCCAGACCCCTCTCAAAAATTCTGCACACAAAACCCCATAATGACATTGTGAAAAAAAGAGTTTTTTAAATTGTTGCAAATTTATTAAAACTAAAAATCAGCAATTACAGCCTCTAGTCTTTTTGAATATGATGCCACAAGCTTAGCACACCTGTCTTTAGGGATTTTTGCTCATTTCTCTTTGCAGTACCACTTAAGCTCTATCAGGTGGGATTGGAAGGGTCTGTGTACAGCCATTTTCAGATCTCTCCAGAGATGTCCAATAGGATTTAGGTCTGGGCTCTGGCTGGGCCACTCAAGGACATTCACCGAGTTGTTGTGAAGCGACTCCATTTATATTTTGGCGGTGTGCTTTGGGTCATTGTTTTGCTGGAAGATAAACCATCGTCCAAGTCTGAGGTCAAGAGCCCTCTGAAGCAGGTTTTCATTCAGGATGTTTCTGTACACAGCATGATGCGGCCACCCCCATGCTTCACTGTTGGGATGGTATTAGCCTGGTGATGAGAGCTGCCTGGTTTTCTCCAAACGTAACGCCTAGCATTCACTCCATAGAGTTCAATTTTAGTCCCATCAGACCAGAGAATTTTGTTTCTTATGGTCTGAGAGTCCTTCAGATGCCTTTTGGGAAATTCGAGGCTGGGAATGGCTTCCGTCTGGCCACTCTACCATACAGGCCTGATTGGTGAATTGCTGCGCAGATGGTTGTCCTTCTGTTAGGTTCTCCTCTCTCCACAGAAGAACGCTGGAGCTCAGACAGAGTGACCATCGGATTATTGATCACCTGCCTGACTAAGGCCCTTCTCCCCTGATCACATAGCTTAGATGGCTGGCCAGCTCTAGGAACTGAGTCCTGGTGGTTCCAAACATCTTTCACTTTCGAATGATGGAGGCCACTGTGATCATTGGAACTTTCAGAGCAGCAGAAATGTTTTTGAATTTACCACAGTTGAACTCTAATTAAGCTGCTGAAACATCTCAAGAATGATCAGTGGAAACCGAATGTTCTTGAGCTTAATTTAGAGCTTCACGGCAAAGGCTGTGAATACTTGTGTGATTTTTAAGGTTTTTTATTTTTTATAAATTTGAAACCATTTTTTTTTTAAATCACAATATCATTATGGGGTATTGTGTGTAAAATTGAGGAAATAAATTAATTTAATCCATTTTGGAATAATGCTGTAACAAAGAAATGTAAAAAAAAATGAAGTGCTATGAATACTTTCTGGATGCACTGTATGTATGTGTATATATACTGTATATATATATATATATATATATATATATATATATATATATATATATATATATATATATATATATATATATATATATATTCAGGAAACTCAGAGTCGTGGTCAATGCAGGCAAATGGTCAGTACAGGCAGGCAGCAGGCAACGTAAACAAACAAACAAGGCGAGGAATGAGGAACAGGTGTGTGTGAGTGGTACATGACTGGAACTTAGTCCATATGCTGGCTGTTTTGTAGTCTTTTAGCGATTTGTGTGTTTACCAGTAATCTGCCAGGATTAGATCGCTGGTAATTGTGACAATTGTCATTAGACATGTACAAGTACAAGGCAACGAAATGCAGTTTGAGTCTAACCAGGAGTGCAATAGCAGAAAGTGCAGGATATAGTTAAGTTATAAGTGAATATAGAAAACTATAGGTAATATTTACAGATGGATGTGCTGTGAACAAACTGTGGAAAGGCTGGTGACTTTATTTATTTATTTAAGCACAACTTGTTATCACCTGTACTTTTCATTACACTAGTTTGAACTAGATTAATGACTTCAGAATACTAAAGGTTTTCATATTCAATTATTAGTGTGTAATAAAGCTGTTAATTATCTGCTTGTCGTTGATATTTCCTATTAAGTTGATTCTAATGAAAAAAAAAATGAAAAAAACTCAAGTGGTGTTCAGAAAGGTGGTGGTCTCTCTTGCTGACACATACAAGCCAAGGGCACACACACGTTCGCGATCCTCCATTTCACAGCATTGACGATACGACCTCGCCACATCTCAGCAGTGAAAGCTGCCATGCGTGACTACAAAAGAGGAGCTACCCAGCAGCCTCATCAAATTTCTCTTTACTGAGCTGACCTTGACACACACACACACACACACGCATACACACAATGCGTGTCTGTTGCCTGTCAGTGATATGACAGGAAGACTTTGTCTGCGGGGTCTGCAGCCACAGATGTGTGACTCTATCTGTGTGTTTGTCCTGTGTTCTTTTGTCTCCTGCAATTCCCCTGAAATTTGACTGGAGCGCTGATATTTATTCATTTCGTCTTGTTTGTTTGCTGTGTGTGTGTGTGTGTGTGTGTGTGTGTGTTAAGTTATTATATAGGCCGGCGGTCTACAGTGATCATAGCGGACCCGGATATGCTTAGACAGGTGATGGTGAAGGAATTCAATAAGTTCCCCAACAGAATGGTGAGTGACAGTCTAATATCATACACACACTAAAACAATCATATCAGGTTACATAAGTTGTTAAATTCCAAATTAACTTCTTAATTTGTTTAAAAAATATATTTTATTTTATTTCTTGTAAATTCTAAATAATTTCTTTTGTACTTTTTTCCCCTAAAAATACTTAAAACACAACAATTTTACTTCAGGAGCAATGCTGAGAAATAATTAGATATTTTTTATTGCCACAAAATATTCTAAAATATTAAATTAAATTAAATTAAATTAAATTAAATTAAATTAAATTAAATTAAATTAAATTAAATTAAATTATTATTATTATTATTATTATTATTATTATTTGTAAATGCTAAATAATTGTTGGTATTTCTTTCTAAAAAAGCTTAAAACACAACAATTCTTCAGGAGCAATTCTGCATTAGATATTATTTTTATTGCCACAAAATATTCCAAATTATTAAATTAAATAAGAAAATAAATAGGTTTAAATTAAATTAATTCCTTATTTTTTTCCTGTAAATGCTAAACAATTATGTATTATTTAAAAAAAAAATGCTTAACACAACATTCCAAAAAATTTAATTTAATTTAATTTAATTTAATTTAATTTAATTTAATTTAATTTAATTTAAAATCAAATACTAAAATTAAATACTAAAATAAAAAATTAAATGAAATACTAAAATTAAATTAAAATATTAGATGCAAAATCTTTCTCAGACAATTTAAAATCTGACTTAAAGTATTTTGAGCAAGTTGACATAATAACTAATTAAATCCAAGCTAAATTTAAATATTTTAACTGTAATACAAATAAAAAAGCACAAAACAAACCTACTAAAACCACAAATAAAATAAAAAACTAATTATATAAAATAAATGCTAATGAATACTATATATATATACATACATACACATATTCATACAAACACACACACACACACACGAAAATAAGCCTAAAAGCACATTTTTACTGCACTGAAAAGCATTGACTTATTTCCTGATAGAGTTTCATATGATTTACATGTTTTGTGTATATTTATTCTCTTGAATTGCATTATCAAGATAATCTCTGATTTGACAACTATTAATGTTGAAAATTTAGATTATATTATATATGGCTTCTATAAGCTTATTCACACATATCACCTTGATATTATATAAATAGCCTGAAAAATAATCACAAAGTGCACATTTTACAACACTGGTTTGCCACCATATTTCAGATCCTCATCACATGCTTATGTCTCATCTAGATGTCACATTTTCCCCCTTGTAATTATGACTTCCCCTTATTCATGTGCCCGAAACTCGTAATTACAATACTTTTGGTTCAGCTTGAAGGCCACATTAGTATAGCAATGACACTATCAATTTCCGAGTGCTGTCGTAACATAACTCACCAATTGTGTGTCAACGACATCATCATTTATTACACTGATACATGTGTAGCTTCCCCAAGAAATCATCAAATCAAAAGTATGACAGGGTCAACTTGATGTATTACCAGCCATTTCACCTGCAGTCTATGGGATTTACTGTATGCTTGAATCGATACTAAATTCCCACCATGCTTAGGTAAGATCCTGCCACCAAAAGGTTTACAGATTTAAACTCGTTGAGGTTAGAAAGGCCACAAACTAATGATCACATGACTTATGTATAAAAGCAGAGTCAAGGGTCGTGAGATAGCCTTGCTGCTGGAGCTGAGCCTGCTGGGTAAACGATTATGGCAAGGCCAGATCAATACTGGATCCTATGCGCACTACAGGGGCTTATCAACTGTCTCTTGACCTGTTTGTGTGCTTGTATAAATGCACAATGTAGAGCACATCTACCCAGTGGGAGAAAACTCAAAGTAAATTGCCATGGCACCAGAAAACAAACAAGTAGTATGTTTTGGCGGCCGTTAGCACATATATCTACCTCAGAGAACACACACATATGATCAAAGTCGGCCCAACACAAAGATCTGCCACCTGGCCTTGGTTCCCTGCACAAACTATTTACTCTAACAACCTATTCCTGGCCAACCCAACAGTGGGTGTACGAACAACAGTAGTTTTAATGAATCCGAAAGTTTTATTTATCTAGTGTTGCCAAGTTGAATGCAATGTTGAGCCTTTCATAAACACTTTCCGACAGTTTGGACTTTGAGAAAAGCCTTCACAACCTTGTTGTGGTTCACACTTTATTTTGATATTCCGTTTGTTGAATTAAAGTTACATTGCATCTGCATGCAAGCTAATTCTCGTTTGAATATATGTAGACTGTTAGGTTGGAGTTAGGGTTAGTGTAAGTTGACATGTACTTGCAGAGTTTCTTATAGTCAGTTAAATGTCTGTTGAAGGAAGTGGCCGGTTAGCTCAGCTGGTTAGATTGTGGTGCTAATAAATGTCTGTTGTAGGATCAGTATCAACAGATATTAAGCAGACAGTCTACTAATACTCAAATGGACCATCAAATTAAAGTGCAACCCTTAAATGTTATTTGGGAAATATGTAAACCTTTAGTATTGTATATTAAGGCTACAATAGTCATCATTTAAAGTGGATCAAAACCTTGCATCAAAGGTGTCCTGAAACTATCGAACAACACCCATTTTTGATAGTTTTAAAGACATTTATTGATCCACTTCAATTGTTGACTACTGTATATCTTGCATACAATGTACATATCATAGTCCACAGTTCCTAAACAGTGTCCAATTCAAGTTATCTTCCGTGCCACTGCATACAGCTAATTGTGCATGTACACTGTAAAAAGTTATCCATTACTTTACTTTAAAAATGTGAGCAAACCCGTTGCTTTAAAAGCAACAAGTTGACTTAAGAAAGTGAGGACTTATTGTAACTTGGAACTGTTAAGTTGAGTTGAATTATGCACAGTTCATTAAAGCACCTATGATGAAAATTTATTTTTGTAAGCAGACGGAACTCTGTGTAGGTTTATTGTGTTCACAGTCATACTGGAGCGATAGAAACACAATTTACTGACATTAAAATAAGATCCAAATCCCTGCAATTCTAAGGCCCACCACAATGGGATATAGAAATGCAGTTTCCCCGCCCACTAATTTGATTGACAGCCACGTATCATGTTCACAAGACAGGAGGTGCTCAAAGCAACTGGGATTAAAAGGTCTGTTCAGCTCTCTGTGATTATCTGGAGCTCAAGAATGAGCTTAAAACATTTTTAAAACAGTGCATGTTTGTAATAAAGAAAGTAAAATCACTACGTAATTCATCACTACAGCCGCATGTCAGTACAATTATAAAAGAAGACGCTTCAATGGCAGTTCATGGACTTAAATCAGGTTTATTTTGTACATTAACAAAACAGATATCCATGCAGCAGTGTATATGACCCTGTATCCTGTCACATTTGTTGTGCAAAAACTGCGCAAAGCCAAACATGTGTGCGCTTGTGCATGTGTACTATAAACTTTATAAAAGACAGGCTTGAATTTACACCACAACAAAGTTACCAAATAACAGTTGTGAAAGTTCTTTCTGTGATAAGGAAGATCTGCTTCATTCTTGTCTGTCTCTGTGCTGTTTATATACAGTTGAAGTCAGAATTATTAGCCCCCTACAAATTTTTTTCTTCTTTTTTAAATATTTTCCAAATGATGTTTAACAGGGCAAGGAAATTTTCACAGTACGTCTGATAATATTTTTTCTTCTGGAGAAAGTTGTATTTGTTTTAGTTCAGGTTGAATAAAAGCAGTTTTTAATTTTTTTAACACAATTTTAGGGACAAAATTATTAGCCCCTTTAAGCTATATTTTTTCTCGATAATCTACAGAACAAACCACTGTTATACAATAACTTGCCTAATTACCCTAACCTGCCTAGGTAACCTAATTAACCCAGTTAAGCCTTTAAATGTCGCTTTAAGCTGTATAAAAGTGTCTTGAAAAATATCTATTAAAATATTAATAACAGTCATCATAGCAAAGATAAAATAAATCAGTTATTAGAGATGAGTTATTAAAAAATTATGTTTAGAAATGTGTTGAAAAAATTTGCTCTCCATTGAACAGAAATTAGGGAAAAAATAAACAAGCGGTCTAAAAATTCAGGGGGGCTAATAATTCTGACTTCAACTGTACGTGAAGGCTACACTCATCAGAGCAATACAGAGAATCTCTATGGCTCTGACATGCATGTGGGAATGGTGGGTATAGGGAGAACCAGCTCATTTGCATTAAAGGCACTGGAAACAAAAAGAGCTACAGTGTCCTAGCAGCTCAAATTTCCCAGATTTAAAGTGGTATAATAAATAATCTGATGGGTGTTTTGAGCTGAAACTTTACAGACACATTCTGGAAACACAAAAAACTTATCATAAATATTGAAAAATGGGTAAAATAGGTGCCCTTTAATATCTTAGGCCATAGGTTTACTCACTTTTTTTTAGGTTGTCAACTAGCAGTTTACCATGTAGCTAACTATAAGCATGTGCAGAGTTTAAATCACTTGCTAATGCCTGCTATATATATATATTTTTTTTTTACCAAGTTTAAAATATAAATTTAGTTTTAGAAATGAATAAAATAAAAACATGTTTGTTTGTTTGTTTGTTTATGTCACGGTTGCAGGTTTGTGCGCTTCTCCGGAGTGTATGTTTGATCACGTGGGTTTGTTTTGTTTGTCCATGTGGATTTGTTAGGATCACGTGTTATGACGACACCCAGTTGGTCTGATTAGTTCGCCAGCTGAGGCTCATCATGGTGCCTATATCTGTGCAACGCTTTTGTGTGTCTGTGTCAGTTCGTTACCATCACTTATGTTTGTGCTGTCTGTGCTCAGGCCCTGAGGAGTTTGTCTGGATCTGGTTTCTCCGTTCTGTTCCTGTCCTGTGTTCTACGTTCATCTAGCCTGGCACTAATTGTTTTATTGTCAGATTTTATTAAACATTGACACTTGCATTTGGATCCTCTCTGACTCTCATTCGAAAACGTTACAGAACGAACTGACCTGTTCATGGATCCAGCGAGTGTTTCCCAGATCTCCGAGTTCGTCTCTCAGAGCAATGCTCGGATTGATCGACAGGATGAGGCCCTGGCCACCACGGCTCAGGCGATCCAGGCCCTGGTTGGCCAAGTTTCATTGCTTACATCCCAGGTCCAACAACTGGTTACCCGTGCTGCACAGGCTGATACGACACCAGCCCCCGAGACTGCACCGACCCCGGAAGTGTTACCAGCGCCTGCGGTCCTTGGTCGCTCTGTTGAGCCGCGTCTTCCACCTCCGACCAGCTACTCTGGAGAGCCTCTCTTGTGCCGATCCTTCTTGTCTAAGTGTTCCCTTTACATCTCACTGCAGCCGTCATTATTTTCCTCCGAGCAATCAAAGGTGGCGTTCGTCATCACCCTCCTTTCGGGCAAGGCGGCTCAGTGGGGAACAACAGCTTGGGAACAAAAGTTACCATGCTGCTCTACGTTTGACCTGTTCTCAAAAGAACTTAAGAAGGTCTTTGATCGAGCCGCTTCCGGGAGAGAGGCCGCCCGAGTCCTCGCTGAACTCCGCCAGGGGAATCGGAGCGTGGCGGAGTACTCGATTGAGTTCCGAACACTAGCCGCTGAATGCGGCTGGAACGCGGAGGCACAATGGGACATGTTTCTGCACGGATTGTCTGATCGTCTGCAAGATGCGATCTATTCCTTAGATCTTCCTAAGACTCTGGACGAGTTGGTGGATTTGGCCATCCGTGTGGACACCAGACTGCTTCGGCGTGAGACTCGCCTGCAGCAGAGCAGGTATTCGGATTCCGTCCCTGACTTTCCGGCATTGGCTGCGACACCGGAAGTGGTAAGCGTTGACCCGGAACCCATGCAGTTAGGGAGATCCCACTTGTCCGTGCAAGAAAAGCGCCGACGGAGAACGGAGGGACTCTGCCTCTACTGCGGAGGGGCGGGTCATCGGGTGGCTTCCTGTACCGTAAAAGACAACACCCATCAGTAGGTAAGAGGTTACTGATGGGTGAAATTAATTTGGACAAATCCTCTACGACTGTCACTTTACTGCCCATCACTGTATCATGGGGTTACGGAAGTCATGACACCCATGCCCTCGTCGATTCCGGGGCGGAGGGAAATTTCATTGACTCCAGTTTCGCTTTCAGTTCTAAACTTCCGGTTATAGCTCTGTCACAACCCATTGCAGTACGCGCCCTTAGTGGGATTTCCCTTCCCACTATCACTCACTCCACCAAACCCATAAAACTTATCACGTCTGGAAATCATGTTGAACACATTTCATTTTTTTTAACAGACTGTTCTAATTCACCGGTGGTTTTAGGACATCCATGGTTAATTCTTCATAAACCTCACATTAACTGGGGTCTTAATTCCATATTTTCGTGGAGTGAGAAATGTCATGAGTCTTGTCTTTCGTCTGCTCGTTCTGCTGTTTCTTGTTCTGTGTTTCAGGAGGAGCGCATGGACCTGTCAAACGTGCCCAGTGAGTACCTCGACCTGAAGAGAGTGTTCAGTAAGTCTCGAGCTGCTTCTCTGCCTCCTCATCGTCCCTATGACTGTGCAATAGACTTATTGCCAGGTACCTCTCCGCCTAAAGGCAAGTTATACTCTCTTTCTATTCCTGAGAGGGAGGCCATGGAGAAATATATTTCTGATTCTCTAGCGGCCAAGATCATACGGCCCTCTTCTTCTCCGGCGGGGGCGGGGTTCTTTTTCGTGAAAAAGAAGGATGGGTCTCTTAAACCTTGCATAGACTATCGAGGGCTGAACAGCATCACGGTGAAGAATACGTATCCTTTGCCGCTGATGTCTTCAGCGTTCGAGCGTCTGCAAGGGGCTTCGTTTTTCACGAAATTAGATCTCCGCAACGCATATCATTTGGTTCGCATGAAGCAGGGTCATGAGTGGAAAACCGCGTTTTTAACCCCCAGGGGGCATTTTGAATATTGTGTTCTTCCTTTTGGGCTTTCTAATGCTCCTGCGGTTTTCCAAGCACTCGTAAATGACGTGTTGCGAGATATGATAGATCAGTTTATTTATGTCTACCTGGATAACATTCTGATTTTTTCTCGTTCTCTCCAGGAACATGTGCAGCACGTCAGGCGAGTGCTTCAGCGGCTGCTAGAGAATGGGCTTTTTGTCAAGGCGGAGAAATGCGTGTTCCATGCACAGTCTGTTCCCTTTCTAGGACACATTGTGTCAGTCGAGGGGGTGCGCATGGACCCAGAGAAAGTTCAGGCTGTGGTGAATTGGCCAATCCCCGAGTCTCGTAAGGCCCTGCAGAGATTTCTGGGCTTAGCTAATTTTTACCGGCGTTTTATTCGCAATTTCAGCCAGCTCGCCGCCCCTCTGACGTCCTTAACCTCCGCCAAGACGCCCTTCAGGTGGTCGAGTGCAGCACAGGTTGCATTCACTAATCTAAAGAGCCGCTTTGTTTCAGCTCCCATTCTGGTGACACCTGATCCCTCCCGGCAGTTCGTGGTGGAGGTTGACGCGTCAGAGGTGGGGGTGGGCGCGATCCTGTCCCAGCGCGCAGCCTCGGATGACAGAATTCATCCGTGCGCGTTTTTCTCACACCGATTATCTCCCGCAGAACAAAATTACGACATTGGTAATAGGGAGTTGTTGGCTGTCAAACTCGCTTTGGAGGAGTGGCGTCATTGGTTGGAGGGTTCGGGGGTTCCCTTTATCGTTTGGACCGATCATAAGAACCTCGAATACATCAGGTCCGCCAAACGACTTAACTCCAGGCAGGCTCGGTGGGCATTATTTTTCGGACGTTTTGACTTTACCATCTCATATCGACCGGGTTCTAAAAACATCAAACCCGACGCGTTATCCCGTCTTTTTGATTCTTCCGAGCGCAATACGCCTCTTGAGCCCATCGTTCCCCAGAGGATTTGTATTTCTGCAGTAACATGGGAGATCGAGAGCAGGGTCCGCACAGCCCTGGATGGGGTAACGCCCCCGGTTGGATGCCCACCCAGTCGTTTGTTTGTGCCGGAGGAGATTCGGTCTGACGTCATTCGGTGGGGACATTCCTCCAAAGTGGCTTGTCATCCTGGGGTGAGTCGTACCTTATTTTTGGTTAAACAGCGATTTTGGTGGCCAGCTATGGCACGGGACATACGCGAGTTTGTTTTGGCCTGTTCCGTTTGTGCTGTTTCTAAGACTTCTAATCGCCCCCCTGCTGGACTCCTTCAGCCGCTGTCAGTGCCTTCGAGACCCTGGTCGCACATTTCGCTAGATTTCGTCACTGGTCTCCCGCCATCTGGTGGCAATACGGCTGTTTTGACCGTTGTGGACCGGTTCTCGAAGGCTACTCATTTCATTCCTCTGCCTAAATTACCCTCAGCCAGAGAGACAGCGGAGGCTGTCATTAATCACGTCTTTCGCATTCATGGCCTCCCGACGGACGTGGTTTCTGACAGGGGACCCCAGTTTGTCTCTAAATTTTGGAGAGAATTCTGTTATTTATTGGGAGCGACTGTAAGTCTTTCTTCTGGCTTTCATCCTCAGAGTAACGGACAAACAGAGAGGGCCAATCAAGATCTCGAGCGCATGTTACGTTGTTTGGTTTCCCAAAATCCCTCCTCTTGGAGTCAGCAGCTCCCATGGGTGGAGTACGCACACAATTCATTACCAGTGTCGGCTACGGGCCTCTCTCCGTTTCAGTGTAGTTTAGGATACCAGCCACCAGCTTTTCCCAGTCTGGAATCCGAAATCGCGGTCCCCTCTGCCCACGCCTTTGTCCAGAGGTGCCGACGCACTTGGAGCAGAGCCAGACAGACCCTCCTCCAAGTGGGTGCGCGCACCAAGGCTAAAGCCGATCGCCACCGGTCGAAGCCTCCCGTTTACGTCGTCGGTCAAAAAGTGTGGCTTTCAACTAAGAATATTCCTTTGCGTTCCGTATGTAATAAACTTGCACCTAAATTTATTGGCCCATTCACTGTCATCAAGATCATTAGTCCGGTGGCAGTCCGCCTCAAACTTCCTCCAGCGTACAGGAGAATACATCCCGTGTTTCATGTTTCCAAATTAAAGCCCGTTTTTCATACGGCCATTAACCCGCCCTCACCGGTTCCCCCCCCGCCGCGTCTCGTAGATGGGGAGACCGTTTATTCGGTTAAGCGCATTCTGGACTCGAGACGGAGGGGACGAGGATTTCAGTACTTGGTGGACTGGGAAGGTTATGGTGCGGAGGAGAGGAGTTGGGTCCCTGCAAAAGACATATTGGATCACTCTCTTATCGATGATTACAATCGCCAGGTAAGCTCTTCTGGGAGCACCAGGAGGTGCTCGTAGGAGAGGAGGTAATGTCACGGTTGCAGGTTTGTGCGCTTCTCCGGAGTGTATGTTTGATCACGTGGGTTTGTTTTGTTTGTCCATGTGGATTTGTTAGGATCACGTGTTATGACGACACCCAGTTGGTCTGATTAGTTCGCCAGCTGAGGCTCATCATGGTGCCTATATCTGTGCAACGCTTTTGTGTGTCTGTGTCAGTTCGTTACCATCACTTATGTTTGTGCTGTCTGTGCTCAGGCCCTGAGGAGTTTGTCTGGATCTGGTTTCTCCGTTCTGTTCCTGTCCTGTGTTCTACGTTCATCTAGCCTGGCACTAATTGTTTTATTGTCAGATTTTATTAAACATTGACACTTGCATTTGGATCCTCTCTGACTCTCATTCGAAAACGTTACAGTTTAACTATACCATTGTCATCTCCATTTAAACTGCAATAGCATGATTATTATTAAATATTATGAGCTCAGCTTATAGTCATGCGCACATGCTGTACATTTCAACCAAAGAAAAACAAAAAAAAACTTTAGGACCGAATGTGCTCTTTTTAATAATGTTTTGGTCTAATAGTATTGGTCTGTCATGCATAGTGAATTATTATTACTATTATATATATTTTTTGTAATCTTCCTAGAACCATGTCAGTAAAAATTGTTTAATCAAAAATGTTGTCTCTATGTAAACAACATACCAAACTGCCTACTACACAACACTGGGTCCATTTATAACTAAATAACTTAACTAAATGTAAAACTGGTGTAATTTTCTTTAGGTTTTGTTTCATTTATGTTCTTAAACATGTTTTTTGAGACATTTGACCTGTACAAACCAAAGCTGTGTCCTCAATTCAGACAGCCAGAGGCATCACTAAACCTATGAGCGACAGTCTGATCATGCTGAAGGGTGAACAATGGAAACGAGTGCGCAGCATACTCACGCCAACCTTCAGTGCTGCCAAGATGAAAGAGGTGAGCTCTGTTTTTATACCTAAATGTTTGCTACAAAAACATTTAAGCTGTTCTCAGAAGCAATTGTTCTTGTTATGTAATCACAATTTATGGCCTTGAGTTGATAAATCAAGTGCAGCTCTATTGGAACAGGCTAAAGAACTAAAATCTGGACCCGCAGAGGATCTCATATTTCCATAACAGCCATTAAAATAGTTTTACAAAGTTGCATAAGATGCTCATAAGATGTGTAGATAAGAATGGATTCCCAAGGAAAGGTTCACACGATAAAAAATTCAATTTGGTGTGATTTATTCAAATAAGTGTACATAAGTGTGAACGATGGGATATGAACCGCGTTGAGCTCCAAACAAGTGCACTGTAAAAATAAAAATAAGTTGACAACTCAAAATTGTAAGGCAACCTGCTGCAGAACTTCTTTGAGACTTAACTTTCAACCCAAGTACTGCACTTGACTCGATTTAAGTTGAGACTCAAAAAAGCTCTGCAACAAGTTGCCTTGCAATTTTTAGTTTAGTTAACTTTTTTTTTTGTGTGGGCAGATACTGCTAAAAAGATGGGTTTCGATCTGCTTCCAGACAAACTCAAAAAAAGTGCAGTGAATAAGGACTCAACATGGACCAAAAACATCGCAATAAACCAAAAACAGAACATGCCAGCCCAAAAAGGGCAGAATGCTCAAGCATACCTCGTTTTTTTCATCATAGTTATGACGCTGCTCATTATACAGTGGCTCAATATAGAGGTTTTACCTTCTTTCTAGTAAAAATATCTAAAAATTTATTAATAATCTGCCAGTGGCAAAAGAAAAATTATTTTAAATCTTGATAATTTTACATTTTTTAAAGGAAATACAATTAATTTAGATAATAATTGCTTTTGCAATTTTTATTTTGTTTGCAGTGAGGCAAAAGATGCGTGTCTCTCTGCAGCAGATCTTTATTTGTGTGCATGACCGAAGATATTCTGATGTGGTTTTGACCCATTAATGCTTATTTTATAAGAAACATGGGCTGTTTATTGAGAAAGTTGGCAATTCTGACACTTACAGGAAGTTTCATATAGTGATTTACAATGACCACGTGACTGTTAAAAGATAAAGATAAGTTTGATTTCCCTAACCACTTTAGAAATAAAGCTTCTTTATTGCCCTTGATGGTACATTTTTATTCCACAAAAGGCTGTATTCTTCAAAATATTCTACAAAAATGATTATTTTAAGAGCTCTTCACTGAAGGATTCTGTGGAGAACTTACATATAATGTAAAACCCCTTTTGTATGTACACACCGGCCACTTTATTAGGTACACCATACTAATCCTAAGCCATTTGCCTTAATCCTTCGTTGCATAGATTCAACAAGCTACTGGAAATATTCCTCAGAGATTTTGGTTCCAATTGACATGATAGCCTCATGCAGTTGCTGCACATTTGTCGGCTGCACATCCATGATGCAAATCTCCCATTCCACCACATCCCAAAGGTGCTCTATTGGATTGAGCACTATTGGTTGCTCATTGTCATGTTCAAGAAATCAGTCTGAAATGATTTGCTCTTTACGACATGGTGTGTTATACTGCTGGAAGTAGCCATGAGAAGATGGGTACACTGTGGTCATACTGTAAAAATATGGACATGGTCAGCACCAATACCCGGGTAGGCTGTGGTGTTGACACGATGCTCAATTAGTACTAAAGGGCCCAAAGTGTACCAAAATCTCCCACACCATTACACCACCACCACCAGCCTGAACCGTTGATACAAAGCAAGATGGATCCATGCTTTTATGTTGTTGATGCCAAATTCTGACCCTACCATCCGAATGTCGCAGCAGAAATTGAGACTCGTCAGACCAGGCAATGTTTTTCCAATCGTCTATTGTCCAATTTTGGTGAGCCTGTTCGAATTGTAGTCTCAGTTTCCTGTTCTTAGCTGACAGGAGTGGCACTCGGTGTGGTCTTCTGCTGCTGTAGCCCATCCGCCTCAAGGTAAGATGTGCTGTGCGTTCAGAGCTGCTCTTCTGCATACCTCAGTTGTAACGAGTGGTTATTTCAGTTACTGTTGCCTTACTTTCAGCTGGAACCAGTCTGGCCATTCTCCTCTGACCTCTGGCATCAACAAGGAATTTGCGTCCACAGAACTGCCGCTCACTGGATATTTTCTCTTTTTCTGACCATTTTCTGTAAACCCTAGAGATGGTTGTGTGTGAAAATCCCAGTAGATAAGCAGTTTCTGAAATACTCAGACCAGCCCGTCCGGCATCAACAACTTTGACACATTCAAAGTCACTTACTTCACCTTTCTTCCCCATTCTGATGCTCGGTTTGAACTGCTGCAGATCGTCTCGATCATGTCTACATGCCTAAATGCATTGAATAGCTGCTATGGCTGATTAGAATTTTGCGTTAACGAGCAGTTCGAGAGGTGTACCTAATAAAGTGGCTGGTGAGTGTATGTCTGTAGTATCAACATGTTCCTGGATCCTAACTCTATGCACTTAAATTCTTTCCAGCGTTTTCAAACGTTTTCAAAAAATCTGACTGAATGTTGGTCCAGGAACATCCTGAAAAAAATACATTAAACCTGTTTCACATAGTGCAAAGAACACCTTCTTCCTAAAAGGACGTGAACTGGTGGATAAATGTCCTTTTGAATCCTCATCTGGGAGTCTTAACAAGCCTGTGTGTATCTTATCCTGTTCTCTGTCACTGGAGATTTGTTGTTAATGGAGGCCATATCAGGCTGCTTTCACAATGTGTAATTTTGTTGGAGCCTATTTGTACATTGTGTTGTCATTACCTCTTTCAGCATTTAGGTGGGGCAGCTTGATGATACCAGACTATCAGTTTTCCCACAGTGAGCTATAGGAACTGAGAGCTAAGAGGGTTTGACATTCCGTTTTTTTCCCCCCGCATTACATATGAGAGAACAAAGGAACTTGTTTCCTCTACAACAGCCCTGCACTTTACATGCACTCTTTTGTGATCAAATAAAACATTGAATAGGTGTAATAGTCACAGGCAGACAGGTGAGAGAACAACGAGGTTGCAATTTATAAAACTATTTAAGAGAGAAAACTATTTAAGGGTAACACATCCTGAAAATCTGACTTTTTGTGCAACTGTATAATAGAGCATCTGCAACCCAGAAAATGTCAAAAAAGACAACCCAGTAACTTTTGTTTACGCTTCTGTTTTCAAGAATGTGAAAAAAAATAATTGCTCAGAATTTGCTCCTGTAGTGATGTAGGAAGGCGGTCTAATTACATATTAGTGCCCCTTAATCTTCCCCTTAATCTCCACCCACAGCACCCCTGCAACAGTAACAGTGTTGACCCACTGTAGCAGCTAGAGGTTTACAATGTCTGCCAGAAGAAAAATAAAAACATTATAAATGTTCTGTTGTTGTACTGGTCTCCAAAAATTAGAAAAGTGCAATGGATTTGCATAAAATATATTTAACATCAGACTGCTTCACAAATGAGGGTCAATTTGGCACTGTTTCTGAAGATGAGCCTATTCTTTGTGCTCAATTTTAATATCCAGATCTGTTTTGTGATTGTTCAGACAGACATTTCTGATTGTGCACATTAACATGCTGCTATTGTGGCCCAAAGTTACCATCGTCTCTGACTTCACTCACAGACCCCAGAGTTATTTCGTTTTTATTCCAGAAAACGCTAACACAGGCTCATTGTGGATACAGACCCCTGTCTACATTTCTGGAGAGTGCAAATTATGTACCCAGAGGTACGTCTGACTGAAGTTTTTCTGTAAAACAGATGCTATTGGGCAGTATGATGCCTACCAGCTGACCACTTACCTCCATGTGGACGACTTTTCCAGGGTTACCAGTTTCCCCAGTGGCTCGCCGCATACATCGGCAGACTTGGGACGCGAAGCGCAGTTGATCATGATGACAGGGTTTCAATCCAGCGTTCAACTGTTCCAGAAACCATGTGAAATAGAAGCAAAAATAAGAAATAAATAAATAAACAAGAGGCTGAAAACATGGTGAAACCACACAACAGTTTTTCTTTTTTATAGAATGGTTTAAAAAACACTATCGGTTGGGTATAGGGAAGGGTATGGGTGGGTCAGTCATTTGACAGCAAGATGGCCTGGTCGGCTGAAGAAGTTTGAGATACACAGAGGCCTCTGGTGGATTTGCAAAAACAAAAATTCTGAGCAGGGATGTCTACTTCTAGTTACGTATTTCACTGTCCTCAGAAATGTAGACCTGGGTATATATCCGCAATGAGCCTGGGCTGGAAAGTGCTCAGAATCAACATAATTCAAAAATGCACTTTTTTTCTCCTTATTTAACCAGGAAGTCTCTCTGAAATTTAAAATCTATTTTACCTGAGAGACCTGGCCAAGATAATAGCCATACAGTAAAACTATTTTAAAATATAGGAACACCACATTGCAACATTTCATCAACATAAACAATCACATGCTTGAAAAAAAAAACACACTCTTTATAATCCTTTTAAATTCACCGAAAGACACGATTTTACCTAGTTTGAAATCTTTTTGCAAATTATTCCGTGCCCAAAGTGCACAATAAGATTTTATCATGTACTAATTTGGCTACATGATTTTAACTTTTGTTGTTTCTGGAATATCAGAATAGTGTATATAAAAGCTCCAACCTCTGTTAGAAAGCAGCAGCTCATTAATGGCCCATTTACACTGAGTGGTACGGTACGGTTCAGTATGCTTTTATGACTGTTTCCACTGTCAAAAGTTATCTAAAAGCGAACGGTATCGTACCGCTATTTGGGTACCCTTTGCAAATGGTTCCTAGCACAACAAAAGGGTACCAAAAGGCAGAGCAAGACGTGCAACTAAAGATTATTGGTTTACACTGATACGTCACTCGCTCGTGCAACAAGCCAGGAGTATGAAAACAAAGGAGCCAACATTTTTAAAAACATAGCCGAGATATTTCACTGTAGTAATACATACATATAATAACGAGCCATGGTCGACCCGAGCTCAAACAAACCTCGTCAGCCACAAAGCCAAGAAAAGCAGAATTACCCTGTGTCCTGTAGTTTTTTACAAGGCCATCTAAAGTGTGAGCGGTTGCGCTTTCTCGTGATCAATCGGCAGGCGTATATATATGAAATACCGAACTTCTTGAGCTGATTATAATAACATGCGCATGAATATTGAAGTTCTTCTGACATCCTTTTAGAAATGAACAAGCACGAGACTGCCGCACAAAAAAACAAAGGAGAAGCTGAAAAAATATAAGGAGCAAATGATTGTTTCAGCAACCTAAAACATGAACAAACTGCCGTGTTCAACTATTATCATCACCTTTCGCACTATTATGAACTCGGAATGATGGAAATACTTTCTAACAGAGGTTACATATGCTGGTGAAGATTACAGATAAAGATGAGAGGTTTGCACTGACTGGGCTATATGTTGCTTGTTGTTTTTGAACCCAAATAGGGACTAAATCTATGCTGTGTGTACGTTTTCTCTAATTGGTAACATATTGGAGAGTGTAAGGGTCTGTGTGTGTGTATATATATGTTGCATTTATTTATATATTTTATATAACAGCAGACGTAACAATAAGCTCTTTCAATATATATCATATAATTATTATTATTATGTTATAATCAAATCATGTTCATAGAAAGGTTAGTAATGGACACAAGTATTTATGTGTAAAGCATCTGTTTTGTGAGAAATGATATGTGAACGACCCGTACAGCTTTACTTTGACATTTCCTCAAGGGAGAATGACGTCAACTGAAACTTTTTGTCATACACCACGCCCATCAAAAGAGTACCATTGGTACCCTTGTAGAAAACGCAAACGCAAGCCTAATAAAGGTGACCTGTACTGACCCGTACCGTACTGTACCACCTAGTGTAAACGAGCCATTACATTTAAAAGGGACACACACCAAAAAATGTGTGCTTTAACTCACACCCAAATAATGGGAAATTTGACAGGTTGTACTAAATGATATATGGGTGCATTTTGAGCTCAATCTTCACAGATGTGTTCTGTGGACACCGGAGATTTATTTAACATCTTATGAAAGGGGACATAATATGTCTCCTTTAATTCACATGACATCATCCAGGTTAAGATAAAAGGCTGAAAATAATTGGCTGTTCCGTCCTGTGATTGGCTAAGACATATGATAGTCGTGTTGTGATAGAAAGGTCTTGGATGACAGCAGATCATTTCTGTTCGTCCTCTTGTAAACATGTTTTGAAGTGCCAGTCATCAGATCTCACATCACAGAACGGGATCGATTCTCAGTTGTTCCCTGCATCTCATGTGACTGCTTATTCATTTTTAAGCAGGATGATTGAATGGGATTAATAAATTGCAGATTAAACAAGACCTGGTTTGAATTATGCTGTCAATGTCGATTTCTCTACTGAAAACACGGTGTAGTCTGGAGTGTGATCTGTGTCTTGGAAACGAACCCTGTGCTTTTTTTTTTTTTGTCTTCTTTTAGCCTTGCCAAGAATCTCAGATGATTTCATCTCCTAATAAAGAAAGAATCTGCTTTTGGGATGTGTACAGTCATAAATGCTCCTTTTTCCATAGTGTAATGCAACTTAGAGAGAGTTTTTTTTTCTGTCTGTGTATACGTATCTATTATATATTACTTTATATACTATATGCATACATTTACACCACCTGACAAAAGTCTAGTCGCCTATGTAAGTTTCAGAAACAACAAATAATAACTTGACTTCTAGTTGATCATTTGGCATCAGAAGTGGCTTATTGTAAAGGCATCTAGTTTACGCTTATTTTACCAAAATAAAATATGATCATGCCTTAATTTGTAATTATTTAATTAGGATAGTAAAGTCTGACTTTACGGGTACAAAAGTCTCGTCACTTAACATAAATAACGAAAAGTATAGACTATAAAGTCATGATGCAGTGGAAAAAGAATTAATATTGTGAATGACTTCCATGAGCTTGGAGGACTGCATCCATACATCTCTGCAATGCCTCAAACAACTATAGTATAATAACCTATAGTAATAATAATAATAGGTTGGCCAATCCTGAAGCACCTTGACCTTCTTTGCTTTCAGTAACTTTGATGTGGAGGCTGAAGTATGAGAAGGAGCGCTGACCTGCTGAAGAATTTGCCCTCTCATGTGGTTTGTAATGTAATAGGCAGCACATATGTCTTGATACCTCAGGCTGTTGATGTTGCCATCCAGTCTGCAGATCTCCTCGCACGCCCCTGTACTGAATGTAACCCCAAACCATGATTATTCCTTCACCAAACTTGACTGATATCTATGAGAATTTTGGGTCCATGCTGGTTCCAATAGGTCTTCTGCAGTATTTGTGACGATTGAAATGCAGTTCAACAAAAGATTCATCTGAAAAATCTACCTTCAGCTACTTTTCTAAATTGATCAACTAGAAGTCATTTACATAAAAAAAACAAACTTTATTTTTTAAAATTAACTAAAAGGCTTTTAAAAAAGTATGTATATATATATATATATATATATATATATATATATATATATATATATATATATATATATATATATATATATATATATATATATATATATAAATGTGTATATATATGTATAAAAATGTATATATATATATATATAAAAATCCTTTGCTTGTGAACTAGACTATACTGGTTTCTCTGTATGTACTGTACTCTGCATGTAAACATTTAGACACACAATTTTTTTTTTCTTATTTAACTATATAATTTTTTTTTTAATCCTAACTAGGACTGCACGATAGTACAAGAATCTGATATTGCCAGACTTTATTTTTCTGTGATTCACAGGCACAGGACAGTTGCTAGGGTGTGGCTAGTAAGTTGAAAGGTCATCAGTGATTGGTAGATTGGTAGTCTAAGTTACATGAGCCCAATCTTAAGTCTGTATGACAGTCTGGCACAAAGTTATGAGGTCACAAACGTTGGTCCAATGTTAAGTCAATAGGATTTTTCAGAATTTTCCGGGTCAGTTTTCGGAAAACCATAAGTCGCATCATTTGGAAAATATATAGCAACTTACATCAGTATAGTTTGGAGGTTTAGTGGTGGTAGTATGAACAGTCTAAGAGGCGATGCATTCATAAAATAGTCTAGGAAGAAAAAAAAGAAGATGGAAAAATAGTAATAAGTTTATGTAGTACAACTGTATGTTGGCTTTCTCAAGCCTCCATAATAAAGATAATTAAGAGTTTTTTTCCTTAAAACAAGTAAAATCATCTGTCTGTGGGGTAAGTTGGATTAGAAACAAGACAAAAATGTAAAAAAAAAAAATATATATTATAAAAAAGAAAGAATTTACAATAATTTTGCAAAAACACAAATTCCAAATAAATACAGTAACTACATACAATTCTGTAGCTCCTGGTCAACTAATGCCGAGTTCAGACTGCATGATTTTCAAAGTAGTCGTGTCACAGATGTGTTCACACTGCATGACCATCTAGGTTAGCCTTCTGTCTGTGCTGTGTTCACACTGTAGGATGGATCGGCGACAGGGGAGTTCACACGGCATGACTTTAAAATAGGAGGAATCACATACAACTGTTCAAACTACGTCTCACAACCAAACAAATGCAAGAAGTGACATGGTAACAACGCAAGGTGACGTAATTTATCTTTCGTTATTAACTACATAATGGAAAAAGAGGGCTTTAGCTTTAGAAACGTATGATGATAATCTGGCTTTTAAAGAGAATTAGCAAACTCTCCTCAACTTTTTTTAACGTTTGCTGGTACTTTTACCAGTGAATGCTGCCCTGTCATTGGCTGTATGATTGCGGATGTTATTTTCAGAGACACATTTCACACGACATGATTTGAGTCGCCGACAGCTGGCCCGGATTGGCTAATCGGGAGGACCGGGAGAATTCCCGGTGGGCCGGTCCGTTTTTTGGCCGCGAGGGCCGGTGTCCCTAGCTTCAGAATCTGTTGCTTTTTAAATTAATTTATTTATTTACTTGACCACAGTCTTCTTAATCATTATTTTACCGCAGCTCCGCTCTTTTTATCTATTTTCTCGCTGTCTTGTGAGCAGGATGCAGCCTGCAGGTTCTTGTGGTCCAGTGGTTAGTACGTTAGGTCATGACGCTGCCGACCTGGGTTTGATCCTTGTCTGAGTAATTTATTTTTTTCATTTTTATTGTTAAGACATATAATACTGTTAGGGTTGTTGAACATTTGAAGTTCTAAAGCAGCTGTTTTCTCAAAAAAAGACTTGATAGTGTAATTAGAAACTGAATTGGAAATGACCTTATTTTAATATAGTCGTGAACTGAGGTGGGCCGGTGTGAGGCTTGAAACTTCAGGGCTGAAAAGGAGTCCCACTCCGGCCCTGCACGGGCGTCAGCGACTCATTGGCGATTCTGTCATATCTCGTCCTTGTCGTTTCATACTGTGTGATTGTCACTCACGTAAACGAGCAGCGATTCGCCTGTGTCTGAACTCGGCATACGACTCAACATTGCACTGCATATCTTGCGATGTGACTGTTGTCTAATGTGCACATTGCAATGTCGACGCTAACTATAGACGATATAATGTGCAGCCCAAATCCTAACTGTAAAGTCATCAAAACTATGCCACTAATGGAAAATGACCAAAAATTACCAAAACCTTAGTCTAGATCTCAGTTCTTTGCTCTTCTCAACCATCATGAGAAGCAAATTCTGTCGAGCATGTCTACATTTTCACTGTGGGTAACAAATATACAGTCTTGCATTGTAGAACATTGCAGACATGTTGCATGATTTGCAAAAGAAGTATGCAAAGCTGCTGATATATTTGGCCTCAACCTCGTGTATACATCTGCCCATGAGCCCGTATCCATTAATGATGTCATTTCCCCTCTCAGGCTGAAACTGTAAAAAACATGTCCGTCAGGGATGTCAGAGGTGCGTGTGCTCTGCTGTGAGAGGAGAAACAGTGTTTGCACTTCTCCCATACACACAGACACTCAGAACAGTGGAGTGACATTCGCCCAAGCTAAATCCGGCATGCTGTGACATCATTCAGGAGAAATCCGCACACAATCACTCTCTATCCGTCATCTCGAAACACAGTGTGGGAGAGAAACACTGCACAGTGGCAAAGACACAAACTTCTAATGAGCTCATAAACGGCTTTACAATCTGCTGTAATCCAAGTCTCAGAGCTGCGTCTTAAAGCATGTCCATTAACTTAATTGCAGTAAACAGAGCCATTGTGTTTGCATTTTGAAAACCCACAGAATAGAGACGTTCCACTGTTAAATATTAGCTGCATCTGGCAAAGGATTTTATGGCACATGAAATTGGGATCAAAATTTGCCCAAAACTTGCCCGAATGTTTAAAGTGCCCCCCTTATGCTGTTTTGGATGTTGGCTTTCATGTAGTGTGTTTAACATCACAATTTGTGAACACAAGGGTCTACAAAGATCAAAGTGCATGATAAATAGAGTTGGTCTCTTCCAAAAGACAAAAATAAAAAATAAAAAAATACTGAACAGTGTCATAATTTTTGATAATACTGGGTATGATAATTTTTGGTCTTCCGCAGATAACAAGCTTCTAAAATTGTTCGTCATTCATTCATTTTCCTTCGGCTTATTCCCTTTATTTATCAGGGTTCGCCACCCCATAATGAACGGCCAACTTATACGGCATGTTTTACACAGCGGATGCCCTTCCAGCTGCAACCCAGTACTGTGAAACATCCATACTCTTTCACATGTACACACTAACACTCCGGTCAATTTAGTGTATTTAATTCACCTATAGTGCATGTATTTGGACTGTGGAGGAAACCAGAGCGCTCGGAGGAAACCCACGCGAACACAGGGAGAGCATGCAATGTAACGGTGAGAGTAAGCAAGACAAAAAGGATCCAAATGCAAGTGATTTATTATAGTCAAAAGGTGAACACAAGAAAATAGGGAGCTAGTAGCGAGGACGAAGATAGTCATTGCTATATCACCAGGAACATCTAGATTCAGACCGACTATCCTGACAAAACACAGAAAGATCATAAACAGAGCAAGAGCAACAAACTGACAATGATGTCCTGGCTTTCCGCTCTAATACAGGTGAGCAAAGTGACATCAGCTGGAACTGCTGATAATCCCGTTGATCACGTAATGTAAACAAAGCATGCCTCAGAGCACATGAAACCATAACACAGAACCACGTGACAACACCAAACATGAATAAAAAAAAAAGAGCGCATGTACTTGACAACCGTGACATGCAAACTCCAAACAGGGCCGAGACTCGAACCAGCGACTTTCTTGCTGTGAGGCAACAGTGCTAACCCCTGAGCCAGCATGTCGTTCTCTAAAAATGTTCTCTTAATATAATTTTTGAATGTTCTTGAATTTCCAGTTTATTAGATAAGAATTAATGTAAATTTTTGGCTTATAATGACATTATTCAAAGGTTTTTATAACGTTTCAGTTTTGTATTATATTAATGTTCTCAGAATGTTATTTAAAACATTATTAAAACATTCATTTAGCATAATCACAATGTAGTCCATATCCTAAAGATTAAGCTTTCTTGAGCTAGAAACCAATAAACACTCCAATAGCAGTGATTTCTAAGCTAACACTGATAAGCATGAAAATATGTAGTGCATTGGGCAAAACTTTAAGTTTATAAATCCCTAGTAAGTAAAAATACATATAACAAGCTGAAGCTAATATAAAACTATATGAAGCTAAAATGCTAACAAACAAAGGTATTGACTCTTACAGACACAGCTGACATAGCTAACACTATGATAAGCATGGAGATACTTTGTAAACAATTGTTAAATAATAAAACTGTTCATTTTAAAAAGGTCTGCTAGCATAAAAACTAAACCATCTATAGTTGAAACCAGCAAACAATGTATACTACAGTTTGATGTTAGCATACTGCTAAGCTAACATTACAATAAGCATGAAAATATATGTTGCATTGGGCAAAACTATAAGTTTATAAATCTCTAGTATACATACTGAAAACATATAATAAGAGCTACACTACATGAAGAGGACTGTATATGCAAACAAACAAAATTGACTCTTACAGACACAGCTGAAACCAGCAAACAAAGTTACTGCAGTTTGATGTTAGCAGGCTTCTAACCTAACACTACAATAAGCATGAACATATGTTGCCTTGGACAAAACTGTAAGTTTATAAATCTCTAGTAAGTAAAGAAAACATCAAAAGCTACTCTATCTTTAACAGGCATCATAACCACCTGGTTGACCTTTAATCCATTGGCTATCATTAAAATTTTAATTGCTTATTACTATTTATAAGATGTGTGTCAGTATATTATTTAATGCAAGACTTGGACCAAAACATTTTTTTTAAGAAGTGCACGGCCATAAAAGCATACCAAACCGAATCGTACCCGTACCACTCAGTGGAAATGGGCCTAAAAGGGTTAAGCTTATATGCTAACAAACAAACAAACTTATTAACTCTTACAGATACAGCTGAAACTAGCAAACAAAACTACTACAGTTTGATGTTAGCAGCTGCTAAGCTGCCACCACAATAAACATGAAAATATATCGCATTGGGAAAAACTTTAAGTTTATAAATCTCTAGTAAGTAAAAAAATATATAACAAGCTACACTATATGAAGCTTATATGCTAACAAACAACATTATTGATTTAAATATGATTTGATTTATTGCTTTAAGCTTTCTGCTAAGCAAACATTAATCTGCACAAAATGCATATAGTGTCCAGAAATACTTGGTGAAATTGTTAGTTTATAGATCCCTGCCATTTTAAACAAGGCAAACCTAAATAAATACTAATACAGTTTTATTTTAGCATGTTGCTAGCCCTGCTGAAAAAACCAGCATAGACCAGCATTGCTGGTCACCAGCAAGACCAGCATATGTTGTGTTTTGGTGCTGGTATGCTGGTGACCAGCATGGGATGCTGGTGCTGGTATGCTGATAACCAGCATGGGATGCTGGTGCTGTGATGCTGGTGTTATGCTGTGATGACCAGCATGGGATGCTGGTGCTATGCTGGTGACCAGCATGGGATGCTGGTGTTATGCTGTGGTGACCATGGGATGCTGGTGCTGTGATGCTGGTATTATGCTGGTGACCAGCATGGGATGCTGGTGCTGTGATGCTGGTGACCAGCATAGGATGCTGCTGCTATGCTGGTGGCCAGCATACAAGCACCAGCATCCCATGCTGGTCACCAGCACCAAAACACAACATATGCTGGTCTTGCTGGGATTTGGGTGCTATGCTGGTGACCAGCATGAAATGCTGGTGCTGGGATGCTGGTCACCAGTATGAGATGCTGCTGGGATGCTGGCGCTGGTATGCTAGTGACCAGCAATCCCATGCTGGTCACCAGCATCCCATGCTGGTCACCAGCACCAAAACACAACATATGCTGGTCTTGCTGGGATTTGGGTGCTATGCTGGTGACCAGCATGAAATGCTGGTGCTGGGATGCTGGCCATGCTGGTCACCAGCATCCCATGCTGGTCACCAGCACCAAAACACAACATATGCTGGTCTTGCTGGGATTTGGGTGCTATGCTGGTGACCAGCATGAAATGCTGGTGCTGGGATGCTGGCCATGCTGGTCACCAGCACCAAAACACAACATATGCTGGTCTTGCTGGGATTTGGGTGCTATGCTGGTGACCAGCATGAAATGCTGGTGCTGGGATGCTGGCCATGCTGGTCACCAGCACCAAAACACAACATATGCTGGTCTTGCTGGGATTTGGGTGCTATGCTGGTGACCAGCATGAAATGCTGGTGCTGGGATGCTGGCCATGCTGGTCACCAGCATCCCATGCTGGTCACCAGCACCAAAACACAACATATGCTGGTCTTGCTGGGATTTAGGTGCTATGCTGGTGACCAGCATGGAATGCTGGTGCTGGGATGCTGGTCACCAGCATGAGATGCAGCTGGGATGCTGGCGCTGATAGTGACCAGCAATCCCATGCTGGTCACTGATAGCAAATTACATCTGGCCCAGATATGGCCCACATCCCCCACTTTCTTCTGGCCCACATACAGCGCGGAATGACGGCGATGTCTCAACCTGATTGTGGCTGTCATAAGGATCCAAAAGTCAGCCACAACTGAACCAGATCTGGGCCATATCTCAGAAAAAGCTTGGTCCATATCTGGGCCAGATGTGGCCCATACATTTTCTTAGATCTGGCCCAGCTGCGGCCCATGCAAATTCTGAAATCTGGCCCAGCTGCGGCCCATGCAGTTTCTCACATCTGGCCCAGATGCGGCCCATGCAATTTCACAGATCTGGCCCAGATCTTGTTCAGTTGCGGCTGACTTTTGGGTTAGATGTGGCTGACATCTACATTTGGTAGCTATATAAATCACATTAAAAGGAATGCTTAGTTTAAATTGCTTTATTTAAAAAATTGCTTCAAAGGAAGCATATAAATTGATAAATACAAATATATAATTTATATAAATTATATAAATAGATGCATACAAAAAAAAAACAACAACAGATTGATCAATGCAATACATATAAATATATGAATTAGATAAATAAATGCATACAGAATAATCACAAATTAAATGCAAATAAATATATATATAAAAGGTAAAATTAGGTAAGTGGATATACAGAATAAGAAGAACATACAAACACAAATGTATATACAAATTAGATAAATAGATACAGAAAAAAACACAGAAAATATATTTATATGTATTTTTTAATATAATGCATATTAATTAAATTAACAAATATTTTATAACCATATAACTAGAACCAATAATTAAAAAGATATATGAAGGGCAATCCAAAAACAAGATCAGAGGCGAGGCAAGGGTCAAATAAACAAATGATAATTACAGAAACCAGATAAACAAGTTCGAGTAGACAGAACAAACACAGAAATCGCATATTTAACAAAAACATATTATTTAAAAAATTACAACGAAAAATTATTTGTCTGATGAAGAGCCGGCGGCTCGAAACATTTTACGCTCTGTGTCAGCCTTTTTAATTTAATAAATTTGTATTTTTGGAGCCTTGGTGTTGCCGCCTTTGATTTACATTAAATAATTACAATTAAATATTTATTAGCATCTACCCAGAACCAAAAAAAATTTTTTTAATTAAATAAACTGAAATTCCAACAGGGCAGTCCAAGAGTGAGGTCAGGGGCAAGCAAGGGTCAAAGCCAAAAAAAAAACAGTCCAATGCAAAACATCCTGAAAATCAGAGAAGACAACAATTAAAAGGTGCTGTTTGCAGAGTACATACAGGCACAACTCGATTAAAATTGAGGACTTTTAAGCACTTTTTTCAGCACCTATTTTTATTTTTAAGACTGACAAGCAACGTATTGAACACCTGAAATGTATTCTCAGCGATACATAAAAACATTCCATAGGAACTATCTATCAATTTATAAAAAATAATATTAATATAATATTTCATAGTATTAAACCTATTTTAAATGTGCTTGTGAAATTATTTTTTTAATGTTTTTGTAGATGGAAAGAGAACTGAAAATTAAATTACATTAAATTAAAGGACTAGAAATACTATTATATTGCTAAAATAAAACAAATTTTAGTAAATAATACCAATACAGAGTAAAAGTACATGGTACTATTTTAGCTAGTTACATTTGGAAAATTCAAAACTTGTTTGAATGGTTTAATTGTTTAATTACAAGACTACATAAAAAGGAATTTGCACTAACAAAGGAAGTTTATTTCCTTTAAGGAAGTTTGGTATATTTTCAAGCTTAGGAAGGTTTTATACTTCCTCATAATATTATTAATATTATAAAATATTTGAAATATTTGTTTTACATTTTCTACATTTTTCAAAGCAGTGTTTTAAGAGCCTTATTGTTTATTTTGATAAATGTAACAACAGATTGCTTTGACCTGTAATGCCTGTACAATTTAGTGACGCTTTAAGACAGACTATGTATAAATCATACAAATACCTCATTCAAAAACGTTTCTAGCATACCAACCCCGTGACGTCAGACACAGCAATATTCCAAGATGGGGGTGCCTTTGTGCTAAAAGCTCTAGTAAAACATGCCCTTTTCATCAAAATTTTTACATTAATCAAGTTTGGTTAATATATTTTTTATTAAATCAGAAAGCAATTTACGAAATAATGTAAACTCGATTGACTACATCACTTCTACTACAAGACACTGGGAAGAATTTTTGCTAGGCGATGTAGGAAGATCTGACACTCAAAGTTTTCTCCATCAACTCATAGTCTGAAATCTTGGTAATTAGTGAAAGTACCTTTGAACTGACCGCAGATCTTGATGTAGTCTTTCTTGATCTGGTCTTCTCCACTTTCGATCCTTCCCTGGGTTAATCTTTACAAGGAACCTGCTGAATGGAAAAAAAAATACTTAGTGATAAAAACCTGGACTATATCATGCTCTAAAATATTTGAAATAAAAGCAACATAAAAGGACAAGCTTGTGGTGGAGGTTTGCTAGAAAAATATGTGGCAGAGGATGTTGTGTGTGAGTCAGACTGAGACAGACTGTTGTATGAATGTGTGTTTTTGAGTGTATGAATGTGAGAATGCATTCACAAGAGTGTGTGTTAGTTTGAGGATTTTGCTATTTTAAATATTAGGGTCCAACAGAGTAATTTGTTTAGTTAAGTTGTTTAAAATTATTTTCATTGATTAAATACTTGCCCATATATAGATGTAAAGAATAACCAAAAGAAATAATGCATTAAAATGTCATTATATTTTATATTCAATCTGCAAATCATTTGTTGTGAAATTTGAATGACTTCAATTCAGTATATGAATAAAATAAAATTAGAATAAGAATAAAACAATAGAACTCTATAAAAAAATACTTCCTATCAAAATAAAGCAGGTGCTTTTACCTTAAGGAACTTTATTAGTATGGTTCCCTGCTTCCAGTTAGTTCAACTTCAGATACCTCCATAATCTGTACTCTGGTGCTTCATTTGGTTCTTGACTTAAGGCTGATTTATACTTCTGCGTCAAACGCCGGCGTATGCTATGGCGCTGACGCATAGCCCTTCGCCGTAGCCGTCACTGACGTGCACTTCTCAAAAAATGTAACTACAAGTCGCAACGACGCCTAGCGTAAGCTCTGTGATTGGTCGGCTTGGTAGCGCTGACGAGTCTGGGCGGGACCGAGAGCAGCGCGAATGTGAGCAAGCGATTGTTTACAAGTGTGGAGTACCGTGAAGGAGCTCCGGATAGAAAGTTTTGTTTTGTGTTTACCTCATAGTTAAAGTTGTTGTACGTCCACCGGTTCCTGCCTCAAAATGAGCGAGTTTGAGCCACTTGTACATCCCGGAAGTGTTCAGGAAAAGCAAAAAAGCAGCGAAGAAACTCGACACAGAGGAACATTTAAACCTTACTGCCAACTAGCGTTTCGGAAGTGTTAATGCAGACCGACAGAGACAGCGCGCAGAAGTATAAATGCACAGCCACGCGCGTTGCATGCGCCGTGGGTTATGCCGGTCCCCTGACGCAGAAGTATAAATCAGGCTTTAAGAGTAACTGGTGTCGCATTCCAGGTCCATCACAATCTGAGCTAAAAGGACAATATGACAAAAGACAAGACAAATATGAATACACATAACATACAGAATAAAACATTTAAAGATATAGTTTACTATTCTGCCACCATTTATTCATCCTCTACTTGTTTCAAAGCAGTTTGAATCTGTTAAACACTAAAGCAGATATTTTGAAGAATGTTAGAAACCTGTAACTATTGATTAACATAGTAGGAAAAACTGGGTTTGTGTTCATTCATTTTTTTTCAGCTTCATCCCTTTATTAATCTGGGGTCACCAAAGTGGAATGAACAGTCAACTTATCCAGCATTTTTTACGCAGCAGATACTCTTCCAGCTGCAACACATCACTGGGAAAAACCCATACACTCTCATTTACACACATTAACTAAGGACAATTTAGCTTACCCAATTCACCTGTACCGCATGTCTTGTGGGGGAAACAGGAGCACCTGGAGGAAACCCACGCCAACACGGGGAGAACATACAAACTTCACACAGAAATGCCAACTGACCCAGCCGAGGCTCGAACCAGAAACATTTTTGCTGGGAGGCAACAGAGCTATCCACTGTGCACCGCACCACCTGAGTTTATGTTCAACAGAACAAAAAAAAAATAATTTGAAACAAGTGGAGGATAAAAGATGTCATTATTTTTGGGTGAACTATCCCTTTAAAATTTAAGTGTCAAGCATTAGTCTTAAAAACTTATGTATCACTACAGGAAAAATAAATCAAGTACCTCTTGTGAACAAGCAAAATCATTATGCCATTGTTTTCAATGGTTTTCTTTTACATTTTTCACTCTGAAATTATAACTGAAACATGCGATCCAAGGTAAATTAATCTACTTTTAACATAAAATAAAAAGATAAGATAAAAATAAAAGTTACGTCAACAGACTGTTTTTCCAGCTCACCAATACTTTCAAATTTTACATTTTCAGAAAACAGTTTAATAAATTACCTTGTGGAAAAATTTAGACTTTCTTTCAAATTAGATTTTTTTAATAATATATATTTTAAATAAGCTATGACCTCACACAGTGATAAAATAGCAGCAATAAATCTTGTAATATTTTAATAATAAATAAAACATAAAATATATTATTTTAGTTCCCAACAACCAGTCTGACATATACAAGTTACAAAATATGTACAATATTGTACCTGGTGTGCTTGATGATGAAGTCAAACAATTAGTAATGCACTGATGTGAGAGTTGTCCTTTACTTCAGCTTGCATCCTTGCATGATTCCTTTCTTTTCTGTAACAAATTAATACAATACAATCAATTTATAAAAATATTATTTTTACTTGCCACAAAACCATTTGTTTGGACTTGATACATATGTACAAGATTAATGGTGCAATTCAGTTTGCAGGCCGTTTTAAAGTAATATATAACATAAGATATGGATTTTAAGCTTATTTAACACAATTGATTTTATTTTTTAACAAGGTTTAATATTTCATAACACACTTAGCCTTCTTTTTTAGCTAATTAATTTCCTTCATAAGTCATTTAACACATTATGTTTCAACTGTGGATTTTTTTTTTCAAACGTTTTTGCTTTAAATTTTTTTTAATGCAGACCAGTCTCAACAGTGGCCAGCATGAACCACATAACGTTACTCTGTAAACGTTTGCTGAAACTTGATAAAACACACATTAACAAGCAAATCAAGATCATTAGGATTAACGTTACCAAAAAGAGACTGTTCGTTCAGTGTTTGAGCTAAAACCAGTACAAAAGCAGAACTCGGCACCAATTACAACTGTATAAAACGGACAGCATTTGATTCATTCATTCAAGCTCCCGTTTCGACGCTGTTCTTCATATAACACGTCTTATTGATCATTTAATTGGGAATGACGAGCGTAAAAGGACAATTGTAACTTAAATGAATTTGTTAAAACCCCGAGCACAATCAACTTAACAGATTAACGTTACTGAACTGACGGCTGCCATCATTCTTAGCCATCAGTTTTTAGCCATATTATCCACATATAAGTTACAGTTTTATCACTATTCAAAACAGGGGCTTTTTTAACTAATAAAAACATTACCTGACGACAAATATCTCACAAATATGATTTTAAAATAATAACTTACCCGATAAAAAGAAGAAGATGAAATGGCGGACTTGACTTCACTTCCTCGTTTGAAAAATTAACCGTCATTCACGAGGCTCCGCCCACTCCACCGTAATGCAAGGATGAAGCGAAACACATATTCGCCACCAGGGGGCAGTTTATGATAATGTTTTTAAATAAATAAATATATATATATTAGGGTAAGGGTAATTAGGCAAGTTATTTTATAACAATGATTTGTTTTGAAACTGTCGAAAAAATATATAGCTTAAAGGGGTTAATAATTTTGACCTTAAAACACTTTAAAAAAAATTAAAAACTGCTTTTATTCTAGTCGAAGACTTTCTCCAGAAGAAAAAATATTATCAGACATACTGTGAACATGTCCTTGCTCTGTTATGTAACATGCTGTAATTCTAAAATATTTACTGTTATTTTTAATATTCAGTAGCTTGTTATATAAAAACTATAACACTTTAAGATATATTTACAATCAACTAATTGCTAATTAACATGCTTATTGATAGCATATTGTCTATAAAATTTGTTGACGCTGTTACAGGTGCACACACACAGAACCAGGATAGACTTTTGGGCCTTTCTATGTTGAGTTTGCATGTTGTTTCTGTTGGTTTCCAGTTTCTTCCATAGTGCAAAAATTTGCAGTATAAGTGAATTTTGGATAAACTAAATTTGCTGTAGTTTGTGATTAAGATAATGTGTGGTGTTTCCCTGCACTGAGGATTGTACCCTCAGGGCTGTGTTGCAGAAGCATTAGTATCTGATTGCAGACTTGCATATGCAAGCTGAGATACACAGTTTGACATGCAATGTCAGAAACAATGCACTCAAATAGAGCTAGTGACATCAAAGTGAGGGGTCGGGTTAGGAGCGGGGTTAGGTGTGCGCATTAAAATTGGTCAGATTTATTTTTATTATTTTTTGTGTTCTGTAGAATAAGTAAATAAAACTTGTTTTGTTTACAAAGATCAGCTTATTTACGAACACATTCATGTTATTCACATTCTACTGCTCAGTTCTCTGACATTTTTTTCTATATAGTTATTTTATTCATAAACAAAACATTTATGTCTATTTAATATTCAAATAAAAAAAAAGAACAATGTTGTATGTGGCATTTAATCAAACAAAATCATTATAAAAATGTAGAATTGCAAAAAGTAACACCAAGAAAACAGCACTTTAATTTAGTATTATTAGATTATGAATTCATTTGTAAAATTGTTCATTAAAAAGTAGTACTAATAGCAAATTAAATCCACCCAGTAGGAGGCGGTAGGACACTGTCTTAATTCATTCAAATGGAGAAACTGAACAAAACATTAATAGATCAAAGCATAATAAATGATGAAACTCATTGCATTTATAGACATTTATAGACATACCAGGTAATATGAAAAAAAAAAAATTTACTCATGCTGGAACATTTACATATAACAGATAATATAAATTTATATTCATAGCAGCCTTAAAGTAAAAATAAATCCATTATTGAGGAAATAAACTGAATTAATATGTGATAAGGTTACAAACATATACTTTCCCTGATAAGCAATAGCTTATTCCTATTCTTAATAACCTAAAGAATCATTTTCAATCTCAGAAAGTCTTATTTAGAACATGCAATGTTATTATTTTCAGAGAAGGTGTAGCGCTCTCACTGCCTGATGAGGGACAATAATGTTAATAAAACACAGGAAACACAGAACTGCTGATGCTTCACATCAGAGTCTGTGTTTTGTTTGAGCAGCAAGCCCCTCCCACTCATTAGGTATGCAGTCCACAGGCAGAAGTAGCCAATCGGAAAAATGTAAATCCTTGCATCACAGTACATTAATTTACAATATTTATTTTCTATTTTCTACTTCATAAAATGAAAGTGTACAGACTTAGAAAGACAAATTAACTTTGATTTTCAATTTCTAATAATTTGTAACCACTTCAAAGGCTCCCGTTAATTTAAAGTTAAACCGGAACTAAAAATACACAACACGCACTACACCCGATGTGTCACACACGGGCCACATCTGGCCCACATACAGCAGGCCACAACTCACACTACACCCGGTGTGTCACACACGGGCCATATCTGGCCCACATACGGCAGGCCACAACTCACACTACACCCGGGGTGTCACACACGGGCCACATCTGGCCCACATACAGCAGGCCACAACTCACACTACACCCGGTGTGACACATACGGGCCACATCTGGCCCATATGTCTCCTGCCATTGCCAGAAGTGAGCCATATGTGCCTTAGTTGGCCCAGATGTGGCCCAGAACTGTATGCTATCTGGGTGGTAGTTTTGTCTTGCTTGTCCACCAAACATAGACCAGCATCACCAGCAATACTAAGCTGGTAGACAAGCATGACCAGCAAGCCGAAGCTGGTCAACCAGCATAACCAGCAAGACCAAGCTGGTAGACCAGCATGACCAGCAAGACCAAGCTGGTAGACTAGCCTGACCAGCAAGCCGAAGCTGGTCTACCAGCAAGACCAAGCTTGTCTACCAGCTTCACCAGCAAGACCAAGCTGGTCTACCAGCATCACCAGCAAGACCAAGCTGGTCTACCAGCATCACCAGCAAGACCAAGCTGGTCCACCAGCATCACCAGCAAGACCAAGCTGGTCTACCAGCAAGACCAAGCTGGTCAACCAGCAAAACCAAGCTGGTCTACCAGCATCACCAGCAAGACCAAGCTGGTAAACCAGCTAAACCAGCATTGACCAGCATAGACCAGCATGAAAATCATGCTGGTCTTTGCTGGTTTTTTCAGCAGGGAGGTTTACACAACAATACAAATGGACAACTTGCACACAAAACTTGCCTTTTCTGTCAACATTACAAGAATGTTGCAAAAACATTAATTTTATCATTTTACATGCAAACATTTACACAACTTTTAAGGAATGTTATGGGATGTTCTAAAATGTTCCCTGTTAGCTGGGTCATTGACTAACCCATTCATAAACCCTGTCTACATTGACCCTCAATTTCTTTACTTGTAGCTGGTTACTGGGAGAGTTTGTTCTGTGTTGTCAAAATGTCAAAGATGCTGTTTTCTGTGTTGTGAAAGCAATTTTCGCTTTGCATACACAGATGTTTGCGTTAGACTTTATCATTTAGCACACAATTTAGCTTTAGGCTACTTAGCGTTGCAGTCTGTAATTAAGGACAATCTTGCACCATAAAGTTGGCGTGTTCTCAAATTGGAAAGTTAAAGCATTCAAATGCATGTGTTGTGGTGAGTTTGTTATGTACCGTGGCAGATGCTTTTAAAGGGGTGGCTCTCTACTATATCATATTTTAAATTTTAGTTGATGTGTAATGTAGCTGTGTGAACATAAACAACATCTCTCAATGTAATACGCTCAAAGTTCAATGCAAAGGGAGATATTAGCTTTTACAGAGTTAGCTTAGCAAAGCCTCAGCAAACAAATTCCACAGAGCTTCTTCCCTCCTAGTGTCAAACAAAAACAGAGGTGCTTCGGTTTAATTTTATTTATGTTCCAGAAAAATAAATAAAAAAAAAACATAGCTCTAGCATTTGACAAAGGACAGCTTCCAGAATCTCTCCTAGTTCAGAGCTGGGTTCGGCTAAAAACTCCTCAAACCATATTAGACTAAGCTGTGAATTGTGAGCCACAACCTGTAAGTATTTTTATTTGTTAAAACTGATCTGTTACATGCACAGTTTCTAGCGTTAACGGTATGTTGTAGCGAGGATGTAAACAAGGCTGTAAACAACAGGACATGCTGTTTGTCATTGTTAACAATTAGCTACAAATTCATATTTATCTATCAAACTGCTGTAAACTCTCACAATCTTCACCAGCACTGCAATGTCTCTCTATTCGGCCGCTTTCCTTGCTTTCTACATCTCAAATAACCAACTTGCAAAAGATTTATAAATGTTTCATACACATACTTATAACCCAAATATATGTGAAAGACACTTGTGAGATTTTATTGTAGAGAGCAGGCGTGATGTTCAGCTGTGTACGTTTCATTTTCTGTCTGATTTAGATACAAACTGATATGGCTAGCAGCTACTAACTGACAGTATTTACACAGCACAAAACTTGCTTGTAGGGGTATGATGCTTTTTCTGGTGACATGGAGCCGATCTGCGAATCACAGGACATTATGTTAGCTGACCAATCAGAGCCTCTTGAGGGCAGCCTTTCAGAGGAACAAAGAAATATGACAGTCATTTTCATTTTAGAGTAGCAGCATATCCTGAAGTAAGATATATGAAAAAATAACAACATTTTCTACAAATTAAGCATGAGCACACATTGCTTTGCGTGTTATAAACACAGCCAAACCTTAAAAATACACTGTGAACCACCCCTTTAAAACTGTATTGTGCATCAGTGCTTTAAAAAAAACAGAAAACACCATTGACTGAAGATCTTCGATTAGGGCGACCTCTAGTTTAGAGTGACCAGGATCCCGAGAAAAGAACTGATATTGCAGTGTATTTTATAACAAAATTAAAGTGTTTTCTTGGTCTTGGGTGGCTATAAACCAGTTATAGTAGGCCTCGAAAACAAAATTAGAAACTTTTAAAATAGCAAAATAGGGACACTTTAATGTAAAACTGAGTTCCAGGTTGCGAGTGTATGTGTGTCCAAATGTGTAGGCATTTCAATTGCTGCCTGTATTGATTTTCATTAGCTGCGTTGTAGTGGTAGAAAGAGACAGTAGACACCGCTCCTGTCGCTCTACATCAGCCTTTCCAGTCGTCTTCATCTGCCTGCCTGCACCGAGTCAATATGCATCAACAAACACACATGCACGCACACACATCTATTCATCTTATTTACCACCAAGTAAGGCCTCACGGAGATGTAATTTGTTCCAGTAAAACTGAGATGACTCGACCACTGGTGAATACTAAACGTGTTGAGTAACAAAGCTTTTGCTTGGACTGTAAAGACAGAGTTTAGTTGTTTTTTGGTGACTCGAAGAAACTGAATAAGTTGTAGTGTAAAATATAGGATCGAAACCTTTAAGGTGTAGTCAAAACTGCCTGCATAGATGGTAGTTTAAAGGCTATTAAGTTAAAGAAATTTTTGTTTATACGTTTTGTTCAAGACTACATTTCAAGCAATGTTGTGTAATATTCTAACAATTTCCTTTATTAATTAATTTATTTCTGTAAAAAGTCTAATTTCAGAATCATTGCTCAATCCTGAGTGTCATGATCCTTCTGATTAAATATATTTCTGTTTATTGGACTGTCAGCTTAGCAACATGCTTACATCAAACTCTATTGGTTTCAACAATATTGTATCAGCTGTTTAATTTTTACGTTTATAGCATATACCTGCTTTCTAAAATTAACCTGTTTAATTTGCACATTTCTAACATATACTGGTTTGACTGGTTTTAACAATTTTAACCAGTATCTATATCAGTTTTGTCATGCTTAGTTTTAGCATAGCAGCATGCTCCAACCATAAATCAATAGTTGATTGTTTTAATGTTGCTTGGTTTAAGAGGGATTTTGGCCATTTCCAGGCTGGTCTTAGCTGGTCAGGCTGGGAGATGACCAGCTAAAACCAGCTTGATCAGCCTAGCCAGGATGGGAGCCCAGCCAAAACTAGCTATGTCCAACTTAAACCAGGCTGGTCAAGCTGGTTTTAGCTGGATTTAGCTGGTCATTTTCCAACCTGACCAGCAAAGATCAGGCTGGAAATGGCTGGAAATGGCCAAAACCCCTCTAAAACCAGGCTGGTCAACCAGCCAACCAGCTTAGGCTGGTTTAAGTATTTTTTTCAGCAGGGGTTTATAGCATGTACCTGCCTTCTAGCATGGTTTGACTTGGTATTAACAATTTTACTTAGCAGCTATATCTGTATGTCATGCTTGTAGTGTTTACAAAGCAGTATGGTCCATTAAACCCTATTTGAGTCCATTTTTCAATATTTTCTAGCACATAAGCTTAAAACTGTGTATCTTTTTATTTACTATGGATTTTAAAACATTCAGTTCTACCTAATGTATGTTAAAGTTACAAAGTGTTAACCTAGCAACATGCTACTATCAAACTCTGTTGGAGTCATTTGTTTTGTTTGCTGGTGTCTATAACCTTTATATGGTTTGGCTTGTTTTAAAGTTGGCAAGCATTTATAAACTAACAGTAACAGCATGGCCATTATACATTTCATGCTTATTGTAGTGTTAGCTAGCTTAGCAGCACACTAAAACTATACAGAGTCGATTGTTTTGTATGTTTGCATGTAAAAGCTGAAGATTACATAGTTTGTTTTTATTTACTAAGAATTTAAACGCTATGTATTTTCTTGCTTATTGTAGCGTTAGCTTAGCAACATGCTAACATCAAACTCTGTTGGAGTAATTTGTTTTGTTTGCTGGTTTCTATATAACCTTTGGTTTGTCTTGATTTTAAGTTAGCAGGCATTTACAAACTGACAATTGTATTTATTTGCATTATACATTGCATGCATTTTGAAGTGTTAGCTTAACAGCGTACTAAAATTATACATCATCTGGGTCCTATTTTCATGCTTATGGAAATATAGTGTTAGCAGCGTTAGCTTAGCAACTTATGCACTCAGTTCTATTGGAGTCGTGCATTTGAAACCATAGCGTCTGCTTAATTAACCATCAAAACCTTGCTGGCTTCAGTGAAAAAAAGCTATTTAGATCAGCTTAGCTACTTCTAACTAATTCAACTCCCCAAGCAAGACTAGCATGGAAATTAATTACGCAGAGTAGTCTATTAGCAGAGTAACCAAAAGACAGAATTGATTAGTAGAGAGGACAATAATCAGGTTTGTCCGCGTAATTGAACGTGAATTGATATTTCCCAACAGAACAAATACCTACTATACACCATGTTTTCTTTCTCATACATCCATTTCTTCCTATATCTCTTTCTCTCCTTCCCTCTTTCCTCCTATACAAAATAGTCTTTCTGTGGCTCTCTCTTTCCTACTGAGCAGACAGGATCAATAGGTCTCGTAAGAGCTGCTGGCTTATCACGGCTGCAGTCATGGGTGTCAGGTAGAGAAGCCATAGCATTGAACACAGAGAGTGTGGACAAGCTCTCATCTCACTGAGATACAGAGGGAGATATTGCAGGTGTGAAGAAGTGCAGTTCCAAGAATCATGCGTCGAGAGCAGCTTAATCTGTCTTGAGCCCTTTGTGTCATTTTTGGTCTTCTGCTCGTGAATGAATAGACCAAACTAAATAGGCCAACCGGTGTAGTCGGTTTCTTTCAGGTACATATAAAGCAATGCAGTTTGAATGGAAGAGAAATGGTTTAGAAGGTGATAATCTACAAGAAATGTTATTTGTTGAATGCATACATGATGTTCTTTGATATGGTTAAGAAGTATGCTCTCTTAAAACAAACTTGCATTGATGGATTTATAAAGAGATTTCAACTAGAACTTTTATATTGCACAAAAGCGTCTTTATAGTGAGCAAAGGTTCATCTTCATTTGTATTATTAAAATATCTACATAGTAAGTTCAGGTTCTTTTCAACAAAATATTCTGTTCATGGAGGAAAAAAAAGCATCTTTTCTGAGTCAAAGCAGTCTCGAATGTCTCACTTTGGCTTACTTGTAAAAGGAAAGAAAAAAAAAATCACCCTATTTTGTAAATGCATGTTATAGATTGTATTGTGAATGATTCACTCGTTTGTTTAACCTTGTAAAGCTTATTTAAATAGCTTACCTAAAAATGTAAAGTTACTCACTATTTAGTCACAATCAAGTGGTTTCAAACCCATTAGTTTCTTTCCTCCATTGAACACATAAGAAGATACTTTGAAAAATGCTGAAAACCTGTAACTATTGACTTCCAAAGTCAATAGTCAAACAAATATTATGGAAGTCAGTGGTTACAGGTTTTCAGCATTTTTTAAAGTATGCAACAGAGGAAAGAAACTTTTAACAAGTTTGTGACAAGTGAAGGGTAAATAAATTATGACAAAATGTTCAGTTTTAAGTGAAAATACTTTTTTTACCTGGCAAATTTTATTTAAAAAGATAGATTACCCATTCATTCATTAATTTTCCTTCAGCTTAATCCCTTATTTATCAGAGGTTGTCACATTGGAATGCACTGCCAACTATTTCAAGTGGTGCTCGCTGCAGAGCCATTTGGGCGAGCTGAGCTCCAGCGAGGGGGAGCTTGAGCTTGAGCTCCACCTTTTTTGCACTATTTCTATGAGTGATGTCACAGGGGGTAGGGTTAGGGGTGGGGTTGGTGTACGCATTAAAACAGCTTACAGGAGGAGGAGCGAGAGCTCATGCTCCCCCTCGCTGGAGCTCAGCTCTGCTCAAATGGCTCTGCAGCGAGCACCCTCTCAACTATTTCGGCATCTATTTTTTACGAAGCGGATTACTCTCCAGCCACAACCCAGTACTGGAAAAAGGATACAGTAGCTTACCCAAAAATGTAAATTTACTCACTATTTACTCACCATCAAGTGGTTTCAAACCTTTACGAGTTACTTTTTCTGTTGAACACAAACAATGTTATTTTGAAAAATGTTTGAAACCTGTAAACATTAGTCAAATGTGAATTACTATAAAAGTCAATGGTTACAGGTTTTTAGCATTTTTTAAAATATCTTCTTTTTGTGTTTGTGATAAGAATTTTCAGTTGTGGGTGAAATATCCCATTACTAACTATAATTATTCAAAATTAATAACAATGTACACATTTTGGAGGAAGTTAATGTGTGCTCAACTCAAATTTTGTAGTCTTTTAGCAGAGTAACTAAAATATAGAATTGATGTATACACCGTAAAACCTAACAGACAACTTAAAGTCAATTAAATACCTCATTACTTCAACTTAAATGGAGTAAGTTCACAGTACTCATATAGATTAGGTTTTTAACTAAAATTGTTTGTTGCAATCGGTTTCCTTAAACGGCTTGAGTTGCCTTAACTTATTGGGTTTTACAGAACTCAGTTGGTTGAGTTATCTTAATTTATTAGGTTTTACTGTGCTTAAAAGGCTTCATTTACTTAAATTGATTAAGTTCACTGTACTCATTAGGATTCGCTTTTGAACTTAAATGGTTTGTTGCAATCGGTTTGAGTTACCTTAACTTTTTGGGTTTTGCAGTGTAGAGAGCACAATAATCAGGTTTATCCAAGTAATTGAATGTGATTTGATATTTCCAGACAAAACAAACAGAAGAAACACCCTTTATATATTGCAGTATATCACAAAATTTAACAGTGTATATTGTGTAGCATAAAGCTTGTTTATAAATGTAACTGAATTGTTCTTTTGAGTCATTCAGAGGCACAAATCTTTTGAATTATTCTGTTTGTCAACTAATTCATAAACTGAATGGGAGTTTCAAATTCTTACTTAGTAACATCATAAAATCAGTTGCAGATTGCTGGAGAACTACATTTATGCCACTGAACTAAACTACAAATCCCAGAAATCTTTGCTCCAATCACTCCTGCCACAGCTGACAGTCATCTGGACACTGACACATACACACACACAGCTGAAACTCATCTTTATTGATTACATGGACTATATACAGTATGCATGACACTTTCACGCAAACTGGGCTGACTGTTATTCTGTAGCATTACAAAGTGATCTTTTGTCTAACCTTGCTTTGTTTCTCGTTTACGTTGTTTTGCCACTTGAAATCAACCTATTTGCCTCTGACCACGACAACGATTTTGGATTCTCCTCATGATACTGTTTGCTCCTGTTTTGACTATTGCTTACATGACTCTGAGTTTATAAACTGCATTTGGACCCCTTGTACCCCAACTCACGTTACAGCATACAACATATACAGCATATACACCCCCCCCCCTGTTATTTTTTAGAATATTTAGCAAATTATGTTGAACAGAGCAAGGCAGTTTTCACAGTATGTCTGATAATATTTTTTCTTCTGAAGAAAATCTTATTTGTTTTATTTTGGCTAGAATAAAAGCAGTTTTTAATTTTGTAAAAACGCATTTTAAGGTCAAAATTATTAGCCCCTTTAAGCTATATATTTTTCGATAGTCTACGGAACAAACTATCAGTATACAATAACTTGCCTAATTACCCTAACCTGCCTCGTTAACCTAATTAACCTAGTGAAGCCTTTAAACGTCACTTTAAGCTGCATAGAAGTGTCTTGAAAAATTTCTAGTCAAATATTATTTACTGTCATTATGGCAAAAATAAAATAAATAATTTATTAGAAATGAGTTAAAACAATTGTTTAGAAATGTGTTGTAAAAAAATATTATCTTCGTTAAACAGAAATTGGGAAAAAAATAAACAGAGGTGCTATTAATTCAGGGGGGCTAATAATTCTGACTTTAATTGTATATGAATCCTGTCTTTTCTTTTCACTTCAGTGAATTAATTCTTCATGCTGTTGTGTAATTCTTAATGAATACATGAATTAATTAATGAATTGTTTCTTGAAATGCTAAAATTAAGCTTTTTACTCACTGGGTAAAGTTTATAATCTGCACCAGAACATACAGTAGATGTTAAATTAAATTTCTATCAATAAATCCTACAGTATCTTTTTAAACCCAACCAAATCTGTCCAAACAGCCCATTTCCAACATTTTCTGTGCATTTCTGGTTCATTAGCTACATTTAGACTGCATTTATTCCTTGCATTTATCGTCTTGAAATCTATCTCCTTTGCATTGGTTTGTGGTGTTTGCAGATTGCTGATATCTGTAAAAAATTGCTTTACAGATGGTTCCCCTGATCAACACAGCCACAGAAACATTACTGAGAAACCTGAAGAGCCACGCTGAGTCTGAAAACAGCTTTAACATCCACAAGTATGGGTTTCTCAGAATATACATGCACACATCTGTTTTTCTTATTATTCCAGAGCTTTTATTAATAAGCTAAACGTCTGTTTCGCAGGTGTTTCGGCTGCTTCACTATGGATGTGATTGCCAGTGTCGCGTTTGGTACGCAGGTGGATTCTCAGAATAATCCAGATGACCCTTTTGTTCACCAAGCATCCAAGTTTTTCGCCTTCTCCTTCTTCAGACCCATAATGATTTTCTTCAGTACGTTCAGCCCTCACATGCAGGACAGCATTTATGTCCGTCTCATTAATGTAGAAAGGATATCACAGCTAGTGCTCCCGACAGACGATGATATGAAGCTAATTTTTTATCACGCAGATATTGCGATTAGCATATTTATTGTACAAGTGAAATGTTCTGACCGTGCCCATTTTTCATGGATTTTTTTCAGTGGCGTTCCCGTTTCTCCTTCGGCTTCTTGCTGGCCTTCTTCCTAATAAATCCAGGGATGAGATGAATAGCTTTTTTACACAATGTATTCAGAAGATGATTAAACAGAGGGATGATCTTTCTCCAGAACAGGTATGAATGTACGAACAACATAATGAATCAGTGTGTCACATAACCAGCAATCTGTTCCTGAAAGATCGCTGGCATACTACACATGTCATTCATGAACTACATATCCCAGCATGCCTTTGCACAAACCAGTCACCATTAATCACACACAGCTGAATATCGTCATCATCAATGGTTTGGACTATTTATACACATTGCACACACCAGTCAGTGGGAATGTTTGTCAGTACCTGTATGGTTTCAGTGAGTGTCGTCCTGTTTAGTTTTTCTAGTTATGTTTTGATGATTGTTTTGTAACTTTTTGTACTTTGATCATTGCTTTGTTTTTGCATTTTTGATGCCCTTCATGATACTTGAGTTCTTGTTTTTTGACCTCATTTGTTTTTGCCTGCACGAATAATCTTTTTCATTAAAAATTGCATTTGGATCCAACCTCTTGTCTTCGCTCCCTTGACATCCGGTGACACAGTGAAGCATCCACACTTACTGTCACAATCAGTCTTTTTTTTCTGTTCTAATTTTATGATTATCTGAAAGTATATAATCTGTGGGAAAGAAAGACTGTGGAAGATTGAGATATTAATGAAACTATTAGCCAACCGTACAATTTAAAGTGATAGCTCAACCAAAACTGTAAATTGACTCACCATTTACTCACCCTAAAGTGGTTGCAAACCTTTACGAGTTTCATTCTTCTGTTAAAGAAGATATTTTGCAGAAAGCCGGAATCCTGTAACCATTGACTTCCATAGTAGGAAAAACAAAAACTATGGAAGTCAATGGTCCAGCTGTCTTCAAAACATCTTCTTTTGACGTTCAACAGAAGAAAGAAACTCGTACATAACAAGTAAAGGGTCAGTAAGTGATGACAATTAAATTGTTGGGGGAACTGTCCCTTTAACACATTAATAATTCACAAATTACTACTACATGCCAGACAAGCTAATCAGGACAAACACTTTAAGCTTCTATAGCCTTGATATGTTACAGCATGAATTTACAGCTGTTATGTTTCTAATAGTCTTTAGCACATGACTAATGTGTTTACTATGTTTTAGCATGTTTTAACACTATAATGCAGCATGAATTAGCATGTTACTAACATTTAGATAGGACATTCACATTTAAACATTGTTAGCACATTACTAGCATGTTTTAGCACATGGTTGACAAGTTTAACAGGTTAGCATGGTTTCACATATTGTTATCGCTACTTAGAAAGCTAGAGCTTTTAGCGTAATTAGAAATAACAATGCGAGTTGTGCACATTGAAAATAACTTCCTTTAACCAGACATTTTATTAACACATTGGTAAATAATCAACCTGTCAGTAAATGATGACTTTTTTTGGCTAAATTATCCTTTTAAGACACTAATAATTCACAAATTACAATAGATGGGATATGCTATTAGAGACCAGATAAGCTTATTATGAAAAACACGGATATAGCCTTGGTATGTTACTAGCATGAATTAACTGTTGTTATGTTTCTAATAGTCTTTAGACCATGGCTAATCTGTTTACCATGTTGTTAGCATGTATTAACATTAGATTGCAGCATGAATTAGCATATTACTAACATGTTGCCAGGACACTGATGTTTAAACATTGTTAGCACATTACTATATGTTTTAGCGCATGGTTGACAAGTTTAACAGGTTAGCATGGTTTAGCATATCGTTATCGCTTCTTAGAAAGCTACAACGTATGGCGTAATTAGAAATAGCAGTGTGAGTAGTGCATGTAAAAAATAACTCCCATTAACCAGGTGTTTTATTACATTATTAAATCATCATTGGGTTAGGAAATGATGACAAACTTTTGTAGTTTTGGGACAAACACTTATATAACCTTGATATGTTACTAGCATGAATTAATTGTTATGTTTCTGACAGCCTTTAGCACATGACTAATGTGGTTGCCGTGTTGTTAGCATGTTTTAACACAATAATGCAGCATGAATTAACATGTTATTAACATGTTGCTGGGAGGTTCGTGTTTAAACATTGTTAGCACATTACTAGCATGTTTTAGCACGTGCTTGACAAGTTTAGATTAGCATGCTTTAGGACAAACACTTTTATAGCCTTGATATTCACTAGAATGAATTAACTGCTGTTATGTTTCTAATAGTATTTAGCACATGGCTAATGTGTTTACCATATTGTTAGCATGTTTTATCACCATATTGCAGCATGAATTAGCATGTTACTAACATGTAGCTGGAAGGTTTATGTTTAAATATTATTATTAGCAAGTTTTAGCACATGGCAACAGGTTAGCATGCTTTAGCAAATTGCCATCACTAGTTAGAAAGTTTATACTTATAAATAACAGTGTGAGTGGTGCATGTAGAAAATAACTTCCTTTAACCAGTTGTTTCATTAATACACTATTAAATCATGAATAGCGAAGTTTTAAAAAACAATGGAAAAAAGCAAATCATTAAATTGTCAAGATTTCCTCAGTATTGAGTACATTAACATGTTTGTGATCTGTTTGTTTCCCACAGCGGCGGAAAGACTTTCTGCAGCTGATGTTGGATGTCAGGACCAACAAAAAGTTTTTGTCTGTGGAGCATTTTGATGTGGTCAACGACGCCGACGAGGAGGCCTATGATGGACATGAAAACAGCCCTGCTAATGAATCCACCAAGCGCAGCCAACAGAAGAGAATGATGACGGAGGATGAGATTGTCGGTCAGTCCTTCATCTTCCTGGTGGCTGGCTATGAGACAAGCAGCAACACGCTAGCATTCACATGCTACCTGTTAGCAGTTCATCCAGAGTGTCAGAAGAAACTACAGGAGGAAGTTGATGAATTCTTCAGCAGACACGTGAGTCCAGATTAAACTGACTTGTTTTTGGTGTGTGTTTGCGAATACATTCTTGTTTTGAGAATGCTTTTTTATTTGTTCTGCATAAATGTGGAATAACTGGCATTCTGTTCAATGTTTTCACAAGTCTTTTTGTCATATTTGTCGTGTCGTGGGTGCTCATAAATGCCATTATGATTCAGAAAATGCTTTTTTTGACAATGCATTCTTTGCTCTTCTAGAGCGTTTCATTTTTTATCCGATTTTGAAGGTCTGTGTTATTTGTGTTTCTCACAAACCATTTACCATCAGGGCCTTTAAATAAATAAATTTACAAGGTGGAACTTTTTATTTTATTTTATTATTTGGGAATGGACCTCCTACTAAAAGGATAGTTCATCCACAACTGAACATTCTATAATCATTTCTTTTCTGTTGAACACTTGAGGAGATATTTTGAAGATTGCTAAAAACTTGTTACCATTGACTTTAACAGACTCATTCTTTAAATGTAGCCCAATATATATTTCTGGAGATCACGAATTATGTAGCCAGATCTACATATGGCTGCATTTCGTCTTTAAAATAAATGCTGTAGAGCAGTATGACCGCTTGTCTCCGTATAGATGGCTTTCCGTGCTGTTACCAGTTTGACCAGTAGCTCCCCATGTATGTCGGTGGACTTGAGACGCAGAGAGGAGTTGACCATGATGACAGGCTTTGAGTCTGGCAAAGAACTGTTCCAGAAAGCGGGTAAAATAAATAAGTAAATAACAGGGTGAGAATGTGGTAAAACGGGGTAAAAATCTGACGAGGGCTTTACTTTTTGGTCAGTTGGGTTCAAGGAAGTGGGTGGGCGGGTCAGTCGGTGCTTTTGAAAACACTATTGGTTAGGTTTATTGAAGGAGGAGGGTGGGTCAGCCAATCAGTCAGTCAGTCAGTTGACAGCGGCCTATGGTGGATTTACACAAGAACAGCAGACACAAATGGCACTCGCGAGAGAAATTTAAGATCTGAAAAAGCGTACACAGCGGCGTTTTAGGGATTCACAAAAACAAAAACTGCAAAATAACACAGCCCCTGGGATGTATTTGGCGCTCTCCAGAAATGTATATACAGTAGGGGTACAGAATCAGAATGAGCCTAGGTTGAGTGACTTCCATAGTATTTTTTTCCTACTATGGATGTCCAATAATTACAGTTTTACCGCTTTCTTCAAAATACCTTCCTTGTGTTCAATTAAAGAACAAGAAACTCAAAGGTTTAAACCAGTTGAGGGTGTATAAATAGTAAGTACATTTAAATTATCAGATGAACTTTTTCTTTAATGAGAAGCTTTATCAAAGAGCAAATGTTTTCAAATTTGTGTCCACAAAAGGCACTTAAGGTGTATATAAATAATAGTGCAAACATTTTTTTTAAATACAATCTCTGGTGCATTTGCTCTGTTAGTGCAGTTCACTTTAATAAGTGTGAACCCTTCCATCTGTGCTTTGGTGCACATCAAACAAGCAAACACATACTGCTGAAAAGATGGGCTATTCTGGAGTTGATTGACTGAAATATGAATGTGACAGACCAAAGATAAACCAGCTAAACCAAAAACAGCACATAATCATCACAAGGTATGGCCCTAAAAATGACAGATTGCGCAAGATTTTCTGATCAAATTCATGATGTTTTTCACTAAAGTTCAATGGAAACGCATATCATTGAAGAAAATCTTTATGTGTGATTTCCTGCTGTTTTGATTCCTTTACACATTTAAGCTCTTTACAAGTTGTCAACTAATTAAAATACTATACATGCATTCACATACAGCAAACAAATGAGTTTAGTCCAGCATGCAGAATTACTTGTTTGATGTTTGGTTCAATCCAAATTATACATCATGAAAGCCTTTTGTTTGTTCTATATCTTTGAGTTTAAGGCCAAAAAGGAACACTCAAAAAATAAATAAATAGGCTCATTTTACATGTCCCAAAGAGTTAAACAATGGAGTTTTACCATTTTTTAATTCATTCAGCCTATCTTCATATCTGACGGGATCATTTTTAACTTAGCTTAGCATAGATCAGGGGTGCCCAAACTCAGTCCTGGAGGGGCGGTGTCCTGCATCATTTAGCTCCAATATCCTTCAACACACCTGCCTGGAAGTGTCTAGTATACACAGAAAAAGATGTTTAATTGAGGTTGAAACTAAAATATGCAGGACACCGGCCCTTACCAGCATATGTAATTAAATCAGATTATCATCTTGCTCTAAAATGACCAAACATTTTTAGTAGTTGTCCTATATAAAGCTTTTGTAGTTACAATGTGTACTAAGACCAATGGAAAATTAAATGTGGCTATTTTCTACCACACGCTCCCTTTGCAAGCAGGTGGTCATGTTGGAACTTTCCTAATTGGGGACTAATTTCAGGCACTGTGTACTATAATGGTTCCTTCTGCAAAGTGCACAAATTGTACTGCAGAATTTTTTTTATTATTATTTTATCATGCTTAAATGAGAGTAAACTGAAGTTCCTTTCCATATCAGCCAGCAAAACTAGTAACTTTTGATTTTCTGTCAGTCTTGAGATTTGCAAAACTCTTTAGTCATTTGAGCAAGATGTTAATGGTGTAATCCTATTCAATTATCTATGCTAAGCCAAGGTAAAATTTTTCTATTTTCAAAAAGAAAAGTTCCTTTAAAAGGCCCACACCTTTACAACAAATCCAAACAAATACCGCTGATGAAACCCAACCGTGTTGTCGCCTTACGCCTCAGCATTTAGTACCATTATCACAGTACTAATAATTATCACTCACAAGAGAGAGGTTTGCTTATTTAAATATGTCTAATAATCTAATAATTCATATTGTATCCAAATATTTGAGATATGTTGTGAAATTACAGCCAGCCACTTTGGTGTTCCATCTTGACTTGAAGAGTTTGCTTGCTACGTCACTTCAGTTTTTGTTCTTGTGCTCTAAATCATTCCTAAATAACTAAATCAGATCAGTCTCTTCAACCAATGGCTCAACTCTGATTATACATGCTGAATTGGTCCAACGAGCATTGACATCAACTCGACGAAAAGTGACATATGGAACTAGGGCTGTGTGTTATGGGCAAAAGAAAATTATCACGATTTTCTTGAACAATATTACGATTTCGATTTTAATCACGATTCTGTCACAGAGACACTGAATCTGTGTTTACAGTCTGAATCTAAAACATTTAAAAAAAACAAACAATTGGATACTTAATAAGCAGGTCGCACACCAGAAGCGCCGCGACACGGCACGCACATGACAGTTTAAAGTATCACACACCAGATGCGCACATTCGAATGATATTTAACATGAAACTAATCAGATGGCACTCTGTTGGGCGGCTGAAAAATCAACTGCGTCCTGAGCCGTGGCCGGGCGCAGCCGACTTGCGACGCCGGTGTGTGTATCCTGATAGAAACCTATGTTTAGAATTCTAAAATGCATAGTGCTGCGTGGCGCTGCACAGCGCGCCGCCGATCGGCACTTCTGGTCTGTGACCTGCTTTAAAGACCTGTAACATGTCTCAAGACATAAAATAAAAAATAACCTAGTACAGCTGTAACAGATTGTCTCTAGGATAGACCTATGGCAAAACAACTGTGTATGTGTGAGCACTCGTGCCGTCAAACTTATATAAGGCTCCAATGTTCTGCTTGATCAAATATCAGGAGTAGTTGCATGTGTGTTCAAGGATTTGTTTTGTAATGTAATGTATAGACCACTTTGTGACACTGCCGTGAAATAGGCCATTCACATATCACGTTTTTTGCACTCACAAGTTCATTATTTCCAATAAAGGCGCGTGGATTGCATGCACATTTTGAGAGCGGCACCATACCCGCCAACACTCCCGTTTGTCCCGGGAGTCTCCCGTATTTCAGACCCATCTCCCGCCACCCTCCCATTTTGTTATTCGCCCTGGAAAACTCCCGTAATTTCAACCATTTCCCCCCATCCAACCCCACCCCCTGGTCCTCAGCATTTGGTACAGTCTGTGAAAACCCCAGGTCGCCAACATTGGTATAGAATCCGAAACACGCTTCATAATACAGTTACTACACCTCACTCCCGAACTTTTTAATTCCATCCATACATAAAACTTGTATCGCATCTGCAGCAATGTTTTGTTAGTTTATCATTCTCTGAGAAAAAGATTGATTGTCACCGAGCAATGATAAAAAAATAAATAAACTGCTGAAGAAAGCAACACGCTCATGCTTTACACATGTTTTTGACTCAATACATGACTGACTCACAAATTACCTGGTTTTGCCATACATCAGTCTTCCTGTGTTCGAAGTAACCTTTCCCCATACCACAGATGTTGACTTTTTTGGCACCAAGTCCTCCAGAGCTAAACTCATCACGCCTGTATACACAGGCTATTCAGTCTCCTGTTCTCACGCTCTGTTTTGGTGCGCTGCGTTATGATTGCTTCAAATACCATACTGCAGTAAAATTGTGCTGTAAGGTGATTTAGAAATTGTGCATGTCCAAATCATGATTTCGGTACAACTTCAATTAACCGCACAACCCTATATGGAACACAACAATCAAACTTGCCTGTCCAACACTGACCAATGGCCTGACAAAGCCCAATGGCTGAGCTTTGAGTGCTAAGTGAACCAGGACTTTTATTAAAGAGATGGTTCACCCAAAAATGCTGGGTTAATAATTATTTATTCAACAAACCTTGCTTTTAATGAGCACGAAGGAAAATTTTATGAAAAACAATAGAGAAAAACATCTATTGACCCCCTTAGTAGAAGTCAATGGCTATCAGTTTCCAAATTTTCTTCAAAAAAAAAAAAATAAATAAATAAATAAATAAATATATGTGTATATATATATATATATATATATATATATATATATATATATATATATATATATATATATATATATATATATATATATATATATGCTCAAACAGAAGGAAACTCAAACAGGAACTACTTGAGGGTGAGTAAATAATAAGTAAATGTACATTTTTGGGTGAACTTTCCCTTTAAACGCTGCAGGATTGTAACAGTTATGAGGCGGTACAAGCGCTCCGTTTGCAGTTTTTCTCCTCACATAATTTACTTTCCCCTATAAATGTAGCGGCGGGTTGCAGTGATGATGGTAGTTCTGCTGATTTGATGTCTTATGTTTGTGCATAATGTGCATACTCATGAGAGAGACAGAGAGGGATTCTTGATTGATTCCCTGAAACCTTGTAATCTGTGCCGTGAAGCGCTGGAGTGTGTGGATGATGAGGAGGAGGAGGGTCAGATGCAGAAAGAAGAGCCTCTAAATCACGAATGTTATTGGGGGACGACTCTGGCTCTCTCTCATGTTGCTTTTTCATGTCTGTTCCCTCTCATCTCACAGGAATCTCTCTACCCTGCAGTCTGAGTTTCTACCAAATAAACAAAACACTTTACGAAAGATTCTGCATAATATGGGTTTAATGAAATCCATGAAAGTGTATTAAATGTGCAATGAACTGCTAGACACGAGAGTAAAGGAATAGACTTGAAGTATTTTTACTTCAGTTTTAGCAATCTTTATATTTACAATTGTGCTCCCTTCGGAGTGCACTTTAAAAAGATTCATGTCATTTTGAACACAGCCATGGCTCATGACGAAAGCTATAGGCGACATAATATTTAAAAAGCAAAAATTACGTTACATCTCTAACGCTTGTGAAAACAAAAAACATAGCTTACATTAATGGTTTTAATTTAAAGTAGATTATTTATTAAGAAATGTATCTGCATATTACATAGACCTGTTGGTTAGAACATTTTTGCAGTGGTTTGCATGTGTAAAAATGTAAAGGTAGAAAAAATGTCAAAGTTTCAAAATGTTTAAAAAATAAATAAACAATATCCTACTTAATATTATTAATAATAATAATAATTATAATAATAATAATAATAATAATAGTCATCATCATCATCATCAATATAATTAATAAAGTGGGTTTTTTTCATTTCCTAATAAATAATATTAAATTTAATTTCTTTATAAATAGCCTCATTATTTATTTATTTATTTATTTATTTATTTATTTATTTATTTATGATATTTATTTGTTTATTTATTTATTTATTTATGATATTGTAATACGTGTTAGCTTTTGTTAGTGATTATGTTTTATGATAGAATATGTAATGTTCTCAATAATATTTGTGAAGGAAACATTGGTCCTCTATGAGCCATTTACATATATTTTAATTAATAGAGAAAACAAGTGCCTGTTTTTACCAAAACTAATATTGCATTTTTTTTTTTTTTTTTTAATGTATGTGCATGTAAAACAATATAATTTGCACAAAGAAATTATGGGGTTTTTCTTTAAGAAGTGGGGTTCCCACTCCGTTTAGAGCATCATTATGGGCGTTTTACATTATAACTAACATGGCTCTATGGATAGATCTGCGACAGAAAAACTATGCGTTTTGGAAAACACTCGTCACTACATCGCTCTTTTCCCAAATGATGAATCATATTATGATAGTGCAGCCGCGAGTTACGTCATTGTTTGGGAAATCCACCCCAGGATAGTCTGCGTTTTATTTTCACTTGAATTTCTTTGACCTAAATTATTAGTCTAAAAAATAAAATGTATCACCACATTTGAATCATGTTCATTATTCTGTAATGTTGGTTAATAGTTGCATAATACGCAAAGTGCTTTAACGTAGTTAAAAATAAATATTTGTATCCATTTCTCAGTGAATAAGGGTAATATATTTTGGTGCATTTGAACAAAAAAAGATTTATTAAACAGATTTATTTAATAAAATAATATTTTACTCACAAAAATCTTTAGAAATAGAAATTACAATTCATGCAAAATATTGCAAAAAAAATACAATCTGCATAATTATTATTTTTTTTTTCTTTGTTATTTTATCTAATATTTTTACCTAACATATAAACTTACACTACTAACAAAGTTATTTTGTTACATAAGCTCCCAAATTGACTTCAGTACTGTCTGAACTGATTTGAAGCATTTGAAGTAGTTGTCCTAAAATTAATCAACAATTAATTGTTGATTACTGTATATGCACAAATATATTATTGTAAATCATCCTTGTGTGGAGGTAGATTTGTGATTATGCTTTCTTTTAAAATAATAATACATTAAATATATATATAAGAATATAAGAATTTATCCTCATTTCAACAAGTTGTTTGAGAGTAACCAGTCTCATTCATGAACAGAAAATGCTTTTCTAAAAACAACATTACAAACTCATTGACTGAGCTCTAAAGATTAGATTAAGTTCTTAACTTTTAAATATATAATAAGTAATATTAACATTGGCTGAATTCTTTAAAAAAAAACTCCCAATTTAGTTGATCAATTAGCAATCGCTTAATTTATTCACACAGTTAGATGGCTTTATTAGTTAGGACATTGAGTTAAGATTATGACACAGAGTATCTGCAATGGTGGTTTTCAGTCCACTGATCAAGGAAGTGAATGCATTCACATGGTCAGTCCAAAGCAGTTCTCATGTAAAGAAAGCCAGTCTGATTACATCAGAGACCACAGTGACTTGTGTCCATTTTTCAGTGAAATTGTGTGTTTTGCTGTAAAACATTATAGTGTTGTGTGACTAAACGGCTCATCAGTAAACCTCACCGCTGTATGGAAAGGATTACATGCAAACTGTGTTTCTTGGCTTGATAAAGCCAACCAGCATCTCACTAGTGTATTTTTAATAGAGAAGGACTGCAATTAAGATAAAGACAAACACAGCAACATACTCGAGTAATGCAGTAAGCACACAGGTCAGCACAATCAAAGCTGATCACATAGCACATCTTTCTCTTTTTTGACAAATCTATTTTTGTTGTTGTCAATTTACAAAAGTTTAATGTTTTTTTTTTTATTAATATAGGTATGTTTTACTATAAAAGTACATCCATTATGCCCCATTTTACAAAATAGGTCTCTGATGTGCCAAGATTGTGTGAGAAGTTGCAGCTCGAAATACCACACAAATAATTTTTATAACACTTTGAAAATGCTCCAATTCGACTTTGATCCAAATTGCGATGCTTTAGTGACTTTCGCTTTAAATTCAAATGAGATTTTGCTCCCAGCTTTCTTTTCATAAGAGGGTGGAGCTACAAATGCCTATGTGTCAGCATAGTGGCAGATTTAAAACAGGACTTATGTTATCTCTGTGAAAAACTGAAAATGTTGTCAGCCTGTGGAGACTACAGCTGCTTCTCATTCAGGTCCGTTTGCTAATGAGGGAGAGATCGTCACTAATGGATGGGGCTTTTCCCTTCTGATGACATGTACAACGTCAAAAGTACAATAAAATTATTTCTGCAGACTGTTATTATATAAAAATTTAATTAATGTAAACACAACATTAATTCTTAATATAAATTTTGCATGATAGGTCCCTTTTAAAACTGCGTTTCATTTTAGCTATTGCCAATACACACTCAAATTAGCATTGCACACCAACAGCCATTACAATTCATCACAGAATTTCATAACACAGCTATATTTTGTTGTCTGTCATCCTATCTATCAGCCACGGTGTTTCTTATTTTTTCCTTCTAATGGCGTACACATAAATGGCGCCTTCATGAACCTGCACCTCTTGAATCCTGATACCTGCAGTCGGGTTCTGGCAGCCGCCCACAAGAGAAAGGGATCAAACGTGGCATTAGTTCAGCTCTGCGTCCTTCTGTCTACTCTTTCATCTCATTCGCTCATTCTTCTTCAATCTCTCCTCTGCTGCTCTTTCAGTTTAACCACTCCGATTTCTTCTCTCTGGACATCTGCCTGTTTTGTTTTTTTTTTCAAAGTAAATGAAGATTCACTGGTGTGTTTTGGAGGATTGCTCATCTTTGAAACTGTTTAGGATTATGCATTCTAGCATATTATGCATCCTTGGAAAATGTAATTTTCTACTTGCAAAGATCAGGTCATATGGGTTTCTGAAAAAAAAAAATATCTTACTTGCAGTTTGTAACGTAGCTACGTTACAAACCGCAAGTAAAATAATTTTCAAAATATTTTTCAAATGTAAAAACGTTTTAAAGTTTTTTTAAAAAAAGAAAAATTACTATAGCAATTTATAGCAAATATAGTTTTTTGAACCATACTATAATGAAGTATATATATATATATATATATATATACATACATACACTCACCGGCCATTTTATTAGGTACACCTGTCCAACTGCTTGTAAATTTTTAATCAGCCAATCACATGGCAGCAACATGGCCAAGACAATCTGCTGCAGTTCAAACCGAGCATCAGAATGGGGAAGAATGATATTTAAATGACGACTTTGAACATGGCATGGTTGTTGGTGCCAGATGGGTTGATGAGAAACTGCTTATCTACTGAGATTTTTACGCATAACCATCTCCAGGGTTTACAGAAAGTGGACTGAAAGAGAGAAAATATTTAGCGAGCGGCAGTTCTGTGGGCGCAAATGTCAGAGGAGAATTACCAGACTGGTTCCAGCTGATAGAAAGGCAACAGTAACTCAAATAACCACTCGTTACAACCGAGGTATGCAGAAGAGCATCTTTGAAAGCACATGTTCAACCTTGAGACGGATGGGCTACAGCAGCAGAAGACCACACTGGGTGCCACTCCTGTAGGCTAAGAACAGGAAACGGAGGCTACAATTCACACAGGCTCACCAAAATTGGACAATAGAAGATTAGAAAAGCGTTGCCGGGTGTAATAAGTTGGCATTCAGATGGTGGGGTCAGAATTTGGCATCAACAACATGAATGCATGGATCCATCCTGCCTTGTATCAACGGTTCAGGCTGGTGGTGGTATAATGGTGTGCAGGATATTTTCTTGGTGCACTTTGGGCCCATTAGTACCAATTGAGCATCGTGTCAATGCCACAACCCAACAACATGACAATAAGTTCACTGTACAATGGCCTCCACAGTCACCAGACCTCAATCCAATAAAACACCTTTGGCATGTGGTGAAATGAGAGATTTGCATCATAGATGTGCAGCCGACAGATCCTTGTTGAATCTGTGCCACAAAGTATTAAGGCATTTTTGAAGGCAAAAGGGGGTTCAACCAGGTACTAGTAATGTGTACCTAATAAAGTGGCCGGTGTGTGTGTATTATAGTATTTACAACACTTTGTTAATGAACGATTCAGCATAGTGTAGTATTAACTATAGTGAACTGATAAAGTAGTATACTTTAGTTTATACAACAGTAAACTTTGATGTAGGGGCAGCACAGTGGCGCAGTGGGTAGCACAATCAAGCAAGAAAGTTGCTGGTTCGAGCCCCTACTGGGTCAGTTGGCATTTCTGTGTGGAGTTTGCTTGCCCCCCCCCTTTGATCATGTTTGTTTCCTTCGGGTGCTCCGGTTTCCCCCACAAGTCCAAATCGTGTGGTATAGATAAATTGGGCAAGCTAAATTGTCCGTAGTGTATGTGTGAGTGAGTGTATGGGTGTTTCCCAGTGATGGGTTGCAGCTGGATGGGCATCCGTTGCATAAAACATATGCTGGATAAGTTGGCGGTTCATTCCATTGTGGCGACCCCGGATTAATAAAGGGATTAAGCCGAAAAGAAAATGAATGAATGAACTTTGATGTACTGTATAATATACAGTACCCTATATAGTTATAAAAATAGTTAAAGAAAACTACAATATTGAGTCATTTGTTTATATTACTATAGTTGTAGTGTTATTATAGCAACTATAGAATTACCACCACAGATTAAATTCAAGCACTTTAGTATGGTTCAAAAACACTAGGATTTACTATTGACCTTGTTCTAAAATGCGGAAGTGCGCCTGTTTTCGCGATTGTCTTAGAACTTCCGATTCAGTCGTCTATGGGAGAAATGACTAGGAATAATAAACGGCAGAAAATGGCCAAACTACTTGCCCAACAAACAAATGTTTGCATGACTAGTACACAGACCAAGTAGCATAATATAATAAGAAAATATTAAATTGCAACATCAAGCAGCGTAACGAGCAGTTGTTAACGTCAAAAAATGAATGGAAGTGAATGTGACCGGAAGTCGAGAGACAAAAAGATTCATATGGCAGCGCCCACTCGTCAGCTGAGAATAAGGTGAATACATTATGTAGTATTTTTTCATGTGGGATCTCTCAAAGAAAAGACTTGGCTCTGAGTCGCATTAACGAGTCATTGTATTTTTTACGAATCTTGCCTGCCACTGATCTACGTGAACATGAATAAAGTCATACAATTGCATAATCACCACCTGCCCACAACATTAAATCAGACTTGGCCACCTGACCAAGCAAAGTAGAGTTGGCTTATGAAAGGGAAGTGTTAATAAGGTCTGATTCAAATTATTCATACCATTGCAAAATGATTCTTATGATAATTGCATTTACTGAGAAAATTGCTATGTTTTCTGATATTTAACTCCAGTACTGTCACTTTAAAATACCAAATGACCTGCTCTAGTATATATTTTAAAAATTATTTAAAAAAAAAGTGTAGTATAAAAATTTTTTTTATTAAACTGCATAATTTATTCGATGGTTGATTTACAACGAGCGAATCACGCTAACTTGCAATACTTTAGATTTTGAAGTTAACTGACAGAATCCCCAGGATGGAAAATAAACCGGAGAGATGTTTATAAACCCAGTTGCCGTGAAAGTTTTCAAATAAAAGAGCTTATGGCAGAAGTTATAAAAGCAGTAAGCATTACAAGCAGCACAATAAAACTCAAGCTCAGCCTTGGCCTTGTCTCATGACGCCTCATGTCTTAAGCCGACTGTATAGCCAGCAATAACTTAATACTCTCTTTATATCGAGCAGCTGGGGATCCATACACAAAGACATCTGGCCCGGTGTATACCGAAGGTCAGCCTCATCTAGCCTGCTGTTATAATGTCTATCAGCGTTTGGCTCAGAGAGAAAGTGTCTTCAGCTCCTCCTTCAGAGCAGTTTTTATTCTCTAAACGCCCCTCACCGTGTGTGTGCCGCTCTCAGTTTCGACTCCTAAAAGCTTCTCAAATGTCACTCTCCTCACACACCCTGCTTGAGGGCGCTGAAAGTGTTTTGTGCTAAAACGCACCAGAGTGTAACCACTTCTGTGCAGCGCCAAGAGTGTTTACCTGAGAGCCACAAACTGTTTCTGGCGAAAAATAGTATTTAACAAATCTAGAAGCAATTTGGAGTTTGTTTAAGATGCAAAACGGCTCCATAAGTTGACAGTTCAGCAGCTAAAAGTGATCTTTTGCTCACCTTGATCTCACGTTTTTTTTTTTCCAGCCGTAGCTATCAAAAATAATTTGTGCTGTTTGTGTGTTAAGATTTAAATATGGTGCATCAAGACCAATTATCATGCAGCGTGTTTGACTCTGCTGAACTGCAAATGAGATTGAAGAGTAAGCCCAAAGTATGCTTCTGGATTTATTTGTGCACTAGTGTAAGAGAGAAAAAGCTCAAATTGACTGCATGTAAAATAAATTTAAAAAACACACACTCAAATAGAAAAACACTAACAATTTAAGAAAATATCATCAATATTTATTGCATATTTTAAATGTTGTTGTGTGTTGCCTGGCACAGGTATCATTTTCACATCATGCATCATGTTGTTTATATAGCAAATGAATTTGTTGGCCTAAGTGAGTGCTGTTCTGAAAAGTAGGTGTTTTATGATGCATTGCTGGCACATCGCTATTTTTTTAACTAAAAGCTGATCTAAATTTAATGTTTTTTTATTATTTTTTTTTTATTTAAAGAGTGCGTTAATAATAGATGGATCCAAAACATGCATACAAGTTGCTTATTACACACACAAGGATGCACAGCAGTACAGAAATATGTTTAAAGGTGCCCTATACTGCATTGGTTAAATAAGTTAAATTGTTCTCTGATATCTGTTTAGTAGGTAATAATAATAATAATAATAATAATAATAATAATAATAGTAATAATAACGCATTTTATTTTTTATGCGCTTTCCTCAAACTACAAAAAAAGCGCTATAAAACAATAAAAACAATAATACAAGAAAACAATTGAATGCCAAAATGCAACAAATTGAATTATTAATTATTTTTAATCGTTAATTAAGAAATCTTCATAAATTAAAAGGAATTTTTAAGTGAGTCTTAAGCGGTTTCTTAAAACAGTCCAGGTAACCGGCGTTCCTACCTCCTATAGTGTTGAGTCTGTAACGAGGATGAAACAGAGTGAGACCCGATGCAGTACGTAAACAGCGAGTAGAAAGTGATCTTCACCATATCACAAATAAAACCAGGAGCAAATCCATGAACTGCTTTGTTTGTAAAAATCTGAGTTTTAAAAGCAACACATGACTTGACAGGTGTAGTTGGCTAACCCCAATTAAACACACCTGATCAAACTAATTGAGTTCTTTAATGCATGTTTGAAACCTACAGGTACGCGTGTTGAAGCAAGGTTGGAACTAAACTGTTGACAGCCCTGAATGAGGGCATAGGCGCTGAAGAAGCCCAGATGATCTTATAAAATTCCTTTCAAAATAACTTGATTCTGGCTGCAATAGCAAGAGAAATGTAACACAATCAAGAAAGAAAAATAGATGTTAAATCTATAGCATATGAAGAATAATATTAACTATTTACTGTATGGTTTGTTTATGCAGCTTTTGTATTTTGTAGCATTTTGATCATATTACGTGTACACTGGAAAAGAGCACCCAAAAATGAAACTTTACCCACCCTCAGGTCATCTAAAATATATGTGACTTTTTTTATTAAACATTTTTTGCTGGATTAGATTTAAAATCAACGCACACAAACAAGTCCATATCAATAGTCATAACTTCTGGCCACACACTGATGTACTGTGAAGTAAAACGTAGGAAACTGAACTTTATTTATAATATTACTAGCTTTAATCCACAGCCTGGACAAACAGATCTGGTGCATGCACAAGTGTTTCACAAACGACCACTACATTTGTGTATGTACTGAGAACTGTTTGCTCATGTGGATTAAAGCTAATGTTCAATTTCTTGCACAGATGGGGCAATTTCCTTCGCAAGACCTCAGTGTATCATCAGGAGCCACATGGACTGGTTTGAATTTGTTTGTTTGTGTTACTTTTTAATCCCAAAAATGGGTGACCATTGACTTGCATTATGGGACTCACCAAGGACAACAGATTCAGTTGAAAATATTTAATTTAATACTGTAGAAATGCAAGAGTGTATGGATGTGAATAATTGCCGGTTCATTCCGTTATGGCGATTTCTGATAAATAAACGGACTAACCCGAAAGGAAATGAATGAATAAATACTGAAGAAAAAAATTCACCTACATCTTCGTTGGTCTGAGTAAATTATTACCAATTAATTAATCAGTACCAATAAAATAATAGCTTCTTTTCATATTATTGGTGAACTATTTCGTTAGGTAAAACGTATTTTTGGCTAGTGTTCCAAAGCAAAAAAAAAAAAAAGTCATGAAACAACAGGTGCGAATAAATGACTTAAAGTACAAGCAAATGATGAGTACATGCCCCATGAGTAGGCCCACACGGAATCTGCCCGCGCAGAATTCCGCAGATATGTAAATCTAAGTGAATCTAATTGGATTTGCATTTTAAACATTAAACAAAAGTAAAAAAAATAAATAAATAAAATGTTTTTTAGGTTTTGGTTATGATACCTTTTTAAAAAATTCAGCAGAAATCCGCTGATTTTTAGCAAAATTGTCCGCGGAAATAGCAAAAAGCGTCCGCAGATTCCGTCTGGCCCTACCCAAGAGTCACGCAACAGTCTGCTTTGTGTTCCGATTGCACGGTTTTTACCACTGGGGTTTAACACTCATGGAATTTATTTGAAAACAAGGAAACAATTATGTCTGAGGCTCAAGGTATGGCCATTTCTGAGAGAGAGTAAATTAATTGATATATTATGAATTATAATATTTAAATTATATGTAAATTATTGGTGAACTATTCCTTTAAGTAAAATCTAGGTTTTGGCTTGTATTCTAAAGCACAAGAAAGTCATACAGGTGGAACAGCATGAGAATTAATAATTAACTAAAGTTTAATTTTGAGTAAACTATCCCTTGAACAGGGGTGGAGTGGAGTTTGCATGTTCTCCCCAAATTTCCCCCACAATTCCCCCAAGTCCAATGATGTGCTAGTGGTGAATTGGGCAAGCTAAATTGTCCGAAGTGTAATAAAAATTAGATGTTAGGAAATACTAACATCGTGCAGCTAAATAAAAACCTTTGATAGAAACGGCCCTGGTAGTAAGTAAGTATCCCTTTAACAATCCATGGAGATAATCGTGATAAATGACCAAGTTCTCGGTTACACTCCTGTGACCTTAAAAAGCTATATGTCAAGGGTGAATTCTGGAAGGACTGTCATCGATTTGAGGATTAGATTTTTATTTTATTTTTTACCCACTGGGACAGTTTAAGCAAACAGTTTTTGGCAAACATGTAAATGCTTTGCTCCACTGACTTGGTGAATGTGTCACAGGCTGCACACATTGTGTCTGTCGGTTTAGCCTTTCTTTTTGCCTTTCCGTGCTGCATGGTGCCTCCCTGGGTGCCCGTCGTTAATTTGCCTTTTTTATCTGCATAAATAACAGGGAGCTGAAGCGGAGAGCTACCTAATGAGTCATCCAGAGGTGGGAGACGGGGCAAAGGGGCCAGAAACTGAGTAAAATTACATGTTTCCAGCTAAGACCTCTACCACTGAGAGAGAGAAGTGAAGGGTGGAAGGAAGATGAAAAATACATGTGATTATGTTCCTCTCCTTTTAGTTTTCAGAAAAACAGATACTATTTGGTGGAAATGTGTGTGCGTCATATTTTAAAACAATCATTTAAAATATATGTTCAAATGTTTGGGTTGTTAATTTTTTAAAACATTTATTCTGCTTACAACAACAACAACAACAACAATTATAATAATAATAATAATAATAATAATAATTATTATTATTATTATTATTATTACTATTATTATAAAAAAAAATAATAATAATAATAATTATTATTATTATTATTATACTAATTTTAATTATAAAATAATTCAATTAATCGAATATTTACATAATAGTATTATTTAAAATCTAGAATTTAATTTTAATCTATCTTATACATAAATAATAAAATTGTATATACTATTTCAGTATATTAAACAATTTTTTTTAATATATATTTTAAAGTGTAATTTATTTCTGCACTGTAAAGCTGTATTTTCGGAAGCATTAGCCCAAATTTTAAATTTATAAATCATTTTAATATGCAGCTAAAAAAACTACTTCATTAGAGATCATAGTTCATATTTTTATGGACAATTTTTCAAGATTGATAAATAGAATAATTCAAAAGATTAGCATTTATTTTAAATAAAATATTATTACATGTCTGTAACAATTTATCAATGTAATGCATCATTACTGTAATATTAATATTTACTGTATTGTAGTGTACAGTAAATATTAATAATTATTCAAAAAATCATTTTACACATCCAAACAATACATAATAGTGTATATGTACAGATTTTGTGACACAAAAAATACAAAATGTGTTATTGGATATAAGGCTTAGCGCTTATTATCACCTATATATATATATATATATATATATATATATATATATATATATATATATATATATATATATATATATATATATATATATATTATATATATATATATATATATATATATATATATATATATATATATATATATATATATATATATATATATATATATATATATATATATATATTGCCAACATGTGTGTATTGTTTAAATGTGAATTTAACATAAAAAAAAAAAACATAAATTTGGGAGGCAGTTTTGTTATTTATATATTTTTTTCCATGAAAAGCACCATAAGTATGGTCTGTTTGACTGATTCACTGTATTAACCCTGCAGGCACAGGACGTCAACATGACCTCATATTGACGTCGTACACCAACATCATGGGGGACGTTAGATTTTGTTTGGAAATGTACATCGGGTTTATGTCAGAACGCAACGTCTGGCTGAGGTCAATGTCCAATGCCCAACCTAAAATCAACATCTAATTATGTTACACCTTGACGTTGTGAAGACGTTGCCACTATGACATCTATCAGATGTTGGATTTTGGTCCAACTTTAACACAACCAAATATCAACCAAATATCAATGTAATTTGACAATTTTATTGGATGTCAAAATAATGTTTTCCCTACACGCTGGCTAGACATTGGCTGTTTCTCAATATGCGTTCTTCAGCGGTCTTGCGTCCTCGTGTTCTCATGAACGTCATCATCAGCTGCCTAAGTTCAGTTCCAATACTCAAGACCGCAAGTACGGAGGATGCGTGAAACTTCCCGGATGTGTTCTTGATATCGAGGACGCACCGATGCAGACTTGAGCACCGAACTCGCTCTGGAAGTCCCAGAAGTCATTGCGACTGGAGGTGGGAAGTGCAGCATTTTATTTAGATTTATTATTAAAGTTCAGAGATATCACTTATTTACCTCAGGAGTTTCCCTAAATGAAACGGTGAAAGTAAACATTAACATGAACATTTTAATAAAGGAATAAACACATTAAGAGTTGTTTGTTTGCTGAAATTCGTATTAAATCTGTTTTATTTATATTGTGCAAGGTATATTTCTAATGTTTTTATGCAAAGTATATATTTTGAAGAGGGGGGAAACAATAAATCACTGTTTGAGTGCTGTAATGTTTAAATAATTTCCATTTAAAACGCGTGAAGGTCACATGACCATCAGGAAGAACGCAGCATCCCATTTCTCAAAGGACGCGTTCTCTGTCCTCGTGGTCTCCTGAGTTCGTTCTTCCGAGGACACCTGGCAAGACCGATCTCCACAAGAACGCAAGTCCGTTCTCTGCGTTCTTGAAATTGAGAAACAGCCATTGTATTTTGGTCACCTGATGTCATGACCTAAATCTAACCTTATATTAATGTGTTATGATGGTGTGTGCCTGCTGGGAAGTCATAAGAGATATTTCACCTACATAGAAACAAAAAAATGAACTCCTAAAGGTTTGGCAGGATGAGCAAATGACATTTTTGGGTGAACTATCCATTTAAAAAGTCATACAATAGCCAGTTTAGACTATTTAAATATCAACTACAAGGAATTAAACAACATGCAATCCCTTGCAATATAGTTCAACAATCATACAGTCCATTTTTATGCTAGTGTGTCTTTTGTTTTGAAGCCTGAAAGTCAGACAGTCATCTGGGACAGCACAAGGGTGCGTAAATTATGACAGAAATTATTTTTGGATGAACTATTCCTCTAATGATCTGGTCAGCGGAGTGTTTTGTTCGCTGGAAGAGAATAAGAGAGTAAAAATCCAGCATCCATTGGTGGTTCAGAGCCACAATACGGAAGAAGATGGAGATAATGAGCAAAAGATGACAGAATGCTGTGAAAACCCACAGAAAGGGTGAAAATAGCTAATAGAAATGGAAAAAGGAGGAAATAGATGGACTCTTGAGCAGCCGGTAGCTAGCCGTTCCTATGTGTGAATAATTCATTGGTGACGTTCCTCCGAGGCTCGGCCTCCAGGCGGCTCTTTGCCTCATTCAGAGCAGTGATGGGCTCCTCTCCCCTCCCTGATGGAGCTCCAACCTGAATAAAGAGCTTGATTCACCCCCGCTAAATTCAATAACACAGCCTTTGATCCTTCCGGAACCACAGCGCTGTATCTGTCGGTTCCCATTGATGTGGCTTTTGCCTCTCTCATTCCTAATGCAACAGCCTCGCCTCTCGGATTTGGAACTTAGGAAATTATGTAGACGCCGCTTACTCCAATGAATGTAAATAGTGAGCTTCCTAGCACAGCTCGCTCTGTTTGTGTCCTCTTTTATCTTTTATTTAATGCATCGTGAGCAGATCCGTGAAAACAACAATGGAGAGAGATGGTATAACAAATGTTTGTAGCAAAACCTAGTGAGCTGCCTTTCTAGAATGCGCTATTGAAGACATCATTCTGTATATGCGCCCTATATTAAATGGATAGCATCACATGTGTGGTCTATGGATACACAATGTATTGCGTTTAGAACATTTAAATAGGTACTATTGTATTGAAGACGAGATTTCCACAGTGTTGGCAAGAAAAAGATGACTTTTACACTGTGTACTCTGCCATCTAGTGTGTGAATATAATAGTGTCATTTCAAAAGTCATTGAACACTTGAATGAGTAGCAGTTTTGCAGTGATTTCCAAGCTTCTTTTTCTTTTAGAGAATTGCATCAGTGGAATTTGATACCATAAAACGTTAAAGATAGTCTATCATTTAAATCATTTAAGTATAATTTAAAGAAATAGCTTCTTAATAGTCAACATTATGAACAGTAGATTTCTGTTGTGTTGGTGTTTTGTAGTTCATTTAAGTATTGTAAGTATTATACTATTATTGAATTATATTATAATATTATTTATAATATTATTGTTTATACTATTATTGAGTATTGTTTATTCTAGGGGTTCCCAAACTTTTCAGCCCACGACCCCCAAAATAACAATGCCAGTGACTTGTGACCCCCACGTTCCTCTGAGGTGGTTATAAATATACAAATGTTGCACACACAACAATAAACACGAGCACACAAAAAAGTACAACATTCTAACAACCATAGGCTAAATTTATATAGTCATTTGTTAATTTTTAAAATGTAATGTTTACCTTATCTATGAGACTGGTGGGCACAATGTTTTCAGCACAAGTCTATTGTTGGTTTAATTTTGGAGACAGCCACTCAGAGATCATCTATTTTTTGGTTGTGCCTGGATTTGTTTTTAAATATATTTGATTGCAATAAAGGTGTCAGAATTAATTTAACCTGGTGCTTTAAAATCAATCTGCTAGAGCTGACGCTATTGTGTTGTTAATCTAACGTAAACAAACAATCCTACAATGAAAAAAAAGGATTCAATGATGATTGCTTGGATTTACAACATTTTTTAAAGTTAACGGTTGTAAACCATTTATTTAGGCTGAATATAAAAAAATAATTTTATTCATTCATTTACTTTTCGGCGTAGTCCCTTTATTAATCTGGGGTCGCCACAGTGGAATGAACCGCCAACTTATCCAGCATGTTTTACACAGCGAATGCCAATTTAGCAGCAACCAATCTCAGGGAAACCCATACACACTCATTCGCACACATACATACACTATGGACAATTTATCTTATCCAATTCACCTATACTGCATCCACGCAAACACTGGGAGAACATGCAAACTCTATACAGAAATGCCAACTAATCCGGCCGAGGCTAGAACCAGCGACCTTCTTGCTGTGAGGTGACAGCATTACCTACTGCGCCAACATGTCGCCAAAAATTAATTTAAAATGACAAAATTTTATTTGTTTCAATTCAACACATATAAATAGTTTGCAACAATTTTGCAGGCATCATTTTTTTTCAGTGTATGAAGTTAAATTGAAAGGCTGATAGCTTTTAGTTTGCATGTTGCTTTTTTATGTTACTACTATATCTTCTGTGGGTTATGGATAAAATGTGGTAATTCTAATAGTTTAATAAAGTTTATTGAATTTCGGAAATCACCAAGCAATCCAGTATCATTGTCCCGCGACCCCTACTTTGAGAACCACTGATTTATACTATTATACTTTAAATCTGTATTTTTGTATTGGTACAGTATATGCCTTTAACATCTGGCAAAGGAACCACCATGTATGTCTTTGTAATGTTGATTACTGTACACTTGTCCCTTGTTGTGAAAAATAAATAAATAAATAATTGAGAATGAATTGAGTATTCACATTTCAAATGAATATGGCTTTATTTAAAGAAAAAAAGCCTAATCAGCACAACTGATTTAAAATAACAACAACAACAACAACAACAAGAACATGTTTCCCAAGCACAAAACACAAAACAAATTTAAAATACAAATTTTACCATATAGACCTTTGTTAAACTGTAACAATATTTCTTAATGTTCTTGTAGTTTTTTATTTAATAAATCAAGTCTAAAATAAAGACTGTTTTTAGCAAAACTTGTGAATGGTTAACTGCGTTAATGCTTGTCTAAAGCTTAGTGCTTATGCAATCGTAGTGACAACAGCCAATCACACACCACTTTACACACCATATTCCTCACCAACCACCTTTGCCACCTTCTTCCATGCTTGGTCCCTCTAGAGAGAGTCCCGCGATGTACTTAAAAATTCATCATCACGGGGTGATCAGCAACTGCAATAATTAGCATTCGCTAGCATGATAAGCTAACATCTGAACTAGTATATTTGCATAACACAATCTGGGGTGCATTTCCGAAAAACATTGTTAGTAACATCGTTATTATTATTATTATTATTAAGTAGGATTTTTTAAATAAATACTCTACTGTAAATCAGGCCTACAACCATTGATGATTTATGATTTATAAAGGAGATTGAAATACATGGCAAGGCATTGGCGCAGTGGGTAGCACGTTCGCCTCACAGCAAGAAGGTCGCTGGTTCGAACCTTGGCTCAGTTGCCGTTTCTGTGTGGAGTTTGCATGTCCTCCCTGCCTTCGCGTAGGTTTGTTCCGGTTTCCCCCACAGTCCAAAGATGTGGTACAGGTGAAATGGGTTGGCTAAATTGTCCGTAGTGTATGAGAGTGTGTGTGTGTGAATGTGTATGTGGATTTTTCCCGGGGATGGGTTGCGGCTGGAATGTCATCCGCTGCATAAAAAATTGCTGGATAAGTTGGTGGTTCATTCCGCTGTGGCGACCCCGGATTAATAAAGGGACTAAGCCGACAAGAAAATGAATGAATGAATGAATTAAAATACATGTTAGCTTAATGATTTTATATAGAAAATTCTCAATAATATTTGTAAAGGACACATATATACGTAGGTCCTATGTGCTGTTTACATTTATTTCAATAAATATGAAAAACGAGTCCATGTTTTTACCAAAACTGATATTGGATTTTTTTTTAATGTGTGAGCGTGTAAAATATGTTTCTTTATTTAACCAGATAAAAACCCACTAAGATCTTATTTACAAGAGTGACCTGGCCAAGAAGTTCGCTACACACGAAAAAAATAAAAATAAATAAAAATAATAATAGTAAATAGAAAATTAAGATTTAAAAAATACAGTTCAGTTGTTCAGTTATACCACATTACAATATGTTAAAAACACATACATTGCTTGTCAAAAAGGATAGAGCAAAAAGATTTGATTGGGATGAGCTCAGATATTTTTTGTTAACAAGCCATCTAATATAATTTGCAGAAAAAAGTATGGGGTTCTTGTCTAAAGAAGTAGTTACTCCACCCTGTTTAGAGCATCATTATGGACATTTTACATTATAACTAACATGGATCAAACGATAGGTCTGCGACAGAGAAACTACGGTTTTGGGAAACACCCGTCACTACAGCATTCTTTTCCTAAATGATGCATCATACTATGATAGTTCAGCTGTCAGTTATGTCGTAGTTTGAGAAATGCACCCCTGATTGGCCCTCATTGAACTTTTTCAACTACTGCTATGAGCAACACATTCAATACTTGACATCACTCCATTCAAAGTAAATTACAAGTGTTAATGCTGATGGCTTGTGTGAATGGAACATAAGGCCACATGTCCATCAAAGATTTTTTGCACTTTTTTTCTAAAAACGCTCAGCTGTGAGCACTTCACAAACTGTCGGAGCACTTAAAAAAAAAATCACAGTATGCACAGTACTTTGCATAAAGCAAAAGCTAAACTGTTGCCATATAAAAAAATGTGGTACTCTCATTAAAAACAACTGGGGGAAAATGCTCCGCTTGGCAAAATAATTCTTTAGTGACTGTGCACTCTAAAGAACTAAATTAAAAGTAAAAACAAATCACAAATGAAGCTTCGTGTAATGATGTAAGGCCTACATTTACACATGTACAAGAAAACCACTACAAGTAAATGTAGACAATACATCAGCGCTAGTACATCAATACAAATAAGCACATACACTCTTCTGAAGGAAGAGTTTATTTTAGTTAAACTTCAATTTGAGCAGTATTCTCTGAACATAAACGATAGAAAACCATTCAAATACTGCACACGTCAGACTAAAAGTGCCATCTGGCTGCTACTGAATCAAGAAAATATCAAGATCAGACATTAATTTAAAAAGTTTGTATGTGTGAAACCACTCTATCCAACCCCTCAAGGTAATGCTGCATGCTTCTATTGTGCTCGAGGTTAAAAACAACAGAGAGAAATAGAGAAACAGCCCCTCTGGATGTGGAAAAGGAAAGGCAACGTGAGAGCATCAAGTTTTCTCTCTGTTTTACTTTCCCCCTCTCGTTCTTTCTCTTTCCGCTCCTGCTCTCCCCAGGGCAGAATAAGCAGAGCTACAGTTCGCGAGGCTGTGTACGTCATACTGAGTCCACAGACCGAGATATTTCAGTCCCAGCTACAGGCAACAGGTCATCTGTAGTTTTTCCAAGCGTTCTACATGTCCCAAATGACTTCAAGCACACAAACACACATAAGGCATGTGTATTGATGCACAAACAGTCAAGCTCCACTTCATCGTTATCTAACAGGGATTTCTAGCATCAACTAGCATTGTGATGGTCTGTGATGGAGTTGGTAATCGGGGGTGTTCAATCCTGAAGGACATGCTGGGTCATAAAAACTATCACAGACATGGCCGTGCCATGTGAAGTATTTTAAGTAATTTAATAAAATTAATGCAACACAAGTACAACTTCTAAAAATGTGCTCTTTTTGGCACAACATAAACTATTTTGCTAATCTAAGAGTGCTTTCAAATCTGTAGTTCGCTTCATTTGGTCTGCACCAAGAGCAATAAATGATACATTGTAACACTTTCTGCCGTCTTTGAGTTGTTTTCACACCACTGCTGGCTTTGGTTTGAATCAGATGAAAAGAACCAAATTGCAGTCATCTGACAAAATTCATATCACTCATTGGCCAGATGTTATTAAAGGTATTTCCTAAACTGCTTATGGATTGGTCAGAATTCATGTGTGGGAAAATGCTAATGAACTCCCGCAAGTAAAAAATGTCGCTTTTACTATGGAGGGACGACTGCGATGACTGATTGTATCCTTGCTCATAGGCAGGGCCAGACGGAATCTGCGGATATTTTTTGCTATTTCTGCAGAGAATTTTGGTAAAAATCTGCGGATTTCTGCGGAATTATTTTGGGAGTATCCAGCGGAGTATCATAACTAAAACCTTAATATATGAAATAAAAACTGAATAAATTCTGATTTACACATTTACTCAAGTAAATAAACAGAATTAATGATGGGCTAAATCTGCTGAAATCTGCGGAAAATCTACGAAAAATCTGTGGAATTCTGTGTGCGCAGATTCCATGTGGGCCTACTGATAGTATACTATATAGTTTGCATACATCACTTTAGACAAACTATACATTTCGAGAATGAAGTGCGACTGCGGATGGAAAACAATGTTTTAATGCGTCGCACGACATTTCAGGAGGAGGCGTGAATTAATTTAGCTAAACTGCGACATGGTCATCTTGCGGAAATATTACCAACGATCCATCAGGTAAAGTTTTTCCCTCTCTCTCTTTGTTAGTAAAGGGCTGTCAACAAATATTTTTCCTCCATATCTTATAATGTACAGCGCATCGGCCTACGGCAGCTGGATTAGTCTAAAATGCGCAGTACTTTTTGTGGTTAGGTCTGTTTTAGTTCGGATCATATTCTCACCACAAACGAACCACTCCAGGGTTCGTTTGAAAACAAACCGAGACCACCTCTTCAAGCAGGTCTCAGTACGCTTTTTTGGTGCGCACTTGAGTACGATTGCTACGTTCACACCTGCCCAAACGAACCGCACCAAAAGGGAAAACAAACTCAAGTGCGATTCAACCGAACTAAATAAGGCAGGTGTGAAAGCACTCTTAAATATGTTACCTAAGCTGCGTGTCCACAGATTTTTTTTCCTGAGCTGAGCTTTTGTTTGCTGTTGTTGTCAATAGTAGAGTTGTGTTTTTTTTCGAGTGCCTGCAGCATAGTGATACACTGAGAGGGTGTGTAACTTTATGGTTAGTGATGAGTGTTCTGTGTTTTAGGCACCCATCAATGTCACATTTGAGCTAGCCGTCAAATCACAGTGGAGGAGGGGCGGGACTATACAACGAAGCTAAGCAAAGTTGCAAAGCAAGCAAAGTTATCCATATGGAGATACACTCACTGGACATTTTATTAGGTACACCTTACTAGTACTGGGTTGGACCCCTTTTGCCTCCAGAATTGCCTTAATCCTTCATGGCATAGATTCAACAAGATACTGGAAATATTCCTCAGAAATTTTGGTCCATATTGACATGATAGCATCGCAGTTGCTGCAGATTTGTCCGCTGCACATCCATGATGCGAATCTCCCATTCCACCACATCCCAAAGGTGCTCAATTGGATTGAGATCTGGTGACTGTGGAGGCCGTTTAAGAACAGTGAATTTAGCGTCATGTTCAAGAAACCAGTCTGAGATGATTCACACTTTGACATGGTGCATTATTTCGCTGGAAGTAGCCATTAGAAGATGGGTTCACTGTGGTCATAAAGAGATGGACATGGTCAGCAACAATACTTAGATAGGCTGTGGCGTTGACACGATGCTCAATTGGTACTAATGTGCCCAAAGTGTGCCAAGAAAATATCCCCCACACCATTACACCACCACCACCAGCCTGAATTGTTTATACAAGGCAGGATGGATCCATGCTTTAGTGCTTTTGATGCCAACTGACCCTACCATCCGAATGTCACAGCAGAAATCGAGACTCACCAGACCAAGCAAAGTTTTTCAAGATTTCTATTGTCCAATATTGGTGAGCCTGTGTGAATTGTAGCCTCAGTTTCCTGTTCTTTGCTAACAGGAGTGGCAGCCGGAATGGTCTTCTGCTGCTGTAGCCCATCTGCCTCAAAGTGTTGTGCATTTAGAGCAACTCTTCTACATATCTTGGTTGTAACGAGTGGTTATTAAAGGTTACCATTGTTGCCTTTCTATCAGCTCGAACCAGTCTGGCCATTCTCCTCTGACATTAACAAGGCATTTGCACCCACAGGCAGATATATTCTATCTTTTGGACCATTCTCTGTAAATCCCAGGAGATTAGCAGTTTCTGAAATACTCAGACCAGCCCGTCTGGCACCAACAATCATGCCATGTTTAAAGTCACTTAAAATCACCTTTATTCCTCATTCTGATGCTCGGTTTGAACTGCAGCAGATTGTCTTGACCATGTTTACATGCCTAAATGCATTGAGTTGCTGTCATGTGATTAGAAATTTACATTAACGAGCAGTTGGACTGGTGTACCTAATAAAGTGGCTGGTAAGTGTAGATAGGTGAGGCAAATGTTTTTGATTCTGAATCACAGACAGTGTTAAAGTTGTTATTTGCTGTTGTTCAATGAAATAAATGAATGAAAATAATCCTTTATTCGACAATGTGTCCACGTAAATATCATTAGCGTGAAAAGAAACAAAAGTTGTTGGCATCATACTGCCTCATATTGTTCATTTTTCCTATAAACTAATTATATTTAAACTTACTTTAACATTTATTTTAAGTTTGAGATTAAGTTGAGATTTAGGTTAAAGCACATCTTTCCAATATCCGTGTTGAGTACATCCTTACAAGCAAACAGCTTTAGGTCAATTTAAGCAAGACAAGTACAACTGCAACAAATCATTTTAGATATCACAACACAAGTACATCATTACAGTTATATGTAGTCAAAAACAACTCAAGTACATCACTCTATGCAAACTGATACAAGACTTAGAGAGCAGAGCAACACTTAAACTACATTATTATTACAAGGAATCTGCTAGAAGTCAGTTTTTGAGCTTGCATATGTCTACAAATCGAATTATTTCAGTCCCACCTACAGGCAGCAGGTCATCTGTAGTTTTTCAAGCGCTCTACATGTCCCAGATGACTTCTCAACCAGACACACACACACACCCAAACACACATAAGGCATGTGGATCCATGCACAAACATTCATGCTCCACTGCATTGGTTACCTACTGTAATAGAGTTTTCATTTCAACCAGCATTGTGTCGTACAGAATAAAGAGGCACTTTCGCTAAGTTTCCTCCAAACAGATGCCTCCATTGTGCTGTTACGCTGTTGATGCTGTGGAAGGAGCACTACGAGTCCCTTGTTTGCTATTTGGTCTTTGTGTCAGCCGTTTCAATCGCATGTGTAATGGAACGGAGCAGATGGAGTCATCAAACCACTGCTGCCAGTGTCGAAGGTCCGGAGAATATGGAAGGCCTCTCGGGACAGGAAGGAAGGAGACTTGTAATGTGCCTGATTTAAGCAACCATAACAAATCCTCCAGCAGTCAGCTGCACCTCAAGCTGACGCGTGTGTCGAATGTCAACAGCTATCAGATGCTTGCCATTGTTTGAGAAGCACCTTCACCGGGACTCCTTTGGGATATGCAAATGACAAAGCCACTGTGGCAATGAAAATGTGCTTTATTATTTACCTGCCGTCATTAGGCTTAATTCAAACACAGAGCCCATGCATTATACATGATATCTGTAAAGTGTGTAGGGATGTACTCACTTGTGTCATTAAAAACAGCTTTAGGTTGCTAGGCCACTAGTAAAATTATGCACCAGCTTTGAATGTCATCAATCAATTGAATGGCCATTATCAGTGGTTATCAGCTGATAGATATTGGCCAGTAGGGGCCTTCTGTGCCTACTAGTAGGCTGTTATCATCCATCCACATGGCTAATCAGCTACACTAATAGACAAGACTCCAGATCCAGATCTTTTTTTACATTACTGTGATGGCTGGGGTTGGGGTAGATCAGGGATGTCCAGACTCGGTTCTGGAGGGCCAATGTATAATAATAAACATAATAAATAAATATAATATATAAACAATAACATTTCTAATAATAATAATAATAATAATAATAATAATAAATCATCATATTTTATCTTTGCCATTATAACAGTAAATAATATTTTACTAGATATTTTTCAAGAATATGTATAGCTTAAAGTGACATTTAAAGGCTTAACTAGGTTAATTAGGTTAACTAGGCAGGTTAGGGATATTAGGCAAGTTATTGTATAGCAATGGTTTGTTCTGTAGACTATAGAAAAAATATATAGCTTAAAGGGGCTAATAATTTTGACCTTAAAATGGTTTAAAAAATAAAAACTGCTTTAATTCTTGACGGGAAAAAAACAAAGACTTTCTCCAGAAGAAAAAAATTATTATCAGACAGACTGTGAAAATTCCCTTGCTTTGTTAAACATCATTTGGAAAAAAATTTTTTTTTAAGGAAGAAAAAAAAATCAAAAGGAATATTTCTGACTTCAACTGTATCCATGCACCTCAATATTTTTTAATAAAAATTAATTGATGTTCTTCCACCTCGAAATGACTTTTCCTCACTTCCGGTCACATGAAATGCATTTTAGGGCGGGGCTGTCAGGGCGTGCCTTGTGCCTTCATCAATTCGGCAATCTCCCTTCATTTTGTTAGCAACACCTATCTTCCAACAAATACAACCAAAGTTTCCCAAAGAATAAAATCATACATTTCCTCATTATAGAATTGTTTCAATTGGATGTACGTCACAAGGAAAAACGGACTTCTATTTAATGGCGACATTAAAACAGCTAGACACATTCTTTTTAAATAAAACTTGTAAAAATTTACTTTTATGATTTTTTTAAATCTAAAACATAAATTTAGTAATAATTAAATAATAATAAGAAGAAATGATTTGATCCATCTTAATTTGTATTATATAAATGTTTAACTATATATATATATATATATATATATTCAATTCAATTCAATTCAGCTTTATTTGTATAGCGCTTTTACAATGTAGATTGTGTCAAAGCAGCTTCACATAAATGTTCATAGTAACTGGAACAGTGTGGTTCAGTAACTGGAACAGTGTGGTTCAGGTTTTAGTGTTTAAGTTCAGTTCAGTTCAGTTCAGTGTGATTTAATCATTACTGAGAGTTCAAACACTGAAGAGCCAATTCATCGATGCGTAGCTCTACCAATCCTGAACCATGCGAGGCAGTGGCGACAGCGGAGAGGGAAAAAGAACTTCACCTGATGGGAGTGAAGAAAAAAAACCTTGAGAGAACCAGACTCAGTTGGGCACGACCATTTTAATTTCTCCGCTGGCCAAAAGTCTTGTGCAGAACTTCATTCGCCGTGGTTTATGCTGGAGATGGCCTCAATGAAGACTCGTCTGTCCCTGGAGCGTCGCTGGAATCAGACACATGTTCTCCACTCCCCACGACCATCAGCGCAGCAGCAGCTCAGGATATGGCCTGGTCCCGGATATGGAATCCTTGGGATCATCTTGGATCTGGTCTTGGATCTGGTCTTGGATCCAATCAGTGACTCCGCCTAATCTGAGGACCTCGGGATGAGTATCCCCAGGTGAAAATAGAGAATAAAGAGAATAATTAGCGTAGCTGCTGTTCATAGTGTATAAGCAAGATGCAGAAGCCAGTGTGGAAACCGCTAGGTTATGCATTGAGTGTATGCTTTACTAAACAGATAGGTCTTTAATCTAGTTTTGAACTGGGAGAGTGTGTCTGAGCCTCGGACGTTATCAGGAAGACTATTCCAGAGTGTAGGAGCCATGAAAGAGAAGGCTCAACCTCCTTTACTTGATTTTGCTATTCTAGGTACTACCAGAAGCCCTGAATTTTGAGATCTTAAAGAGCGAGTTGGTTCGTAGCGAGACAGAAGGTTGGTTAGATAAACAGGAGCTAGATATATATATATATATATATATGTGTGTGTGTGTGTGTGTGTGTGTGTGTGTGTGTGTATATTAAGTTATACATATTTGCTCAGCATTTATTTTAAGATTATAAAGCTGAACGCCATGAAATGCCATCAGTCTACAGAAATTTCCCAGTATTTCTCTGTTGCAATCAGGATTTCACAATACTTAACCCTGAAAAAGCCAAAGCAATTACTACCAGATTAGTATACATGCAGCACTACAACATACAAAAGAGAGAAATCAACTTAAAATATCACTTGCCTGTTTTATAGTGATTTGATCAGCTGTAGTTTGAAATTTATGCTGAGTTTTTCTCCCCTAAGGACTTATTATGCAGCCTCTGTCACCATCTTGTGGCAGAACGTCAACCATCAATTTCTTAACTCTGCTGATGGCCGCCAACGTGCTGAAAATTAACTGCATAGCTGCAATCTAAGCAACTACATTCTCGCCTAAAAAAGCCTCAAAAGTACATTATGTTGTCCAACAGCTGCAATATTTGTAAAACTGTAATGAGCTCATTCCTTTGCTTGTCATGTGGGTGGAGTTATACACAAGGGTGAAGAGGCTTTAGGAGTGCTGATATTGTAGAATATTGCACGACTATCAGCCAATCAAATTCAAGAAAAAAGACAGAACTGTTGTATAAATAAATAAATATAAACTTATTTATAAATAATTCAGAAAATAATTCTGTCAATTTGTCTTTAAAATCTCAAAGTTTACTACTGCAACACTATTAATGTATACAACCTTGAACTAGCCAGACTAACTAATTGATCAGTCGGTTGGAGGACTAGTTAACCACTGCGACCCATCCCCAACAGCCTCCTTAAAGATCACGGGATGTACAGTCTGTGCTCTTTGAGAAGCACCGAATAATTTAATAGACAGCAATGCTTGCATAATAAGCGAAGGTAAGCATTTCTGTCTGGCGAAGGCAAAGGTGACCGAAAACGTGTGGATTTGCATCTGCCGTAATGAGCATTTTAGCTGCACTCTCTGGCAGAATCATGATGGCTAAAACCCCTCATAATTGCTTTTGCGGCAGAGAGCCTCATGACCTGTCATTTGATTGTCCATTACGCCTGTGTTTTGCTGCACATCGAGTCAAATTGAATAAAAGGTGTCCGGGTCTGTGTTGCTGGTGTTGGGGGTGGGGGGATGGGGTGTTAAATTCAGAAGGCTGCACAGGGCCATAATAACGCCATCACAGGCACACGGCACATCCATGTGAAGAACATAATGAGCATCAGGCACATGGATGAGATGCATGGCGAGTTCATGGCCCAGTTGAACGGCAGCACTGAAGGGGAGAATAATGGGGCTGAGGGCACTAGGATGCAGCCTTGATGGAGCCCAATCATACCCTTTTCCACCAAGGCAGTTTGAGTGCCTCGAGTGAGCTTCGAGTTTCAAATCAGTTTTTTTTTTTTTTGTCTTTCAACACCAAACGCAGCAGCTCTGAATCAGAAAAAGTGCTTCTTGAATAGCATTAAAACATTGCTAGAAGCAAAACCACATGGATCATGAACAGCGATCAACAAGACGAACAAAACTTTTAAAGGGGTGGTCCAGAGGGTATTTTTAAGGCTTGGTTGTGTTTATAAGATGCAAAGCAATGTGTGCTTAAAAATCATGTAATTCATATGTCTTACTTTGATTATATACTGCCAGTCAGGTAATATGAAAGCGACTGTCATTTTGTAGTTCCTCCGAAAGCCCACCCTCAAGAGGCTCTGATTGGTCAGCTAACATAGTGTGCTGTGATTTGTGGATTGGCTTCACGTCACCAGGAAAATCACCTCTAATAGCACGTGCTGTGCCGCTGCTGTGTAAACACTGCCAGTCAGAGTATCTGTTAGCCGTATCAGTTTGAGCCTGAATCTGACAAAAAAATGAAGAGGAAACAGCTGAACCTCACGCCTGCTCTCTAAAATAAAATCTGACAGGTGTCTTTCACATATATTCGGGTTATAAGCATGTGTAAGTAATATGAAATGTTCATATATATCTTTTGAGAGTTAATTATTTGAGATGTAGAATGCACTGAAAGCATTCACAGAGACGCTGCAGCGCTGCTAAAGATTGTGTGTTTACAGCGGTTTGACGGATAAATATGAATTTGTAGCAAAATTGTTAACGGTACCAAACAGCATAACATACCATTAATGCTAGAAACTGTTCATGTAATAAATCAGTTTTAATAAATGAAAATACTTAAAGGTTGCGGCTCAAAATCCACAGCTTCTTCTACTATGGTTGGAGCTGGTCCTTTTTTGAGGACTTTTTAGCCGAATCCAACACTGAACTGGAAGAGATTCTGGAAGCTCTCCTTTGTCAAATGCTAGAGCTATACATTTTTATAATTCTCTGGATCATAATTAATTTAAACTTTAAGCACTTCTCTCTTTGTGTCGTGTCCTGTGGAGGCCAAAATACAGAAACAGAAGAAGCTCTGTAGAAATAGCAGCATTTGGACAGCATTTTAGCTTTCACTGCTTTAACATTACAGCGCCACTGGCCACGCCCCTTCGCGGAGTATATGCATGTGGTGAATGCACGTAACCTGAAGCGTTTGTGATCTTACTATCCCAGATGTATTTTTTTTTTATTATTTCCCAAACTTCGTTTGCTGTAGGCTTTACTAAGCTAACTCTGTAAAAGCCAATGTCTCCCTTTGCATTGAACTTCGAGTGCATTACATTCAGAGATGTTGTTTATGTTCACACAGCTGCATTACACATCAACTAAAGTTTAAAATATGATATCATAGTGGACAACCCCTTTTCACCAATAGGATATAGGCATCTTATTTGAACTTTTTAACCTCATATATACAAATTATGGCATCCGTTACTCTCAATTTTAATCTCCATCTATACAAATTAGGACAAGCTGCATGAAGACATTGTTCTTGCTTTTAATCTCCATCTATTCCCCTTTACAAAAACAAACTTTTACTTATGAATTTCAAAGCAAAATTTAGGACTTTTTTTATTATAAACATTATTCTAAACATTTTTTGAAGTGAATTTGCCCAAAAGTTCTACTTTTAAATAAAATACAAAAATTTATTCTTATTTTAACTGATATTTAAGGCTTGCTACATCTGTTCAACTTTGTGTTTCTGCATGCATGTGAGGGCATCTTTAAAATGTATAATAAAAAATAAAAAAAAAAAAAAAAGAAGTGTAAGGGGCGACAAATGGCATCTATAAGCATGTGGGGTCACTTCCTTCACAAGTTTTAATGTGCTTCCATGCGCTCCCGCTCCTTTGTCGTCTGCCGTTGCAAGGTGACCATCAAAAGACACGATATATGAACAGCCCCTAAATATGCACAATAAATTAATGGTTGTGTTTGCTTTACGCTCATGCACTCATGTGTAGAGCAGTTTCCCATACTGATTATTATATTAATTCTTTTTTTAAAATGTAAAATGGCCATGAATCTTTCAATATATTTAAATCGAAATAATTGAAAGGTTTTAAAGCTGATTTATACTTATGCGTCAAGCACACGCATAAGCTCCGGCATAGCCTCCGCGTGGTCGCATAGCCCTTGCTGTGATTGATGCTGACGTGCACCTCTCCAAAAATCTAACTACACGTCACATCTGCTCGTAGTGCAAGCTCTGGGGCTTGGTAGCGCTGATGAGTGTTGGGGACTGAGAGCCACACAAAACAGGGAGCAAGTGTCGAGTGCAGTGAAAAAGGTCAAGATGGAAAGTTTTATTTTGTGTTTACCTTATGATAAATTTGTTGCATGTCCGCCGGTTTCCGCAACAAAAAAGCGGGTTTTAGCTACTTGTATATTAAGGTAGCGTTAAAAAAAAAAAAAAACACCAACGAAGAAACTCGACACAGAGGAACATAAAAACCTCACTGCCAGCTAGCATTTCAGAAGTGTTTTTGCAGAGCAACGCAAACAGCACGCAGAAGTATAAATGCACAACACATAAGGCATGCACAGTGTGTCACGCCGATCACTTAATGAAGAAGTATAAACCAGGCTTTAGAAGCAACTAGCGTCTGGAGATACAGTATGTTCCATGATTTTAAAACACAGGAAAAGTAATGACCATATATCTATACAAATTATGACAAGCTACACAAAAACATAAACTCTCCAGGACAGAGTGTGGACACCCCTGAATTAAACTGAGCCCAGCATTTCTTTCTATAAATGATAAATATTCAGTATCAATTCTCACAACATTTCTTTAACAATAGGTCTGGAATAGTTCAGACTGTTTCATTAATAAAGGAAGTGTACACGGAAACCCCACTCTATAAAGCTGCTGCTGGAATTCCAGACCACAATGCCAGAGTTATTGCAAAAATGTGTTTCATTTGGGGGTTTGGTTTTGTGTGTATTCGAGTACATCTGCTGTGGCTTTATTATAGCTTGTTTTCCCCCATTATTGTGTTTCTGAGGCTCTAAGTCAAATCAAAAATGGAATATGCACAGTACCTTTAACATGAAATAGGAGCCTCATCATTGGGGAAAATGATGATAATAATAATAATAATAATAATAATAATAATAATGATAATAAAAAATAATAATACAAACTCGTCTTCAGTCATCATGAAAGTCCACAACAGCATCCCTCAGGGCTTTAAGTCCAAAAGTGTGCACATTTGGAGAAATATTAATGCATTCTCGCAGGTTAACATCAAATAAATATTTACAACATTTTTAACCCAAAAATAAACTAAGTTTTAAGTTTCAATCTTATCCATAGTCAGGGCCAGATGGAATCTGCAGACGTTTTTTGCTATTTCTGCGGAAAATTTTGTTAAAAATCTGCGGATTTCTGCGGAATTATTTTGAGAGTATCCAGCGGAGTATTATAACTAAAACCTTAATATATTTAATAAAAAAGTAATTAATTACTGAATAAAAACTGAATAAATTCAGATTTACACATTTACTCAAGTAAATAAAAAGAATTAATAATGGGCTAAAAATCTGCAGAAATCTGTGGAATTCTGCGGAAAATCTGCGGAATTCTGCGCACAAAGATTCCGTGTGGGCCTACCCATAGGGTGCGAATTACAGAGGGGTTTAGAGAGTAATGACCCCTTTAAATAATGCTTGACCCCCCCACCCCCCCTACCCCCAAAATACATCAAAACAAGATCTATAGTGGGTCTGCCCTTTAATACTGCAAAATAGTTCACTCTGATCTGCATTTTAAATAATAATATGATTAGTTAAAATAATAGATAATATAAATTTGACCACTTCTATAAATGGTTCATACCACTTTGAATGCATCATTGAGCCAATCAGTGTTTGCCAGAAAAAGTTCATTAAACACTGAAACTGCAGATCTAAAATCACAGATAGACATTGTAAGTGTTCACAATGTTTTCTCATTTGTGTTTGTATCTTTATATGAACTGAAAGTTGTCAAATTAGCTGCATAAATTTGTATAGTCTAACCTTGTATAGGTATAAAGAGGATACTGTAGGTCAGAATACACTAAATATCCCTCAAAACACTGAAAACTTAATTATGTTTTATTAATAAAACAGATGTAATTAAAATAAATACATAAATGACGGAAGCATGTATAAACACGAACATTGAAACAGTTGAGTGTCACATTATAGATCCAATAGTTTTCACTCCAGCTATGGGCGATGTGCAAATTATTCGATCGTCAAAAACTATATTGGGACTTTAATATGACAGTGTAGGAAACTCCTTATATGGATGAAGGCATGCAGAGATCACTGCAGGAGAATAACATGATGATAAAGACATTTTTGCTGATGTGATCAGGCACAATTACACAGTTATGATGATATGTATTGTTTGTGTTCTTCAGGCCATCTCAGGTATCTTATAACAGTACTATGTGTACTGGAAGGTTAATCTTGTGATTTATTCTCTATCTCATTTTGTAAATGGTAGCCATATTTAATCACAGATCGCAATTTGACACACTTAAGTGATGTTATACATTTACAATCCACAAAAGTGTTCTTCGTATTATTAAAATGTTCTTCACAAAAATAAAACTGTGGTTCTCGAAAGCAGGGGTTTTCAACCTGTGGGGCGCCAGCGCCTATTAAGGGGGGCACAAGAATTTAAGGTATGAATTTGAGTAAATTATGATGCTGATTTTTATGCATTCACTAGAGTGAATCGGATTAACGTTAGATCTACAGCTAACTATCAGGCACCTGTAGAGTTAATGAGTTTGAGTAACATGGACTGGGAGCTTTTTAAATGAATGACGGTGAATCAATCGGCAGTTTCACTTTCACTCATAAACATCTCGTTTATGCCACAGTGACAAACTGGGGTATTGGATGCGAGAATGGAGTAAGGACTGGTGAAAGGGTGTTGTTATAATGGAATTTAATACCGCAGGCCAAATGGGAAGAAAAAAAAAAGAAAAAAAAAAACAACTTCTGCATTTTGCGGTGTGTGTGTTTGCGGTCCTTTACTGACAGCCATGTTTGTGGATCTTGTCGCAAAAAGCAGTGAAATGTTATACATGATGGTGTTTTCTTCAATAATGCCACTAATATACGCATACTCCACATGTCTTAATTCCATTTCTGTTTAGTTCAATTATGACTAGCCGGATTAAGGTAATCCAAAAAAAAAAAAGGTAGTCTCTTAATCAGAGTATTGTCTTATCATTATAAAATCAGAGTATTGGTGTCCATGTAAAATGCACCGTGTTCGATTCAACCACACCATCAGGGCTCTGCGAACTTTGCTTAGCGAAGCAGCATTTTCTGTATGCAAGTACATCAAGAGCAAGTAGGCTGTGGTTCAAGCTTATTAGAGAGCAAGTGAAATTGGACAATCTTGTTGTAGCGCGTGTCCTAAAAGGTTGAAAACCCCTGCTCTAAAGAACCGTTTAGTAAAACAGAAACTTTAGAGAACAAAATAAATAAATAAATATATAAAGAGAACAAAAAAAAGTTCTTCTTTGGCATCACTGCAAATCACTATTGACCTTTATCTTTAGAAGTAAGTTTGCACAACAAAACATGAATTAAACTGAGCGGTAAAAAACTCACCATATAATTGTAATGTCATGTTTATTTAAGTTTGAACATGGCTTTAGTTTTATTGCATTTCTATGCAACAAAGCCAATTTCTTTTTTGTTTCCATAAAATACATTTTATGGAGGTCTTAACCCTCTACTGCACGCATTTTGATAAATCTATAAAATTATATGACTGTTTTTCTTTACTTAGAGTGGCTTAACCTTAAGTGCTGTAAAAAAAAGAAAGTTTTTTTTTAAGGTACTTTATGATATGTTGTCATATGGCAACAACATCCAATAATGGATCCAACTACAAAATTTCTCATTTAGAATTTTCCTCATAATAAATAATTTAGTTGTTTGAAATTATTTATTTTCCCAGAGGGGTTGCAGCTGGAAGGGCATCCTTTGCGTAAAACATGTCCTAAATAATTTGGCGGTTCATTCCGCTGTGGCGACCCTGGATTAATAAAGGGACTAAGCTGAAAAGAAAATGAATGGATGAAATGATTTAATTGGTGTTATTAATGAGCTTTAAGCAGTATTATAAGCTTTAATACAGAACTTATAAATGACACCTTAAACATGCTTTCCAACAACTCGTATTCCAACAGCTTTCATTTATTCCATTCTTTTTTGTTGAATATTATTGAAAACAAACATAATTTTGTATTATCATGTATACAGCATAAAGTACATGTAAATATTTTCTCCAGTAAATATTACAACAAATAAATAACAAGTCTAATAGATCCAGATGCATCAGAATAATGTCGCTACTAGCTAACAATGTTTATATATTTTACTATATACTATACTACACCTGTCTTATCTGCCTCAGAGCTAATTTACTTGAACTGTCTGCATCACTGCTCTTATCAAATGTTCCATCTGCATCATTCCCATGGTCACTAAAACCCATCTCATCCTCACTTTCATCTGCAGGAAGAGCCAGTTCTGTCCTTTTCTTTTTTCACTTACCAAAGAACATGGTGGTGCTCGCTTAAACACTGTTCTCTGTATTTATATCTAATCAAAAGTTTTAAAGACATTAAAATTGGATTCGATCCAATCCAATTCAAATGCCATTACCTTATGACTTATCAACAATACATTACTAGCATTCATGTTGTTATTGTTACAACAAGGTCAGACCTGACCTTGCTAGCTAGCTAAGCTATTGCACAATCAGCTGTTGTCAAAGAGTGTTGTCATTTGGCAACACAAACATTTGATCGATTTACAAATAACTATTTTGATAAAAACTTTGACTTGTGAATATATCATCATATTTTACTGGAGGTGATGTTTCAGATATTTTTTTTTTGTGGATCTGACATAATTTGATCCCTTTGTTTGACGTTTACATTTGCATTCAGCAACTACTAAATAACTACTATCTACTAACTACTAACTAACTAAATGCCAGTCTGTCAGAAATAGTGCCACAAAAAAAAAAAAAAAAAAAACTGCATGGCATGTGACTTAACCAAAGCACATCAATGGCTAGGCTAAGGTCTTCTCTTTCCAACAAAAAGTTACAACGTTGGTCTGAAAGAAACAGTGGCAGAGAAATGAACATAAATATCATGTTGCCATATGGAAACACCATGCGGTAATAGAGGTTAAGTTGGTTTTATATTCTGATATTCAGACATTCTCCTTAATAATACAATTTCAGAATAGTATTCTTTGCAAATTCCAAATAGGAAAACCATATTAGCAGCAAATTAATATTAAAGTAAAACATTATTGACAGTGAGTGAATTATAGTGTTAATGTTGTTTAGAAGTCATACTTGCATGCTAATTTCCACATTGACATTGAAAAGAAGCAAGCAAAATAAAACTTAATACTCATGGATCTTAACAGTACATTGAGATTTTATAAAGTGAAACAAATCAGACAATTCATTAAACTGAACAATACAACATTGTTATTTAGAAAATACACCTTTAATCTACCACCTGGGTATGTTTACAACAGTCTGTAGCGCAAATAACACAGACAAAAACAAAATTTTATAGCAAATCTTACCTTGGGATACGTTAGGATGCTTTCATGGGTGAACTTGACCTTCAGTCTCCACATCCTTGTTAAATTATCCCCTCAAAACTGTGCCAATGCTGATTCCAAAGTCTTTCTTTCAGAACTCACATTCAGATCTGACACAAAGCACTCACTTTACACGATCCATTCACTTCACAGAGGATAAAGTCTGTCGTTTGTCTTGTTAAATCGTTAGTTTCACCTAGAAATACGTCAGTGTGTCAGCCAAAACTGTCTAATTTTTTGGATTTTTCCGTGCCTGCGGAGGCCTTGTGATTGGAACTGGGACAAGATCTCCTCCGTCAACTATTCAGACCATGACAAAGTATTGATTTTCTGCTCAGGTGATTTTAATTAGGCATTTTTAATTAGTTCCCCCATTGTTCGTCCTTCATTCTTGCGGTTCAAGCTTGGGCCAGAACTGTATCATTCATACAGCCGGCCGCAGTCTTCTGACATAGGCTGTCTGCAGTTGATAAGAGCACAATCAATGTCTGTGACACTCCCTGCAATTAGCTTTCCTAATTAACCATTTGGCCAAGGAAATAGTCACTGCAGGGGGCTGATTTCCAGGCTTGAAGGAAACCAGAGGTGTTGATTTACAGGATTTACAATTCTAAAAGGCCAAAAACTTTTTACTTTTGTTAAATTGAAAAGCACAATTTTACTAATTACATACTTGGTTCTAATATTATTTATAGTCTGAATAAAGATTATGAACTTTACAAAATGGCTTCTTTTCTTTCATGTTTTCGAATGTACTCAACGGCCACTTTATTAAATACACCTTACTAGTAGTGGCCCACAGAAATGCAGCTCACTGGATATTTTTTTTCTTTTTTCTTTTTAGGACCATTCTCTATAAACTCTAGAGATGGTTGTGAGATCTCTATAGATCGTCTTAACCATGTCTACAAGTTGCTGCCATGTGATTTGCGTAACGAGCAGTTGGACAGGTGTACCTAATAAAGTGGCTGATGAGTGTAGATTCATTCATTTTCTTGTCGGCTTAGTCCCTTTATTAATGCGGGGTCGCCACAGCGGATTGAACCGCCAACTTATCGAGCACATTTTTACGCAGTGCAGCCGCAACCCATCTCTGGAAAACATCCACACACACACATTCAGACACACACTCATATACTATGGACAATTTAGCCTACCCAATTCACCTGTACCGCATGTCTGGACTGTGGGGAAACCAGTGCACCCAGAGGAAACCCACGCGAACGCAGGAAGAACATGCAAACTCCACACAGAAACGCCAACTGAGCCTAGGATCGAACCAGTGACCCTGCGACCTTCTTGCTGTGAGGCGACAGCACTACCTACTGCACCACTGCGTCACCAGTGTAGATTCCCTCAAACTGAAATGATGCACAAGTCTGTGGTTTTATAAACAGAATGGCTTCCGCGCTATCAGAAAGTGATGCAAGATGAACCTCATTGTGTTTGTGCAGTAACGGCACCCTTGAGTCATTTCATGTCTGAACATGATTGCCTTCATCACTATCAATAACAACAAATATATCTTTCTGTGAAACGCCTTAAGGGATGGGCGAGATAAAGAGCTATATTAGCTGCTCTCAATTCATAGGTATCATTCAACCTGCATTACCCGTATACAGCTACACACACCATTTAAAAAGAGAGAAGGGGCCCTAATCAGGAAAATGAGAAATGTGAAAAAATGTTCAGCTTGTTTGGAAAGATAACGCATTACAAAAAAAAAAAGATATTTAAAAATATTAATTATATTTATGAAAAATATTATGTACAGAAATGTTCAACACTGCTCCAGGGGATCCAGAGTCTTACAAAGTTTATCATTTTGTTTTAATATTACTACATTTAAAAAGAAAATGTCATTTAGAAAATTTCTAAACTTGGGTGGCACGGTGGCTCAGTGGTTAACACTGTCACCTCACAGCAAGAAGGTCACTGGTTCAAGTCCCGGATGGGTCAGTTGGCATTTCTGTGTGGAGTTTGCATGTTCTCCCCATGTTGGCGTGGGTTTAAGGAAGATGCAATGAAAAGAACATGTTTGCAAACCCACCTAAAATTACAAACAATGGCGCCGATGAGAGTGACCATGTGGTATGGTAGCCAAGATCAATCGAGTGTTTTCAGAGAGAGTGCTGAAAGACTCTGTGGATCAGCTGTTTTTAATGGCCCGAATCTCGATATGTTGCATTCACTGCGTGTTCAGTGCAAATGGCCGATAAATGTAAAATATCTGTTGCTCATTGGCAGGAAGACGATGGAAGACTCTTGTGTTGAGTCTATTGAGCCTTACATCCAAAAATAGAGCATGGGAGTTTCTTTGGTGACATCTCTTTGACTCAAACACTGAAAAACAACAAACTGAGGATGTGGTATTGCGCACCTGTCAATCAATAGGTGGGCGGGGTGTCCGCACTCTTACATCAAGTTGCGGTCGGTTTCAAAACCGCTCCAATTGGTCCAAAAAAAAAGGACAGGGTGAGTTTATATCAGCCCCAATATGACCATTTATACACTATACCGACACATGTCTGTCCAAACACCTTCAAAAGTAGATTTTTCACCGTAAGATCCCTTTAAGTATAAATTAGAGCTTATAGAAAAATAACAATGGTCCCAAAACTGACCCTTGTGGGATGCCACATACTACGGCCTGTAGACTGGTGCCTAGATTGATCTTTATTGTCTACTTGTCAAGTCTTATGTGGGCTTTTTGGATGTTTAAACTGTAACACTGTGTCCTAACAACAAGCTAAGTTACAAGATTCCAACAACAAGCGTTTTGGCTGAAACATGACAGAGATATTGTAATAACAGACATTCTGAAGCAATAGTGCAATATCCTCCCATCGAAATGGACAGGTTTTGAATCGAATTAATAATTATCAAACCTCATTAACATTGTTACAAGTACATCCTTAGTAATGATCACAGTCACAGATTTAATACTCATGTTTAAACTATGTTTGCTAGTAATTTAATTTTAAGACCTGGGGTAAACAGTCATTTATTTATCTTCCTTCGGCTTTGACTCTAATTCACAGGTCGCCACTGTTGAATGAAATGCCAACTATTTCTGCATTTGTTTTACACAGCAGATGCCCTTCCAGCTGCAACCCAGTACTGGAAAACACCTACTCATTCACACATTCATACTGTGGTGGAAACGACCCAGATGAAAACCAATGCAAAAACACAGGAAGAACATGTAAACTCCACACATAAATGCCAACTCGCCCAGCCAGGACTCATACCAATAGCCTTCTTGTTGTGAGGTGACAGTGCTAACCACTGAGCCACCATGCCACTTTCAGTATGGTAGTAAATGTCATGTAAAATGGTATTTAAACTCACATCAGTAGCATTTAATACTGAATAAAGCTCATAATCAGCACTTGAGGTGATCATTGTCATGGCAGTTCATGCTGTAGTTCAGCTGTGTCATTGCAGAAATACAAACCATTTCTAAAATATAAAATTTGTTTGTCACCGTCACTGTTGGTGTTGTCCCACGCTGGCCATTACTTCACGTAGTCTATTGTAATCACGAGCGGTGTTTTCTCTGTTGGAGATTACTTCCTTATAAACTACAGCTCCCAGAACTCTCTGCACTCATCAACTCCTACAGCACCTGACAATAATCTGGACACTCACCCACAGACACAGCTGTAACTTGTTTCCACTGATTACATGGACTATAAATACTTGTCAGTTTTTTTTTTTTCCTGTTTTTAAGCTTTTCCTGCACAACCTTGCCTCAATAAACTGCACTTGGATCCACAAGTCAGTTGTAAGTGTCCAATTCGTAACAGTAACCAAGTGGTTAAGACATAAACTCCTTTTAACATGGAACAGAAAGCCTTTATCACATCCCAGGAAAATGTTGTGTAGTTAGGACATGGGTATCAGCTGCATGAAACTTATGGCTGTGTAATTGGTGGTTCATTCCGCTGTGGCGCTGTGACTAGGCCGAAAGTTAGCAAGTTAGGACAGTATACTGTAGTGTTTGTTGTACTGCAAAGTACACTCACACAAGCATATTGTGTGACTGTAATGGAAAAACGTAAAGCATTTCTACTCTGATAGCCACAAAACTATTTAAAGTGCTGCAGGTTTGTGTTCGTATTAGAGAACTGTAGAGAGAATATTGTGCTTTTGACTTTTTTCAAACCGATTTCATGGCAAAGTTCTAATGCATTCTGAAGCAAAGCCTGTTAAAGACCACCGACATACCAGAGTCTATACAGTATGTGCATCTATTAATGCAAAAATTCCAATCACATACAGCATGCACACACATCATGTGCAGCTAGCCGAAAACAGGAGGTTAAATGTCTCAAATTCAGGCACTGATTGATTGCCTGTCTCCTGTATGACGTGAATGAAGGCAGAAGCATAAATAAAGAAGACGGGTGGACGTGAAGAGGCAGCCTGCTTCTGCTCCAAGGCCTGCCAAACACTTCACACACACACACAAGAGAAATGAATCCCATTTTCTGAAAAGAGGCTGATATTAATACCAAGGGGCACATAAATATGCAGGGAAATGAGTTGTTTTAGCAGGGTGCTACTTTGAACACAGCAAGGTTTTTTTAGTCTCTCTTAAAATGAATTTGAAGGAAATGTTTGAGCATTTGTGGGTCAAAGCTCTACCGCTGAGAACACATTGCTTGTTTTATTAATTCCAATAATACAGCCCTTTGGATTTTAATAATATGTTCTGTTACTTTTTGACTGTTTTTTTAATAGGCTTAGGTTACTTGTGTAGTAGAATGAAGCAGAAATTTAACAATTCAATTCAAAGCAGTGTTGGGTAAGTTACTTTAAAAAATTAATGGAAATTACATTTGTATTTAAATTACTTTTCTAATTACTTTGTCTGAATAGTATCTTAGTTACTAAATACAGTTGAAATCAGAATTTTTAGCCCCCTTTTGAATAGTTTTTTCTTTTTTAAATATTTCCCAAATAATGCTTAACAGAGCAAGGAAATTTTCATAGTATGTCTGATAATGTTCTTTCTTCTAGAGAAAGTCTTATTTGTTGTATTTCGGCTAGAATAAAAGTAGTTTTTAATTTTTTAAAAGCCATTTAAGGTCAAAATTATTAGCCCCTTTAAGCAATTTTTTTCGATTTTCTACAGAACAAACCATCATTATACAATAACTTGCCTAAATACCCTAACCTGCCTAGTTTACCTCATTAACCTAGTTAAGCCTTTAAATGTCACTTTAAGCTGTATAGAAGTGTCTTGAAAAATATTTATTTACTGTCATCATGGCAAAGACAAAATAAATCAGTTATTAGAAATGAGTTATTAAAACTATTATGTTTAGAAATGTGTTGAAGAAATCTTCTCTCTGTTAAACAGAAATTGGGGAAAGAAATAAACATTGGTGCTAATATTTCAGGGGGGCTAATAATTCTAAAAACTAAAAACCACCGGAAAACTTCCCTCATAACAATGACAAGAGTTGTGTATAAATTGAAACTTATGGTACAAATAACAATGGTCACAAGACTGACCCCTGAGAGATGCCACTAAAGCCTGTAGTCTGGGTATTGCACCAGCTGTTCGTAAGTTCTTTCTTAAACTGGAATGTAGTCTACACTAGGGGCCTAGTAACTACTGGAAAATTTGTAACAAATTTTTTCTCAGCTCGGTTGCACCACATGTTCTTAAGGCAAATCGTAGTTAGTAGGTCGTGAGCTTTCCGTGAAGTCATGCGTAGTCGCATTGAATTACGTAATATTCAATAAGAAGCATTTAAACCGTTAAACTGCTTTAAAATTCTAATGCATCTATATACAATTGAAGTCAGAATTATTAGCCCCCCTGAATTATCAGCCATCTTGTTTATTTTCCCCCCCAATTTCTGTTTAATGGAGAGATTTTTTTCAGCACATTTTTAAACTTGATAGTTTTAATAACTCATTTCTAAAACTGATTTATTTTATATTTGCCATGATGACAGTACATAATATTTAACAAGATATTTTTTAAGACACTTCTATACAGCTTAAAGTGACGTTTAAAGGCTTAAATAGGTCAATTAGGTTAACTAGGCATGTTAGGATAATTAGGCAAGTTATTGTATAACAATGGTTTGTTCTGTAGACTATCAAAAATAAATAGCTTAAAGGGGATAATAATTTTGACCTCAAAATTGTGTTTGAATATTTAAAAACTGCTTTTATTCTAGCCGAAATAAAACAAATAAGACTTTCTCCAGAAGAAAAGATATTTTCAGACATACTGTGCTTTGTTAAACATCATTTGGGAAATATTTAAATATTAATCATTCCTAATAATTCTGACTCCAACTGTATAACTGTCCTCTGAAAATAAAATGAAAAATTACATATTTATAGTCCAGTACATTACAGTCAGTCACCTGCATCGTGAGTCGTGGCTTGAACGCACTCAAAATACACATTAAGTTATCAAAACATTAAACTTGAATTTACTTTTATATCCTGCACATGAAAGAGAAAAGAGCAGGGAGGAAGCCATGACGAAATTCTCGTTTTAATTGGTGGAAAATTAACACAAAACACTCCTTGAACAAAATTCAACTCTACTTTCACAAACCAAATAAATGCAAACTTTGAGAGGAATTTAAGGCTGTGAGTAGAAGGAGATCATTCTTCATTATTATCATGAGCTCCTTGATGTAAACTAATCTCGCTGTCATCTCCTTTCTACCGTTATTTATAAGGGGACTTTAGTGTTACGTTTAAACTAAGTTCAGTGGTGCAACACCAAAAATATTTAGTAGTGTGTGAGTTGTAACTTAGTGTACCTTTAAATCACAACTATAGGCTACATTTTATCTTACGCACTGCTGGTGCCACCAGCCCCTGGTGTCTAGATTGGTCTAGTTTGCCCACTTTTCAAACCTTATGTGATTTTTCAGATCTTATATTGTAACACTGTGTTAAATGGTTAAAATGAATGACACTATATTATATACATACCATTTATTGGTCTCAATTTCTAAAGTGTTAAATTGTTTCTTAAGCATGTGCTGTTGTTGAACAAATAAAACCTTTAGTTAAAAATGATGGAAAAAATAAATATATATATATTTATACAACAGTCTCGAATCTGATTGGCTGATAGCCATGTAATATTCACGTAATAACTGTACTCATACAGCCTCTTCACCCTTGTGTATTACTCCGCCCACATAGTGACATATATATATATATATATATATATATATATATATATATATATATATATATATATATATATATATATATATATATATATATATATATATAAATATATATATACACACACAATTACTCTGCATCTCTGAATTTATACCATATATTGTCATGAAGTAAATTCTGAATTAATTTGTTTCTTATTGCAATTGTCTGACAAACGATTTTAGGTGAAAATTTTGATTTGATTGTTCTGCAAAATATATATTAATCTGCTTCTCTGAATTGATTTATATAAAACTGTTAACTTTACATAGAGTATTTATGCAAGTGCATTATAAGTAACTAAAAAATTCCTACTGTAAAAATGAAAAGTAATCCCTTACTTTACTGTATTATTTGGCTAAAATTATTTAATTAGTAACTAATTACAACACTGATTCATAAACACTTAAACGTCTGAAAAGCATCTTGATCTCTAAAGAGGGCCATATTCAGCATATTTGAGAATCAGAGGACTGTAAACCAATATTGAAGCTTCCTTTGCCATATTTCATTCCCAAAATGCCTTGTTTGTGCTTTCGTCTGTGTCCTGTGAGCTTGTAAACATTGATCTCTGAAGCTTAACTAATGTTTATCGCACTTATTAAACCAAAATATTCACCAATTTGCCCTGAGAATTAAAACGAACCGAGTTTACTCTATCAACCACTTGCTTGGTTTTATTTGTGATCTTCTTTGGCCACATGAGGTCAGAGCTTCTTGCAAATAAAGTAGTATTCAAGCTCATACAAGAAGATATTGCACATGCATTATAACAACATTGTGCAAGACCTATCATTACTGAGAATCTTTGTACTGGGCTTTTGTTTGATGAAAGCAGGAGGAAAAAAGAAAATCAAGCGAGACATGAAACATTGGCTAGTCTGTCTACAGGGCCGTCTGACCTTGCGTTGTGATTTGGGAGGCATCAGTGTGCATTCAGTAGACTTCAGTTTAGTCATACTTGAGGCTGCGAGACAGAAAATAAACAGAGGGGCTGTGCTTTCGGCAGAGATACGGTGAATAGTTCACATTTTCTGAAAGCAATGATTGAAATAGCCAAAAGCCTTGCCAACAGAATCAGAAATTCCTCTGTTGTGCTGGAATAAATGGCGGAGAACGGTAACTGTTGATTGCGTTGTTGTTTTGGATTAAAGGAAAGAATTATTAGATATGCAGATTTGCTGTTCTTAAATGCAAAACTCATTATTTCTAACGTTTACCAGTATGGTTTGTGCTTAGACATCTCTAATAATGTTATAATGACTTCAAGAGTGAAGAAATGTTCAGAAATACAGTAGGTGTCATTACAAAATATGGTGCAAAATATTTATTATGTTGAAGATATTTCAAGTTTGTTTTTTATACTAATGTGTTTAATTAAACCTTTTTATTTTATATTAATGTTTATTTATTTATTTTTACAAATTAACTGTTTTTGTCACAGTCCACTAAGCAAATGAAAAAAATATATCAATTTTTCTAATTTTTCCAATAGTAATTTATTTATTTATATAGTAATGTGATTAACAGAGCAGGGAAATTATGTTTAACAGAGCATGGAAATTTTCATAGTATGTCTGATAATAAATTTTCTTCTGGAGAAAGCCTTATTTGTTTTATTTCAGCTAGAATAATAGCAGTTTTTAATTTCTTAAATACAATTTTAAGGTCAAAATTATTAGCCCCTTAAAGCGTTATATATTTTTTCAATAGTCTACAGAACAAACCATCATTATACAATAACTTGCCTAATTCCCCTAACCTGCCTAGTTAACCTAATTAACCTAGTTAAGCCTTTAAATGTCACTTTAAGCTGTATAGAAGTGCCTTGAAAAATATCTAGTAAAATATTATTTCTCAATATAACATCTCTCCGTTAAACAGAAACTGGGGAAAAAAATAAAAAAGGGACTAATGATTCAGGGGGGCTAATAATTCTGAATTCAACTGTATACACAGGTTTGGTTTATATTTTGCCCACACCCCTTAATTGTTTTTTTGGCCCGTTATAAGAAAATAGTTTGGGCACCCCTCTTCTAGTGCATATGTGTCGAGTACACTGTTTAAACTATGAATGTTAAGCATTTATGATGTGAGAAATGTGGGTTTAAGTTTCAGTGATATATATATATATATATATATATATATATATATATATATATATATATATATATATATATATATATATATATATATTTTTTTTTTTGTCTGCCAATTTCGAGATTTTAGTCTTTTATTTTTATTTTTTCCAGTCTAAAATGAAGTACACAAAAAAAACTTTGTCTTTTTAATGTTTAAATTATTCTTTTTTTAAATGTCATTTACAATACAAATATTTTAAGGCCAATTTTCTCCTGCACTGAGCCATAAATCACTTCAGGAGCAACATAAAAATGTATGGTTTTATTAATATCTAAATTCTGAAGATTTTTACAGAGGTATAAACTTATGTTTGCCCGATTACATGTTAAATATTTCTTATAAAAGAATTTTAAATCTGACTTTTCAGACTATTCCGAATTTAACTATTCAATGTTCAGATTTTTTTGTTAGAAATATTTTCAAATTAGCAGATATTTAATTAAATAATGCCTCATTTAAACATTTAAACACATTTTAGAAAACTTAAGTGACAAAAAAAAAAAAAAGTGTAAACATGAGTGATTTATGTTGCTGTGCTGCCACCTGTTGGCCATACTGTATATATGTTAATTGTTAAAATGTTTTTTTGGTCAAATAAGTTTCATGAAAGAAATAAAGATTCAAATAAAGATTTAAAATTTGACATATTTTGTCCAAATATTACATACAGTATGCAGAGAATGGATTCAAAATAGAAAGTGTAGAAAGACATGACAAAACCATCCCTTACAAGACCTGTTTACAAACATCTAAGAGTGTGATGAAAAATACATGTTAAAAAAATGTACAAACAACTGAGGCATTAGCAGATTTGTGTCGTCTCTTAATTAGTTTAATTCTGTTTTTCAGGAGACGGTGGATTATGCCAATGTCCAGGAGCTGAAGTATTTAGACATGGTCATCTGTGAGTCGCTCAGACTTTACCCTCCTGCATTCAGGTATGGCAAATATTATCATGCTTAGAACTAAGTGAAGATTATTTATAAACTAGGCCTAATTTTGAGAAAATCACATGCTTATCATTGACCATGGCTGGTCCAACATTAACTATCATATGTTTTACCAATCAGACGAATCTAAAGGCGAATAAGTAACCAGATTTCCTTACCTTAGTTATCTTTACCTTGAAGAATCCCCCATCCACCCCTAATCCTACCCCTCCTTCTTTGATTAATCCAGGACAGGGTGGCATGGTGGCTCAGTGGTTAGCACTGTTGCTTCACAGCAAGAAGGTTGCTGGTTTAAAACCAAGCGTGGCCAGTTTTCCCCCGGTAAACATATGCTGGTATAGTTGGCAGTTCATTCTGCTGTGGTAACCTCTAATAATCAAGGAATAAGCAAATTGAATGAATTCGGAGGAGCTCTCGAGACTTATCTGAACTCAGACTCCCCTAGAATGGGAGGAAGCCCCAGACTCAAGGATCTTCTGAGCTCAGGGTTCTCTCCCAGGACAGCATGCCAAACGCTTTATTATCATCAGCTGAGGACAATCTCTTGAAAAGCTGTGTTTTTTAATAAATCTAAATGGTTTTGGGTATGTTGTATGTATGTATTTTTATATTACTGACCCTTGAATTGTGTGTGTGTGTGTGTGTGTGTGTGTGTGTGTGTGTGTGTATGTGTGTGTGTGTGTGTGTGTGTGTGTGTGTGTGTGTGTGTGTGTGTGTGTGTGTGTGTTTGGACACAGAGTTGCTCGAGATGTTGAGGAAGACACTGTGTTAAACGGTCAGTTTCTGCCCAAAGGAGCATCTCTGGAAATCCCTACAGGATTCCTTCACTATGATCCAGAGCACTGGACTGAACCCACCAAGTTCATCCCAGAGAGGTGAACAGCACTTTCTCTAGAGATCATTTGCATCTGTGGTAAAGCTACAGTTTTACATCCTCTAAATTCATGATTTTTTGTTTTACTGCTGACTGGAAATTTTGAGTTTTTTAATAGTTATTTGTTCTTCATTACATATTTTGGTAGAATGTTGGGGGGAGAGAAGCCATTGGGACCCATGGTAAGAACAAAATATGTTATGGAGGTCATTACTGTGGCTGTTTTTCCCCAGCATTCTTCAGCATGTCTTCCTTTGTGTAAAACAGAAAAAAGAAACTGGTGGAGGACGAGTAAATTATGACAGAGTTTTCATTTTTGTTTTGTTTTCATTTAAACTGTGCATTTAGTTGTTCTTCTGAAAACTGTTTTGACTCATTTTTATTCGAAGGATTCAGATTTTTTTTTTTTTAATCTTGACAAAATGAATATCTTTGAAAGGTTTTTGGAAGATTTTATTTTTGATGATAGTATGATTTATATATATGCTATTGTGTGTGTGTGTGTGTGTGTGTGTGTGTGTGTGTGTATACACAGTTGAAGTTGAATTATTAGCCCCCCTGATTATTTTTCCCCCAGTTTCTGTTTAACGGAGAAAAGATTTTTTTCAACACATGTCTAAACATAATATAATAACTCATTTCTAATAACTGATTTATTTTGTCTTTACCATGATGACAGTAAATAATATTTGACTAGATATTTTTCAAGACACTTCTATACAGCTTAAAGTGACATTTAAAGGCTTAAAAAGGTTAGGTTAACTAGGCAGGTTAGGGTAATTAGGCAAGTTATTGTATAATGATGGTTTGTTCTGTAGAAAATCGAAAAAATTGTGTAAAGGGGCTAATAATTTTGACCTTAAATGGCTTTTAAAAAATTAAAAACTACTTTTATTCTAGCCGAAATACAACAAATAAGACTTTCTCTAGAAGAAAAATATTATCAGACATACTATGAAAATTTCCTTGCTCTGTTAAGCATTATCTGGGAAATATTTAAAAAAGAAAAAACTATTCAAAAGGGGGCTAAAAATTCTGACTTCAACTGTACAATACAGTATTTCAACTGTATTGTATCTGGAAAAAATAGCTCAAAGGGACTAATAATTTTGTCCTTAAAATGGTTTAAAAAAAAAAAAAAACTGCTTTTATTTTAGCCAAAATACAACAGACTTTTTCCAGAAGAAAAAATAATATCAAACATACTGTGAACATTTTCTTGTTCTGCTACACATCATTTGGGAACTATTTAAAAATAAAAAAAAGTGGGCTAATAAATCTGACTTCAACTAATATATATATATATATATATATATATATATATATATATATATATATATATATATATATATATATATATATATTTATATATATATATATATATATATATATATATATATATATATATTTATATATATATATATATATATATATATATATATATATTTATATATATATATATATATATATTTATATATATATATATATATATTTATATATATATATATATATATTTATATATATATATGTATATATATATATATATATATATATATATTTATATATATATATATATATATATATATATATATATATTTATATATATATATATATTTATATATATATATATATTTATATATATATATATATATATATATATATATATATATATATATTTATATATATATATATATATATATATATATATATATATATTTATATATATATATATATATTTATATATATATATATATATATATATTTATATATATATATAAATATAAGAATGTCTAAATCAAATCAATTTTATATCTGTGTTTGTTTTTTTCAAATTTCAATCATTTGTTCAAGTTTTGCATTTTGACCTCAATTTTAAATTGAAGATTTAAGAAATAAAGTGAAAATTATTCATTTTATTAAGAAAGGATGCATTACATTTACCGATGAAGACAGCAGATAAATAAATGTGACAAAAGATTTCTATAGACCGGGTTTCTCATTAGCAGAAGTCGTCATATTGTAGTTAGGAAAAGTTAGGGTGCTTTTACACTTGGTTCATTTGCGTACCCCAGACCGGTTCACTGGTCACACTAGCTGAACATACCTACTATGACGTCAAACTTTAAAGGATTTAAGACGCTGATGACAGTTAAACTTATCATAACAGGCTTGTGAAATAAGTACACAAAATAAGTAGATAATGCTAAAAAAATGATACACTGATATTTTTTTTTTTTTATTGAAATGAAAATTAATTTAAAAACAAATGTATAAAAATCAAATAACAATAATAAGTAAGCAAGCAAGTAAATGAGTTAACACTGTACATACTGGAAGTAATGACTTCTGGAAATTCACAGGGAATAAATTACATTTTAAATATAGATTCATACTCTACATAAAACAGTTACACTGTGCAATATTTCTACAACTAGGAATAATTGTTGATTTTGATCAATCTTATGCAGTCTTAAATTGTAACTTAAATTGTCATACAAGAAAACTTAACTTTTGAAAACTAGTGCACATCTAATAGAATACCTTGTTATTATTTCGGATTCACTCTTGTTATTCAGCAGACATCGTTTAATGCACTCTACACTCTCTTCATTTTGTTTGCGTTCCTGTCCTGTATTGTGTATTTGTCTCAGGTTCACTCCAGAAGCCAAGGCCAGGCGTCACCCGTTTGTGTATCTGCCGTTTGGAGCGGGGCCACGCAGCTGTGTGGGCATGAGACTGGCCCAGCTGGAGATTAAAGTGGCTCTGGTTCACATATTCAGGAGGTTTAACGTCCTGGCCTGCGAGGACACTGAGGTTTGTTATTGTTTGTCTGGAAAAGGGAAGATTGTGTTTTCCACAATCTGGAGTTTACAGTTACAGCGGAGATAAAAATGAGAGAGCAACTTTCAACATCCTAAATGTCATGGTCACTGTTTGGTCTGATCTGAAGTTCTCTAATGGGAGGTAAAACAGTATATTTCCAGAGGGACGTATATTCTGAAGCAAAGTAAATCTAAAATTTAATTGGATAAAAATTTAATTTGAAAAAAAAAAAACAACAACAACACTGATCCAAATTAGAGAACACTTTCAGATCCTTACGGTTTATGGTGCACTGTAAAAAATGCTGGGTTCCAAACAGTCAATTCGTGTTGGGACAACAAGTATGAATTAAGTTAACTTAGTCAAATTTAAGTTGATTGTACATTAAACAATAATGTTTTAAAAACTCAAAAATTGTGTTATTTTAGCTCGTTTTAAATAAGCAGATTGAACAAATGTCAATTATTTGAGTGCGTCAAAGTCTGTGTGAAATCAAAATTTACAATGTTTAATTTACATTGTTATTCTTTAGGTGAACAATTAATCCAAGTTAATCCAGAAAAAAAAAAATTCCGCACCAGACGCTCCTGTGCTTTCAGTATTCGTTCACTCGCTGCCCGCTTAGAATAATTTTCTACTCGTCCTGACTGTTCCTGCTCAATTTAGATCTGGTTTCCAAAATCTTACTGTAAGTTTACACTGGGTACTATCAAAAGAGAGAGATAACAGATAAAACTGTAAGTTGTGCAAGGATTATAGGCCATGTCAGTTATGTCAGTTTTGTTTGCCCCTTTGTGATGAGACATGAGTGCCGCCTTAAACCTGAGGTTCCAGTCTTCTGCTAAAAAGGATAAAACTTCGAGGTATTATCACATCGCTCACAAGGTAGTTATTTTTCTATTTGCGTCAATGATGCTTGAAAAAGACTTGCCGGATGTGGGTTCACTTTGCTCTCCCATTGGTAAATCTTGCTCTGAGGATCAATATGCAGATGATGCGTGCACAGACTGTTCAAATAAAAAGCATGTGCAGAAAGCACTGGTCATGCTTTCATCATGTGTAACAGTCTTGAGCTGTAGCAGTGCTCAATAAGAATGTGGAAATCACAGATATGCTGTTCCGAAATCAAGACTTGGGACCCGCCAGCTCCCGTTCAAATTACACCAGTTACTGACCACTACCACATTTTTTTCAGAATGCAGACCTCTACTTTCCAGTTTTACATTTTCCAGATCATTTTTCTGATTTCTGAAGCGATTTTTTTTAATACACACAAAAATTTCCATCAAGTTCTTAGAGTGTCTGATTGTAGTATTGGTAACCTAGCAATCAACGGTAAACAAAGCAAGCATAATGGGGACTGCTGTGGGTAAATGATTCGGGATTTGTACAGCTACACATCGATGGATTTACTCAGTGTTTGGACTCTTAGCAGTGGATATTAAACCAAACTGAACTGAACAGAACTTAAACTCTTAAAACTGAACTGACCCTGTTTCAATTTACTATAATCTTCCATGTGGAGCTGCTTTGACATGATCTACATTGTGAAAGCACTATAGAAATAAAGGTGAATTGAATTGAATAACGTTTGCTACGTCAGTTCCATCACTTTAAGTCCAAAATCCCCTCAAGTGAATGTACTTTTTTTTTTTTTTTGCAAACTAAGGGACTTTTCTTCAATACATGTTGTTTCCATTACTCCTAAAATATGAATTAACACGGGGTGATGTTAACCCAGTGACTGACTTTGATGGGAAGCCTTAATAAAGAGATTTTTCATTTGTCACACAGATTCCTCTGGAGTTAAAGTCTCACACCACCCTCGGGCCCAAAAACGGTGTTATGGTCAAAATCACAGAGAGGGAGAACTTGGAGGATGCGTCCTGATAAGAGTTGCAGTTCTTGGAATGTTCTTCTAAGTTTTTCAAATGATGTAAAACTGATCGCACTTATATTCTGGAATCATCTGACTAAATCTAATGTAAATCTGTGCTGCTCATTTGACTGAAATCTAATTCAGCATTAACTGTGAATTTGTTAAAGCATATGTATAACCTCAGATCAGCAACATACTGTATACATGACCCAGTTATTTTTGGAAAATTGAGATCTATTTGAAAATGTGGAAGGAATAAACTGAGGGATGAAAATCTCAATTTAAATATTAAGAAAATCACCTTCCAATATGACCAAATTAAGTTCTATTTACTATAGGAAAAACAACATTATTACAACATTAATACAACATGATGTTTTCTCAATATTCAAATGATATTTAGCTAAAGAGAATATTGTGACTCATACAAGGTCTTGCACACAAATAATCAGATGATTACCTTAAAATGTGACATATATATAAATACATTCTGTACAATCAAATGGAAGATGATCAGTTTTGATTGATACTGTATAATATTTCATAAGAAGTTCATTCTGTTTGCATAAATGATTTGCATCCTGCCTTAATGCCTGTGGGATTGATTTATTTATGCTTGGTTTATGTTGATTATACTATTGTTTGATGTACATTATTCTGGAGCCCCAGCGCTTTACTGAATTCATATTATTATTGAGTTTAGCAAGAACAATATGATTAATTACTTTACTTTGATAATATATTCCACTAATTTGAAATGACTAAATAACAGTTTGATATATTAATCATGTATTTATCTTTACTTACACCATTTAATTGTTTCATTTCCAACTTCTTAGGCTAGAATAAATGCTATGATTAATGAACAGAGCGTTGAGAAGTGTGCTTAAGAGAAGCACAACTGTTTGAGAGCGTCTTTTAAACAAAACCTTCTTGGCCTGAAAAGCTCAATTTTTGTAATTAATTAGTAATCACAAGACTAGTTTTCCGAGATTTCACTTCTCGGTTTCACCAGCAGGGGTCATACAGACGGACTGTGACGAACCTGCTGCTTGTCTGCGAACGATTTCCTGGTAAATGTCCTACTTCCCCTTTACTACATTACTTACAGTAGTTGGCGTTAGAGACTTTTGTTTGCATTGTAATTAAAAAAAACAAATTTGGTTTGGTAGATCTCAGAGATTCCAGCTGTATAAAATAAACATAAGAATAACAATTAATCTAAACAACAGCAGGTCCGTAGTTCGGGTGATCCCAAACACCCACTCCTGACTGACAAAGGTCCATAATTTGTCCCAAACATGAGCTCATTTGTCCTGTTTTGACAGCTATACCATTATAATAAATGAAAATAACCCATTGAAAAGGCTTAAAAGACTGAGAAAATCCTCTGTTGGCTGCCACTTTGGTGTGGCTTCAACTAATCAGTTTTGACCAATGCGATTTTTCATGAGTCCAACATCCAGCAGCTAGAAAACCCATAGTCTGACGAAAGTGAAGTCAAGTGAAGTCTTTCGGTACTGTATTGTTTTTGAATAGAGAAAACATTTAACAGGTAACTTTTATTTTAAATCTTTGACCTTAGTCTTAAGACAGAAAATGAGAAATAAAAAGGTGTGAAGCACCAAAAGTGGCCCATAATTTGACTGCTATTTTGACTATTGGTGTATGAGTTTTCAAATGAATTTTTTTTTCACAAGAGAGGCTAGAAAGCTCTACATTATTATTACTTTTTTATTATTATTTTATACAAATGGTCAAAATCTGACAGAGGAAAGATAAATGTGCTGGCCAGTTTTTTGCTTAAAATTTGCCTTAGAAATGACTAAAGGCTTGTTTTTAATTTAAAACGGATTGATATATTTTTATATTCTAATGATATATGATGATGTAATAAATTTGTATTTTACAAATAATTATTTTATCATATTTCTTTATTATAAATCTTCACTAAATATTTTTGGTACCTCAATAGGTTTGGTTATGATGACCATCTGATAAGCTAATTCAGTTAAAAATAGTACTTAAATATCATAATTAAATAGAAAATGAGGTGTATAATTGCAAAAAGGTCCAAATTGTGAGAAAAAAGAACCAACCACTTTCACCAGGCTGGCTACAGGCCTGATAAATATAGCAAACAGTGTATAATATTTAAAAGATATTGAACTAATACTTATAATGCTATTGTATAGTTCTGCTTAAACCTTTATCAATAATGTTGCATGTATTTCGAAATTTTAAGCTGCAATTTACTCTTGAAATGACAATTATGTTATCATTTCCTCACCCCACAAGTTTCAAACCTTTTTGACTTTCTTCTATTAAACACAAAATGACAATAAAGTTTTATAGAAAAATGCTGGAAACCTGCACCCATTGACTTGCATAGTATTTGTTTTTCTTACTATGGAAGTCAATGGTTACAGGTTTTAGCTTTTATCAGAATATCTTCTTTAGTGTTCAACAGAAGAAAGAAACTCATAAAGGTTTGGAATCACCTCAGGTTGTGTAAATAGTGGATGCATTTTTAGTTTTAGGTGAACGATCTCTTTAAATGCTTCATAGTTGTCAAAGTTATTTGTTTTTTCCCACTTTATTTTTTTATAGCCAGGCTGTAATTTGCATATCAGCTTGTTCCCAAGAATGCGATGGGAGGAAACTGTGAGCAAAAGTTCAAAGTCAAATACTGTCTGTGAGACTGTGAGTTAAAGGGATGGCAGTTAAAGGCGTAGATAACTCCAGAAGTGAGTGTCTTTCTGCACGATAAAGAGACCTATATAAATTCTAAAACCATACTCTTGGGCTAATCCACTTAAATACACTCTTTAACCTTGAGCTGGATGTGCATCACTGTTGCGCCGTTAACCCTTGTGCCAACAAGGGCATTCATGGTTCTAGGAACTTAGTTATAGGAACCATCTACCAGGCCAGTTCCAAATAAACTCATTTCACCTTGAACCTGGATGCATTCGCACTATCCACAGGAGTTTGTAAGTGACATAAATTGTCTGATAGCTACTATAACTCAAGCACAAACAACTGAAGGATTAAAAAGAGGACGCTGTGATTTTATTGTGTGTCTTGTATTTCTGTAGATGATGAAGAAATGCAACTGAAATAGCAAATCCCTAAGAAAGACAATAACCGTGTTGTAACAGTTTGAAATACTCGCCCAATCAGCACACATTTAAATCACTGTTGAACCTACTGTATATTCCTAGATTAGACTTTGCTCTAAAGTAGGAGCAAATTTCTGTAGTTCCCCCAAATGGCAATCTTAGAACTAAACTTGTAAGCAGTTCATGCAATGCAAACACACAGAAACTGTTCTGCCAATAATTTTTGGAACTCTGAAAAATGTCCTAATAGTGTACAGTGTGAAAGATGCTGTGTTAGTATGTTTAGGGCTTTTCACACTGCTTTTCACCATCCTGAGTTATTTTCGTTGTAAACATAACTTTTAACCCCCAGGTTTTGCACTTGTTATTTAAAAATAGAGATTAAACGCAGTGTTAACACTGATGTTCGATACCACAGATTTCCTTTCCGATGCCGAGTAATTCATGTCTTTATGCAAATACACATTATATGTCTAATAAATGTAAAAAAGTGTATTTCAAATCATAACCTCAAAACTGATTTACTTTTAAACTTGGAAGTATATTGAGGTAGCGGCCTCATTAACAATGTAGCTGAGCTAAGAAAACAACAGAAAAAAAGAAAATAGTTTAAAAAGAATAAACAAATCATTAAAGGGCAAAACATTTAAATTTGCATCTTGGCTATTCATGGAGTTGAAATAGCTTGAAACATGTGACTTCGTTTACACTCTCGCTCTGCTATTGTTAGGACTGCGTGTGTGTGTGTTTGACTGATGAGTTGCCACTGGCTGAAGAAAAAGAAGTTCCCACTAACCGCATATTGTTTAAACAAGATCTCAATAGTTTGGTTAACTTCCACTGTGTTACAGTTAATAATATTAATTTACACAAATTACTGATATATCAAAAGTCTTGATGTTTTTATTTGAAAACTGGTCTTAGAGCATATAAATCCAGTGTCGCAGGTATTGGGTATATGCACAGCTACTGTTTCTTCCCATACCAATAAACGTCCGGTGAACGGTTAATGTGACTTTTTAAAATTTTATACAGTTCCCTTTTACAGCATCGATGTTGTCATGTAACTAAAATACAAGCAGTTAAATAGACTTAAGCATTCAGTTAATTGTTCAAGTGTAAAACGAGATGAAAAGCTGTTTACAAGCACGCGCTGTCAGGATCAGCAGGTAACCGCAGAAACACCATTGAAAATACAGCAGTAAAAGAAATGTTCTTATTTTAAAGACATGATGTGGGAAAACAGAATTTAATTCAGTGTTCCTTTTACAATCTGAGACCCACTTTATATCGTATATCAATCAGGCAGTGGAGATCATTGATTTTTAAAGAAAACAGACCTTAAACGCGCCAATTTTGTAACTGCATACAGTTCACCTTAATCGCTTGACCCAAGTTACGGCACAATAAAAAAACCCTTCTGCATTTTCCTGCACATACCTTATGACAGTGTCAATACATCTATGCCAGACATGCAGTGGGAAATGCAATAGTATGTTTTACACTTGTTTTAGCATCTAGAGTAAATTGTGTACCTTAAAATTGTACAGTCATATTATTTGGACAGGTTAATTTGAGATGTACAGCTGTTTCAATTCATTTTGGAGTTGAAGAAAAACAGGAGCACTTTATTCTTACATTTATTATCCATCAGGAACATTCAGGAAACCAATATAATAGATGTAGGCAATATATAATATACAGATATGCAACACTAAAGTCTGCATGGAAACGGGTCCCATTCTTTATTCATCCGATAAGTGATAGCAACATGTGCAAAAGGCTGTTAACCCAGGATTTACAGTTATGATTTACTAAATAACTCTACTTATAGTGGTTATAATAACAAGAAAAGTGCTGTCCAGAACAGAATCAGTACTTAAATTCTATCCCTATCATTAAACATGAAATACGTCATAAACTAAATAGAACGGTTTTGAGTTTTGCGGAGTGAATATTCAATTGACTAAATCAATGTTTCTAAATCACATTACTGGATGTTTTGGATGCCTCTTTTGTCTGTCAAACTCATTACACTTCTTTTAGTCTTTGCTAATGAGCTGAATCAGGTGTGTTTGAATCTGAATCAGGTGTGTTTGAATCTGAATCAGGTGTGTTTGGTTAAGAATACATGGAAAATGTGCAGAGCTGGTGGTCTTGCAGCAACATGGATGAGAAACAATGGACTAAACCATTTAGTTTTCACGTTTTTATAATCTTGAGCAATCAAAAACTGTTAGTTGAAAGCTACTGGTTAAACTCTTTTTTTTTTCTCTCAGCACAAAAGTCAATAAGGAAAATAACATAATAAATCACAATAAAATTCAGATATTTCGTTTTTTTACCAGTTTGCCATTTCCATCACACATAGATGATTGAATAGAGACTGAAACTAATTAAATTTACTCATCTAACTATCTACTATGTAACATCCCATTAGTATTCACTAAAGAAGAAGCTTAAATGCCCTAAAGTTGAAGATTTTGGTTGTTCAGCGATATTAACCGTTTCAGAAGGATTTCGAGAAACAAGTAGATCTGCTTAGAATGTTTGAGTGCGTCAAATATATCCAAACATAATTTGACACGGCACATATCAGGAGTATTCAATGATGTACTCCGGATAGATCTGAAATTTCTCAAACACGACAAAAATGGCCGGGTTTGCCTCGTTGTCGACACAGCTGTCGTAAAATCTTTGGCTGTGTGGTTTTTGTGGTGGACGAACTAAACTATTGTTACCCCTAATGAAGTCTCCAACCAGCACAAGCGCCATGAACATCTTCTTGGTCTTTCCGTTCCTAGATCTGGCGTATCTGTCCGAGTATGAAGCATCTCTGGCAAAATAGCTTCCTGTTGAACGTGATGATTTGAATATTTGGTTAAACGTTCAGTAATGTCTCGTTATTGTAATTGTCATGGTAAAAAGCTGCTGTAGTAGAAGCAAATGTGTAAATACCTTTCCCATAAAGTGTCCCGTTACTTCCGCAAATCCTCCAGTCAAAGTTTTGATCACAAATGGCATCCATGTGAGATTCATCTGTACCATGAAACAGGTAGCGCTGGTCCACTACCTTTCCTCCACTCTTTAAGTTCATTTGCTCTTTTTGCCTAGGACAACAAACATGGTATATGATAAGTACAGAGTTTGTGCAGGTTTCACCAAGTTAAATTTAAGACTTTTTAAGACATTTTAAGACAATTATGAATGAAATTAGACCTATACAGGGCTAAATGCTAAGGATTTTTTCGCATATCCCACTAAGAAAAGATTTTCACTTGCCCCATAAAAAAATGATTAACATTTAATTAATTTTATAATACAATAATATTAATTTAGTTTGAGTATTTTTATATAAATTTTCAAATATATCCATTTAACCCAAAAAAATGGATCCAAAAATCCAAACCATATAACCCTTACCAAGAATAGAACAAAACATAGCTGTCAAACACTTCAGTCTACAATAACAATTCAATAATAAAAAATAAAGGTCAGGTCATCGTCCTCAGCAGTGAATAAATAGAGAACTTTTAAGCAAATGTTGCTGTAAGGACAGTAAATAAATGCTATTTTTAAATAAAAAGTTAAACATTTTATTGGGATGGATTGTTGGCGATTGTGTGGGTGTTAATGTCCAGACTGGGTAGCTATACTGTACATGAACAAAGGAAAATTAAGACCTGTTTAAGAACGATTTAAGACCTATAAAACACATTTCAGTAGATTTAAGACTTTTTAAGGCCTAAAATGTAGCTTTTGAGATTAAAGATATTTTAAGACTTTATTTATAATTATTTCTTTAGGGTTTTTTTTTTTTAATCGAGATAGGACAGTTGAGGTAGGGTAAGCAAAGGAACTCGGGTCGCCGTGAGCACCATGGTGCTATATGTCGGCGCACTTAACCACTAGGCTATTGTCACCGACATTTTAAGACTTTTTAAGACCCAGCGAATACCCTGAAGAATAATAAACTGTGTATCATATGAAAAGGATTATTTGTATTTGCTTGATTTAAATTAGGGCTGTCGATTTAACGTGATAATGGAACTAATTAGTTATGGTAGTTTAAATGTAATTAACACACACCACATGTGACAAATGCAGATAAATTATTTAACAATCACAGGGTAATGACAGGTAAACAGCCCTAAAACTTAAGATACTGACGTAAAAATATCCGATTATGAGGTTTGGGCTCATTTGTTTACAGTAAGATACAGTTATTTCATATGAGCAATGAGTTTAGTCTCACACCAGGGCTATTTTTGTCCTGAACATCACAAGTGCAAATATGATAATGATTTTTACCATTCAAGTAAACAATATGATTGTATTCTGTTCTATTTTAGACACAATATTGGCTGGTTTAGCACAGATCTGCCATGGGAAACATTATAAAAGTAGAGCAAAACTGACTCTGATCAGAATACAGATATTCTTTCAGTATTAATCAGTGTTTTGAACAAATTAGCATAATGAACTGTTTACTTAATTGCGGAGTTGTTTGAAAGAATCAAATGAATAGGGATTCAATGACTCATTTATTAAACATTGACAAATATCTACTGGCAGTTTTAGTTTCTTATTTACCCCTTTTCCAAAGTCAAATCTAAGCACTTCTCAAGCCCTTTCAAGGTGCACTTTCAGACTTTACTAGCACTTTATAAGTGTGGCAAACAACATTTTTACATACATATTTACATCCATATACAGTACATTTTTTCATCACATTATATCAGATGCTATCTGTTATAGTAGTATTAGGAACAATTTTGATGGCATGTTTGCCTCAAACCCAACACTGAATTACTTTAGTTTGCTCTCTTAAATGTCATCTTAAATTTATCTTTAATTTAATTTCTAAGGGCACAGATAAAATAAAAATAAAAACTACAGGCAGATTATGCAACATGCACATGCACAGACTCCAGAGTTATGCAAAAGTAAAGAGTTATGTTATTTTATTAAAATAGTTAATCATTATTAGCATTTAGTAAGCTAAATTATTTAAAAAGCATAACAATTATATTTTTCAAGCAGTTTCAAACAATCATTCAAAAATGTAGGCAACTAACCTTGAAACTGTGGATTTAAACTCAACCTTTTTCACGGATTTCCAGCACTTGTATAAACCCTGCATTTAGGTTATTATTTCATTAAACAAAACAATTGAAATGTTTTATATAAATAAAACAATGATAATAATAGTTGACTCAAAAATGATTTGTGTTGTTTTAACACAAAAATATTTCTAATATGTTTGATACATACAAGGTTACAGTTTTGTGCAGTAATAAATGGTCTGTAGGTATATTTAAATAGAAGTTAAGGTGCAAACAATTGGCCATTGTAATGTGTAACAAATTCTGGAATTGAAATACTACACACACACACACACACACACACACACACACACACACACACACACACACACACACACACACACACACACACACACACACACACACACACACACACACACACACACACACACACACACACACACACACACACATATATATATATATTCATTTATTCATTTTCTTTTCGGCTTAGTCTCTTTATTAATCCGGGGTCACCACAGCGAAATGAACCGCCAACTTTTCCAGCATATGTTTTACGCAGCGGATGCCCTTCCAGCTGCAGCCCATCTCTGGGAAACATCCATACACACTTATACACTATGGACAATTTAGCCTACCCAATTCACCTATACCGCATGTCTTTGGACTGTGGGGGAAACCGGAGCACCCGGAGGAAACCCACACGAACGCAGGGAGAACATAAAATCTCCACACAGAAACGCCAACTGACCCAGCCGAGGCTCGAACCAGTGACCTTCTTGCTGTAAGTCGACAGCACTACCTACTGTATATATATATATATATATATATATATATATATATATATATATATATATATATATATATATATATATATATAAATAAATAATACTACACACACATAGACACTATTGTTGTTGTTTTTCTAGTGAAATATAGAAAGAAACGTACCACTCAAAGACTTTCCAGAGTGAAGGATTCTGCACTCTGTCAATGCGGTGAATGATGCTTCCAGGCAGAGTTCTATTAAACATTGAGCTCACTCTCTCATACTCCTTGCAAGTTTTTTGCAGTGAAACAATCTGAGGAGATATTAAATTTGATTAGTGAAATGTCATCAGTATTTTAAAGAATAAAAGGTAGTTGTAATTTACTCAAACAGATAACTTTCAATAATAATAAATATAGAAAAACTGGTGCTTTTCAGCAATTGTAAAACACAGCAGTTCGTAAGCTGGGTTAGATAAAATAATATACAAGTAGTAGCATTAGATGTAGGGCTGCAGAGTATATCAAAAATTATTGTTATCGCAATAATAGTATATTCAATATCTATAAATTCAGTGCACTAAATTAAGCTAATCTTATGTGCCAAGCAGTTGTGTGCTGCATGCATAGGTTGTTTATCAACATCTGACCAATCAGATGGGGCCTTTACTATCTTCATCCCCATATCTTCAGTAGGTTCTGTTAGGTGGACCTAGAGCTAAAAAAAAATAAGCACTGATGCAAGGAGACAAAGTCATTTCAATCATTTGTGCTGTTTCAAAGTCTTTTTTTTTATTTAGCTCAGAAAAATATCTATTACCGTTTATTTTAGTATGATAATTACATTAAAAAATTGACAGTATCTTATTCCTCAATGCAGAAGTGGACTCATTTTTGTGATTGTTTTAGAACTTCTGATTTAGTTGCCTATGGGAGAAATGACCAATAATAACCCCAGAAAACGGTCAAACTACTTGCTATAGAAACAAGTGTTTGCATGATTATACAGACAAAGCAGAATAATATAAAAAAGAAAATATAAGTTTGCAACATCAAGCAGCAGAATGAGCTGTATTTTACATGTAAAATTGAATGAAAGTAAATTAGAGCGCAAGTCTCGAGCCAAAAAGATTCAAACGGCTATGCCTGCTCGTACGCGAAAAAGAAGGTGAATTTAGCTGCTTTAATTAGAAGTACTAATCTATAACCCAAAGTACAATGATTCCACAGCTACTTGACCAGCCCGCATGACTATGTACCTTGTAGGTGCCGGTATCAGGAGCTCCTTTGTCCCAGTAAGAAGGAACATCTGCAGAAGAAGATGCTGAGCTTTCTGTAGAATCACCTCTAATTAAAACACCACACATTAAAGTGAACAGCAGGTCAAATGTGTGTGCATGTAATGGACAAATGGCACAGGATATCTTACCCCTTGATTTTACTCTTGACGTCTTGAGCAGATACAAAACGAGGTCTCCTTCGAACATCTCTCTCAGTTTTGTACTTCAGATTTTGTTGGCACATCTCTGAAAATGAATGTCAAACTTTACTCTCTATAAAAAGATCATTTCACTGTTGGATCATTTCGCTTGCATGATTAGTTTAGTCTTATTTATATTGTATACTAACCCAATCTTATAGGAAATCACAATTTTTTTTTTTTTTTTACATTGACAATTTTATGGCTAATTTAATTTTTCACTCTAAAATGCTAGATAAATAAATAAATAAATAAATAAATAGTCCCACCCCTTAACATAATATATGACAATTAATTTAATTACTGGGAATCATTCATTCATTCATTTTCTTTTTCGGCTTAGTCCATTTATTAAACCGGGGTCGCCACAGCGGAAAGAACCGCTGACTTATCCAGTATACAGTATGTTTTACGCAGTAGATGCCCTTCAACTGTGAGGAAAACTGGAGCACCTGGAGGAAACCCATGTGAACACATGCTCATGTGAGAACATGCAAACTCCACACAGAAACAGCATCTGACCCAGCCGAGGCTCGAACCAGCGACCTTCTAGTTGTGAGGCGAACGTGCTACCTACTGTGCCACCGTGCAGCCTTTTTAATTAATAGATCTATAACAGTGTTCATTAATATATTTAATAAGCTTTTAATTGAGTAAATATTTTTATCTAAACAACATTTTGAACATTTAGTAAAAATTTTTAGCAAATATCTACGTTTCATTTTAGCTTAATGCTACTAACGTTTTCAAATACCTTTAAATTTGAGCACATACTGATGGTTCTGGGATGTGAATGAGATTTCCTTTTCACTGTCCGCCAGGTAGAGTTTCTCTAGGTCTTCTGAAGTGACCGACGCCACGAGTTTTGCATCCTCCTAGAAGATTCAAACTACTGTTGTGAAATGAACTGATTATTTGTATGGCATACTGACACACATCTGCTGACACACACATCATTTAAAGGTTCAGGACACCCAGGAGAACTTTTTTTGAAATTTTAGATTTTCAGATTTGTGTGTGTTGAGCATCAGTTAAAACAACGTTAGCACTTTTCAGCCTTACTTGTGGGGAAAACTGGATAATTTGAGCTTTTGTCAGAGAATTTCATCTTCCGGGTTTAAAATAATTTTTGGGGCGAGATTAAAATTGGTGACGTAGCGCAAACCTTCTAGTGGAGTGATGACGTGTGGGTTTCTCATTATAATTCATAGCGGAGTTTGCTTATCCTATGAGAAGACCCTGCTTCTTAATTATTCATGAGAGCTCATGCTTTCCGAAGGCAAAGCAGACCAGCCAAGCTCTGAGACCCAGTGACTGGGTGGACCGCGTCCGCACGGCACGGGTTGTTTGTGTTTGTTTCCTTGATTCACGGGGTTTGTTGCATGTTTTTAACCCGAGATGCTGTCCGTGCCGATACAGCAAAGCTGTTGGTTTGCAGCAAGCATTTTTGTCGGGAGAGCTATACGAGAATTGGAGAATGGCGGACTTTGTGTTTTATCAGTGGAGTTCGTTATTAAGACACATCGCCTAAATCCGTGCTGCTGTGTTTGCCATATGTTTAAAATCCTCAGAGTTACTAGTAGGGTTAATGGTTGAAAAAGACAGGTCAAGAGACTTGCTGCACTGCTATCCACTGTGTCTGCATTCAGACCCGTGGATTGAGGAGGAGAGAAATCCTCTTAATTTATAGTCTTTATATAAACACAATTATCTTTATAATGATAGAATCAATTGTGGTTATGTGTTTATGAAATGAAGACTAACATATGTAGCAGGACATTAAATTACTTACTGTTTCAAGAGTTCACACTTGGCTGATGATTGATTTTAAAGCTTGTTTAGCATGCTGTCCCAGAAGAGAGCCCTGAGCTCATAAGATCCTCGAGCCCGGGGCTCCCTCCTATTTGCAAGGCAAGAGGGGAGTTTGAGCTCAGGTAGATCTCGAGAACTCCCCTGCTGTAGTAGCTAATGAACAGATAGTGATTGCTCTTAAGAGATAACTACTTACTAGGAGCATGTATATGGGGCTGATTTAGATTAGTCAATTAACTTAAGTTGCATGTTTTTGGAAAGTGGGAGAGAACCAGGGAACCCGGGGGAAACCCACATGAGCACAGAGAGAAAGTGTAAACTTCGCACAGAAGCGTCGGCTGGCTTGGTGAGGACTAGAACCAGTGACGTTCTAGCTGTGAGGCAACAGTGCTAACAACTGGGCTACCATGCCACCCATAAAGGAAAGAAGGAAGAGTAGTGGTGAAAGGGGGAACTCTTCAAAACGAAGATGGCTGTTCTATGGAACTATTTATAGTGGCTTAGGAATCGTCTGATTGGTGAATCATAAATTGAATAATGCGGGACCGGCTGCAAGCAATCATAAGCATGTGATGCTCTCGAAATTAGTTTATAAATATTTATTACTTATTTTTCTGCATTTTAACTATGTGAACTATAAAATCATGGGTCTCATCATGGTTTGTGTCTCATTTTTTGTGTCAACTGACAGTTGTTCGCTTCCCTCTTTTTCCCCTGGTCTGCTGGCCATGCCCACTCCTCCCTTTGCTCGCAGTGCTCCAAGCCTATTACAAAGCATCTTTTAAAAAAATTCTAAGGTAGACTTGAACCGAAATAGGGGGGTTTCATGGCCCTTTAAATAAACATTGCAGATGATTCTTTAAGTTTTGACAGAAACGTGACAGAAATATTCTCCTATTTAAAACCTGATTATTCTGTAGTTACATTGTGTGCAACAAAAATGAATATAGCCTTTTTGTAAGCCGATATGTCTAGGAAATATACTCTCATTCCGGCATAATAATCAAGGAGTTTTGCTTTCATACCACAATGATTTTACGCAGCACTGCTACTTAGTTACTTACAGTAGCTAAGGGCTATATTCAGGCACTGTGTAATACTATAGCGCCTGCTGCGGCTACATTATGGCTGCAAAGTTCCTTGATTATGAAATGAGAGTATGGTTCCTACCCTTACTGACCTAGAAAATACAACTTTTTATTTTTCGTCCGTCTTAGAATTTGATGCAACAGCAAATGAGTCAAGCTTTAAATATGAAAATGATCAAACGTTGAAATGTTTGAGCAAAATGCGGTCTAATATGACTCAACTATCTATGCTAAGCTAAGCTAAAAGTTCTCCTGCCAGACCTGGAGATTGAATGAATAGATTCAGAAATGGTAAAAACAATTAATTAACTCTAGGTGATTTGTAAAATGAGCCTATTTTTATTTAAAAAAAGGGAGAGTGTTCCTTTAAAATGCATCACTGACCCCTTTGCCGTACTCCGTCCAGCCACCCTTGTCGTTCCTCCAGAACCAGATCCATTCAGTGGTGAGAATGAAGTGTGGTGGTTTAGTAACAGAAGATGCTGTGGACAGACGACGGACATCTGATACTCCACATGTCATTGACATGAAGTCCACTACCATGTGCCCTGTGCTGCTATCAGTAATACTGCATTATGAGGAAAGCAAAAGATGGGAAAATAGTGCAAACAATTTACTTCACATACAGACACTGTGCTTGCTTGGTAATGCAAGTGCATACTAAGCTTGCTTGACAATTTATGCATACTGTAAATCTGACAACCATTGTAAAACAATGTATACTCACAGGTTCTATCAATAACCATATTGTTTATATGTGACCCTGGACCACAAAACCAGTCATCAACATTTTTGGAAATGAAAAATTATTTAATAAACTGGATAAATAAGTTTTCGATTGATGTATGGTATGTTAGAATAGGGCAATATAGGTACAACTATTTGACAATCTGAAATCTGAGGGTACAAAAATTGCCTTTAATGCTGTACAGATTAAGTTCTTAATTTCATATTAAGAAATGTATTGATTTGATGTATTATAAATTTCTGATGATCGCATTACTTTCAGTTGTATGCTTATTTGGATGACTTCATTATTATTCTTTTTTTTATGTTGTTTTATTTTATGTCATTACCTTATTATCATCCTATATGCAGTTGAACTCAGAATTATTAAACCCCCTGATTTCTGTTTAACGGACAGAAGATTTATTTTAACACATTTCTAAACATAATACCTTTACAAACTCATTTCTATTAACTATTTTATTTTATCTTTGCCATGATGACAGTAAATAATATTTGACTAGATGTTTTTAAGACACTTCTATACAGCTTAAAGTGACATTTAAAGGCTTAACTAGGTAATTAGGCAAGTTATTGTATAACAATAATTTGTTCTGTAGACTATCGAAAAAATATAGCTTAAAGAGGCTAATAATTTTAACCTTAAAAATGTTTTTTTTTATTAAAAACTGCTTTTATTCTAGCCAAAATAAAACAAATAAGACTTTCTCCAGAGGAAAAAATATTATCAGACATACTGTCAAAACTTCCTTGCTCTGCAATTACATCATTTGGGAAATACTTTAAAGGGGGCTAATAAGTCTGATTTCAACTTTATGTTGTATTATTTTTAGCATCCTTTGTATGTTTGACCTTTATACTTTTATGAAGAGGCCATGTTCAAGCAGACTGTAGTCTGATAAGAAATGCAGAGATACTATGCAAACACAGTCAAAATTTAAAGATTTTTTATTTCTGCTTAATTGCCACATGAAATTACTCAATTGGCCATGGGTATAGAGCCTCTGGAAGAACGAAGATCCTAGTAGTGAAGAAACTAATGGAGGTGTGCTAATGTTTAAATTTGGGTGGAGTGTTAAGAAAAATAAGTGTATTTAAACTGTGTACTGGCCTACACTCATCAGACCTTCGGCCGATGGGCTCTATGCACACAGCTAGAGCTTTAAAGCCAACACTAAACTTCCAGTGAAAGCGCAATGTGACTATTTTCAATTTCACAAGGTTGTTTAAACAGCATTGATGTTGTAACTTGATTACAATACATTCATTTAGTTGTTCAAGCGTAAAACGAGATGAAAGACCATTGTAACTGCTAGCGCCGTCAGTAGCAACAGGCTAGCATAGAAATTCCATTGGAAATACTGGAGTAAAATTAATTTCCATAATTCAAAGACATGGTGCGGAAAGGTTGAATTTTATGCAGTGCTTCTTGTTTGGTCTGAGACCCACTTCATATCGTATATTGTTGGAGGGAAGCTAAAAAAAACATATATTAATCATGGACAAATAGATTGGTTGTGTTCATTAGGAATAAGGTTTTGACTAACAACCAATTAACCAATCCTTTTCTTTTTGTGTGATACGTTATATTAACTGAAGTTCTTCTTATATTATGAGGTTATTTACTGGAACATTTTGTTCAAGTTCTGCTAACAGGGGAAGAACGGCTACAGGATATTGCAAGAAGGGGGCCTTGTTTCAGACTTCCTCTCTACCAAAAAAGATGTGTAGGGTCACAAGAAGAGGATGGTTGTCACGAGTTGTGAAATATGTTAAAGGTGCACTTAACTATTTAAGTTTTCTTTGCAGAAAGAGAATGGTGAATGAGGAAATACCAAATATGCAGAGAAGCAGACCGGAACTCATCCCCTTTTACTCCTTCTGTCTATAAAACTGGGTTTCTAGATACCGGGCGTTGCAGAAGCACCTGATATAAGTTCCGGTTAGCATTGTATAATGGCTAGACTATATCTGTGTATGCCCAGAGCTCTGGACATCGAATTATTCATTTGTATTCAATAAATTACTAATTTTTAACGATTACTTCTGAATTTGAATTGAACACGCATGAAATAGAGGAAAAAGATTCCAACAATATCTAACAGGCAGTGAAGATTGCTTACTTTTAAAAAAAATCTGATCTTAAACATGCCAATTTTGTAATGGAAAGAACGTTTATCGGAAGCCCTTGGGCTATATATACTGTAGCCTATTGTCTCTATTGTTATTGTTTGCTGTGACAATAAATGCTTTTGGCTAGCAACTTTGAAGACTTCAGTTCGTTATTTTTTGAAGACTTAGAAAAGATTTTTTGCATTTTAGAACAATTTTCCACAACAATCACTAATCAAACATGAATTTGTTATATATTTAAGAAAAAGTATAAATGTCTTCACAGAACATGAGCTTTACCTAACATTTGAGTGATTTTGGGCATAAAAGTAAAATAAAAACATTTGACAGATTTAAAGTTTTTTTTCCTATTGCCAAAAACATATGTGTGCAACATAAGACTGCTTTTGTGGACCAGGGTCATATACTGTATATCATAATCACTGAGAATGCATCTTTATACCACAAAACATTAGCAGGACTGCAATACGCCTTCTCAATCTCCTCTTCATTTGGCAAGTCACTCCATGTCGTTCCATCTTTCTGTAAGATCTGCCATTTGTAAGGTAGATTGTGGTGAATACGGGCACACTTGTCTAAAGGAACACAAATGATGGGATGTCAAACAATCAAATGTTTCTTGCCTAAAGTGGGGCATAATAATGACATATTTAAATACACATCAATAATGTGCCTCTCTTCTGTTTTGTGTGGTTAAAAAAGTAGATATGGCAACAGCTGAAGATGAACAAACAAAAAACATCGACTGACAGTGATTTGATTGCACTGGGATGAAACACTGCAGTTTTAATAGGTTTCAGCCGGAAATGTTTGTATTGTGTGTTAAATAGATTTTGGAAAGTGAGGGAGAAATAATATTATGATTTTAATAAAAATTCATTATTTCGCAAAAAAACTGATACCGTTTAATTGACACAGCTAAAACGCTTACAAAAACTCAAATTAAATAAATCAAAACACACACATACATATATATATACTCACCGGCCACTTTATTACTCTATCACCGAGCTGGTCTGAGTATTTCAGAAACTGCTATTGGGGTTTTCATGCACAACCATCTTTAGGGTTTACAGAAAATGGTCCGAAAAAGAGAAAATATCAGTGAGTGGCAGTTCTGTTGGCGCAAATACCTTGTTGATGCCAGAAATCAGAGGAGAATGAACAGACTGGTTTGAGCTGATAGAAAGGAAAAAGTGACTTAAATAACCACTTGTTACAACCAAGGTATGGAGAAGAGCATCTCTGAATGCACAACATGTCCAACCTTGAGGCAGATAGGCTACAGCAGCAGAAGACCACACCGGGTGCCACTTTTGTCTGCTAAGAACAGGAAACTGAGGCTACGATTCGCACAGGCTCACCAAAATTGGACAATATTGGATTGAACAATCTTGATTTCTGCTGCGACATTCGATGGTAAGGTGAGAATTTGGCATCAACAACATGAAAGAATGGATCACCTGCCTAAAGCGTTGATACAAGGCAGGATGGGTGTTGGTGTAATGGTGTAGAAAATATTTTCTTGGCACACTTTGAGCCCATTAGTACCAATTGCGCATTGTGTCAACGCCACAGCCTATACCCAAGTACTGACCATGTTCATCCCTTTATGACCACAGTGTACCCATCTTCTGATGGCTACTTCCAGCAGGATAACGCACCATGTCATAAAGCACGAATCATCTCAGACTGGTTTCTTAAACATGACAATGAGTTCACTGTACTCAAATGGCCTCCACAGTCACCAGTTTTCAATCCAATAGAGCACATTAGAGATGTGGTGAAACGGAAGATTCACATCATGAATGTGCAGCCGACAAATCTGCAGCAACTGCACGATTCTATCATGTCAAAATGGAGCAAAATCTCTGAGGAATGTTTCCAGTACCTTGTTGAATCTATGCCACAAAGGATTAAGGGAGTTCTAAAGGCAAAAAGGGGTCCAACTTGGTACTAGTAAGGTGTACCTAATAAAGTGGCCGGTGAGTGTATATGGTTTACAAAACCACTAAGACTTTAGGTTAGGTAGATGTAAGTTGTAGTAATTTACAAATATAAACAAGATCAAAATGCTTAGAAAAAGTGGATATGGCAACAGCTGGGGTCCGTTCTTCGTTAGTGGATTACTCAGTTAGCTGGATTTAGATGTTGACGATTTGACACGATCCAGGATCGTTTCGTTCTTCAAAGCTGATCCGAGAGTTGTTGTCATGGCAACAGTTCTGCTAGGTCAAACCTGATCGGGAGCAGGTTCAATTCATATAAACAGGATTAGATCGGCTCAGTTCAAGCAAAGAGAATACAGAAAGTTTGTTCAGAATTCTGATATTTTCTTACAGTAGTAGTTATATACACTTGGTACATATTTTTTAACTATATATATAAAGTTATAGTCATTAATAAAATAAATAAAGTTATACATATTAATAAAACTTATGCAATCTGCACCCTCGAAATGAAAGTACAAAGACTGCCATCTGGTGCAAAGAGAAAACTTATTGATATGAACTTTTTAGATCGCTTTAGTACAAATTGTGTATAATAGAAATACACAATATGTGACTTTTTTTAAAGCAATAATACATTTATGCAGTCATAAACATATTTTGATAGTTAATATGCCAGTGATTTGATGCTTCACAAAAGTTGCAGACACCTTTACCAATATGAAAATGCTTTTGTAAACAACCAGTTATTCTTTACACCGATTAAAAAACGGCTACTATAATAAAGAAAATCTTTTCTAAATGTAGAACTAAATACATTGATTTGCATTGAAATACATGATGAATACTCTTGTCTTGACAAATGAAAGAGTAAAGCCTGCAGCTCACAACAAATGTGTAAAGTTCTTGCGTGTCATATTTAACAAACCGTTTACTGCTAATTTGATGTAATTTTGCTCACATGGATAATTGAATATTAATCAGATGATGTCATTACGCTGCTGTGCCGTCAGCCAATCGTTGCATTGCTGATCATGATTTCGAGGATCGATAGATCTGTCCTTCATAACACACGCAGCGATCTTAGATCAGTTCATCCAGACATTCTAATCTGATTTGCGAACTTGTTTGAAGAACCAAATTAGCGAGAGATCAGTTATCAAGATTAAAAGATCCAGGATCTGCCAAATAATCTTAGATCATTTCAGCGAGGTACGAAGAACGGACCCCTGAATAGCACAATGACCATAAACAAAACACAACAGCTTTACTGACAGTGATTTAGTTAAAAGTGCTAAACACAAGTTTTGACTGCGGTTCATTTTGTATGTTAGTAACAATGGACACCACACACAAAGCCAGAGTATTGCTATGGTGTCAATTCTCCAAATTTAAGGAAGAAACTCATTTAGAAGATTTACTTACATATTGAAATAGGATAATCACCCCTTTAATTTTACAATGTATATGTGGCATTTGGTTGCCTTTTTTGTTATGTTCAACCTTTCAAACCTATTAAAGATGCAGCAGTTCCTTCAAGAGTTCACACTTAGCTGATGCTTTATTATAAGCTTGTTTGGCATGCTGTCCCGGGAGAGAGCCCTGAGCTAAAAAGATACTCGAACCCTGGGCTCCCTCCCGTTTGCAGGGCGAGAGAAGAGATTGAGCTCAGGTAGATCTCGAGAACTCACACACTTATTTGTGGCTAATGACGAATTGCTTTACGAGGGAAAAATACTGTTGGCTAGGAACTTGAATATGGTGAAAATTTGGTTTAGTCTTTGGACTATAGTATTTATAATGACTTAGGAATCGTCTGATTGGAGAATCATGTATAAGCTTATGCGGGTCCACCCGTGGTCAATCATAAGCATGTGATCCTCTCGCAATTAGTTTATAAATAAACTTCACTTAATGCAGTGTTTAAAAACGAACAACTGTATATTTATTTGTGCATTAACTTAAAGCATCGAAGCGATAATGATAATGTTTTGTGTGGTTTACAGGCTGGCAAAACCATGCACAACATATGCTAATTTCATTGAATATAATGGTGTATTTTTTATGCTTTTAACTTTGATGCTGTGTGAATAATGTAGAATGTTATTTGCGACTGAAAATGTGCACATAGATGATTACTATTCATTTACATCACCTTTAAAACTGCATCCAGTGCGTATGAAAAAGAGGCAGATTTCATTGTGGTCCGCTTCACTGACAGAGTTACCGGACTTGTGTCTGGTGCGTCCTTTTGCTGCAGGTACAGACACTGTCCAGATAGAAAACACAATAGAATGATGAGACATAGAGGAAAATAATTAACAAATAGAGCTGTTATTTTGATCAGTGCATAATAATGTGTGCAATAAGCCAACCGAATAAGTGGCATTATTTCATTCACCTGTCTCTTTCTTCTTGAAAGCTGCAGAAGCAATCAATAACCTGTTCTTGTAAAGCTTGAGGAGTCTGCGCATGTTTTCCGCACTGAGCCCACGGGCACTAAGGATTTTCAGAGCACTCGCATCGAATTTGTGGGCTCTTTTGCAAGTCGCTCCGAACTTACAGTCTTCCTGCAGGAAGTGCTGGCAGAGGTGCAGGTTGGTACAGGACGTCTTGTATTTACAACTGCCAAAATCACCGTTCCCCTTGTTGTAGTGAAAGCACACCTATACACATAAACAGATTAGTCACATATTATTATGTAAACAATGTAGATGTTTTTTTTTTACTTCATGAATTTGCATAAATTGAAAGAGTATAATCAAACACACATAAAGATGTGTTCAGACCCCCCTAATTAACACTTGATCCTCCCCTGAAGGACATCAAAACAAGATGTATGGGGCGTCTGCCATTTAATAGTTAAGAAATAGCTTGCTCTGATCTGCATCTTAAATAATATAAAAAAAATAAAATAATAGATAACTTAAATATACATCTGAACACCCCTGTAATGGTCCGTACCATTGTAAATGCATGTTTTTTTTCAGCCTCGCCTTCTCTCTAAAGTCCACAACTCTCAAAAAAGCCATCCATGCTTTTGTTAGTTTACATTTGGACCAATGTAATGCACTTTATGTTGGAGTTAACCAGTCATGTCTTTATCGTTTGCAGCTTGTGCAAAATGCTGCTGCTCGCATGTTAACTAACAATTGGAAAAGTGAACACTTTACACCAATTCTCCGCTATCTCCACTGGCTCCCTGTTAAGTTTAGAATTGATTTTGATGTTTGTTTTTAATGCTGTCAATAGCCTTGCTCCTGCTTATTTGTGCCAAATTTTGCACAATCACAAATCCAGCAGAGCTTTACGATCTGTTGACCAACTTCTGCTTGAAGTCCCTCAGACAAGATACAAGCAGTAGGGTGATCACTCTTTTGCAGTGGCAGGACCTAAACTTTGGAACACCCTTCTTACTGAGCTTTGTACAATCACTCACCTGCCACTTTTTAACTAGAACTGCCGGAAGTCGCTGTATACCTAAAATCGCCAGTGCGGGTAAAATTTAGCCATCACAAATTTTGTTTAGAAAATGATTATTTCAGGATAACAAGATTATTTTAGGAGTAGGTTATGAGTAGGTTAAAATGTCTAAATATAAGCCATCATACTCTGATGCATAACTTATTTCTCCATATTCTCCATCATTCATTGCATTTGTGTTTTTAATAGCTCTACAAATAGTCTTCTTTTAGTCATTGTGACTTTTTTCATTTATTATAACCACTAATTCGGTGAATGAAATTGAAAGTAAAAGTCATTGGTGAGTAATTTCGAACATAAGCAGTGCATAAATACAAGCATTTTTTATCTAAAAAAATCTATTTTTATCTAAACTACTTTTAATATCTGGGAATTGTAAATAATGCAATTTTAGTAAACTTCAATGACTGGGAGGCTTGAATGTTTTATTGAAGGTCTGTTATGTACATCTGAATAACAGTGATGGGTAAAATTGACCCCATGGCAGGTCAAGTGTTAAAGCCAAGCTTAAGACCCACTTTTTAAAGTGCCTTTTAATGCATAGCACTGACACTTTGTTATGTTTTAATGTTTGTTGTATTTCATTACCATTTCTTATATTGTTTTGCATTGTCTGCTTTTTTGTTGTGTTGTATAACTTGCTTTTACTTGTGTAAAGCACTTTGGTCAACCTTGGTTGTAGTAAAGTGCTTTATAAATAAAAGTTAATTGATTGATGTGATTTATGTGGGTTTCCTCTGGGTGATTCGGTTTCCCCCACAAGTCCAAAGACATGTGGTATAGGTGAATTGGGTAAGCTAAATTGTGTAAGTAGTGTATGTGTTTCAATGAGTGTTTATGGATGTTTCCCAGTGATGGATTGCAGCTGGAAGGGCAGCCGCTGCTAAATCATATGCTGGATAAGTTGGCAGTTCATTCCGCTGTGGCAACCCCAGACTAAGCCGAAAAGAAAATTAATTAATTAAATCTATATATTTGGTTCACTTAGGCAGATTACAGAACATAAACAAAAAAAATTGACCCCCCCCCCAAACATCAATGTATAATCCGCAATCTGCGTTTAGGTGAAATATTAATGTTTATACATTAAAAGTAATTTTCAAAATGTTGTTCACAGTCTGCTGTGACTTTAGCAAACCTGTTTTATAGATATTGACCTCTGGAAGTAAAGAAGGGTCATTTTGAAGCAGAAGCTGAAACAGTTCTTCACTTGTAAGCTCAAGGAGATCGTTTTTCTTCAGCAGGTCAGAATTATGTGCGGATTTCAAGTCATGGGAATTCTTGCATTTTCCCCTAAAAAAATGACAAATATGGAGAATTACAATTAATTACTGTGTATGAGAGAATCTACCATAAACATCATATAAAAATGAATCTGTGCCAAAGATGACAAGCAAAAAGTAACACTATCATAATTCATTATATAGAAGACACCCACTAAAATGTAATTCTGGGTAATAATATTTTAGATACACAAATAATCTTGTCTGGCATTTTAAAAAGTGTTTTTAATGTATGTATAAATCATGTTAACTGCAAGATAAGTGTATATTTCAATGTTTAAACTTTGCATTTAAACTAAAGGTTAAAAGGAAACACTTTATTTTGATGGTCCATTTGAGTAACGTTATAAGTAGACTGTCTGCTTAATATGTTGATACTGCTCCTTCAACGGACATTTAACTGACTATAAGAAACTTTGCAAGTACATGTCAACTTACATTAACCCCAATTTAACAGTCTACTTATAATCTAATGAGAATTAGTTGGCATGTAGATGTAACTTAAATTCAGACCACCAAAATAAAGTGTGACCAGTTAAAACATATGAGGTAAATAATGTTAGATTGTCTTCCACTCTGTTCACTAAATAAATGTGCCATCAAATAATCTTTGCTCTAAATATTACTGGCGTTATGTTAGATAAAAATCTATTTTAAAACGAATCGTCCGAATCTTCATGTAAATCAGGTAAAACAAGGTTAAATGTAGGCTAGCCATAATTTTTGCAACTGTAACGGAAAAATGTAAAGCTGTTATTATTTTGGGTCTTAAAAATACCTCTTTTAACTCAATTAGTAGACTAGTTAACTGCTAACTTATACTAGTATCGGAAATCTACTAACAGTCGGTCCTGGATTGATTGCCACCAGATAAACAAGGCCTACCACAAACCTTACCACAAGCGACGAAAAGAACTTACAATATATCTACTTCAATTTTAATGACAATTTCCCAAATTACTTTGAATAACAAATTTTAAAACGTACTTACTCGAATCTGCAGCTCCCGCACACAAAGTACCTGCACAGGTGTAAATCTTCACACCCGGAGCATTTGTCGTGTTTACACACTCGCAGTGAGGTTTTGGCCAGGATGAGGCTGTCGGCAGCTGGTATGGAGCTTCTGGGATTCGGGTTTTCATCATTATGAACTATAACAAATTTCTGACTATCATCGAGCACCATAGACAAAACCTGATCCGCCACCGTGAAACTCTTCCGCAGATTAATCTCCACTTTACCATAGTCCGAACTGCCTTCTTGTTTGCAAACGAAGTTATATATGTGTCTAGAAACGATATTCATTTTCGTCGATGCCGTCAACGACAGTAAGTAGATTTCACTGTTTCTTGGGTTTGGTCGATGGTTTGAGTCATTTGAAAGGAAACGAAAGCGAAACCGATGCTAGTCTTTGGCGCCCTCTCCTGACAGACGGATAGTTTATTTATTTAGCCGACTCACTGTTAGAGAGCACTTGTTGACTCTTTTTAATTGCAACACCATACAATTGCAATGAAACTACTGAAGAATAAGTATAATACAACAATGCAAATATTAGGCTACTCTTTGCACAAAAAGAGAATGACAAATTTTAAGAAGTATTACAATGGTAAGACAAAGAGAAAGTGAGAAAGAAAAAATATAATAAAAAGGTAAAATAAAAATATATAAAAATAAAAAAGGAGATAGAGGGCAAATGAAAAATAGCACAAATTAATGCAGATTATTAAATAAAGCACATGTTTCAGAAGTTTTAATTTCTTTCTTGTTATGAGACTCTGAAATGGTATTCAAGTAGCCTACAGATTCAATTCTTGCTTTAAAATACAACATTTTGTTTATATTTAGTATATTTACACTTACGTATAAAACCCTTTCCATTAAATAATATTACGTTAATACAAATACTTGAATTAATTGTAAAATGTAAAACCCCAAAATACTATGTCAAAGAAAAATCACCACAAACCTTTTGGACAATTAGTATTCATTCATTCGTTTTCTTTTTCAGTTTTGTCCCTTTATTAATCAGGGGTCGCCACAGCGGAATGAACCACCAATTTATCCAGCACATGTTCTACGCAGGGGATGCCCTTTCAGCCAACACCTAAACTGGGAAGCACCCACAAACTCTTGCACACACTCACAAACACTACGGCCAATAGCTTATTCAATTCACCTGTACTGCATGTCTTTAAGGGAAACTGGAGCACCCGGAAATCCTCACCAACACGGGGAGAACATGCAAACTCCACACAGAAATACCAACTGACTCAGCCGAGGCTTGAACCAATGATCTTCTTGTTGTGAGGCGATTGTGCTACACACTGTGCCACCATGCTGCCTACAGTATTCATATCTGACCACATTTAACAAAGGGACATTCCCAAAATAAGTGAGCAACAGATTCAGAAGAAGTCTCACAAAAAAACAAGAGACGTTAATGTCATATTTGAATTTCTGTAAAAAAAATTGTTTAGCTGGATAAAAATCTGTGAATAATTTTAAAAGATATTTCTTTAATTTTTTTTGTTCAAAAAAAAAAACTTCTTGGAGAATGACCAAACATAAGACCATTTATTATCATTAAAAAGGTTGGAAGAAATGGAAAATTTATTTGAGATGACAGGATCTAAAAATTAAGACTTGATTTTATGGTTGGATTTTTTTTTATTGGAGAAACTGTGACATACAGAAATCAACTAATTATTACTATTTCTAAAAAGCATACAAATCTCAGAGGAGATAACCTTACAAACAATATTAAATTATTTTCTAGATATGGACAGAGTATATCAAAGTAAAATCAAAGTAAATAAATGATCACTGACGCACTGCTGACTTGTTCCAAACCAGTTTTAGTTTTCTTTTCTTCTGTTGAACACAATAGAAGACAGAATAGAATACACAATATATATTGAGTAATGTTGGAAAAAGGTAACTATTGACATCCATAGCAGGAAAAACAAATACAATGGAAGTCAATGGTGACAGGTTTACAACATTTTTCACATTCTTCTTTTGTGGTCAATTAAATTAAAACTGGTCTGGAACAATAGTAGGATGATGAGTAAATAAAAAAAAACAATCCCTTTAACAATTATTTAGAGGTATTGCAAGGTTTCAGTTTCTTTATCAGTTAAAGTGAAACCTTTGAGTTTCTTTTTTCACAAACACAAATGAAGATATTTTGAAGATGGAAACCCATAGACAAAAATGGTTTTCTTGCATAACAAGTATTGTTGACACTTTACATTTATTTCCATATACATTAAAACTTGTTCAGTTGATTTGCTCTTTTATTTGCTTTCTGACTTATTAGGGCAAAATTTATTTTGATGACATATTAAAGGATTACGTTCACTCATTTACTCAACCTTCACTTGTTTCAAACCCTTATGAGTTTCTTTTTTCTGTTAAATACAAAAATGATGAAAAATGGAATCCTATTACCAATGACTGCCATAGTAGGTTTCTTTTCGATATCAATGGTTACAGGTTTTCAGCTTTCTTCAAAATATCTTCTTGTGTTCAACATAATAATAAAAAAAACTTATAAAGGTTTGAAACCTGGTTTTAAAAGGGTGAGATTTGTAAAGGGTGAGTAAAAAGTGGGTAATTTTTGTTTTTTGGCTAACTATGCCTTTGACTATAGCTTTAACATTTGTGGTGTGCCTAGTGGTTATTTACTTAATAGTAATCAATCCAGTAGTGACGATTTATTTTTAATTGCACATTACATTAGTAGGTCTGTAACAACTAGAACTGATTACATTCAGTTTCCATATACATTAAAACTTGTTTTAATATTTGATTTGCCTTTTTTTTCTGGGGTAAAATGAATGACTACATTTTACTTGTTATTTCTTTTTTTTAGGGCAAGGCTTATCCTGATGACATATTAAAGGATCCAAAGGTCAACATTCAACCTAAACATGAAAAATATCCAATAAAAACACGTTAATGCTAATAACAACGTAGATTAAAAAGTTTTGAATTCTTATTACTTAACATTGTTGTCCCAGACAAATTATTTCAATTTTTCCAGTTTCAAGTTTGTATCTCACCACCTCTTCACACATAAAGATGTATTAAAATAACCTTTTTACATGTCTTTTGTATTACTTACTTGTAATTAAAGATCAATTATTCTGCTTTTGTTACACTATGTAATACAATTTTAAAGATATTTTACTGTGCGTCAACGTTACAAAATATATTTAGCATATATTACAGAAAAAAATACATTTTAAAAAGCATGCCAATCCTGTTGGATTATTAAAAACTTTTGTATAAACTTCACATCCATAATCCAAACCTATTTCCATCGGAGACTGATTCCCCTTCTAAAATAACCCTGAAATTACACTTGTTATTTTTGTATAATTATTTGAATATTGATGATAATAATGAGCAGCACAGTGGCTCAGTGGTTACCAGTCACCTCACCGAAAGAAGGTCGCTGGTTTAAGTCCCAGCTGGGTCAGTTGGCATTTTTGAATGGAGTTTGCATGTTATCCCAGTGTTGTCATTGGTTTCCTCTAGGGTTTCCCTCAGTCCAAAGACATGAGCTATGGGTGGATTGAATAAGCTAAATTGGCCATAGTGTATGTGTGTGAATGAGTGTGTATGGATCTTTTCCAGCACTGGGTTGCAGCTGGAAGAGCATCCGCTGTGTATAACATATGCTGGATATGTAATCGGTTCATTCCGCTGTGGCAACCCCTGAAGAATAAAGGGACTAAGCCGAAGGAAAACGAATGAATGAATAATAATAATGATAATCAAAGTCAAACTCCAACAGACCCAAAATGCAACCATACTTTATGTCAGCACCATTTATATACTGTAGTTATTATTCATATTATTAATTTATTCAGGTAAAACAAGTTATATGCATGGTTATGTATTTATAATGTATACTGTGAGTCACTGCAATATTTTGCAGGGTTTTTTTTACTGAGGTCACATTTTGTACAAATCCCTGCGCACTTACTCACATGAAACAAAACATTGATCTAACTTTTATGACAATGCTTTTGTGTACTTAGAAATGCTGTATGCAAAAGAGTGTCAATGAACCAAGGTTATTATAGTTAATGAAAATGAACGAAAAAACAAAAACTAAAATTTTAAATCATTTTCGTTAACTGAAATAAAAATTAAAATAAAAACAAAAGTTATTTAAAATAGAGAAGCAGTGAACTGATAATACTGTGCATGCGTGAATCAGCAGATAGTTAACCGAACACAAACACTACATGACAGCTTACTGTGACTGAACTAAAGAACAACTGCAGCACGGATAAACTGGGAGCTTAAATAAGAGGATTAAATGAGTTTATTTCATAACAGAAATTCGAAATGGAATTTAAACAAGTGAGTTCAGGTGGGTTGCAGATCTTCACTGTAAGACACTTTCCAGATCATGATGATGTTTTAACTAACTAAAACGATAACTGCTGACTACATATTTTTGGTATGTTAAGTCCATGGGAAGATTGTAACAAAAGTGTCCGGTTCACGTTAAAGATCTGAACCTCCCATCACTACTGTGTATATAACCTCAGAAGCAGCCTTGCACACAGATTGTACTCAGGGCTGCTATCTTGTGGGCTGTAGTATTTCAATTTGAGGATGAGTATATGGTAGTGGCAGATGATAGTGGTAACGTGTGCTGTGAATACGGTTAAAAAAATTATCTTTGCTTGAGTTTTTATTACACAATATTTATTTTGCTGATTTTGAATCTTGCGCCTAATAAATATACTTATTTACAAAACAAAAACTAAAACTGTAACTAATAAAAACTTAGCAATTTCAAAATATAGATATAGAAACTAATAAAAACTAGTGAATTAAAACTAACTGAATCTGAATACAAAAAAAAAAAAGTTATACGATTATAATGTTGCAATGAACATTGTTGATTCTCACCTTGAAAAAACTATGTTTTTACAGCTGCAGATCCGGGTAAAGCATCATTTGCATAATTTTTTATTTCACCAAATCCAATGTTACCTTTATTAAAAAGCAACATGATCTGAAGATGAACAGCAGATACAAGTCTTAGTGAACTGACCAAACTATGTCCTTTATTAGAAAGACGGCGCAGTCCTCCAAGAGCGCTACAACTTGTTAGGATGTTACATGCCAAATATACAGTCTTACATAAAAGTGCAATGTCACAATGGATAAGCAGTATCTTTATTATTTGATCATTCTTACAACTTAATAAACAGAACAAAGTTAGTAATAATTTATTTACCATAACCCCTAGCCACTCTCTATGCTGAATCTGAAGTAAGAATGCCACGGCACAGAGGACGTTTGTATGAAGTTCCTCTAAAACAGTTTTTAAAGGCACTTTCACAAGTACATAGTACAGAGATGTGCATGGACACACTGATTAAACAGCAAATAAGAACAGAGATTCTGCTACGGTGTGTAGATCAGCGGGGAGAACATTTCTCAAGGCTTTAGCTGAGAGACAGACCATCTCAAACATCAACGTAACGTACATTCTTAAAATAAAGAAAATAAAAACACTTGCTTGTAATATAAATTGGTAATTAAAAGGCTTTTCGTATTGTATGTTCTTTATAACGTTGTTTAAAAACAGGCATTGCTTATATTTCTCGTAAGGTTAGGTACATTTTGGTTCAGAGATGGACAATTTTGTCATTATCCACACATTTAGCATATTCTACCTAAATATGAGTAAACTGTTGTGTAACTATCAGTGAATACAGTACACACATACATACACGCAGACACAGTAAGTTATTGTCATTATAATGTAAAAGATAATGCGAAATCCTAGATCTTTTATGTTGGAGTGAAAACACATTGTAGTTATATATATATATATATATATATATATATATATATATATATATATATATATATATACATACAGTATATAGTGTTCTTTGTCTTTGGATACCTTGAGTGGCTGACTAACTTAAAGGAACAGTTCTCCCAAAAATGACAAAAACTTTTCATTTTTCATCCTCAGGCCTTTAATTAGGTAGGTGAATAAAACCATGGTGCTCGGTTGTTTTATATACACAGTATATAATGGGAAGACGTAAGATTCTTATTTTTATTTTTGAAAGAGAATGTCTATACTCACTGGAAATCAAAACTGATATCCACCCTAATAACAATAGCAAGGCTTCTATGGAACAAAATCAGTGCCAAAAGTACTGAATTAAAATGCTTGTTGAGTAGCACAAACTGAACAAAACAATACACTGAATGAGACTGCTCTGAAGTGCTTGCATTTTAATGAATTGCCAGGGTTTGTATTTTTAGGTCCTGAAATTTAACATAGCTGTTTATTTAAGCTGTGAATATTTCAACTAAAAATATTTCAAACACATTTCCATACTTTTAAATTCAATAATTCATAATCAATTACCAGATTTTACTAACAAAATATTCAATACTGTTTAAAAATATGATGTATAATATTCAAAAGGCAATTTTCAGTTCATTATTTCAATTCAAAAATTTGCTTCCATAAATTCAGTGGTTCAAATTAGACTGTTAAATTTGACACTATATCCAGGAACTGCGGGGAAAGCGATGGATTGCAAATTGAAGATCTCCAGCAGCCTTTTCACCAGCAGGTTGAGTTGGAATCATTTAAGATTTTTAAACCAGTAAATAGGCGAGAAAAAACTAATAACGGCAAAAGCGTAGCATTTAATATTAATAACAGTGTCTTGGACATTTACTCAATCATTTTTATTATTTACAATGTCCAAGACACTGATATTAATATCAAACGCTATGCTTGTGCTGTTATTAGTTTTTTCAATCTTCAAAATGTAATTGAATATTATACATCGTATTTTTAAACAGTATTAAATATTTTGTAAGTGAAATCTGGAAATTGAATATGAATTATTAAATTTATAAGTATGGAAACGTGTTTGAAATATTTGTAGTTGAACTATTCACAGCTTAATTAAAATTTTATTTCTAAATGTTAAATTTTAGAACCTAAAAATACAAACCCTGGCAATTCATTAAAATGCAAGCACTTGTTAATTCAGTGTATTCTTTTTCTCAGTTTGTGCTATTCAGCAAGCTTTAATTCAGTACTTTTGGCATTAATTTTGTTCCATAGACTTCTTTATAACTTACAAATGGTTCCAATGCTTACCCCTGTGGGATGCTGCATTTTAAGACATGCTTTCACAAGTACCTGGGCGACCCTGAAGATGTGATTTAAGAAAAATGTGGCTAATAATAATTCCTTGCATATCACTTTGCTTCTCAATGTATCATTAGGAGTCATGCCTATTCCTTTAGTTTTGCCTGTTTATGTTTTATTGACCTTCAAAGTGGCAGGTTGGTCTTAGCCATTCATAAAATGGAAGTCAATGGGTGATTGACTTCAATTTTATGAATGATAAAAGACCACATTTACAGCTACAAATCTAATTTAAATGTTGACCATTTAAATGTGGTGATGCCATTGGCCTATGAACATGTCCTGCTTGTTGTCAAACTATTTCAATCAAGATGCAGTTCAATCCTAACTTAAAATTAAAATAGCTATAATAATATTATTTATCAATATGCAGACCTTTTTGGATTCTCAGAAGCTATAGAAATTAAAAACGTAAAAAAGGAAATACGTTAGGACGATTGTTATTGTTTACATCCCTCAAAACAGTTTATTAAAGAGTCACCTACATCTTAAAAGGCCTAAAGGTGAAAAAACGAACAGAAAATGTTTATTTTTGTGTGAACTATCCCTTTAATTTGAGCACCGTGCTGTATGTGACATTATTACAAAGGGTTCAATGAAACAGCACTATTTCGTGAAAGCACTGCAGTAACAGTCTCTGAGTCCATGGCTATTGGCATCATTCCCTTGTTTGGAGAAACAGCAAGAAATATTGCCTCGAAAGTTTCTAGAAAAGTACTTGCATATGACAACTACAAGGATTATCGTTCATGCTTATAGGACAGAACTGAGCCGAGCGTTTTAGACAGCTAAGCAGACAAGGAAAAGATCCTCAAAGCCTATCCGCATCAAACTCTAAGCAGCACTTGAAGAACTTGACTTTTTTGGCAGCTAGACTTTACTATTCACATATTACATCTAATTAAGCAGATAGATACTAAAAAAATATCGTTTATAGTGAGTGGATGTTCCAAACTGACAAGAAAGTACATAAAAAGAGAAATGAAATTTAAAAAGTGTACGTTTATATACACTATATATATATTTCTTTCATTCTAAATAAGAAAAACAAGCTCTTGAAATAAGTAAATGGCAGGGGAAAAAAAGTTCTTCAAAAGTAAGCAGATGTGGTTCTTTTACACAAACTCCCTGGGCGTTTATTCAAATATTACTATCAAAAATATAATATTCAAACTAAAAGCCTCGCTGATACAACTTAACATCAACAGCCAATCAGGAAGGGCAGAAGATGTGACATCACATGCCCTTATATGGCAGTGTGCTTCCAAACCTCAGCAATCCACACATCCTCACTTCAAATAGTCCTGACGAATTAAACACTCTGAGATGTAAAGACACATTTCCCACAATCCTAATGCTGTAAACAGAGAAACCAAAGACCCTGCTTAGTTTCCGTAATTATTATTATTATTCACATTTAGCAGTGTTTCTAGTGGATGCAAACTACTGATATACAGAAAGTCACCTTGAAAGGGATAGTTCACAGAGAAATGAAAATTCTGTCATCATTTACTCAAGAGGTTCAAAGCCTGTTTGAGTTTCTTTCTTCGCACAAAAGAATAGATTATGAAAAATCTCGGAAACCAGTAGCCATTGAAATCCTACACCGTAAAAAAAAATCTGTAATTTTGCGGTTTATTTGCGGAAAAAAAGTCAAATAACGGCTGTTAAATTACAGAAATTTACTGTAAAATAACAGGTTAAATTAAATTAATGTCTGTTATTTTATAATAAATTTCTGTAATTTAAAAGCTGTTAATTTAAGCTAAATAATGTCAATAAACTGTAAAATTACAGATTTTTTACAGTGTACTGGTTTCCAACATACTTCAAAATATATTATTTTGAGCAAGAAACTCAAAGTGGTTTCTTCAGTAAATAATGACTGAAATTTAATCTTTGGGTGAACAACCCTGCTAACAACAAAGGAAGCTGTGGTGAATTTGTTGCTTTCTTTAAAATCATCCTTAATCACTAGACAGAGGGTATTAAAGTGTCGGATAAGCATGCAAACGTTTTTGGATACACATACAGTACATTGCTTCATTAAGTTGCAGGTGTCTCTAAAATATCCACTTGAGCACAGAAACTGAGACAATCGAACTCTCTGAGATAGCAAACAGCAGTTTAACTAACTCTACCCTTCCTCTGAATCATGCTTATTGGCCGACGTTATTCTAAGTTTATTAATAATCCCTATAATAGTGTTGGAATATTACACACACTACATTCAAAACTACGGTTCACCCAAAAATGAAAACTGTTTATTCAACCTTCACTTGTTTTAAGCTTGCATGAGTTTGTTTCTTCTGCTAAGCACAGATAATAGTTTCCAAGATAAAGAAAAGTCTTACTATTTACTCTCCTTTGAGTGGTTGAATGGGTTTTTTCTACTGATCTGAATAGAAGAATTTTTGATGAAAGCTAAAAACCGGTAACCATCGACTTCCATAGTAAAAATAAAAATAACTAGATGGAAGTCAATGGCTACCGGAGTTACATTTCTTCTTTTTTGTTGAACAGAAGAAGGTCAAACAGGTTTGTAATAAGTGAAGAATGAGTAAATGATGACAGATTATTTCCTTTTTGGGTTAACTATTACTTTAAGTAGCCAAAGAACTGTCTTTGAATCCCCATTGACTTCTACAGCATTCTTATGGAATTTCAAGAGCATTCTTCAAAATATCTTCTTTTGCGTTCAGCGGAAGAAGAAACCTAAATCATACAGGTTTGAAAGACGAGTAAATATTCATTTATGGGTGAACTATCCCCAAAAATGGCTGAACCACAGTACTTTAAATACCTATATTTGCTTAGTCTACTTTCCAAATCGAATGAAATGTCGCAGAATGAAGAAATGACTCTGGCTCTGACTGCAGTGGTCCAAATCTCACGATTTCTCCTCTCCGTCCCTGAAAAATCCTCACATGGTGCAGGATTTGTCCAATGGATCCTGTGGCGGAGCTGCCGGATGCTGCGCCGCTCCAGTTTTGGGCACCGGCACCATGGGTTTGGGCCTCAGGGTGGGCGGTTTGAGCTGTACCCCCATACGAGGCGCCACCGCAGGCTTGAAGGTGCTCATGGTGTCGCTGGAGGAGCTGGTGCTGCGGCGCATGTGTAGCTCAGTGCCAGCAGGCCGCAGCAGGAGGCCGTGGAGTTGGCTGAGGGACTCAGTGGAGCTGGCCGGGGTGGGAGCGTTCTTCATCTGCTCCAGGGTGTCCAGCACCACGTCTGGGGCGTGTTTGGCAGAGCTCTGGCGCTCCAGTTCCTTCAGCTCATTCAGAGCAGTGTTCATCGTCTCCTCTATGTCCTGCAACCCAGAGAATGGATGTTAGAGTGAAAAATCCTTTTGTTTTGAAGCAGTAGTTTTGGAGCGCATATCAAATTGACAGGGTCATGTTTTCAAATGGGAATTTGTTATGTCATAAGTGTTTCGAAACATTTAGAAAATTGAATGGTTATCCACTTGAGAGCTGTAATACCTGCAATGCCATGAAATACACATTAATATTGCAGGTTCATTCAGATCGCCCCCTAGTGGGAAATCACCGAACAGTTTTTGTCAAGTTCAGATCAGTTTTACAAGTTTGCAGACATTTGTAAAATGAATTTAGATGATGAGCTAAGTTCATATATAGGTTCAACTTTCAATTTCAGTTTTCTAACAGTAATCATGCGACTTGGCAATACAAGCAGACAATACAATGCTAGGAAGGCTGAATTAAATGTACAGCACTTTCAATATGAAATGAGCAGACTGTTAGTATTAAAGATGATTTTAAGTTAAACAATGAGTATTAGAGAAACTGTAAATGTTGTAAAGCTAGTGGGGTCATATTTGTTTTAGAATAATTTTGCCTTTTTTATATTTGAAATTATTAATATTGCATATTAATATGAATTGAATATGCCTTATTCATGAAGCACAAGCAGAATAAATTTGTTTGTAAACCTATTTGTACTGCAAGATATATACAACACTTTTCCAATATCCCGGTTTGCTTTTTGTTGAGTTTAAGGGGCCAGTAAACGTTTTCTTAAACAATTGTTTTAGATTGTTTTTCTCTTAAAATAATTACTTAAGAAGCAGCTCTAATTTTAAGATAAAGATTTTGTTTAATCAACAACAACAACAACAACAATAATAATAATAATAATAATAATAATTATAATAACAAAATGTTAAAAAACAGTATGATAAAATAATATATAGTTGTGGATGTTTTTTTTACAACAAATATAAATGTCTTTAATTACTATTTATTCACATAAAAGCCCTCATGAAACTATATTTTTTTACACACACTCACACACACACCCACACACACACACCCACACCCACACACACACACACACACACACACAAACATAAATACAGTTGATTTGACATTTTCCTTCAGCCTAGTTCCTTTTCAGGGTCGCCACAAAGGAATGAACCAACAACTATTCTGGTATATGCCCTTCCAGCCAAAACCCAGTACGTGGAAACACCCATACACTCACACACATACATACACTATGGCCAGGGCTTGACATTAACTTTTTTGATCACCAGCCACTCTGCATCTTTACTAGCCACAATTTTGTTGTTGGGAAAATATATTCATTCACTTATTTTCTTGCCAGCTTAGTCCCTTTAATAATCCGAGGTCGCCACACCGGAATGAACCAACTTATCCAGCAAGTTTTTACGCAGCGGATGCCCTTCCAGCCACAACCCATCGCTGGGAAACATACACACGCACACTCATACACTACGGACAATTTAGCCAACCCAATTCACCTGTACCGCATGTCTTTGGACTGTGGGGGAAACCGGAGCACCCGGAGGAAACCCACACGAACGCAGGGAGAACATGCCAACTGAGCCAAGGTTCGAACCAGCGACCCAGTAACCTTCTTGCTGTGAGGCAACAGCACTACCTATTGAGCAACTGCATCGCCCCCGAAAATAAATTTTAGATGTTTAAATTTGACTTTGGCATGTTAAAATTACTTGATTTAGATGTTTTGTTGTGTCTACATGCCGCTTTATTTATTTCACTGTGTGTTGTGTATGAGCTTGCTCAATGAGCATGAGCAAATGGATTCTGTCACAATGCAATCAGTTTTTATTTCACATGACTTTTTATGGCTTAAAATTAAGGATTTACCAAATTGATCTCTGACCACACCAAACATAAATGACTATTTTATAGCCACATATTTTAAATAATGTGTCAAAACAAGCTAAATTTAGATCAACAAAACGTTTCTTTAAAAAAAAAAAAAATTGACATTTAAAAAAGAATTATTGTCATCTAAAATATACACTGTAATCTGTCCTGGCTAAAGATCCCAGACCACCAGTTAACTACACATAAATGGGGAGTTAATCTCATATTAAAGCAATGTTATTCTAAAATAAATAATAATTAAACCATATTAACAAAAATAACTGTAAGCCAAAAAAAAGCAGGTGAAAAGACATACCGTGTGTGATGATGAAAGGATGATCACACGCACACGGTTCATGTCAGGCCTGTTAATAATCTGTTAAAACAACAATTAAAGTGAAAGCAGCGACTGCTATATATGTTTTTTATTTTAAATATTGAGCTCTTGAAAGCAGCAGGACTGTGGGTGCATGATCATTGCTTTTTGTCCAGTCTATTTCAAAGAAAACCGATGCCACTAGTTGTGTTTCCACTAGTAAACAGGAGCTTGCATGCTTTTTTAACAGTCGTGTGCATCACATCACCTGTGCCCGGAAGTGATCATCCTCTCATTTGGTATACACCTGCTTTATTTTGCTCACGCGAACAGTTATTTTTGTTAGTCATGCTGCTTCTCGATTCTAAGGTCACATTTGCACAAATATAGGGCCATCCTTATCGTCGAACCCTGCTTTTAAGAAAACTACAATTTGTAAATTATTTTCAACCAGCCAAATTGGCTAGTGGGAGTGTCTGTCTAACCTGCCACAGCTGAAATGTACCTGCATTTGGCGAGTTGGTGGATGTTAATGTCAAGCCCTGACTACAGCCATATTACAGTAGTTCATTCAATTCACTTATAGTGCATGTTTTTGGACTGTGGTGGAAACCGGAGCACACGGAGGAAACCCAAGCCAACACAGGAAGAACATGCAAACTCCAAATAGAAATGCCACCTGGCTTAGCCGGGACTCGAATCAGCGACCTTCTTGCTGTGAGGTGACAGTGCTAACCACTGAGCCACCATGCCGTCTCCATAACTTAAAAAGTGTAATCAAAAGTAATCAAATGTCATTTAAGAAAATCCCCTTAAACTAAATGTTGACTAATTAACCAAGTAGTCTCTGCCTGTGCTTCATTAATGAGGCCCAGTGTGTGAGTATGTGTGTGTGTTGCAGATGTTATTAGTCATTAGTACCAGGAGGCAGTAACTGACTATGTTACAGGGCAGGGCCTGCAGCGCATGGTGTGAGTGGCGTCGTCGCTCGCCTCCCGCTGACCTGTGCGATGCTCTCGGGGTCCAGACTCTTGACATGAGGCTCGTTGAAGCTGCTGTACTGTCCTGAAGAGGTGGACCGGCGGATGGGTGGACTCTCCATCTTCTTAATGGACTCGTGGCGGCTGATGTTGGTCAGGCTGCCATGGCCTGTTCGCCGTCGTCTCTCTGGACTGTCCATGGGCATGTGTCCTCGGCCCCTCAGCATGTCCCGCGGGCTGTAGTGGCCCATCACCGGAGAGCCCAGATCTGGGTTGGTATGGCTGCTGTGATGAGATGGGTGGACGAGGCAGTGGGTGTCAGTTGGGCGAGCCGGAGGTCTGCGGGTTGGAGGGTCACTTCTCTTTCTGTGCCTGGTAAATGGAGAGAAATATGTAAGGAGTAATTCAACAGCCATCTCATCCTGTTCAACAGGGTCATGTGATTGGAGAGTGATTTGGGTGTAAAGCAATATGACGTTTTCAGTTGAAGTCAAAATTATTAACCATCCTGTTAATTTTGTTTTCTTTTTCAAATATTTCCCATATGATGTTTAACAGAGCAAGGAATTAACACAGTATTTCCTATAATATAGTTTTTTTCTTTGGCTAGAATTAAAGAAGTTTTCTTTAAAAAAAAAAAAAAACATTTTAGGGTCAATATTATGGCCCATTTCCACTGAGTGGTACGGTTTGGATCGGTTCGATATGCGTTTATGGCCGTTTCCACTGTTAAAAGGTACCTAAAAGTGAATCGTACCGTACCACTTTTTGGGTACCCTTTGCAAAAGGTACCTAGCACAGCAAAAGGGTGCCAAAAGGCGGAGCTAGAGGCGCAGCTGAACACTATTGGTTTACAGAGAAACGTCACTAGCGCATACACAAACGGGAAATGAAAATAAAGGAAGCGCCATTATTAAATACACAGCCGAGTCATTACACCATAATAATATATACATATAATAATGAGCCATGGTTGAATCGAGCTTAGACAAACTTTGCCGTTGTCTTGAAGTACAGTCACAAAGCCAAGAAGAACAAAATCTGCCGGGTGCTGTTTTTGTTTTTGGAGGCCGTTTAAAAGTGCGAGCGGTTTCATTTTCTCCAGGGAGCTCGCGATCTCTCATGTGAACGTCTATATTTGAAATAGCGAACTTCTTGAGCTGTTGATAATAATGAGCGTGTGATTATTGAAGTTCATTTGGCAGCATCAGCATGCTTTAACCTTCAGTGCTGATACATAAGGCTCTACACTACAGAATGTCTGTGGTAAGACTTACAGGCTGACAAGAAACAGCTTAGCAGGAGTCATAATGATGAATTATGGCTGAGAATATGACAGGATTAACTGCAAGAGCTACTCAGATGATGCCTGGTGCCAGGAAAACAAAGAGGTTTTTAAAGTGAAAGTGTCAAAATTTTGGCATATACAGTAGTCCATCCATTTAGTCTATATACGTCATGTAAAAGTCAGAATGTGTTTTTAGAGATAACAGTATCAGTAAAAAGCATCTAACTTACAGTTTTTCTCAATTGCTGAAACACTAAAACCCTTTGAATTAAGTTCTCAGTTTCCTGACCTCATTTAGCTAATTGTGCAGTCTGTTGTCAATACCAGGGGTGTCCCTGCAGCTTTTAGCTCCAACTTGCCTCAACTCACCTGCAAGCATGTTTCTAGAAAGGCTGATAAGAGTTTGATTAGCTAGCCCTGGTGTTTCTGATTGTGGTCGGAACCAAACTTTGCAGGACACTGGCCCTCCAGGGCCGAGTTTGGGCACCGCTGCCTTAAACCATTCAACATGGTAAAACACAATGTGCAGATCTGACTTAAACTTTTCAGCAAAACTTTAAACACATTCTCATTCACAAAACACATTCTACACTCTAATGCACATGTCATCCAAGCTGGTAAACACAAGTAGCAACAATCAAATACAAACAGAGAAAATATGTCATTGATTAAACACAACCACTCAAAAGTGACGTCACGTTATTCAAATGATGTGACAACCGATATAAGCAAACAGGTTGTTGAAGGTTGGAAGGAGAGTGTGTAAGCACGATTAGAAGAAACAATGTCAGAGGACGAGTGCAATGGGCAGTTTTTCACTATACGACAGACTGTCCTCTTAAACCACCAAAACCAGCAAGCGTGCCACACACAAATAAACACAAACACATACAGGTATTCGTGGTTTATTCCATATCATTACACAAAAGACTGTCCAGGTAAACCACTAAAACCAGCACACACACAGAGGGTTGTTTCTGTGAATTGTGGGGACATTACATAGGTTTCCATTGTTTTTATACTGTAAAAACTGCACTCAAAAATGATGCTTGCAGAAACAACGTACATAAGTCAAGCTGAAACAACACAACTCTTGAGGTTTTTTGTAAAAACTTAATTATATTGCAACCCAGGCTCATTCTGAAAGCGTAGTCCCGTGAATGTTTCTGGAGATCGCGAAATATGTCCTGGAGGTGCGTATTTGAGCAGTTTTGGTTTTCGCGAATCCGCTAGAGGCAGATGTGTGCGCTTTTTCACATCTTAAATGTCTCTCCCGAGTGCCGTTCGTACCCACGCTGTTCTCGCATAAAGCCACCAGAGGCCACTGTCTTACGACCGCCTCTCTGACTGGATGAATGACCGGCCACCCTCCTCCTTCCCCAGACCCAACATCAGAATTATAAATTTGCAATGACGAAATTACATTCTAACAAGAGGTAACAAGTGCTGGTGAAGATTAAAGATACAGATGAGGTTTGCACTGACTGTAGGCTATGTTGCGTGTTGTTTTTGAACTTAAATAAGGACCCTCCTCCTTCCCTGGACCCAACCAATTTTACCGATTAACCCACTTACCCGCCTACTTTCCTAAACCCAACCAACAATTTACAAAAGCCATCCAGCCCTCGTCGGAATTTTACCATGTTTTTGGATTTTACCACATTCTCACCCTGTTATGAACTTGTTCTAGGGATGCTCAAAATAATCGATTAACCGTTAACCGAAAGGGTGTGTTTGTGACCGATTAATGCTATCAATTAAACGATTAAAATTATTATTTTATATATTTTTAGTTTGGCTGCATAAGTGGCCGATTGAATGCGCCTTTGCGTTAAGAGGGGTATCTTTTGCACGCGGCTCATCCCAGAGCAGTAGTTTGTGTTGTCAAGACAACTAAAAAGAACTTTTAAAGAGCTTGGTTTCCGATACATTCATTCTTCCATGGCGGGGACCAAAATGCATTCATCAACAACTACATTACCCATTCAAAACATTCAGTTATTGCTGTTGTTTTTAATAGCGGATTATAATCGCATCAAAACGTAATAAAAGGTAAGTGGATTATAACAGCACAAACTTTTCTGTAACCGTATAGTGCTGTGCGCTCTCTGTTTAATCCTTTGGCGTTACGCACTGACAGACTAACTGACAGGTGCGCGATGCGTGAGGCCAGCAAACACGCAGAAGCTTTCAGTTAAGATGAACACAGTTTCTATAGTTATACTTTCTTTATAGATAAAGTATAACTCTGTATATAATCACTGTATCTTGCTTGAGTTTATAGCCGTTTCGCTTTACTTCAGGACGCATTATTGCCACTCTGAAGGTCTAATCGCTGTTTTAAGTTATCCAGAGCTGTATGAATGTACAAATATTAAATATCATAATATTATTAAATATTACAATTTTAACAACATATACAGCAACACTTTTTCACAATCGATACCCAGCTGATTCAGTCGTTTCATAAGAGGACCGCGCTTCTTCTCTTCTTTTTTCCTTGTCAACATAAAGGCAGTGAGGTGCGCCTCGCGTTTTTGGAATGAAAAAAGCACGTTAGCTGTGGTCGGCCACTTGTTCACCTGCAAGACATACTTAACTTGCGGGACGATAACGTATAACCCGTGCCTACAGGCACATTTGCCAAAGAAGCAAAATGGAAGAAGAATATTGCTGTTTAACAGACGCGTTGATGCCAAAAAAAAAGCGCTGATATTGACCTGGATCTGCATCATAAACGCAACAAATAGGCTTAAACTTTTATTTTATAGCATATAAAGCATGTATGCACATTAATGCAATATCATATTTAAACAACACAACTGTTTACAAAAAGTCAACATGTTGTCTTTTCATCACGCAGCGCGCGCACTTGAGCCGCGATGGAGAGAAAGGAAACCATAGCAAGACATAATCTTTAAAATAATGATTTCTATTAAAAATGTAAAAGGTTTTGTGATTATAATAATAACAGCGGGGCATTAAATAAATGCATATTTTCCGTGGAGCGAGCGATTTGAGGAAGTCTGCGATTTTATTTGATGGAAGACAAAAATATGATTGGAAAAAAGCAGCCTATGCCGGTTATTAAAAAGAATCAGTCAGTGTTTTCGATTTGTTATAAAAATTAATTATTTAAGTGAAAATAATCTAGGGCAGTCCTATTTGTTTTATTCATTTTATTTAGCTTATTCTGTTCTTCTGTGCTAAACACTGCAGGTGCGTGAAAATGCTCTGTTGTATTGTTGTATTATTAATATGCTAGCATATAAAAATAAATCAGTATTTTAAAATGCAATATTTAATGTGTCAGACACAAAATAGACATGTCAATTTGTTTAATATAAAATTAATAGTAATCTGACGAGTTAACCGTTAATAACCGATTAATGAGCGGCAGTTGTCGGTTAGCAAAATTAACCGAAATGAGCATCCCTAACTTGTTCACTTTATTTTTTGTATACCTAATTTTCCTAATTTGTATTTCCTATTTTTCTAACCTAATTTCTTTAACCACGTCGTCGTGTTAAGCTCCTCTCTGCGTCTCAAGTCCGCTGACGAGCTAACTGGACAAACTGGTTGTGGCGGAAGAGCCCTCCACACAAAGATAAGCGGTCAGCCGGTAAGCGCTAAAAGGAACGGCGTCATACCACCCTGTAGCATTCGCTTAAAAATGAAATGCAGCCATACGTACCACTGGCTACATAATTCGCGGTCTCCGGAAACGTCCGCGGGACTCGGTTTTTAGAATGAGCATGGGTTGTTATTTTTTTGTTCAGTCCACCGACTTTAAAAAAAAAACTAATCAATTAACTTTAAGTTTCTTCATGCTGTCCCAACACAAATCGATAGTGTGGAACCCAGCATTTTTTAATCGTCCTACCCCAGCCGACCCCTAAACCCAACCCTCACAAAATATGTGTACAGTTTTACCTTCAGAAAAAAAACATCATTCAGTTGGATTTATAAGCTCATGTTCATCAGCAATGTCCTCATAATTCACCACCTTCTTGTAATACATGTGTCATACCCATGTAGTTATACAGATTTGCGTCCTGATATGCCACAAACACACACCCACACACATGAAACAACCTCATTTCAAATATTATTAAATACTAGTGTATATAATAGCTATAATCTCTAAATTTCAAATCTCTTAATTTTCCATCATTACCATGAGTTTCCTCTTAATGAGCTCTCACAATGCTTGTGCAATCGTTTTGACAGTGCGTGATGGATGGAAATCAGTAATGAGATGCTCATCTGCGAGATCATAAACTGCATAACCAACATAATGACTACAGTAAGACCAGAACTAAATTTGTGGCATCTACTCTCAAGCATTATCTGTCCAGCAGAGGGCAACCTGCACTACATTAAAACCAATGCAACTCATGCACTTCAGACAAAATGAAAGAGTCATGAAAACACAGAAATAAACTCTTATGACTCAAAATGATTCAAACTCATATTCACACATGATGTCATTTCTTTATCATTTATGAACTAACGCTTGACATCCCGATTTCTGGTGAAGTGAATGCAAACGTGGAGAGTTCATGCGTTTGAGCTGCTAGAAATAGTGCTGACATTCAAAGAGAACATTTGTGTTTAGAAATCAGCACTTGTGATTTGATGGCCAGAATGTCACTGGGTTTACAGTCGCAGAGGAAGCGATCCTCATCCGCGAGGAAGTATGTGTGATAAACGCACTTATAGATGGAGGAGAACGTCTAAATAAAGATAAATGCACTGAAAGATTTAAGAGGCAGGAAAAATAACCGCACGACAGGGAGAAGGAGAGGGAGAGAGAGAGATGGAGAAAGAGAATCAACAGAACAAAAATAAACCCACACCGCGACTTCAGGGTATTTCTTTCTTCGCTGTGTCTTGAGAGGTATTTGATCGTTTTCTATAAAGCTACTCAAGTAAAGTTTTGTTGGAAGTTTTGCCTCTTTGTCTCCAAGCAAATGCAAACTGCAGGAAACTTTACATTTTGCTTTACTACATTTACAATTTACTACATATACAATTGTTATTTTCTTTGTGAATTGAACAATTCACAGATTCAAAATGAGTCAAAAACGGGAGATCTTTAGCACTTAGGTTTAATTTGAGGGTTTATTATTATTATTATTATTTTATATTATTAATTTATTATAGTTATTTTGGTTAATAATAATAAAAATATTTAAGATTATAATGTATTGATAACAACAATAATACTATTATTAAAAGTAATAACATATCATATATATATATCAGTGCTGTCAATCGATTAAAAAAATTAACTAATTAATCGCACTTCTAAAAAAATTAATCGTGATTAATTGCGATTAATCGCATTTAAAAGACTGAAACTTGTAATTTTGGCTATTCGAGTGTAAAATTAATGTAAACGCAAGACAAATACTATTTAAATTCAAAATATAATTCATTATAAGAATTTTTGTTTACTTGTAACACAGATTTCTTCATGTAAACAACATACCCACAATAAACCATCAAGATCCTGGCTTGACAGCCATATTTATTACAGAAATAAAAACACAGGCATGTTAATGCCATTTGAATTTCAAAACAATCAATGACAATAAAAAAAAAAACTGATTTCCATGTTAGATTCTAAGTAGACTGCAAAAAAATGCCGAAATACAGGCATTGCAGATATGGAAAACTATAATAATAATAATAAAGTATTGAAAATCTGTGCATGCCCTTGAATATGTTTACCAACTCCTATTCTATAAAAGCACAAAAGACATATATAGGAAATAACGAAAGTTGACTAATTAAAAAACTACATTTTTTTATTTATTATTAAAATAAAATTATAATCCACACTGGAAATGTGGGTGCCTGTGTGTTTTGAGGGAGCCTAGAAAATAATGAGCATAACAAAAACTGCCTGCTGATGCACACAGTTAATGTTGATTAATAAAATAAAGATAAATAATAAAAGCAATGTATCAGAGACCCTTAAAAAGCATGTTTAACTCAACAATGAAATGTCAATCAAATGAACTTAAACAATTAAAAAATGCAACAAATATTTGTTTGGGCAGAACTACAAAACTAAATGTAAAAAAAGTTGCTTAAGTTGCACACTAGTTTGATCATGTATAAATATCATTATATTAACCATATTGTATAAATATTATTGTCACTATAAGCCTACATCATGCTGACGATCAAAAACACAATGTCATGATATCTCTTGCGCTTGTCTTCTGACTGAGTGCATCTTAAAATACATGAATGGCACCCTTCATAGAGCGTGAGAATCAGACATTCTCTATCATTTGTAAAATAAAGACTTGCAGGTTAAGGAAACAGCATTATAGGAGGAAGTTGCCGTGGCCGTGGTGCAGATTAAAAGTTTAAAAAAGTATATGTATATGGACAGATAGGTAACTAGATAGAATAGACAGGAATATATTGATCTGTGCCCCGCTGCAGAGTTCAGACGCAAAAGCCTGCTCTCCCGCGGGGCGGACCTGCGCGTGAGAAACAGGCGTGACTCTCTATTTTGACAAATACACAACTACGTTACACAGAGCCCAACATGGAAAATTGTGATTGGGTCAGCCCAATGTCAATAAAGAAAAGAACCAATGGGATTATGTCACCCGGCTCTGTCCGGAAAAGAAACATCTCACTTTCAGAGCGTGCATATATGTATATGAGCAATATCACATGAGTAGCAGTGCGATATGGCTGTATGTCAGCACTGGTGGGAGGCATGCCTTGGCATGAGTGCCTTAATGTCCACCCGTGCTAATATATAGCCATATTGCACTGCTACTAGTGTTTATAAAAAAGTGTTTATAAAAAAGAAAATCAAACACGAAGAGTCTAAAAACCCTTTTGTAAGAGGAACTACTTCCTACCGCCATTCATTTACATCTGCAGCTGACATCAGAACAGCAGAAGCCATTACTAATTCACCGTCACTTCAGAACTTTTCTTTACATCACTTTATTATTTGAATGATTCTCTAGCGTAATGTCTAAAGTTATGACAAAACGTGATTTTGCTCACATTTTAAGATTATAAGGCTGAACTTGACATGAAATGCCATCCATCAGTATTACAGTCTACAGTATTTCTCTGTTGCAATCGGGAGATCACAATAATTAACCCCGAAAAAAGCAGCACAATCCCTACCAGATTGCTGTTGTGTTTGCTATAAGGAAAAACGCTAAACACATGCGGGTATTTCTTCTTTCTTTCTGCCAACATAACACACATTCCTTATATGCCGGTCCCATCTCACAGTGAATACACTACAGTTATATAGTATAAGTAGAGCACTATAACATACAAAAAAAAAAAGAGAGATCGACTTAGAATGTCACTTACCTGCTTAATAATAATTTGATCATCTGTAATTAAAAATTACACTGTTTTAATCTTCTAGGGGCTTATTATGCGGTCCTGTAGCCATCTTGTGGATAGACAACATCAACCGTCTTTGGTCAGCTCAGTATGACAGGCTAATGGCTGCCCACACGATGCCAATCAGAAATGACACATTTTTACAAATAGACACTTTCTTAAATTATTAGCACTATATACTTTTTTTAGTCTGGAATGTATTTTAGATTGCAACTATGCAGTTTATTTATAAGGATAGTGCCTATTTTAAAATATTTATCATTTCTGAGAGACAGCGCATCAGCGGCCATTAGCCTGTCTTTGATCAAAAACTCTTGACGATGTTTGTCCACACGATGGCGACAGAGACCACATAATATCTCTAAGAGAAAACCAGCATAATTTTAAACTACAGCTGATCAAATCATTATTAAACAGATAAATGACTTTCTAAGTCGATCTCTCTCTTTGTATGTTGTAGTGCTGTGTATATATACCAATATTATGATCTCCCAATTGCATAAGAGAAATACTGGGAAATGTCTCTAGACTGATCACCCGTTCAGCCTTAATCTTAAAATTTGAGCAAAATCACCTGTTTTGTCATCACTTTAGACATTATGCTAGAGCAGTGGTTCTCAAACTGTGGTACGAGCTACCTTCTAGTGGTACGCGGAGGAATCAATTAAGTCATATGTACATGCTACATATATTTCAAAATTTATCAAAAATGATTTTTATATGAATATGATGACATATAGCGTATATTTATGAGGTCCAGACAACATTTTCAGGTATTGATGAATAGACTACTATATGTTAATACTTTACATTTAAGTACAGTAATTTCTTTTTACTTTTTAAGAACAGCAGCCTACCATTTTTCACTTTTAAAAGCACATTTTAACTAAAATGTTAATTTTTTTGTTTGATTGTTTGTTTACATATAAGCACAGTACAGTCCTAATGTTCAGACTATTTATAATGTTTAAAGTGGCTGACATTAATAAATATTCTTAATAATAGTAATTAATCTGTCATGTTTTTGAACTGTGCAGAGCTGTAGCTTAAACTGGTCTACTGCGCTACTGTATTTCAATACTGCACATTATGGTGACACTTGGAGTGTTTTTTTTTCAGAGGTGGTACTTTTGAGAACCACTGTGCTAGTTTGAGAACCACTGTGCTAGAGAATCATTCAAATACTAGCTCTAAAGTGACGTAAGTGAAGTAGCAACAGTTTCTGCTGTTCTGACGTCAGCTGCAGATGTGAATGAATGACGGAAGAAAGTAGCTCCTCATACAAAAAAATTTTTAGATTCTCCATATTTGATTTTCTTTTTATATACGCGATTAAGCCATTGAACTGTTGTATAAACGCAATATCACACTTATAGCAGTGCGATATGGCTGTATATTGTCACTGGTAGGACACTAAGGCAATGCACACCTCCCACCAGTGCCGATATATAGCCACACACACTGCTCATGTTATGTTGAACATTACTTTTGAACATTCTATTACTACTTCTACTACTATTATTACTAGTACTATTACTAATAATAACAAAGTAAACTGAGCAATATTATTATTATTTATTACTATTCAGATAACAACTGCTATTTGTTTGTGAAATAATTCTGCTATAAAGTTTGAGCTGTCTAAGCCTGTGTAAATGCTTAAGCGACGACATGGCCAGATTGCATTATTGTCTGAACAGGGTAACTTAATACCCTCAATGTCTTGGAGTGAGTGGGATTGTGGAATCTGTATTTCTCCACTCACCTGCTAATGTAGGCATCAGGCAGTCTGCTGTCTGTCGGAGAGCCCATGTCTCTGCTGGAGCACTTCTCCTCTCCTCCATGTCCACTGCTGGCCTCACTGTCCGCTTTCTGACTCAAAGTGTCTGAGAACGTGTCGTCCCTGTCAAAACCAGCACACAAGAAGTCAGGAAGGTATACGTATTCATTGTTTCAATATTTAAAACTCAATTATTTTATGACACCAAACAAGATGATCTCAAAATTCCACCAAAACATCTCAAAATGGCCAAAACTCAGACAAGATGAGCACTTGTTTGTCTAGTTATTTATTTGTTGATAAAAATGAATAGTGTCTGAAATTTAACAGCAACAACAACAACAAAAGAAAACCTGTAGGTGATTGTTTGCAAAAAGCTGAAGGAAAATAAATGAAGGACTGAATAATATATTAAAAAAGCAAAGCAGGGCAAGGCAATTTTACTGTATTATATAGCACATTTCATACAGAGTCATGGTTTCCGCTACAATCATTCTGCCATGGCGGGGCGCCACGCCAAAATTCATCCTGCCACTGCTACATTACAGCTTCTCATTCAAAACATTAGATTTTTTTATAGCGGGTAATAATCACACCAAAACATATTAAAGGGTAAGTAAATTATAATAGCGCAAACTTTTCTGTAACTGTAGTGGTGCTGTGCGTCATTTGTTTACCCTTTAAGGTGACGAGCTGACTGACTGACTGACAGGCTGACAGGTGCGTGAGGCCAGCAAACATGACGTATAGCCATTTCACTTTACTTTAGGATGCATTAATGCTACTCTGCAGGACTATTGGAGACATTCATAAATATTCCTAGCAAATCTAATAAATGCTAGAGACATACTCGTTACATAAACGCACTAAATCGCACCCAGCACCGTTTGTTTGAGAGCGCACATGAAGATCTGCGCACTCTTGAAGCGGCTTATATTTGAGGTGGCGTGCAAGAAGTTTTGTCCACGAGCAGAAGAAATCGGCGCGCAAGCACAGAGATTTGCACGCTCGTAGGCTATTACATAAATGCGATCCCGACTTATAATACTGCGCTCACAACATAAAATAATAACGCCACAGTTAGTCGGTAGATCTGTGTAAAAAAAAAAAAGGCCTGCCGCCACAGCTGGAAAAAGTCCTAGAGGAAACACTTAGAGTGGCATTTCAAATTGCTTTACACAAGTAAAAAATGAGAATAAAAAGCTCTACTGTACGCTCAGTACAGTTTAGATTGCAACTATGCAGTTTATTTATAAGGATAGTGCCTATTTTAAAATATTTATCATTTCTGAGAGACAGCGCATCAGCGGCCATTAGCCTGTCTTTGATCAAAAACGGTTGACGATGTTCGTTCACAAGATGGCGACAGAGACCACATAATATCCCTAAGAGAAAACCATAATTTCAAACTACTGCTGATCAAATCATTATTAAACAGGTAAATGACTTTCTAAGTCAATCTCTCTTTGTATGTTGTAGTGCTGTATTTATACCATAGTAATTTTGTGATATGCCGATTGCATAAGAGAAATACTGAAAAATGTCTCTAGACTGATCACCAGTTCAGCCTTAATCTTAAAATGTGAGCAAAATCACCTGTTTTGCCATCACGTTAAGCATTACGCTAGAGAATCATTCATATACTAGCTCTAAAATGGTGTTAGTGAAGTAGCAAGTTTCTGCTGTTCTTATGTCAGCTGCAGATGTGAATGAATGGCGGAAGAAAGTAGTTCCTCACACAAAATAATTTTTAGAGCTACAGGTTTGCTGTGCCTGATCAATTATTATACTTATTTTTTTTAAACATTTTTAACAAAACATTTACGGTGAATCAAGTCACTTCAAGATGCTTAAATTAAAATATTATGAGCTATTTCTGTGTAAACATACACACACACACTTTTTTGTTCAAATCACTTTTCTTTTTTTTTGCAATCTGAACTGAGCCAGATCACCTTTTCACTTTTATTTAGACTAATTATCCACATTTGAATATGATGCTCAAAGCACAAATATTATTGGTTGTGACCTTATGCAACAAAAAACATGCGCGTGCGCACGCGCGCACGCACGCACGCACGCACGCACGCACGCACGCACGCACGCACGCACACACACACACACACACACACACAAACAAACAAACAAACAAACAAACAAACAAACAAGTACAACACAACGAAATGCAGTTTAGGTCTAACCGGGAGTGCAATAGCAGCAAGTGCTGGACATAGGTAAAAGTGTAATTTAAGAACACTATTAATATTTATTAATATACAGATGGATGATCTATGAACATAAAATACAAGTTGTCAGAGATTTACAAATAGATGAACATATTGTACAGGTTGCTATTATTAACCATGAATATGCAAATAGATAATACACATAATATAACAACATAATATATAGAGGTTGTTATTTGCTATAAACAGGAATTACAAATAGATATGCGGATATATATATATATATATATATAAAATACATTTACAAATGTATATGTCCAGTGGATATGTACATTTACAAACGGGTATGTGCAGTGTAGTGCAACGATTATGCTCTATATTAAGTATGCAATATTAAATAGTGCAAGCATATGGGATTAAAATCCTGCCAAATGTATCATGATCACAAATCGAAATATAATAAGTGTATTTTATGTCTACATGGACCAAAATGCCTGAGGAATATTTCCAGTACCTTGTTGAATCTATGCCATGAAGGATCAGGGCAGTTCTGAAGGCAAAAGTGGGTCCAACCCAGTACTAGTATGGTGTACCTAATAAAGTGGACAGTGAGTTGCATCTTTTGGAAATGTAACTGCACCAAATTTATTTGCAATTAAGACAACTTTGAATTCAGGTTTAAGTTTTGTGCAATGTAATTCTAAACGTGTTTCCATTTTTGATTCACACTCATCTTTCTGTACACAGCCTCGTCGTTTCTTATTCTGCATTTAGCTTTCAATTTTACGCGGAATAATTTTACACACAATGTCAATATTTTTTATTCGTGCTTGTTATTTTTCAATCTGCGACCACAATACATTTGGTGGGATTTTGATCCCATACAAGCAGCAACACAATTGTTTTAAAGGACTTTTTCCTCTGGCCCCAATGATAATGTTTCACTTGCTGCATTCACCATTTTATGATATATACTGTTTCTGGTGCTTTTAGGCTAATTCACAACCTCATAACACTTCAGCGCATTGATGTGAAGGTCAAGCGGTACGTGATGCTTGTGTTGAGTGGTGCGTTAAAGCCCTGACACGAGGCATGTGAAAGAGGCTTCAGGGCACATAAAGCTCTTCAAGTCCCGTGTAAAATCACAGCTGTTGATACGGCTTATTGGACAGCGCATTAAGTCACATGCGCATGTTTCTGAGCACCAAACACACATATTTATGAGCTGAAATGTGCATTCTCGGTGTTGACAAAGGATATCCTGCGTATTTGAGCTGCTCTTCACTGTCTCGCTCTGGTACTGGAATGAGGCTCAAGGGCCTTTTAAAGGGGTCCTGTTATGCCCCTTTTCATAAGATGTCAAATAAATCTCTGGTGTTCTCAGAATGTATGTGTGAGGTTTCAGCTCAAAATACCTCACAGATCATGTATTATAGGTTGTCAAATCTGCCCCTATTTGGGTGTGGGCAAAAACACACTGTTTTTGTGCATGTCTCTTTAAATGCAAATGAGCTGCTGCTTTTTAGAAGAGGGCGGAGCCTTTACACGCTATTCTGACACAAGCAACTTATGCAGACAAAATGTCAGAAATGATCAGTGGAGGATTAATATTTAAATCTTCAAACCACTCTCAAACAGTTATGGAGAGGAAAAAGTTCTAGGCTAAACCAGTATGATTTTTAATGGTAAATGAATAAATTTAGGTTGTTGTAGAGAAAAATGTATTAAACTCTGACTAGTGTGTTACTACTCTGTCCTGACACATGGACCATACAAATAAACATTACACAATACAATTTACTCTTATCTTTAAAGAAAACATACAATGTTTTGATGCTTTAAAAGGTAAGCTCACCCCCCCCCCCCCCCAAAATTACTCCATAATTTACCCGCTCTCAACCCATCCTTGGTGTATACCTGATAGATATAAAGTGACTTTTTATCTATCAGACGAACACACATGGAATATTTTTAAATTTTAATAACAAACGTGTCGTGTAGGAACCACTTATCACTGAATATGTCAACAAACTAAAAAAAAGTACACTCAACGGCCACTTTATTAGGTACACCTTAATAGTACCAGATTGGACCCCCTTCAGCCATCAGAACTGCCTTAATCCTTTATGGCATAAATTCAACAAGGTACTGGAAACATTGCTTAAAGATTTTGGTCCATATTGAGATGATAGCATCACACAGTTGCTGCAAATTTGTCGGCTGCACATCCATGATGTGAATCTCCCATTGCACCACATCCCAAAGATGCTCTATTGGATTGAGTCCACATGCCTAAATGCTGAGTTGCTGCCATGTGATTTGCTGATTCGGAATTTGTGTTAACAAGCAGTTGGACAGGTGTACCTAATAAAGTGACCGGTGAGTGTTATTGGCTTGGTATTACTGTATAACATTGTACAGTATATTACTCTTTCAATGCTATATACATGTGTCTAGCCGTATTACATCATGCATCATACAACGTATATGTCAGTCGTAAATAACATGCATTTGTCAGCCACTGGAAGTCAGTGATTAGAGTTTATAATTCAAAAATGTGAAATATTTCTGTTACAAAAACACACTGATCCGCTTCATAAGACATGTGTTAACCCCCTGGCGGCATATGGGTCAGTATGATGATGGATTTATGTGCCTTTGCCCTTTGGAAGCTACAAAATAAAAGCCCCTCTCCAACACCTTCACAAAGCATAAAAAAAGGGTCAAAATAAAACTTAAACTACTCTGACTGTGTTCGTCTGACAGAAAAAAGCCTATACTCTGAGGATGGCTTGATGGTAAGTAAATTATAGAGAAACAAATTTTTTGGGGTGAACTAAACAACGAATTACACTGACGGTGAGCATTTTCAGGCTAAAATAAAAGCATAGATATGATCTCTGTGAATACAAAGGAAACTTTAGCTATATTAATAAGAACATTTAGCTATATTAATAAGAACATTTGTAAAGTAAAAGCTTGAAGTTAAAGTTATTTTGTTGTCTTTTTTCAAGTTTTCTGGGTTGGTAGATGCACTCCGATGTCTCATTTTAATGTTATGTCCCCTTTAAACTTCCTCTCTTACGCCAGGCTGTAAATTCTTTGTGCCACAAGCCAAGAACCCACATCAGCAGAGGGTCATGATGTGAATTATTGACACACCCAAACACACACACATACATACACACACATAGAGAGAGTGGGCTGGTATGGGCTCTGCTGTTGGTGTCACTCAGCGCTGTGCCCGATCCATTAGATTTGCCCTCTTTATGAGCCATAATCTGTTCTACTAGGTGCCAATGGTTGCCCAGGCGGAACAAGTTGTCATGACAATAAAGGGATTTATAAGGGCAAGATGATCAACTGTGGAAGGCTGGTGCTTAACTCAGATATGAGGTTCATTTATGGCATCTAACAAGGTGCCTAGTAATTTTTCTATTAAAACTGTGTCTACACCAAAAGCAAAAATTGTCACATGCACTGAAACGTATAGAGTCTGTCAACACTGTAAGGCACCATTAAAATGTTCTTCCAAATTTACAGATGTGGCTACTGAGAATGCGCCAGTGAATGAACGTGACCACACATAATGCTGCAGTACTGCGCGGTACAGCACAAAACGGTCAAATACAAGAAAGACGTGACCAGCAGGGGGCAGTTATGTAACAGTGAACATGATGAACTGATATATTAGCAGTCAGAGCATGTGAGCGGAGCTGAGCATTCCGCTCTATGGTCATGCAATTAGTCGCCAACCGCCCAAAGTAAGATCTCCATTAACATTACGCTCACCGGTAAACCAATACCGCTCAGATCCTGCTTCAACATAAACTTTCTCTAGTAGGCTAACCCTAATTTTTTTGTAACAAAACAACTAAAAATAACTGTCTAAAATTAAAGCACGTTGATAAAATAAGTTTGTTTCAAAACGGCATTCTTTCTTGTGCTTTTTTTCTTTCAGTACAGTTGTTTTTAATAATATTTCAATAGGCCTAAGTGATCAACTACTTATTTTGTAGCCTATTTATTTAGGCAGCTGTCTGTGTTATCTCCTATAGTTTAACTGACTGTTAACCTATTTTAAACTATATAGCTCTGAACATATTTCGAATGACAAATTTGCTTCCACGACCACGACTTATTTATGCGTGTCCATGTTTTAATTAATGTTAGACTTTAATAATTAATAATAAAATCGAATAATTCATTCCTTGATTAGTCCTACTAAATCTATGAAAAAACATTTGGAAATGTACAGTTTTTAAAAATAGTACTTATAAAAGATTCCTTTTTAAAACTTATTTTCGTTGTATTTAAAGTGAGATCACTGAACAGGAGCCGAAGCCTAGTTTCTCTCAAGGTTTTTTTCCTTCACTTTCGCCAATTGGTGAAGTTGTGACCTGTGAACTTGTGGAGCTGTGCATCGATGGATTTGCTCTTCAGTGTTTGGACTTTCAGCAGTGAAATTTATACCAAACTGAACTTAACTAAACTCAACTTTAACTCTGAAAGCTGGACTGACACAGTTTTTATTTATTAGGACTTCTATGTTAAGCTGCTTTGACACAATCTACATTGTAAAAGCGCTATAGAAATTAAGATGAATAGAACTGCAGTGAGAAAAATGCTCATTTTAAAGAAAATTTCAGATGGTACTTGAAGGTTTTTGTATCTGTACTCTTCATATTTACATTTTTCCCTATTTTTTACATTTAATAATTTAATAAGCTCAAAACTGCTTCAACAAAGCCCTGAGTTAGAAAAAAAATTAGGTGATTTTTTAGATTTCAAAAAATATTAATTGAAATTTTGCTTAAAATGTTTAAAAATGTTAATAATACCAAATTTAAAAAGTGATGAAGATATGTTATATTGTATTCAATGTAAATTTAATTGTATATTGTATTAAATGTAAAAGTGTATCAAACATGATTTAAATTCATTTTAGTTCCTTCATTTCATTCCTTGAGATATGAATCATTACAGTCATTACAGTGAAGTTTTATTTTGCTGACTAAACAGTTCAGATACTCACATATCCTGAACAACAATGTACTGGTGAGGCACGAGTCCATCTATGCCATTGTGTCTGCCCTCCCACCAATCGTCGGATGCTCTCTGGTACAGCAGCAGAGATGCCCCCTTCTTAAATGACAGCTCCCGCGCAGAGCGGCCCACGTAATCGAACTTGGCGATGGCTTCAATGGGCTCTCCCTCTGTAAAACACACAAACACAAAGCATCGTTTAAAATAAATAAATAACAATTTTATCTTTGGTGTCCCCAGAATGTGTCTTTGAAAAATCAGCTCCGTGCTGCAAATGAAAGCATTCTGGATTTTGACTCTTGCTTGTACACTGTAAAAAAAATATCTGTAAATTGACAGTTTCTGTATTTTGTGTTTTCTGTTTATTTACGGTTGTGAATTGCATTATGGGTGCTTGATTGTAGCTCTGTCGACTTTTAATTTTTGTTAATTTTATTGACATTTTAGTAGTTTGAAGTAATATAATGTAGAAAGAAGAAAAATATATCCAGAAATAACATAAATTGTACTGGCAGTATATTGCCAGGATTTTGTACAGTAAAACCAACCCAGACAATATATATTTATCACTATTAATTATTAAAAATCTTAATAAAAGTCACTTTTTACACAACTTTTAAAGGAATAACCTTTAAAAGTTAAAGGTAATAAAGGAATAAAGGAATTGCAATAACCTTAAGCGTTACCTTGTTAATACAATCCTCACATCAAAACACACACACACACATGCACACGCACACACACACACACAAATAGAAAACAGTCAGATTTTTATGATGTACAGATGAAGTCAGAATTATTAGCCCTTCTGTATGTTTTTTCTTCAATTTCTGTATAACAGAGAGAACTCATTTCTAAAAATAATAGTTTTAATAATGCATTTCTAATAACTGATTTATTTTATCTTTGCCATGATGACCACACATAATATTTCTAGATATTTTTCAAGACTTTATGGATTACAGCTCTATTATACAGCTTAAAGTACAATTTAAAGGTTTAACTAGGTTAATTATGTTAACTAGGCAAGTTACGAGTAATTTGAATAAAGATGGTTTGTTTTGTAGACTACCGGAAAAAAATTGCTTAAGAGGGCTAATCATTTTGACCTTAAACTGTTTTTTTTTTTTTTTTTTACTGCTTTTACTCTAGCTGAACTAAAACAAATAAGACTTTATCTAGAAGAAAAAATATATTATAGGAAATACTGTGAAAATGTCGTTCCTCTGTTAAACATCATTTAGGAAATATTTGAAAAAGTAAAAAAAAAAAAAGGAGGGCTAATACTTTTAACTTCAACTGCATGTAACATCATCAGCTTGTGTGATCAATCAGATCTTCCGAATGGACGGCCAGCACACTTTGGACAAAGTACAGTATGCTGCAGTTTATGAAATGCCTGAAGGGAAACGACATGTGTTGCTATTATAGTACCAATTAAATGGATCCATTCAGTGCACATGCCTGAGCTACTGTAAATATGACCGTTGGCTCATATGACTGATAGCATCTGAACGCACCTCTGTGTTCATGGCTTTGCTGTGGTGACCCTCTTTATGTAAGGACTCATTAGAGACACTACAGGCTTCAATGCATGCAAAGTAGCTGCAGTTCTGGCAGAACGGGCTGTTCTCATCTTTCAGGACAATCAGGCAATGTGGACTTTACCAACATCATCACAATGTCTGCCAACAAAGCGCAACAACTCTTACAAAACAGCTCTGCGGTGAGAAATAATTCAGTTCAATTGTATAATGTGCATAATGCGCAAGAGGCTTTGATAAATTAAAAATGAATAAATTTTCGTTTAAATTAGTAATACTATTAATATTAGTTTTCTAAAATAGATATATTTAAAAGAAATTGTATTACATATTAATTACAATTTAATATACATACAAGAGCTATAAAAAGTATTTTTCATTAAAAATATAGTTTATATATATATATATATATATGGCAATAATAATATTTTACATTATTAAATTATTAAATCATTTTTAACATAGATATAAAAATATATAATATATATAATCTTTTATTATTAATTCATTTTCTTTTCGGCTTAGTCCCTTTGTAAATCAGGGGTCGCCACAGCAGAATGAACCGCCAACTATCCAGCATATTTTACACAGCAAATGACCTTCAAGCCACAACCGAACACTGGGAAACACCCATAGACTCCCATTCACACACATACACTACGGACAATTTAGTCTACCCAATTCACCTGTACCGCATGTCTTTAGACTTGTGGGGGAAACCGGAGCACCCGGAGGAAATCCACATGAACACAGGGAGAACATTCAAACTCCACACAGAAATGGCATCTTTTATTATTATTATCTAAAATGTAAATTTTAAATAAAACTTAATAATTTAATACAATAAAAATACAAATGGTTAACTTCTATTTTAAAAGTCATTCATATTCAATCAACACAGACACGTATATATGAGCAATATCACATGAGTATCAGTGCGATTTGGCTGTAGGCGGCAGGTGTCCCACCAGTGTAGATATGAAGCCACATTGCACTGCTATGAGTGTGATATTGCTCTATTCTACGGCATAACCAAGTGTATAAAAAAGAAAATCAAACATGGAGAGTCTCAAAACCTTTTTGCAAGAGGAACTACCTTCTTCTGCCATTCATTCGAATCTGCAGAGGATGTCAGAACAGCAGAAACAATTGCTCATTCACCATTACCTCACTTTAGAGCTACTATTTGAATGATTCTCTAGCGTACTGTCAAAGTCCCTTTAAGGCAAGTCATTCACTTGGCGGCCATCTTTAAAACGCCTCTCAGGCAGTATGCTCCGGCATTCTGTTTAAATGGGGAAGTATCAAATTCACCAAAACTGCTTGCCAAGCTTATGGCTGAATATCATATTAGAAATCACCAATAAAATTAAACAACAACCGTCTCTTTAGTATCATTTCTAAACGTCCAAATCACGCGAAATCTACAGAAACTCATGTCTGATCCTAGCCCCTTCCCCAGATTATAGTCAGTCTATAGTGGTCGATGAATGGCTCCTGTACTAGAAGATTGACTTTTGTCACCAAGTAGTGATCAATGATTGGCTCCTGTACTGGTAGGTAGGGCTTTTTTTACCATATTGAAAGTTACACTTTTCCCCATTCAAAAAGATACGAGTGACATGTCTTGTGTTTTCTATAGTCTTTGGTAATGTCTAAAGTGTTGACAAAACAGGTGATTTTGCTCACATTTTAGGATTATAAGAATAAACGACATGAAATGCCATAAGTCTATAGAGATTTCCCAGTATTTTTCTGTTGCAATCAGGAGATCAGAATAATACTATGGTATAAATACAGCACTACAACATACAAAAATATAGATCGACTTAGAAAGTCATTTACATGTTTAATAATGATTTGATTAGCTGTAGCTTGAAATTACAATGTTTTTCTCTTAGGGCTTATTAAACGGGCTCTGTTGCCATCTTGTGGATAAACATCGTCAACTCAAAACTCTTTTGCTCGAAGACAGGCTAATGCTGTTATTCGCATTATTATTCGCTGCTATTCGCGTGTAAATAGCCGCGTGAACATTTGAGGTTACTCACTTCATTCGAGCGTCAAACCCCGCTTCATTCGCGTGTCAAATTCACTTCAGAACAGACGTGGATTCGCGTGATGGGCAGGGCTTTTGTCTGCCCCGTGACTCTAGCTTCATAGCTAAATGGCTAACATGGATTTTATGAAGAAAATAACAGTGTTTATGTGCTTTATGAAGGATGATAAACAGCGTCGATACGTTTAGGGCTGTGTCTGAATCCACTACATCCTTTCAGAGGTGCATCCAGCTCTTTAAGCTCATAAACTCCTCCAGAAACTGAACCTTGCTGATGGAGGTTTTCAGCGGTGCTTCAGACTGAGCCCAGCCCAGTTTAATGAACTTCTTGTCGGTGTCTGCTGGGATTTCCCCTGGGACACAGACAACAGGCGATACGTCACAATCACGCCCCCACAAGAGCAAGCTCCTGATTGGTTAACGCGGCGCGAATGTCCGCTGAAGTTTAAATTTTCGAACTCGAGTGATTCGCGCGAAACGCGCATTAAGCGCATCAAACGCTCAATTCGCGCCACGCCATTCGCGCCATGCACACCGCGCAATTCTCGTCATTCGCACTGCGCCATTTGCGCGTATCTTGCCACAGGGTGTCTATTCGCACGTTTGCATTGACTTAACATGTAAATCACTCGCGCTTGACGCGTCTGGTGTGAACGCAGCATAATGGCTGCCGACGCTCTGTCTCTCAGAAATTATAAATATTTTACAATTTAAATTACGTACTTTATGTTGTCCAACAGCAGCAATATTTGTCAAACTGTAGATTGTCCTCTGCTCGTCGTTGTATGTGTGTGGAGTAATAATCAAGGGTGAAGGGTTAAAAGGCTGAACGAGTGCTGTTACTGGCAGAATATTGCACGCTATCAGCCAATCAGATTCAAGGACCAGTTGAACAGTTGTGTATATGTATATTTATAGCATAAAACTTAGTATTATTATTATTGCTACAATATAGCTAATCTAAAAACATTTAGAGTAAACTACAACTTCATCTCTACTGTAGAGAAATGAGTAAAACAAACAAAAAAAACAAACCATACAAAGGAAAATACAAAACTGCTTCTCCACAGAAACCACAGCAAAAGCAATCTAAAAATGATCATCACAATCTCAAAGAGGAAGCGCTTCTTCATTCTGGACAGTGTGGAAATGACAGCGAGTCAATGAGACGTGACGGCCGTCTGAATGAATAGAGCCGCTCAGAGACCGGGCAGGCGTCTTGTTAATAAAGCGGACGGACTGGAGATCAATATGGCCAACAAACGTCCACACGTCCCTGTCTCTCAGCATCATTCATCAAACATCCTCATCTATCAAAACACTGCAAAGACAGGCTTTCTGAAGAATAACAAACTTAACTAGAACTCGGTTGGTTTAGGATCAAGAAAGGGTCAACAAAGAACCACGGCTTCAATGTTGCAGAGAAATTATTTAAAAATATAATACACATTTCGGTGTCACGATGGCGCAGTGGGTAGCACAATCGCCTCACAGCAAGAAGGTCACTAGTTCGAGCCCTGGCTGGGTCAGTTTGGCGTTTAAATGTTATCCCTGTAGGGTTTCCTCTATGTGCTCTGGTTTCTTTCACAGCCTAAAGACATGCGTTATAGGTGAATTGAATAAGCTAAATTGTCTGTAGTGTATGCAAGTTCATGCAAGTGTATGGGTGTTTTCCAGTATTGGGTTGCGGCTGGTAATTTATTATGATACTAAAGGGTTAAAAGACTGGACGAGTGCTGTTACTGGCAGAATCTTGCACGACTATCAGCTGATCAGATTCAAGAACAAATATATAGAAAGAATATTAAACCTATATAATGCAATAAATAGTCAAAATATGAGTGAAATGTGTTGTGTCATTAAGTACAACTGATATACATAAAAATAAATAGCATATCATGTCCAGAACTTATTAAAATATATAAAATAATAAGTGATCATAATAAATTGTATTACATTTTAATTGATTTAAAACTTCTTACAGACTGAAAATGGATAATGTTTTAAAATGACAGTTAATGAACACTTTGGTGCTACATTATGATCCTCTTTTAATGCCAATGTTATTTTTCCCTTTGAAAAATTTAATTTATGTATGAAAAAAGTATCTTTGTTGTTTTGTAAAACCAAAGAAAAAACCCAAAGAATGTTGCATCTCTGACCCATACATATGTCAATGATTAAACTGTCATTTTCTATTTCATGCTGACATTTACCCAGATAAATCACACAAACCAACTTTTCCAAAACACCCAATCTTCTCATTCTACATCAGTGTCCCGCAGATGCTCAGATTTGTCTTTTTTTCTTCCCCAAGAGTGTATTCTGTCTGTTCATTGCAGTACACATGAATGAATAAATGGCTCTAAAGGCATAGCAGGTCCCATCACTGCACAAAAGTGGTTTTCCAGACGGGCCCTGAGAGCACGACATCCCCTTCAGCACAGTGATTGAGGACAGATGCTGAACTGCTCACAGGTCCTCTCCAGGCTAACAGTTCAGACGCAGGTTTTAGGATGTTTACATAACAAATATAATGGCAGCTAGAAAATGCCCATAAAAAAACGTATATCACCCCTCTCAAATTGCATTCATTCATTTTCTACAGCTTTTCCGGGGCCGGGTCGCGGGGGTAGCAGTCTTAGGAGAGAACCGCAGACTTCCCTCTCCCCAGACACTTCCTTTAGCTCCTCCGGGGGGATCCCAAGGCGTTCCCAGGCCAGCCAAGAGACATAGTCCCTCAGCGTGTCCTGGGCCTTCTCAGAGGCCTTCTCCCAGTGGGACATGTCTGGAACACCTCCCTAGGTAGACATCCAGGAGGCATCCGAAACAGATGCCCGAGCCACCTCAGCTGACTTCTCTCAATGTGGAGGAGAAGCGGCTCTACTTCGAGCTCCTCCCGGGTGTCAGAGCTCCTCATCCTATCCATTAGAGTGCGCCCTCCCACCCTTTGGAGGAAACTCATTTCGGCCGCTTGTATCCGAGATCTTGTTCTTTCGGTCATGACCCAAAGCTCAAGACCATAGGTGAGAGTAGGAACGTAGATTGACCAGTAAATCGAGAGCTTTGCCTTTCGGCTCAGCTCCCTCTTCACCACAATGGACCCGTACATTGACCGCATTACTGCTGCAGCTGCACCAATCCGCCTGTCAATCTCATGTTCTATCACTAGTAAACAACACCCTGAGATACTTAAACTCCTCCACCTGGGGTAAGGACTTTCCTCCAACCATAGAGATGGCAAACCACCTTTTTCCGGTGGAGCACCAGGCCTTGGACTTGGAGGTGCTGATTCTCATATTGCATATTAAAAGATAATACACCCAAAAATTTTTATTCAAGAATGTTTTGTCTTAAAGAAGATTTTTAGTTAAAAGCTAAACAGATGATGGTTGTTGCTCCCATCTTTCTCTCTATTCACAGCTTTCAAGCCTATTTAAATTGTTTTAGAAAAATTCGGAGGAAGACCTGAAATAGGGGGTTTCATGACCCTTAATTCTGCTTTGCCTGTTCGTTAGATTATTTGTACTTTGAAAGTTAAACATCTTTGTTAATGATCCGCTGAAGTCGCCTACATCTTTGAGTAAATCTGTGCAAAATGTCCCTTTACAAAACATGACAAATCTCACCAGTCAATTCCACCAGCAACACACCAGTAATTCCATTACTGAAAAGATCCTCCTCGACACATTCATAAGAAAAATATTTGGAGCAAAGCCATGGAAGCTGAGAGCGATTTTACAATCTTCAGGTCAGTCATGATTGGCTCTGACACTGATATCTGACATCTGCTTTAGTTATGGAAACCCTGACAGACGTGGAGTATTAGGTTTCTCACTTAAATATGGCAGATTCATGAAATTTAAGCAGACTGTGAGATGGGAACAGTCAAAACTAATCTTCAGGATGGAGATTGTAATGTCCGGATGTCTATTAGTAAATTACAAACTTAAATGACATTTGTGTGTTTAATATTCTTCAATAAAACCAATACTAAATGTGTTAAAAAGTTAAAAAGCAAAAGTTGTGGATTCTGTTTATATTCTGGCAAACGTGAGATCTGTCTGGTTTAGAGAACGAGAGATCGGATGAATGATGTAAAAGCTGGACAAGAGTCTCCATTCTTGTTTAAACACAGGTTAAACTTTTTACACTTAAAGATGAAATCGAGACCATGCAAAACAAAAAGGATCTAGTGGTTGCCAGGATGTTGCTATGCTGTTGCTATTTTTAGCACATGCTAAAGGTGCAGTCATATTTACTGTTGTTTAATGAATTTTTACTGGCAAAACTAGGTCATTTTAAGATGAATCTAAACCAGAGGGCGCTTTAAGAGGTAGCACAATTATATACAGCTGAAGTCAGAATTATTAGCCCCCCTATGATTTTTCTTCTTATTTAAATATTTCTTAAATGATGTTTAGCAGAGCAAGAAAATTTTCCCAGTATGTCTGATAATATTTTTTTTTCTTCTGGAGAAAGTCTTATTTGCTTTATTTCGGCTAGAATAAAAGCAGTTTTTAATTTTTTAAAACCCATTTTAAGGACAAAATGATTAGCCAGAACAAACGATTGTTATACAATGATTTGCCTAATTACCCAAACCTGCCTAGTTAACCTACTTAACCTAGTTAAGCCTTTAAATGTCACTTTAAGCTGTATAGAAGTGTCTTGAAAAATATCTAGTCAAATATTATTTACTGTCATCATGGCAAAGATAAAAGAAATCAGTTATTAGAAATGAGTTATTAAAACTATTATGTTTAGAAATGTGTTGAAAAAAATCTTCACTCCGTTAAACAGAAATTGGCAAATGGCAAAGTTGCTTGAGTCTATGTTCTGTGTCTCGCGACTTTTGAATCACATTCAATTTAATTAGCTTAAATCTGAGGTAACAAACTAAACCGAAAGCCACACTGCTTTACAAAACATATAACTTTATCTATCGAAAACATGCATTTTTTTTTTACACAACTACAAGCACATATTTTATAACATTTGTAATAATTATATTACCAATGATGCAGCATGAGGAAATTCCTGAGTTTGCAGATACTGAAATGCCAACACAACAGGACTGGTCTGCAGAAGGGCTTCTCTAGCGCGCCTTTTTCTCTGACTCTGCGCCAAGCAGATTGATTTTTAGCATCTGATGACGCGATGCACTAAAGTAAACATTCTAAGCACACCGGTGTAATCATATGCTTCAGAAACAGCCAATGCTGTCTGATCACATGAGACTCGATGTTATTGGACGCATCAAAGGGTTAAAAGTGTGTTCATTTTATTCTTTTATTATTCAGCGATTCTTCCATGTTCCACTAGATTAAAAGCAGCCTGCGTACCACTAGGGGTAGGCGTACCACAGTTACAGAACCTGATCTAGACAACACAATAACAATGAATTAAATTAGTGAAGAAATTTATTTTTTGTGGAATAATCCTGCTTTTGAATCACAACAAATTAAAACATTTGTTATTCTGACCAATTGCAATAATGCAAAAAAGCTCTAAATCAATTTTTATTTTATTATTTAAAGTATTTTTATTTTAATCAGCAATATATTTTATAAGATGTATACAGAACAAAACAAATAATAATATTTACCTCAAACCCATACCTATTTTTTTTAAAAAGACATCAAGACAAATTGAGAATTTTGAGTGTTGTCTAAATTATTTTTTAAGAAGTTGAACATGTATTTGCAATGAGACAATATTAGTGAACATTCAGATGCCATCCATGCAGCTGTAAGTGACATTTTGGTAAATTGATAAATATATTCTGCCCTCATTACTCTCAATAACACAATAAACAAACAAAAAAAACATCAAATCCTTTTGATTTACCAATCAAAATCATTCAGTCCTTCACATAAAGCCTCAGTCTTTTAAAGATAACCTAACAAGCAGAGAAAGTTCTTTTTTTCTTTTGAGTTTTTACAAGCAGTTCACACATTGGCAATAAAGTGATTAACACATCAAACTCCTACATACAGCTGAAGTCAGAATTATTCGCCTCCCTTTGAATTGTATTTATTTTTGTATATATATTTCCCAAACGATGTTTAACAGAGCAAGGAAATGTTCACAGTATGTTCGATAATATTTTTCTTCTGGAGAAAGTCTTGTTTGTTTTATTTCGGCAAGAATAAAACCAGTTTTTATTTTTTTGAAAACATTTTAAGGTTAAAATTATTTGCCACTTTAAGCTATATTTTTTTAATGGTCAACGGAACAAACCACAGATATACAATAACTTGCCTTATTACCCTAACCTGCCTAGTTAACCTAATTAACCTAGTTAAGCCTTTAAATGTCACTTTAAGCTGTATAGAAGTGTCTTGAAAAATATTCAGTAAAATATTATTTACTGTCATCAAGGCAAAGATAAAATAAGTCAGGTATTAGAGATGAGTTATTAAAACTATTATGTTTAGAAATGTGTTTAAAAAAATCTGCTCTCCGTTAAACAGAAATTGGAGAAAAAATTAAACATGGGGCTAATAATTCAGGGGGGCTAATAATTCTGACTTTAACTATATACAGTCTGTAGCTGCTGCTTTAAGTCTTATTTTCTAGTCAGTTCAATCCCAAATCCTCCAATACTCTCTTTTCAACAAGTCACACAAATGGAGAAAGATAAATGATGTGCCTTACTTTAATTCTTAAGATTTGTTTTAATTCCTAAGTTGAATGAATAAGAATAAGAATGAACACTAACATTCTTGCCTTCACCAACTAATTAAATCCCATTTGAACATTTACAGAGATAGCTTAGTGTTCCCATTTGTTTTTATGATCCAAAAACAAAGGTTTACATCAAAGCCTCCATCTTCGACTGAAACGAATGTGTTTTTGGTGTTACTGATTCAGCCCTACCATTTATCTGACTCCCTGCACAGACGCTTGCTCTCAAACAATAGGACAAATGAGGCTTTTGTCTGTTCTGAGAAATCTTAGATATGGAAAAAGCAGACTTCCCACTTCTCTTATAAAATAAAGCAGAAGAAATCAGCCATTGTTCAGGTAGAGTCAGGAAATGAGTCTATTTTCAGAGGGGTAACACACAGGTCAGTGGCAACATTTCCCTTTGCCTTCTTTTGATATACAGCACAGAAGACAACAAAATAAAAAATGAACCGCTTGATTGAGTTTTCACAGTCTGAGAGTTTATTTCTCAGATCGCACATGGGAATTGGTTCATGTGTCATCAGTGGGCCAAGCATCTGGTTTCAGTTTGTTTGTGACAGTAAGCTTTGGGAACCTAAGTTCCATAATACAACCCTGAGCAAGGACTTCCCGTGTATTTTAAATGCAAATCGCTATACAGTCGTGGAAAGTATTTCACATGCACGATTAAAAACCCCTTCCTTTGTTTACGGATGTGTCTCCCTTCCCAAAGGACTCAAAAACAAAAATAAGCCTCAAACAGTAGGACTAAGTTTTCCACTCTTTAACCGATCGCTTCATTTAGAGCTGTGAAAAGTGATTACCCAGAGGTCAGTGCTTACACAAACTAACCCTTGACTTTGACCTTGATTTTAATAATAAATTTGACCTTAAAGTACTTTCTTAATGTACCTTCAGGTCAGAAACTATGTCCGTCTAAATGTTTCTGACTTTGATGTTTTATCATTAGAAGGCAAATTATTTGATTTATTTTTAAACTCTCCAAATGCCAAGGGCCTAACCTCCTTATTTGTTGATGCTTTTAAAAACAACAGATTTCTCTTCATTTGAAAGTCGCTTGGGAAGAAGACCTAGGGATTTTAATCTCTGAGACTGATTAGGATCAACGCTTTTTATCTGTTTAATCACGTTCTACAAATTCAATACACAACCTTATTCAGTACAAAGTATTACACAGACTTTACTATTCTAAAACAGAGCTCAGTAAATTCTATCTCTTCAGCCTGCGACCCCTAAAATAACAACTCCAGTGACTCGCAACCCCCACTATGCTCGGAAATGGTTATAAGCATACAAATATTGCACACAATTGTGCACACTTACCAATAGGAACTATATGAACATATGCATATTAGCAACACAAAAAAGAGCAACAGTCTTACCATGTATGTTTTTATAATCATTATTCATTTCTTTAATTTATTATTAACCTCACTTCAACAAGGAGATCATCCTCCTTGTTAAGTCGTGGTATTCATTTTTAATATGTAAGTGCCAATATTGTACCGCAAAATAAATCTGCTGCAATTACAGCTATTGTTGTGATGAACGCTATTGCTGTAATCCAGCATAATAACCCCAGGGGTCACAAATAAGATATAATAATTGATAAAATATGATAATAATAAAATATATTAGATTTTTGGAAATCACCAAACGACCCCTCCTTATTGTCTCATGACCCCCCAGTGGGTCCCGACCTTTGCACGTCTTTTTTGGTCCTTATTGTTTAATTTCAAAATTTTTGGTCAGAAGTATTTCAGTTCTTTGCTAAGGTTTATGATTGTGTTTACTCCCTGATCCAATGATAGGAATTTTTATCTGGTCAAATTTTTCTGCAGACTCTCAACCAAAATGTTTAGTGATCATGGCTAAGAAAGTTATCCTTTCGTTAGGCCTCTTTTTCTTACTGGTTTCTTGAACTTACTTTCACTTTACATTTGGAAAGAATTAGATATGCCATCTTTGGGGACTCTGCAAAATTTGATAAAATGTGGGATTCAGTCTTTTTTTAACACAACATAAAGTCTAATAATGTTTCATTTTTGAAGATTCGTAAGGTTTTTGTCTCCTCTTTACATCCATTGCAGTTTATTTTTGTAGGTCGCCATTTTCCCTTGTTTCCTGCTTTATTTTACATTTTGCACAGATTACTGTTTCATGATGGGTTTGTCTGTCTGTTCTTTGTTATTCTATGTCTGCCAAAGCTATAATAAAAATACTGACTTGTAGCGATTTTAATTTTATCGAATTTCTTCATCGGCCGTCAAGCTAAGGACACAATGTGATTGACAAGTGTAATTTTTAATGTTTTAGACTGTCAGAACATTATTGTATTGATGTAGACATAAATCAGTAAATGATTATAACTGATATGCAATTTTCCTGTGAAATCATGTCTTTGAAGGTGAAGGTAAATATTTCTTGTGTGGTTAATTATGGAATAATGAAATGAAAATGAGATTGTTTTTAACCATTGAGTGGCCATCTAACCAATGACGCAAAGTGATTGATTGTGGGATAAAAGGGTGGAGTGAGAGGATTATGTCACACACTGAGGAAGGCATTGTGCCGAAACGTTTGTGATTTGTATCACCCAGAGAACGTAAAATAAAAACTGTAATCATTTCATAATGGCAGAATCATAATCTAAGCAATTATTTGACGAGTGTGAATCATGACCTTTTCATCATCACGTTATATTCAAAGTTTCTATTGAGACTTTAAAATTAAGCTTTAAATGTCTGTTGTCATAATTTATGAAGTCGTTAACTTAAAAATATCATATATTTAGTAATATAGCCTTTTATTGTGTACAAGTTACTACTAAATCGTCCTCGAAGGTGCATACCTCACTTTGTCTGGCTAGCGGAAGAGCAAAGTTTTTCCACCACAGTGAAAATGTGTTTTTAAAAGTTTGAAAGAGATGTCTGAAGTTAAGCTTTTGCTATTAGAAAAGTATGTTTTTGTTAGCATAAAGATACTAGACAACAGAGGCAGGTACTGTATATTCAAAGACTCTGGAAAAAGTAGCAGAAGCTGAGATGCTTGTGGTTAATTTGACTGCTATCATCATTCAAAGTAAAAATGCTCAGAACTCTCGTGATTTTAGTGAGTTAGAATGAAAGATAACACTTTACTTTAATGATCAATTCACAGCATTTATAAGCACTTTTAAATTATGATGTTATTTTACATCCTAATTCTACCCAATACCTAAACCTAACTACTACGTTACTACCTATTTATAAGCAGCTAGTATTTTATTGAGTTATTGAGAAAAGTCTTAGTTAATGGTTTGTTAATAGTGTGAATTGTACAGTAAAACAAAGTGTGACCGAATTAAATATACACACATAGGAAAAGTCATGGCACTATAGTTATATGGGTTTTATTTTACCGAAACTGGAAAATGGTCAAAATGACTGCCTCTGTAATTCTAGATTTAGTGTATAGCCTACATTCACTGGCATGGTACAGTGTATCATACTATACATATCCCTACAGGATGTACAACAAAAACAACAACAAAAACAAGCTTACCATCCTCACTGGTGTGGGTCTCTGCTCCTCCATCCTGATCAACCTCTTCAAGAGCTCCATGTTCACTGTATGGACTCTCACTGCAGAAAACAGAGGACATCAATTCATTAACTCATCAAACAATATAGAAACTACTGTAGTTGAAACACTTAACATTTCTGTATCTGATTTTTCTGTAAAACTAGAAAGTAACTCAATGTTTCTCATGAGCTTAAAAACATTTCAGCCTAAAGGCTTGAGGTAACTTTATATATAGAGTATTCATTGACATTAATTACAATACAACTTTTCATAAAAGATCTATGAATCAAAAAAGACTTCAATGCATTAAGTCATCATGTGCCTACAGTGATATGGATAGGAACTACTGTATACTCTCATTCTGGCGTAATAGTAAAGGGAATTTGCTGCAGTATCATGGCTGCAGCAGGCACAATGATATTACACAGCATTGTTAGGTAGTTACTTGGCTGGGGACTATTTTCAGGTGCTGCGTAACAGGGATGGTGTGGGGGTGGGGGGCTTTGGGGGCTTAAGTAATCAAATAAAATAATCTGTAATCAATAAAATGTGTGTCATATCAATGTAAATACATGCAAAGTATTCAAAAAAACTTAAATTGTACTAGCTTTCTAGATATGATATAGATATCTAGACATATTTATCTAGATATGATATAACCAGTCACATCTGTTTCTATTATAGTTAAATCACAGTGAGTTCATACATCTGGCTTATTATTTATAGCTATATTCTACTGTAACTTGCTATGTCAGTTAAAATCAGATTATAAATTGACTTTATTCTAATGGAAATTCCTAAGATGGCTGGAAGAACAAATATAGACTATTTATTGTTGCAGGGGGTGTTCAGCCGGGTGAATTAGAACTTCTTTTTTTTTTTGGGACGGTGTGGGAAGACTTCTATGGGGCTAAGCCCCTTATCCTTTTTGAACCTAGCAACGCCCCTGCTGCGTAATATCATTGTGCCTGCTTCAGCCATGGTATGGTACCAAAGTTCCTCAAATAATATGCCAGAATTAGAGTATAGTTCCTATCCGTATCCACCTCAAAAATAGCAAAGTTTCATTTTCTGTCTGTCTTAGTACACTACAGAAGGGTCAAGCTGTAAATGGGAAAACTATCAAAAGTCTTCTTTTTTTTTTTTTTAAGATTTTTAAACGAGATACAAATGGTCTAATCTGATTTAATGGTTTATGCTAAGCTAAACTAAAATTAGGTTATTAAACAAAAGCTAATATTATTGTCAAAAGCACATGCAGTTGCAAATAGCAATAACTTCCTACAACACTCTGCCTGGAAATGGTTGCTGCTAGATCGAATACGGTTGCGGCCGGAAGTTAACGAGAATTATTTATATTATTTATTAAATTTCCCATTTATTGTACTTTATTAACGTCTACCCCCACCCCAACCCTAAACCCAACCGTCACAGTAATGTAAAAACAGTAGTTGTACCAAGTATTATTTATGTTATCAATTAAATTACCCAATAAATTGTATTTTTAACGCCTACCCCCACCCCAACCCAAAACCCAACTGTCACAGTACTGTTAAAATATTGTTTATTGTTATACAGTGTCAACAAAAAAATGCTGCTTTATTAATGTGCATATCGAACTTCCGGTCAAACTTCTAGACTTTCCCCTGGAGGTTTCTAGTATACCTAGAAAGACTTTAATCAGCTAGTTCAGGTGTGTTAAATTGGGATTGGAGATAAACTCTGCAGGACAGCAGCCCTCCAGGACCGAGTTTGGGCACCCTTGCTTTAAACTAAATCAAAATGCTCCTGACAGACCTGGAAATCAGCTTTATGGATTAAAATAAAGGTAAAACTCAACTGTTTAACTTATCTGAGGTACAGTACAGTTGCTTGTAAAATTAGCCTATTTCCCAAAAAAATGTGTAGTGTTACTTTAAATACTGTAAGTGCACAGGGAAACACAGAGTTAAGTACGGGCCAGAGTGAAACTCAGCATAAGTACAGAGGCTGTCATTAGTATTCAGGAGGAGTTAGACTGGCTGATTGGGAGTCTGTCAGGGGCACAGTGTGGTTACTGAGAATGGCAGTAATGCCCTTCACATCCTCAGATTCCCTCTGACTCACGGTAAAGCCCCTTTCAAACAGTGCACCACCATGTTCGCAAAGGGGAAAATCTAAGACGCCACTTTTAGGAGGCTGGATGTAAAATATCTGAAACGCTCGCAACGGCAGGTGTCTTGCTTCAGTTTGGGCGATGAAGGCTTGTGGGAGTTTGCCTGCTCTTTTTGAGACAACAAAATCACTAGCCAACAACTACACACAGCTGTGGAGCTGGTGGAAAACGTCTCTTTCCTTTTTTCCTCCATGCATGTTTCATTGAGAAATGAGCTCTGGTTTGGCTGGGGATCTTTCTTTACTTTAATGGTGGCAATTATCAAGATGATTTCAGTCTGCCTCACCTAGTTGAGAACCTCCAAACCTTTCAGCCTTTAAAAATGTAAAGGAGTTCACAATCTGTACCTAATCTTTTCATATTATTACCCATTCTGGATACAAACATGGCTCAGACGCAGCCAGACACACTCAAGGCCTGGTACAGTATGATCTCATAGAGGAAAAATGAGAAATACTATAATTCAACACATTCATTTTCTTTTCGGCCTAGTCCCTTTATTAATCTGGGGTCGCCAGAGCGGAATGATCTGCAAACTTATCCAGCATATGTTTTACACACAACGGATGCCCTTCCAGCTGCAACCCATCACTGGGAAATAAATGATTATAATTTCAAATTATAATAAAAGTTCAACTAAATTTGTTTATTAAACAAAGACTAATAAAATTTTCAAAAGCATATAGCACCTACTAACACTTAATAATAATATATATATATATATATATATATATATATATATATATATATATATATATATATATATATATATTTTTTTTTTTTTATATATATATATATTTCATGCCATTACACAGTTAACTAACACTTAATTTAAATCATAAAACAGTACAGTAAATAACTAAATTAAAATTAAAAAAAGTTGAACAAAAACAAGCTTTTTAAAACTTAGAAATGTAAGTAATTAAATATATATATATATTTTTACATTTCAGCAAGTAAACAAATAAATGTTTATAAAAGCTAAAAATTCCCCTAAATTAAAATAGATTATTAGGTAAATAAACAAAACTTAGACATATTAAAGGAGTAATAAATATGACCCACAAAAACACATAAAAAGTGAAAATAAATCTTCAGGGTTTCTGCAGGTTTTACCAAGTCAAATTTAAGACTTTAAGACCTTTTTAATACAATAAAGAATGAAATTTCAGACATATACAGGGCTAAATTTTTTTTAATTTAAAGGTCCAGCAAAAAAAAGTACTTGCCCCATCAAAAAATGAACTCTATTTAGTTATTTCTTAGCCACACATTTTAAATAATGTGTCAAAACAAGCAGAGCCTAGTTGTACACACATTTCTTTTCAAAAAAACTTTTGAAAATTATGTACTAAAAACTTAATATGTGAAATAAAATATAATAAATTATTCTTTTTATTGAATGTTTACAATGCAAATCCTAATAGATCCATTTATTTAGTAAACAATGCTAGTTTCACATGTATCCACCATATATCTACTAAAAAACTTTAAGTTATTAATTTCTAATAAGAAATGATTACTTTACAAATGGTATTGCATATAAATCATATGAACATTTTCATATTAGTCAATAATATTACTGAAATTAAGTTAAAAACTGGATAGATATAAATTTACACACATTTACAGACAACTACATAAATGAACAGTGGTTGGACTCTTAGCAGTGAATATTAAACCAATATTTCAATTCACTATAATCTACATTGTAAAAGTGCTAGAGAAATAAAGATGAATTGAATTGAATTGATTAGACTAACAAATGGGCTGAAAATCTGCAGATTTCTGCACATGCAGATTCCGTGTGGGCCTAATTATGAATATAGTTTTGCAAAAAAAAGTATTGAGATATATTGCTGGTGATTGGGTAGCCTTACATAAACAATGGAAATTTAAGACCTGTTAAAAATGATTTAAGACCTAATTTAAGACCTAATTTTTAAGACCCCACAGATACCCTGTAATCAATAAAAACTTTGACTATACTAAAATAAAACTAATAACAAGGTTCTCAACATTTTAAAATCAAAATAATCTTCAAAACAAAGTGGACACACACAAACACTGCCTCACTATAGCACTGACTAATATTCATTTATTTCAATTTAATCAAACCATTTTATTTGAGTCACGCCATGGAAAGTCCATACACCACCACTAATCCATCTCCAAAAATACAGAGTTTAAAAAAGCTCAAACACAGCCTCAGTCCTCATCAGCTCCTGAACATCTCCCAGACACAGACGTCCAGACAGTTATCAATCAATTATTAAAACCCTCTCCTTTTACTCACCAATAATCTCCACCTGCCATACACTTCTCATACAGGGGGCCGTCTAGCTCCTTGGAGTCAGGAAAGATGGTTTCGTGGTGGATGATGATGGTCTTGATGACCTCATTGACGTGGGCCTGGCAGGACACCTGGTCCTGGGTTTCGGGAGTGGGCATCAGGGTCGGCCCAAAGCAGATGGCCAGATTATAGGGGTCCATCATGTTTTCATCACTGTACTGGGACAAGCTGCAAAAAACACAATTAGCATATTAGTATATTTGTTACCAATAAAAAAAAATAGAGAGATAGAAAAATGCTCGAAAACATGGTGGTTGTATAAATTTGTGGTTGGTAATGTAAAATGTGGTGGTGTGCTAATATAATAACCTTAAAATGTAAATGTTTTTAATGAAATATTGTAAGTACGGCTCTGAAAAAATAAAAGGCTGCTTCAAAGTTAATATCAGTTTGCATTAAATTAAATTAAATTAAATTAAATTAAATTAAATTAAATTAAATTAAATTAAATTAAATTAAATTAAATTAAATTAAATTAAATTAAATTAAATTTTACCTGGTTTGCCATTAAAAGGTGTGTGTTTTGAGTAAAAAATGTCACATGTTTATCTTAAAAACTACTCTAAATGTGTATTCAAAAAGACAAATAACAATATTATAATTAAAGCATACATTACATGTTTTTCAGACCTTAAATATTTGAAATAAATATATTTGTAAGACAGATAAACTTACTGGTTGAGGAAGGCGAACAGATATCGCATGACCACAAGCACTGATCTGGGTGCAGTCAGAAGGATCTTTCGAATATACAACGCTCTTTCATACAGATTTTCTATTCCTGAGAGAGAAAGAGAATAAGAAATCATATAAATATCTAACAGCAGCATGATTATCTATATATTTTCACATATTAATGTACAAATTCCTGAGTTCTAGACACATGCTAGTTCTGCCATTGTCACCCACAGCACAGACTATTCAAAACAGGAGTGCCCAAACTCGGTCCTGGAGGGCCGGTGTCCTTCAAAGTTTAGTTCCAACACCAATCAGACACGCCTGGGCTAAATAACTATGCTCTTACTCGGCTTTCTAACATCCGTGCAAGTGTGTTGAGGCGAGGTGGAGCTAAAATCTGCAGGACTAAAACACCAAACATGATGACAAACACGCACAAGAAAAGGTAGAGACAAAACGAATAAATTCAATAGCAAAAAGTTCACTAGTAATACTTACTGATATCTAAAACTAAAACTAGTCTTGAGAATTTAAAAACAAATTAAAATAATTTCGCAAAAGGAAACAAAATGCCCTTGCACAAAATCAAACTGGATTAAAGAAGCTTAAATTAAAAAGGCAATAAACTTGTGCTCATTTAAACTAAACTTGTGGGTGTGTTTTCCCTCACACTGGGCCTAATGAAGCTGATTAACTGTGCATTAGGAGAGATAAAGTCTCAAAACTATTCAACTCCTCTTTCTAAAGCTTAAAGCTTAAAGATTAATCCAGAAGACTGGCATCCCAGATATCTAGTAGTCCTGCAGCTCTCCATGTGAATGTGGAAACATTTCCTTGGGTTTTCTCCCCTGAGTCTTCTTTACTGTATAACTTGTTCCCTGTCCCCTTCCAGGACTCCAGTACACATCTTTGTGGTCTCCCTAGTAGTGCACACTCAGACTGGCTGTTTACTCAAGACACGTACACACTGCAGCCTAATCTGGTTGTCAGTTCACCTTTAAGTGTGTAATCCTCCTCTGTTCACACACAGTTCAGTCATGTACTAGAGTGACAACAGTTTTCGACAACTAAATGAACTCCAGAAAAATGCAGGTATACTGACAACCACACTCAAAATGATCATGCACAGTGTGTACGAAGCCCACCTGAACAACATTTTAATGCCCATCAGACATGTCTGACGTGTGTATGAGCGCAATAATAATCGAATGAGCAGACAAATAATTCTCAGGAGCTGGAAATCAGAGGATGTCCCTTCATTTCGGTGTCTGCTTTAAAAAAATGTCATATAAGCAGATGGACAAAGTATACTTATACAAATACAAAATGGTCTAAGTACACTATTTGGAAATGGGTCAAAGATTACAATGAGTGAGAAATATTATGACAATGTAAATTTGATAGGTTTATAAGAACTGATTTTATTTATTTCCCATTTATATTTAGCATATTCAAATGATTATCATCATGGCATTCTAGTTCTGTTCTTCATTAATCCAGTTATACAGTATACAGTTTTAAAGTAGGCCATAATCTTTTGCAACTAATTTCAAATACGAATATTTTCAAATATATATTCCCCTCAAATTAAAGTTTGTAATATTTTGACTCATGCCTCAAAACTTTTAGTAACACTTTAGCATAGGCACCAATTCTCATTATTAACTTAGTGGCTATTAAGTAAAGAATACTCACTATTAACTTCAAAATCAAGTAAAGAATAATAATAATAATACTAATTCCTTACATTTATATAGCACTTTTCTGGACACTCAAAGGGCTTTACACATTTTTGGTGGGAATCTCCTCATCTACCAGCAGTGAATGACGTGGCAGCAGCCAAACTGCACCAAATCGCACACCAGCTGATTGGTGAAGAGGAGACAGAGTGATGAAGCCAATTATGGTATGGTGATGGTTAGAAGGCCATGATAGGCAGAGGCCAGTGGGCAAAATTGGCCAAGATGCCGGGGTTAAACCCCTACTCTTTTTCGAAGGACATCTTGGGATTTTTAACGACCACAAAGAGTCGGGACCTTGGTTTAACATCTTATCCAAAAGACAGCGCTCGCTGTGCAGTATAGAGTTTCCTTCACTATACTGGGGCATTAGGACCCAAACAGACCACAGGACGGGTGCCCCCTGCTGGTCTCATTAACACCACTTCTGGCAGCAACCTAGCTTTCCCATGTGGTCTATCATCCAGGTACTGACCAAGCGCGGCCCTGCTTAGCTTCAGTGGGCGATCATGTGAGAACTGCCGGTCGATGTCCTTTAATGCAAACTGCCATTAGAACTTTACATACTGGGTTTTAGGGTTTAACTTAGTTTAAATGTGATTTATGTAATGATGGTGAATGTATTTGTGTTGCCTGTTTTCTGTGATATGTGTAATGTGAATGCTGATGTGGTTGTGTAGTGAAGCCAAAGATAAATTTCCACTTGTTAAGACTTAAATTTTAGTCCTTTTTTTCTGCCTGCTAACACAAAATGGGTTTAAAATGCAAAATAAGCTTTTTAAATCGCTTATTTTTACACATAAATCTTGTATCCAATAACTTTAGCATTCAACTATCTGAAATGCCTGCATGCTGCGATACATATTACTGTTAAAAATACTAAGTGAGCACAGCCCAGAATGCCTTATGCTGATTCCAAACATAGCTTCAGATTAACAACTACATCTTGACCTCATCAGATCCCATGCGCTGGCTTAGAAAAGCACAGGCAGTCTCTGTTGAAAAGAATTAAAAACTGATGTGATCTGCTCTCATCCATATTATACCCCAATCCATCCTCTACTCGCAGCTTAAAATAGCCACATTACGTTACAAAAAAAAAAAAGAGAGGGGCATTTGGGAAGATGCTACTCATGTAATTTATCTTACTTGAGCGCAAAACTGCAAGTTTTCAACACGGATTCTGAACACAAGATGCAATTTGAAGACACTGTCAAGCTTGACTTTGGACAAGGCGCAAGTTTTTATCTACACGACATGAACTGATCTCCTACAGTGCAGTGAACGAGCCGCTCTGACACTCTATATATAGATCTGCTGGGGATAGAGAACAGGAGAGGCCGTGTGTGGAATGCTGGGTAAATGTAAACAGCAGGGAATCCCCATTAGTCACACATTGCGGAGTGTCACAGGGTTTGTCTGAACACACGGCTTGACATTCCTGCGCACGTACAAACAAAACCCACCCAACACACACACACACAAACTCACAGTCCTTTAATCTAGCAAACTCTGCAGTCTATGACATGAGGAGCAAATATTTACATACAGTGTCATGTAAAGTTACAAGCTATATTTTTATGCTACAAGTAGAAATTCACTGCAAATTTCTAAATGTTTTTTAAGCATGAATAATAAATACATCCTGGTTAATGCTTAAGCATAATAAAAGCACATAAATATTAATTATTTGGCTAATTTTAAATAAAGACTATTAATTATTTGGCTACATCTGCTTATTATTACTGACATAAATTCATACAGTAAATGCCTTTTTTGTATTTTGGCAGTGATTAAAACTAACATTTTTATAAGCAAAGGACAAAAACATAACTTATATATTAAACATATAATACAGTATATTTGTCTTGTGCCATCTCACAAAAAATAAAAACAATCTTTTGATATCTTATGCACACAATATCTGCATTTTTGAGCTGATCAATACAAAAAAACACTTATATTGTAAAACAGTATCAACATTTTTACAAGTTTAAAATACAATTTATTGCTGTGATGGTAAAGCTGAATTGTCAGTATTAGTATTTCAGTCTTCAGTGTCAGATGTTCTTCTAAAAAAAACATAATATGTGCTGATTTCCCGAGAAATATTTCTGATTTTGACCAACGTTGAAAAGAAAAAGCATGAATGAATGAATGAATGTGTGTCTGTGTGTTTTAATAGAAACTAATTATTTAATTCAGGAAATATGCAATAAATAAAATATAAATTAAAATAATATAATGTTACAGGGGTGTCCAATCTCGGTTCTGGAAAGCCAAAGTCCTGCAGATTTCAGCTCCAACTTGCCTCAACACACCTGCAAGGATGTTTGTAGAAAGCCTAGTAAGAGCTTGATCAGCTTGCTCAGGTGTGTCTGATTGGGATTGGAACTAAACTTTTCCAACAGTATCTGGATGCAGTCTTAATGATGCAAGCTGAGATTGCATCACTCAACGATGCAATGTCAGACACAATGCACTCAATGGAGTGAGTGATGTCACTGTGAGCAGTAGGGTTAGGGGTGGGGTTAAGTGAGCGCATTAAAAAGCATTGGAAGCAGCTTTTACACTGATTACACTGCACCAGGTTTGCATCCAGACCCCTCTCAACTTTTCAGGACACCAGCCCTCCAGGACCTGTTATATATTCTTCAAACATTCCTAAAAAAAAATTTAGGAAAAAACTTTCCACAAAAAAATAAAGCTGCAAACAAAAAACATTTAAAATACATTGACGATAAGAGCAGTTAAGCCACTGTGACACTTTTCTCCTCATAAATTTCCTTACATACACACATGAATGCGTCAGACCGGAAAAGCAAGCTTGTGCGACAAGTTAAGCAGTTCACTGCAGTGCAAAGTTCAAGCTTTGTGAATTGTGACCTGCGAAATCACAACACGTGACTGTGTAAGACCATTTGAAGATTAAAACATGACCTTTCTGGACAGAAATGTATTATATACAGTATACATCAAATCACTTGCTTTTTACTTGTAGCAGTGCGATATGGCTATATATCGGCACTGGTGGGAGGCGTGCGTTGTGCCCCAACTAGTGCCGATATACAGCCATAACTTATTTGTTTTATTTCAGCTGGAATAAAAGCAGTTTTTTATTTTTTATGAACCATTTTAGGGACAAAATTATCATTAGCCCCTTTAAGCTATTTTTTTTTGTTAGTCTACAGAACAAACCATCATTATACAATAACTTGCCTTATTTCCCTAACCTGCCTAGATAACCTAATTAACCTAGTTAAGCCTTTACATGTCATTCTAAGCTGAATAGAAGTATCTTATATCTAAGATGTTGTCATATATTATTTATTGTCATCATGGCAAAGATAAAATAAATCAGTTATTAAAACTATTATGTTTATAAATGTGTTGGAAAAAAAATCTTCTCTCCGTTAAACAGAAATTGGGGAAAAAATAATAATAATTCAGGGGGGCTACTGACTTCAACTGTAAAATGTTTATATTTGTTTATATATATATATATATATATATATATATATATATATATATATATATATATATATATATATATATGTATGCATGTATGTATGCATGTATGTATGTTTGTATGTATATATATATATATATATATATATATATATATATATATATATATATATATATATATATATATATATATATATATATATATATATATATATATATATGTGTGTGTGTGTGTGTGTGTGTGTGTGTGTGTGTGTGTGTGTGTGTATATATTAAGGGTGGAGCCGAACCCGAATACGGTATTCAGAAAGGCACGAATAGCGTGTTTTTACGAATACTTGATTCGAACAAATACTTGAAAAATTATTTGTATTCGGGAGCAAGAAAAACACTATATCAAAAAGCAGAGTATCCTCATGAGACCACAGTGCATGCCCGCGTGAGTGAGTGAGAGAGAGAGAGAGAGAGAGAGAGAGACAGAGGCAAAACGCGCCAAAGCCCGAAACTGAAAGCGAGACGTGACTTTTAAGGGGTTGTTTCATATGGATTTATTAATCATTCTTACTGTTCAGTGATCGCAAACTGCCGTAGTTTATTAAAGACGCAAACTGCTCACTGCACGTCAGCTGCGCGCCTTCAGCAGACCTCCTCATTCCTGCAGCACGAGAGCTTTATGATTGTTTATGCGCGCCAAAAGTGGCGGATCTGTCCGGTGAAATATCTGACTGCGTGTCACCGCATCCCTAAGGACTGTTTGGCGAAATATTTGACTGCATGTCACTGCATAACAAACGACTGAAAGGATATAACCAGAGAACTCTCCACTGTGCTACTGGGTGAGAGCGTATGGCAAGCCGTTTTAGCATTTAAACCTTGTTCAGACTATCCATAAATATATTTAGAGATATCTCTAATTATATTTTGACTTGTCATAATTATAATTCGACTAGTCAGATTGGAAATATCTGCAAATATATTATGGCTGACCAGTCATATTCCTCCATTGACTTCCATTGAAAAATATTTGCAGATATCTCTAAATAAGTTTTGACTAGTCACAATTGTAATTAGATATATCTCCAAATGAATTTTGACTAGTCAAAAATCCAATTCAAGATATCTACAACTGTAATTAGACTTTTAGTAAATTAATTAGAGATATCTTCAAATATATTTGTAAATATCTCTAAATATGATGAATTAAAGATATCTCTAAATGTATTATGACTAGTAAAAACTCAAAAGAGATATCAATCACAATTGTTACTAGTCAAAATTCATCTGATTTCGTACTAGAACAATTGTAATTGCAGATATGTCTAATTGTCATTCTGAGTAGTGGAATTATAATTATGACTAGTCAAAATATAATTAGAGATATCTCTAATATATTTATGGAGTCAGAAGAAAGATTTAAATGCTAAAAAGGCTTGCCATAGAGAGCGCTTCTCACTGAACAGAGCACCGCGCAACCTTCTATGTAATGTATTATTACATGCACTAAAAGCATCCTAAAAGCATCAACACAGCCACATTCTGCCCCAGCAAGTCAGTTTCAAACATAAAAAAACAAACAAACAAACAAACTTTGTGTCTTTTTTTGTGGCTGGCAGATGATAAAAGCAGGGCTGTATCTTTTAGTATTATATAGAATACTTTTGTTCTGCCAGATGTCCCGGGCAGGGTTGTATTTAGATTTATTTAGCTAATTTTAGTTTTTGGAATTCTGTGCATTGGAAAGAAGTTCTTTCAGAAGAAGAACAGTTTTTTGAAGTATTATTTGTTTTTATTCTGTCTATTCAGTGTCCTTCAACAAGAACGGTGGTGGTGGGGTTCATAATATTCACAATGGTATTTTATTAGTTGTTGGTTTAACCATGGATGAGATAATGGCTTCTATGTTATTTTCTTTTCAATGACATTTCTTATCACATGTTCAAAAACAACAGCCAATATTGCATGTCTATAATTTATATAATGGGTATAATTAAACAATACTTTCACTATAACGTAAATTAGAAGTGTAATAGAAAAAATATATATTTTTGCGCCATTTTGAATATTACTCGTATACAAATACAAATACAAATACCTGCTGCTCCGCACATCCCTAATATATATATATATATATATATATATATATATATATATATATATATATATATATATATATATATATTTTTTTTTTTTTTTTTTTTTAAATAAATATTTATATATTTTAATTGAAATTTATTTTGGAAACTTCACATCCAAAGTGGCATAGCTCACATACTTCATCCAAACTTCACATATCACAAACCTCCCATTAACCCAAAAGAAAGCACCAAGCATCACAGTGTCATACCGCAGGCATTCAGTGCAGTGTAGCGTCATCAACGATCATGATAAAGCTCGCTTTCTGAACACTTTCAATCTCACACAAAGTTGCATTCATGCCAGCTGAAGGTCCAACTGAAGCTCTAATGTGTCATCCGGTGGTGGGACACACACTGCGCTGTAATAGAGTGTGCCTAACACTGTTAGCATTAGCCTGAGGCACTGCATAGCTGGTCATACAGTGAAGACAGCCACTGTGCCGCAGTTGGGGGCAAATGACTGAGATCTCTTTATCTGAGGGCTCACGATAACAGTTCAAAGCTCTGTTAATTCACACTGAGAATCAATGACAAATTTACAGCTGAGAGACAGAGAAAAAAAAAGAGAAAAATGACTTACTGATACAGGAGATGAGATCATTGAATCTTTCCTTTGGAAACAGAGGGTTCTCCAAGCCCCGAAAGTAGAGTTTCAAAACGCCAGCGACAGAGTTTATATCGTGGTTATTCTCTTCGTCTGTCAGTGGATCGTTCCCTATGAGACATACCATATGTGTCATGTCTATGGTTTAGGTTTAAATTGACTCTATTGCTATTTATTTTATTCATATACACAGCATCTATGTAAACATTAGACAAACAGATATCTAAATAATAATCAATAGAGATAAGAAAGAAAGAAAGAAAGAAAGAAAGAAAGAAAGAAAGAAAGAAAGAAAGAAAGAAAGAAAGAAAGAAAGAAAGAAAGAAAGAATAGACAGACAGACAGACAGACAGACAGACAGGTAGATAGATAGATAGATAGATAGATAGATAGATAGATAGATAGATAGATAGATAGATAGATAGATAGATAGATAGATAGATAGATAGATAAGACAGACAGGCAAATAGACAGACAGACAGACACATGGGTGGACAGATATACAAATGGACAGACAGACAGAGAGGCAAATAGGCAGACAGGTAAAAAGATAGACTTATAGACAGACAAACAGACAGAGAGACAGATAGACAGGCAGACAGATAGACAGACAAATAAACAGATAGGCAGACAAGCAGACAGACAGACAGGCAACTAGGCAGACAGGCAAAAAATAGATACTCATAGACAGACAAACAGATAGACAGGAAGACAGATGGATAGACAGGCAGACAAATTGACAGATGGACAGACAGACAGACAGACAGACAGACAGACAGACAGACAGACAGACAGACAGACAGACAGACAGACAGACAGACAGACAGACAGACAGACAGACAGACAGACAGACAGACAGACAGACAGACAGACAGACAGACAGATAGATAGATAGATAGATAGATAGATAGATAGATAGATAGATAGATAGATAGATAGATAGATAGATAGATAGATAGATAGATAGATAGAAAGTTGTTTGTTTTGCCAAAGACTTAGTGAAGAAAGGAAGTGTTCTGAACCATGTGCCTTTATGTTCAAGGTTAATATGACTCATTGAAAACATTAGAGATTCATTATTATTCAGCAGCGACAGCACTTTCAGAGCTATTTCAGAAATCTGAACTCTGTTGCCACATGCACACACACACACACACACAAACACACACACCTCTCTCAAATGAATTCTTGATATCATTGACTTCAACTTGAGATCCAGGCACTCTGAATATTCCTTGATGTTGGAGGCCTAAAGAAACACAGAAAGAGAGAGAAATGAGGTAAGTGTTTAAATAAGACGTTTTCCAGTGTCCATTTAAATTTGCTGGAAATAAAGGCCGGTCCACAGTAACCACATTCAAATCCCAAACTCTGCTAAGCTAAGCCCTGCGCTTTAGAAAAGTGCCCTTTTTCTAATTAAAGATAATGAATGAAGGAGAGAGACCGCAGTCGACTTATACAAAAATATCTGTCAGTCCGGATTAGCTTTTAATGGAAAGCTTGGCTGAGGGTCAGAAAAGATTAATTAAAAACTTCTCTATAGTTCCAGGACAACGGCCACACACAGACAACTTTCAGCACTTACAATAGACACAGATCCAAGACAGTGTTCCCACAGTTTTGATAAAAACCTCTTTGGACTGAAGCTAAATATTTGGTACTAAAAAGCATAGTTCACCTAAAACTGAACATTCTATTATCATTTATTCACCCTTCACTTTTTCCAAACCTGTTTGTCTTTCTTCCTTATGTTGAACACAAACAAAGATATTTTGAAGAGAGCTAGATTTCAGCTTTCAACAGAATTAAAAAAACTCTTATCATACACCCGGTGCAATTATGCGCAAGGCATGTTTGGCATGATTTGTTGCTATTTTCAGACCAGCGCAACTGTAATTTTACCATTTTGCACCACATTTTTTAAATAGCAAATAAATTTCCGCCATTTTGTGGACTCATGAGTGTGCCGGTTTATAAATCAGGTGTGTTAAGGTGCATTGTTGGCGCGTTGCTATTTTAAGGAATTAAAATAGACTGCGATATTGACCAACTAAAAACTGGTCTAAAGTTCAACGCAGAGTGCGTTAGTTGTGCGCCTATGCAGGTCCAAACGCATACACATTGCTTAATACACACATAATGTACAGCAATACGAAAACTTATTTACATATGAAAACAAATAAAGGTTTATAATGTTACAGAAATTATTAATTTCTATATAGATATAAAAACCACTGCTTCCAAGCCTCATCTCAGGGGGCTGTTTTCAGTTGATAAATTCTCATAAAATATAATGTTATTATTAGCAGTTGTAGTATTTATTATATGCATATTTATATTTGTTTTAAGAAAAACAAGTTTAGATTTGTCCACCTGATGGGTTTTGGAGACGTTTGTGTCACCATATAGAGCAGAAGAATAGGACGTGTGTTTGGATACAACTCAGTTTTTTGCCACACTACGTTATTAGTTTTTATTCATTCATTTGCTAGAAATTAGCTAAATAAAACTGAATTTAAAAATAGTTCTGAAACAAATCTTTGCCTTAACAAACAAAATTAAATGGGTAGGCTAATGGATGTCCTCGTGAATTGTGCACAACACCCTTTCCACGAAAGTAAAGGAGTAAAAAGTAAAAAAAAAAAAGAGAAAGTAAAGAGGTCAAATGAAGGAGGCTCGTTCTTTATCCTCGCGTTGCAGATGGTCTGTTTAACTGTTTGCTCTCCAGTGAAGTGGTTAGCAGAGCTTTCTACTAGTTTGCCAGAATGGGAGTATACTGTATTTACTAGTAATATTCACTACGAAAATTTGTAAATGTATGAAGGTTTTATTACAGAATGAAATTATAGAAGACTCAAATTTTAAATAGGAACAAAATCCTACCTTTTTTAAAAAGTGGTAAAAAGGTGGTAAAAAGGGGGGTGGAGGCAGGACTAATTTTATGTTCAGCCCACTTAAATTTGTACAACATTTGATCTTTTTGTGTTGGCACAACATGAAGGAATTGTGCTGAACCATGCATTGTGTACAGTGTTCTAAAGAATTATGGATTTTTTTGGTTTGAGTTTCAAGCAAACTGGAATATAACTTACCATACAGGTTGATGAATCGAATACAGCTCTCAACAACTCGAGGTATTGCTTGACCAGAGTCCTTAAAGCAAGACAAACATGGCATTAAATCAGAAATAACAAGTCCAGCTCACACCACACACCACATACAGTTGAAAACAAAACTATTAGCCCTGCTGTGAAATTATAATTACTTTTCCAAATATATATATAGGGGCTAAAAATTTTGACCTGAAATGTCTTTTAAAAAACGAAAACTGCTTTTATTCTAGCTGAAATAAAACTAATAAAATAAAACAAAAGAAAAAATATTATCAGACATACTGTAAAAATTCCTTGCTCTGTTCAACATGATTTGGGAAATATTTAAAAAAGAAAAAAAAAATCAAAGGGGGGTAATAATTCTGACTTCAACTGTATATGTGATGTATGTGACAGAAATAAAATGTAATAGTTTCATACAGTTTTTCTAAACACATTCCTAATAACTAATTTCTGTTGCCATTGCTATTAATTTAGTCTCCAACTGTAACTCCTATGTAAAAGATGACAAGGTAATCCTTCTTGAACCTCGCAGACCCTTTTTGTTTTTGTACCTTATGCTGTAACCGAAATAAAACTAAATGACAAATTAAATCTATGTAAAAACAGTTCTTGAACATGAATGGAAAAAACAGAAAAGGCCACATGTTTTACTGCTGCTGTGTGTGTCAAAGCGGTCTGTAATATTTGGCAGCGCTCAATCTTACAAGCTTTTTAAAAATGCTGTTATCTGCTTTTAACCCAGGGAATGTGCCAAGTCTGTGCCAGTGCCAGGAACACCAGCAGACCTTACAGCCACTACATTTGCCAGCTATGATAAGCGCAATAATATGGTGAATGCAAAAATGTGCTGCCCTGAACACGTTTAAATATTGATACTGTACTTCTGCAGCAAAAGCATAAATCATATTTGAAAATGCAGTGAATGCTGGAAAAGCAATCTGCAGCAGGTTTTCAATTATTTTATTTAGTTATTTACAGTGTATTTAGAGCACAGCAATACATAAGTACACCCACTTTTAAAAATGAATCTTTTTATAAATGTGTCAGTGAATATAGCCAATAATTGTTGCTGATTTAAACAAAACAGTTTTATCCATTAAAACAAAAGCTTGGTCATCCAACATCTTTAGGAATATAAACATAATATGCTTAACTTCAAATGAGATATTGCATAAAAAAATGATAAAAACATATAATTTTTTTATGTTTCTCTTGAGTTTTCCTGTTCAATACCTATTGGAGTTTTCCTCAATACCTTTTGCAGTTTTGTTCAATACCTATTGGAGTTTCCTTCTGTTGGACACAAAAGAAGATATTTTGAAGAATGTTGGATGCTGGGACTGATTGAATTCCATGGTATTTTTTTCCTGCTACAGAAGTCGATGGGTGACAGCTTTCTTCAAAATATCTTCTTTTGGTTTTAACAGAAAAAAGAAACCCATAAAGGTTTAAAAACCACATGAGGAAAAGGTAAACAGTGAGGTCATTGTAATTTTTGGGTAAACCTTGGGTATACTTTTAAAATAAGACTAATTCAGCCACAAAAACACCTATTTTTATTTATTGTATATTTTTGTATTTGGTCACCTAAAATCTTTATGAATAGAAACATAATTTGATTAAATTCAAATAAAATATTGCACTAAAAAACTAAACTTACAAACTGAATTGTATATTTTTATGTTTCTCTTGAGATTTCCTGCTTATTAAAATTGTAATTAATGTTTATCCACAACAAATTAATGTGTGTACTCATATATGAACTGTGGCTTTTAAGTTTTATGTTCTATTGGTTCCAGTTTTGGCTTTGGAACTGACAAATCCAATATATATTTGCACAAATATAATATTGTAAAGAATCCTACAGAAAATCTTAAATACTGTACTCTTTTATAATGAGCACTATATATATAGCATACACAGTTGAAGTCAGAATTATTAGCCCCCCTGAATTATTAGCCCCCCTGTTTATTTTTTCCCTAATTTCTGTTCAAAAGAAAGATTTTATCCTTGCCATGATTACAGTAAATAATATTTTACTAAATATTTTACATGACACTTCTATACTAGGGTAATTGGTTTAACTAGGCAGGTTAGAGTAATTAGGCAAGTTATTGTATAATGATGGATTGTTCTGTAGACAATTAAAAAATATAGCTTAAAGGGGCTAATAATTTTGACCTTAAAATGACTTTTAAAAAATTAAAAACTGCTTTTACTCTAGCCAAAATAAAACAAATAAGACTTTCTCTAGAAGAAAAATATTATCAGACATACTCTGAAAAATTCCTTGCTCTCTTAAACATCATTTGGGAAATATACGAAAAAGAATATATATATAAATATGTGTGTGTGTGTATATATATATATATATATATATATATATATATATATATATATATATATACATACATACATACATACATATATATATATATATATATATATATATATATATGTGTGTGTGTGTGTGTGTGTGTGTTTAGACACACAAACAATAAGCATGTGTATACATACATATTATTTTCATCAATAATAAAACAAGAATTGTGTGCATTAAGGTCATTGATGCCAAGAAGGATGAACTCTCATCAAGTACACAGATATATTTTGCCATCCAAAATCTGAGACCACTAGTTCAAATTTTGCATACTTACAACTTAATTTTAATAATTTAAATGAACATTTTTACAGTTTATACTATAAGCACAAGAATCTAACTTCAAATTTAAATAGACAAAATTCAATTCAATTCAGTCAATCACACATCCATATATCCTATTCCCTATAACTTTTTCTAGTTCGCTCATATCCTAATGAAATTAAATCTCAGTGTGGTCTCAGATATTCAGACTCCGTTCATAACACTTTAAAAACAAGCAAAGGAGACTGGAAGCTCAGACGGACATGCGGAAATCAGGACAAGCCGGCGGTTTCTCTACCTGATGTCTTGCGTGCGAGTTCCTTCGTCCACGACTACGAGAGAAGAACAGCAGGAGACACCAAAGAGCAGAAACACAGACAGAAAGAGGCCGTCACCACATTATTCAGACAGACCCAGCACTACAAGCCACCAACAACAGCCTGCAAAATCACTATTAGTCCTGAGTGGCACGATTAGCTCCAGCAGCACAGAAAGAAATATAAGCGGTGTTGCCGACAGAGCAGTGAATCTTGACCAACTTCTCTTTAAAGTTTTTAATATGGCTTCTAGGGATAGTTCACCCAAAAATTATTTTGAAAAAGTATCATTTAGTCACTTTTCACTTGTTCAATACCTATTTTAAAGAATGCTGGTTGCTGGGACACATTGATTTCTATGGTATTTTTTTAACCCAGGCTCATTCTGAAAATGTACAGCTAGATACATTTCTGGAGAGCACAATATATATCCCAGGATATATGTTTTTTTTTTTTTTTTTTTTTTGCAGTTTTGGGTTTTTGTGATTTCACCAGAGGCCGCTCTCTATGCTTTTCAGATCTCAAATTTCTCTCGAAAGTGCCATTCATGCCTACTGTTCTCACATAAATCCACCAGAGGCCGCTGTCGACTGACTGACTGACGGATCAACTGACCCACCCTCCTCTCTAAAAATGTATATAGAGCTACGTTTTCAGAATAAGCCAATTTTCTTCCTGCCACAAATGTTGATGGATAACAGCAACCAGCATTCTTTAAAATATCTTCTTTTGTGATCAACGGAGGACAGAAACCCATAAAGGTTTAAAAACCACACGAGGAAAAGGTAAACAATAAGGTAATTGTAGATTTTGGGTAAAGTTTTAAAATAAGGCTAATTAAGCCAGAAGGCTAAAATCGAATATTTTTTCTGTTTTATTTTATGTTGTTCTAAAACTAATTTAGATTCAATAACACAAAATAAGTTAATAAATGTCGCTGTTTTGTTTTATATCAAAAGCAATTATAAAATGACAAAAATACCTTTACAAGTGGCATAAAAGTGGTCAACATGGTGCACACTATTTATTCTAAGACTTCAGAGGATGAAATTTAAGTTATTTAATTAAAATCAAAGTTAAATTCAACAGTTTTTCCTCTAATACTGACAACATTTGCCAAGTTTAAGTCAATTTATTGAGTGTAGTTTGTATTAATAGTTTGTATTAGTAATTTCTGTTTTCATTTTATTGTTAGTTTAAGTAACTTAGTTGTGTTTTTGTGATTTTCAAAAAATATTTATATCAATATAGTGATATACAGTGAAGTGATATATAGTGATATAAATATAAGTGATATATAAAGTATAAAAATATAAACACACACACACACACACACACACACACACACACACACACACACATATATATATATATATATATATATATATACACATACATACATACATACATACATACATACATATATATATATATATATATATATATATATATATATATATATATATATATATATATACACACACACATACATACATACATACATACATACATACATACATACATACATACATACATACATACATACATACTGTGATCCGTTACATTCCTACTATATAATAATTAAGTTGTATTCTAGTTTTAACTTTAGTATTAATTTAAACTATAACTAATGAGGTTTGTTTTTGGATAAATTTGTTGTTTTTGTTCTAACAAAATAAAAGCAAAAAGGTTGTTCTACTGTTTACTCATCTACACTAACTGTGGTTGTGCAAAAAAAAAAAGATTTATGATACATTTTCAATAAATAATTATCAGAAGTTCTGGAACAATCTATAAAGACCACTTTTATGGCACCATCTATATTTTTAAATGTTTACATCATTATGATTTACTTTGTTTGCATGGAAAAAACAGCGTGAACATTCTACAACATTCTTGGATGTTTTCTACAAAACTCCATAGGACAAAGAAATTTGATATTTTTAGGTGAACTATCCGTTTAAGAGGTTTTCAATGCATCCTGAGGCAACAGTGAGAATGTTGATGCCTGAAGCTGGCTGTATCTCCGTCATTATGTACATACACATACACACACACACACACACACACACACACACACACAAACACACACACACACACAAGTTTCTGCTCTGCTTCAACACCTTCCCCAGCCATAATGATCAGTCAAGTAGAAGCAAGTAGCCGTGGATCATTATGCCTTCAAGCGGCAGTGTTCTGTGCAGGTAGTACAGCACCCAAAGCTCTAAGTACCTTAACAAAAGACTCCAAATTGCCATTAAACAGCTTAACGTTAAATACAGAGCGTGGCCTGGCCCTCTGTGTGCCAAACGGTTTAGGAGGAAGACTGGGAGGCCTATAAAGAGACGTTTACACTTTTAATCTTGAAGATCTGATGCGCTGTAAACCTTAGCAAGCAGTAGTAATGAGCTCATATTTCACATATACAGTCGTGCTTAAAACTAACCTGGGTAAAGAATATGTGAAATGAATCTGCTTTCTTTATCCATTTTTTATGCTTCACTAGAAACAAGTTCACAAAAACCTAACCTTTCAATGAAATAACTGAAAAGGGGGCTTAGGGGAAATCAGATTATGAAATAAAGGTTTTAAAAATTATTAACACACCTAAAATTCTTGGTAACACTTTAGTTTCAGTAATAATTCTCACTGTTGTCACTAATGACATTTTAGTGGCTTTAATAGATTTCGTAGTACTTTTAAAAGTACATATTCTGCATGATCTTGTTCTACATCACTAAACTATAATACCTAAACCTAATTTTTACCTTAATAAGTATTATTGAATATTAAATCAGGAGTTTAAAAAGAGAAAAAAGATATCTAATGGTTTATTAATAGTGATAAAATAGTGTGACACAATTCCTATAAGTAAAACACCTCTGAAAAAAATGTATATATTATATTTATGTATGTATTTTATATTACAAATAAATATTTACAGCCTTCTTTGCTCATAATTATCAAGGGTGCCAATAATTTTGAGTTTAAATGAGTAGTTTCAGATTACTGAACAACGTTCTTAAAATGTAAAAACTTAAGTGCTGGACATGTGGTTTCAGGTTATATGGGGTAAGCTGTGAGCTCCCATTGTGCCTAGATCAGTGATCTGCACACGCCAGTGTCCTGTTCATAAACTTCACTTCCACAACACATCAAAGGCCATGGAAATGGCAGGTCTGCTGGGAACAGCAGGTGGTGGGAGAGCGAGAGACATACAAGACAAACTCTTTCGAGTCTGAAAGGTGAGCTGCTGTTTTAAATGGAAGACAACAAAGGGTTGGACCCAAATATATGTTCTACTTGAGTACACTGAAAAAATTCATTCATTGGATTTATTACATTTAAGGTAAGTGGTTTCAAACTAATTTTATAGGCTGAATTTAAACAAACAAACAAATTCAATTTATTAATGTTCAACTTAATTTATTTGTTTTCATTCAGCCCATATAAATTGTTTGCAACAACTTACCTTAAAAAAATATTCCTATTCATTTTTTTTTCAGTGTAGAGTACTATACTAGTATAGTATATTTTATTTTATAAAAGTGCAGTGGTCACTTTTATAAAAACCACTTGTTTTTATTGGCCTTCTATGAATTTTATTTAGCTTGTTTTCATGTTTTTTTCTGTGTTTTTTTTCCATCCCTTCTTTTTTTTGTCTCTTGTTACTATTGTGTTCTAATGCAATTTGGTCAGCATTGTAGCTGTTTTAAATGTGCTATATAAATGGAGAAAACTTGAAACTAGACAAATGCACCAATATGCACACATTATTAAAAAAGTAATATCCTAGTTCACTAAACTAATCATTTTAATTTGAGCTCTTATTCAGCCAATTTTTGTGTGTGTTTGCTTTCAAACTGTAGGATTTCTATGTGAGACTGAATCCAAAAAGCACTATTAGTGCAAAGCATTGTGGGGAGGAACCCTGGGGAAGACTGCTGTGTGGACATATGGTGAATTATGGCAGAAAGCAGTCACAAGCATCTGCTCGACTGTTTGGATCTGATCTTTGAATGTACTTCTTGTCTTTAACTATCAGGTCTACTCTTCTTTTTTTTATTAAAGAGACAGTTCCCCCAAAACTGTACATTCTGACATCATTTACTCAACCTTTACTTTTCCAAACCTGTTTGGCTTTCTTTCTTCTGTTGAACACAAAAGAAGACGTTGTGAAGAAAGCAGGAAACCTGTAACCAATGACCTCTATAATATTTGTTTTTCCTATATGGAAGTCGATGATTTCAGCTTTCTTCAAAATATATTCTTTTGTCTTCAACATAAAGAAGAGCAAAACTCTAAGGTTTGTAACCACTTGAGGGTGTGTAATTAGTGAGCAAATACTCATTTTGTGTGAACTGTCCCTTTAAAAAGAGGACAATAGATAGATTGATGAAATAAGTGATCGAAAGGCAGACAAAACAATGACAGACAAAACAACAGAATGATGAACATAATGAAAAATAGAATGATAGAACAGTAGTTATAATGATAAAACATCAGATGGAAAAAACAATAGTTAGAATAATAAAACATCGGATGGATGGATACATGGATGGATGAATGGATGGATGGATGGATGGATGGATGGATGGATGGATGAACGGATGGATAGAATGATACTACAGTAGTTAGTATAAAACATGAGATGGAAAAAAACAATAGTTCGAATAATAGAATATAGGATGGATGGATGGATGGATGGATGGATGGATGGATGGATGGATGGATGGATGGATGGATGGATGGATGGATGGATGGATGGATGGATAGATAGATAGATAGATAGATAGATAGATAGATAGATAGATAGATAGATAGATAGATAGATAGATAGATAGATAGATAGATAGATAGATAGATAGATAGATAGATGGACAAATAGATGGATAGAAAAAACGATGGATGGATGGATGGATGGATGGATGGATGGATAGATGGATGGATGGATGGATGGATGGATGGATGGATGGATGGATGGATGGATGGACGGACGGATGGACGGACGGATGGATAGAATGACACTACAGTAGTTAGTATAAAACATCAGATGGATAGAACAATACATAGAATGATACACAGAAAAATTGGATGGAGGGATGGACAGATTGATGGATATATGATTAAAACAAAACGGGGAAAGAAAGAAAGAAAGAAAGAAAGAAAGAAAGAAAGAAAGAAAGAAATGATGGAAGGATGACAGACAGACAGATATCAGAAAGATAGATAATCTTTACCTTGTAGTTGCATATTCAGGCCGGTAACCTATGAAAAAATAGAGAGAGTAATAGAGAATTTGAGTTCTTTAAAGGCCCTGGGGAGGCTTTGGTTTATGCTCAGTAAAGCACATGCAGTCGTCCATCTGTCTGGAGCAGGACATGCACACACATTCACCTCCAGGACAGTGTTACAATTAATAGAGAAAATCTACATGTTTCCACAGCAGGAGCAGCAGCTGAGGAGTTTCACCTACAGGTACCAGTTTAGCTATGAAAACATATAATCAAAGTGCAGACTATTGCCAACAACCTGTAAAAAGCAGACATGCTCGATTTTAGGGAACAGCTTTGTTGATCCCACCCACACAGCGAACACTCAGCAGCCCCTGACAGGAGCGTCTGCATTGTGTTCACAGCACAAGAGTGAAACGCTCCGGGCTCCAAAACACGAAGAGCAGATTTATACATGATGTGGGGTTTATAATCCTCCATACTATCAGCATTAATTAACAGCAGGTTAATATGAGGTCGCATCGCCCACATGAGAAGCTCCCTGTTGGTTTCTGCTGGCCAACTGGATTATGATCCAAATGTGTTGCGAAGATTCTTTAGCATT